>NC_039359.1:125349940-126549940 GCF_003573695.1 Papaver somniferum
TAAACCCATTTCTGTTGTGTCCACAGGTTTGCATATCCAAATAATCAGAAGCAAATGTCGCTTTGGATGCAACCTCATATTAAGGTGTGTTTACAGGATTTGTTTTAAACAATTTGGTTCACAAATCCTTATCTCTAAACTTAGCTGCTATGTTGACAGTGCTACTCTAAATTTGGGGAAGCAGTCTTCACATTGACTCGTTTTTTCCGAGATATAAAGATATCTAATCCTATGAAGCCAAAGTCAACACAGAACATAGGAAAGCGTAAGTCTAACATATCCAAGTCCCCTCTTTTATGTTCTATTTGTAATTCTATATTCTGTTTTGCATGTTCTTTTACTCTAGTTGCTTAAAAAGGATACTAGTTTGTCACAAAGACATCATTCGATTTGTCCATGCCTGCAAGGGATTGAGTTTCTAGTATGGTATTGTAGAATCTAGAGCCACTCCAAAAAACTGATGCAAAAAAATAGTATAATTTATAATATAATAGTTGCACAAAAAAATAAGTTCTACTTTTGTCAAATCACTTTCTTTTACCAAATAGAAACAGCATTTGATAATTTATAAAATAAATGGCATGTCGACAATCCTTAGTCCCTTGTGAATCAATCTTGTGTAACTACCAAATTGATTTTCAACAACTCTGTTCAGGAACTATGTTTTTGTATGAGTATGATGTTCTGCTTATGCATGACATGCGTGGTTCAAATTTCTTTTCTTTCCCAATGTCTTCTTTTAGTTAACTACTCATCAGAATTATATTTCCTTGGTTTCTAATGGCAGTCTCAAAATTACTAGATATTGTCTAAGAATCTTTTAGTTGAATTTTCAGTTTTCGTTGTTTATTAATTTCATAATTTTCCTGCGAAGAACGGAAAAAACTATCCCTCAATCAGTCTTTGGAGATTTTTTATTTCTAAACAAATTATTTAAATGGCAGATAAATCTGTGCTCAACAAAAATATTCATCGTTTTTGTTGTTTAATTCTTCTAAGCAGGCTCTCATGCTACAAACTCAATGCTGAATGAACGGATGCAAGATAGTTTATCGGTATTGCAGTCATCAAATCTGGTCCATGGTATGCGTTACATTCCTTGCTTTTAACATTTAGATGCAATCACTGTTGGGAAACCTGATCTTGTCTATCTATTTTAAAAATTTACACCTGGTTTAAGGGTTTGATTGTACATCAAACTGAAAACTGTAGAATCGTTCTGTGTGTAGTCTATACTGTGGTAACAAATAATATTGGCAACCAATCTATCTAATAGATTCATCCGTTTTCAAAGTGCAAACAGATTTTAGCCTTTCATAATGTTTATCATCTACGAAGTCATGAGGTTTAAGGCATATGTTAGCGAGACGTGGTATTGTAATTGCAACTCAATCTAACGTGTGTCTGTTGCTAATTGTGAAGTTTCTCATTTAGGTAACAGTGGCGGGGTAAAGGTCAACGAGTCTCTGGACATGTTTTCTACAATGAAAACGCAAAAGCGTTTGGTAATTTCTAAATGCTGTTGATTTGCAAGCGAATGTTTTACTGTATGATTTTTTTCTCTGATGCGAATACTTTGTTAAAACAACAGTTTCTTACAATAATGACTTTCTCTCTACAGGCTACTTCAACAGAAAATAATGGCTCGGAAGGTTTATTATCTTCTGATCTTGCAGCCAGTAGAAGAAGCAACATTAGTAACCATATGGAAAGAGTTGTAGCTGCCAACCAGTCAATTCTAAGTCCTCACGTCCATAGTAGCCCCTCAACCTTTAATCACTTAAGAGGATTACATAGAGGAAACAAATTGCAGACTTCTAGTTCTGATTCAGAGAGGAATGACCTTCCATATCAGAAATCTGAAGTGGTTGATTTGACTAGTAATTCACATTGGGATGAACAGTTGAGCACATCCAAATTTATTGTAGCCTGTTCTTCAAAGAAACCTAAAATACTGAAGTCGGATACTGATTTAGCATTCAATACAAATTCCTCCGCCAAACATGGAAATCAGTCACAGGTCTCTCAATGCAAGTCAGAAGATCTTGATGATAATAGTATTAGGATTAAAGGTATGCAACATGCGCAAGTAGATACTGTGGTTGTGCTTGAGGATGATATTAGAACAGAGAAAACTGATTTAAAACACAAGCACGTTTCTACTGGTCCTGCACCTAGTGGCGAGGAAACCAGAGGAGCTAATTTTCTGATCAAGGTTAAGTACTCTTAAACCTACTAAGGTTAAGCTTAAGTTAAACTTCTTTAGGTCAATGTTAAGCATCTTTTCAAGTCTTTTGATTTTCTTTGACAACCCTATACATGTTTCGTAGTTAATTTTCTTGTCGCACAATAATTGATTCCGTATCTTCATTAGATTGGAAAAAAAAAAGGACAAAAGTTGGATTGTGGGAGCTGATTTTTCATACTCAATTCATAGGTTCAAGAGAAGCTCACACCCGAGGAATATAAAGAGTTTGTGGGGTATATGAAGGCACTGAAGTCTAAAACGATGAAGATAAATGATGTGCTGCAGTCGATTGTGAGGTTATTTTCCACTCCAGAGAGGTTTCTTCTACTAACAAGGTATATTCTTTACCTTATACTATTTTGCATTGGTTATTTATCTTATTGAGATAGATTTCACGTAATTAGTAAAAAGAACTTGGCTTAAGCAACAATGGCATGGTCTTCATGAGTAAAAGCTTTTTAATGTGGGTGTCTTTATAGTATTATTCAGGCTTGTAAAGCCTCATCACAGAAGCAATCAATTTCTAGCTAAACTTAGTAAGGTATCTCAATCATGTGGTTGGGTTGTGGAAAAAAAACTCTCAAGGTTAACTCTCATTTACAAGCTCATAAATTTAGCGGGAGCCTATTTATAGATTCCAACCATCTTAGAATATAATAGCTAAAGCAATACAAATACATTGTGTGCAGTTCCTTGGAAGTGATCTACCTTACTGTGATAGTGTGTAGCCTCAGACTATTATTCAGTACTTTTAAAATTAAATTATGGATTTCCTATATATTAGACACATAATCAAATCACACTTATCAGGAAAACATTTGCTTGTTGAGCTAATTATGCGTGACAAGGATTCCAGCCAAAGCTACCTGTATTCATATAACTCTTTGAGGCTTATGAGATCTTAACTATTTGATGTATGCCACTTCCACCAGGTTTAAGGATTTTGTCCCTGCAAAGTATCGTCCTATGTACGAGCAGTATCTTAAAAACTCATGATGCAATGTGCATTCAGTAATTGTTTCGGTAAGCAAATATCATCATTGCTGTCATCACTTTCCCTAAAATTGGAACTGTATACTTCTTTTAGTGGCTTTTATAAAAATAAATTCCGATAAAATGTTAAAAATAAATAAATGAACAGTAATATTGTAGTTAGAGAAAGGAATGCTAGTTTGTTAACTGTCACATGCATATATGCCGGTTAATCTATGTCTTTTGCTTCCTATGTTTAGTTTTGCAGCATTTTTTGTTTGGTAGCCTGGTATTCCGTTATAGCCGTCATAGAAAGTTTAAGATGTTTTTTGTATTGTGGATTTACTCATTCAGGAAAGCCTCATGCCAACTCCTGTATTAGCACTCTTGAAGGGACCCAGATATGTGGGAGGTATAATTTCTCTGACTTGTGACGTTGTTCCTATTTTTGAGGTGATTTGCATACTACTTCCGTCACACCACAAGTGAGCTTTGGAGAAGGTTATCCGTACTCTGAGTATCATCATTGCGGTTATTGAAGTAAGAGTTTTGTTTTGGACAAGTCTTAACTGTTAACAGTGTTCTTGAGAGAGCTTCAAATGTAATGAAATTAAATGTGTAATTTTAGAAAAAATCTACCATGTGCACAATTGGTACATGGTAGTATTCTTTTTAGAAAATTGTGCAAAGAATAATTGAGGTATACATGATCTAAGTGTTGACAAGGAAAGAATTGAAAGCCGGTTCAGACTTCAAACGATATTTAGATTTTGGATGGAAATGCTAGACAGGATTTCACAGTTGTGCAGCTTGTGCTTATAAGTTGCCTCCCACTCTCTAACCTCTCCAAGGTCGCTTCACCGAGTTTCAATGACTGACAACTGTTGGTGCTAACTGAGGTTTCAAATCCATGTTTGGAACCTAAACATCTCAAATGGTGCATAAAAATTAAACTTGGTGCTCTATTTTTTTTTTGAACGATTTTTTTGGGACCATGGTTTTCTCGGGGGATCATGGTTTTATTTTGGGTAAAGACATTAGAAGTAAATCTAGGTCACCCCTTATCTAGATATTTATATTAATACCTAAATTATCCTCCTGATTAATTTTGGGTGATGATTAGCTAGTGTTAATAATAGTTAGTGTAATGATTAGTGAGATGATTAAGTTAAAGATAATTAGTGAGATTAAAAAATCAGATGAGTTTTTTTTTTTAAAGAAGTAGAATTATTGAGAGAGTAAAGTTACAGAAGATGAAGAAGAAAAACGTGAAAAACGATGGATTTTACCAACCACAACCGCAGGAACGGTATTTGGGTACCCAGGTATGCCTCAAACTTAGATAATGTTGGTTGAATTGCTCCAAACTTTCAAAAAAATGAATTTTTCTATGTAAATTTGGGCCAGTTCGGTTAACCATATATCAACAACATGTAACCGAACACATCTGAAAGTGTAATTCGGTTACCATATGTCAAGAACATGTAACCGAACACACCTGAAAGTGTAGTTCGGTTACTTTTTCCAAACACGCAGGTTACCGAACTCGCTCGTTAATGGAGGTTTTGGTCGTACAGAGCAATGTTCGGTTACCTAGGATAAAATGGTAGGTAACCGAACTTTGAACTTGACAATTTATTTGAGTACATCTTGTGTGTTCGGTTAGTTCGCAAACTTCAAAGCAACCAAGTTCCCAGCCGAACTTCAGGTTGAAAGTAACCTAGTGTTAGAAGTTCGGTTGGTTCGCAAACTTCAACATATTTTGCGAATCAACCGAACTGGGCTTATAGGTAGAGTTCGATTACAAAGAAAACTTAATAATTCTGCGAACGAACCGAACTTATGGACTTGTATTGTCTAATACAAGGAGTTCGGTTAAAAGTATTTTTTTGCGAATCAATCGAACTTTGAGTTCGGTTAAGAAAAAAATAATTTGTGATAACCGAACTTTTTACTGAAAAGAAAACTCCATTAAACCTCTCTGCAACTTCCATTTTCAACTCATTGATGATTAGTTCTCATTTATTCAACTAAAAACGAATGACAAGTAATGGGTTTGTGAGAATATCTTTGTTAATATTTTACATTAAGCTATATCTATAGTGGTGGTGGTGGTAATCGGTGGTTGTTGGTGGTGATAATTGGAGGAGGTGGTGGTGGTGGTAATCGGCGGCGGTGGGTGGTGGTGGTGGTTATATATATAGAGAGAGTGGTTATTGTGTTGGTTTTAAATTAAATTAGGTTAAGGATAGGTTAGTCATTTCAATGTTTTAGGACACCCCTTATAACTATAGGGAAGGTGGCCTAATAAGACCATGGTCCCTAAAAAATCATTCTTTTTTTTTTTTTCTGTCAAACGTTACTTCAGTGTTACCTGACTTGCTGTAATAAATAACATCACACCCACCTCTGGGCCTAAACATGTCCAGTACTTCCATTCATATTCAGATCAAGCGAGTCAACAATGCACAACCTCTACAAAATTGTAAGATTATTAAAAAAACAGAAAGAGTTGAAAATGTCCAATTGCCTAAAAATGTTAATGAGTTGAAAAGGCTACAGGCTTAAATAGCCAAAAAGTGGACCAGAACCAAGCTGAAGTAAATGAATTCAGCAGATGTATGCCATTACTATGACATTCTATCAATCTACCACTTTTCATGCGCAATGGATGCAAAATGTGGAACAGGGACCAAGAACCCTCAAGCAGTTCATAAGAACTCACAAGCATGCAACAAAAAAGGTCCATTTTTTCAAGCGTAGTACCATTGATTCTAAATCGAGATACATAAAAAGAACTCAGAATAGATGCTATATCTTAATAACTCTGACAGGACACAGACAATAACAAAGAGAGTGGGATCTAGAAGGTTAAATTGTTTAGTCTCTTAACTAGGACAATCAAATTCGTCCAATTGTGTTTTAAAATATCTTAACTCTGGAAAATGTCAGAAGTTTTGTTCTGGTATTCAAGGACTGTGAAGCTCAAATGGATTTTCCAAATCTGCAAGGAGAAACCTACTAGAAAACACAAATGTCATAGTACCTTATAGATCCCAAGGAAATGAACACAATATAAGAATTGCTTTTACATGCACTACTTACTCCACCCAGAAAGACACAAGTACAGTACATGGGAATAGCAACTGCAGTTAATATTCCGCCTAAAGAAAGATTATGCCACCAGCTCAACTCCGAGAAAGCTGGCTGATCATAGTTACAAGGAAATAAATGAACCTAAATATTTAAAGACTGATGACTTAAGGGGGTACTGGAGTCCAACTACATTTCGTTTCATTAAACAATCCAGTAAAATATCCATAAAAGTGCAGTAAGATAACACAAGCATAGTGGTAAGTGGCTAGAAATGCAAAAGTGAAAGTATCATCTAATATTACTACATTAGACAGTAGACAAATTCTTAAACGCTTCTAGTCTCCGGACAAGATTGGATATTCAATTTACACACGAACATTCCAGATGTGAAACGGAAAAAGGAAGATAAAAAAGAAAAAACCCGAGAGATGGGAAAACCTTACTCAAAATGTGGTTGAACAAATAACGTAGCTTTGCTCTAATCGTCCGCCTTAAAATTTATCAAACCCAGTAACTTGGCAGAATGCCTTGTGGTTCCCATATCTTCATTTCTCCCACTACTTCCGTTCAACTCAGGAAAAACTTACTTGTCGATTACAGTATAACATTTTCAGAAGCAGCGTGACCAAACCAGTAAACCGCCCTTCCTCAAGCCTTCCTTCTTGCTTTATAATTCCTTGACTTCCCTGCCTTCCTTCTTGCTTTACAATTCCTTGAGTTCCCTGCCCCTACAAAAGTACCCGACTTAAGGGAAACCAAGCTTGGAACATAACTCTGCATGCCAAATAACTGATGAGTACCACGCATTTGTAGGGCTGCATTCCTTTTATGCTTCGGATCATACAAAAGTACACCATTAGGCACATCAACTTCCTCTCCCTGTAGCTCAAAAAGGATTTCACCCGTCTTGAAAAAATGTAAAGGCATTAAATAACTAACTCCCTTTAGACAATCATCAATGGTGACAATTTTAGTCCAATTTCCTTTATTCTCTCCAAAATCTTTCATCAACCATAACTCTAACTCATTATGAACACCATGTATGAACTCATTATGAACACCATGTATGACACAGATGAGGCAAAGCTTCTCACCAAAAACACTCACATTAAGTCCGACCTTGCCAACTAAACCATCAGGTAGTTCTATTTCATGGACACTCTCATCACAGACATTGAAAGATAATATAAAAGGACTAACTATCCACCCATCCCCATGATTGCGGGTGCGAAGTGCACTAAAATACAGAATTCCGTCAAGATGCACCCCAGGTTTTACATCATAACGTATGCCTGGTATATTTTTCCATGTATTTGTTCCTGACGTATAGATGCTACATGTTGAAAGGTACATTACATGTTCGCTGAGTTCAAACCTGACCAACTTATAATCCCCATTTTTGGAATCATAACCAAATCCATAAGAGTGTGCCTTTTCACCACCGAGCCTCGATTCAGGGCTTGATTTAGGCCTCCACTTAAATTCATCAGGCAGTGTTTGTATTTTCTTAAACTCAGTTGTAGATGGATTCCAGATACAAACATCACGCCTATTAAGTTCTAAGCAGACCAAGCCATTACATGAACCAATAATTTCAACTAATGGTTTCTGAGACTTGAATGGATAATCAATTTCAAGGGTTTTATAATCAGATAATGATAACGAAGAATCACTTCTACTGGCCATGGAATGGACTGAGCTCTTACCATCACTGTTACTACAAATTAAAAGACTAAATTTATCTCTTTCAATAGAATGATCGAGATGCTTTTGAATGAAATTAGGGCTTTTTAATAAAAAGCAAAAATTCTTGTTTACACACCTGAACCTTGCGATGGATTTCAATGGTAATCTCAAGCATATATCCAGTAAGATCCCCTCCGGAAGATGATGACGTGACATATTTGCTTCTTCTCGATGAATGATAAATGCAGAGGAGAGTCAGTGAACTTGTCTTTCGAGTTTAGGGTTTTAAAACAAGGGCGACAACACCTAAGTTTATCTCTCGGGGATATAGTACTAGCAGCATCAATTCATCTTTCGACTTGACAACAGCTATCGCGAATAAGAGGGCATTTCTTATGGGCCGCTTTGCAAATTTCTTCACTCGGCGAGCTACGTACATGGGCCAAGTGGATTTTCCACTGCTAAATGAACTCGGCCTCTAGGGGTGTGAAACGGTGCCCAGCCCAATCACCCGCAAATTTGACATCCGCGGATCAGCGGGTGATACGGAAGGTTGCGAATTAACTACGTATTTTTTTAAAAGAACTAGTGCATGACCCGTGCCGTAACGACACGAGATATGCTAAAATTTTGTTGGTCATGTCTCTACCTTATGTGTTTTTTTATCTCACCAAATTCATTATAAACATTTTCTTCATTTTTTTTTATGTACGGAAGAGCGTATTTGCCAAGAAAAATCATTGCTTTCTAAGTTGATGTAAATAATAAGAACCATACACATCATATGCTAAAAACGATTGTTGTAGTCGCATGATTGGAAACTGCTTGGTGTGAGTAATGAGTATGATGTCACTGGACCAACTTAATCTTAGGTACTGCAGTTGTATACCCTCATTCAATGACTCAGATTTAGTAAGTATTTGATCAACTTTCATAAATAGGATCTTGCATATACAACTTGTTTGTAGTCTTTCAGTGGTGGACATACTTATAGTGCTATGGGTTTGATGATTCATGCCCCCATAGGACCGTGCATGCACTCAAACAACTTACATAACCTCTCTATTTCTGGTGGCCTCGGCTCAACACACCACACACAAATGAACAGAATACCCATCTCTCCCACCTTGTTTATTGCTTGCAAGACCTTTTTCCTTTTCTGGACATGGAAAAAGATATCTTAGTAAGCATCCTTTTCCTTTTTCAAATTCGTGCTAAGAGTTCCAGATTTACTGGGGACCTGCTCCTCCTGAGTCAGAATTCATATTCCATCATTAGACATAGTTTGGTGACTGAACTTGCTCTACGATGCAAAGGTAATTAGAGGTTTCGGGTCAATTTTGTAATGCATATTAAACTTTTGTTCCCTCAAAAGCTTAAATTTCTATATTATGTTGTGCAATAGTGTTTCCAATCGTCCCTGGCCGCATCGTAACGTAAATTAGGAGGAAGTAATTAATGCAGGTTAATTGAATATCTGTTATTTAATATCAAAACAGTAAATAATGCTAGAGTTCGATTTTTTATATCCCGTTCATATCAATGTAGTGTCACTTCAACTATAACTATTTGCTGTGTAAATCCTTCATAACTTGCTCCTCAACTGTCCCAAGTTGCTCAATACACTACGAAAAATCCCCTTCATAGCCGAGATGCAATAAGATGAGTAAGATTTGGGTATTTAACAGTTGATTAGATGTTGGGTTCAAAATCTAAGCGATCCTGAAGATCTATGTTGACTGTCAAGAGATAAATCTTGTTACAAAACTACTTCCTCTGTACAGGACATGTGACTGATGTTCTTTTCGACGCACAAATGGTTGTTTCGATTCCTTAAATCGAACTTACAGTAACGATGATTTAAGCAAGCAAATAGAAGTATCGTAAAGTTTTCGTCTTTTGCCCATAATAACAACGGTTTCATCACTCCGTAGATGATTGAACGCCACACGTGCGGGTTTTAATAGCACATCCATCTTTAACTGTGAACCGTTGGATTATATTGATCTAGGTTGAATCTATACCGCTAGTTGTCTAAGCACATCCATCACGACCTGTTTGTATTATAGAAAAAAGAAAGAAAAAAAAACCAAGACAAACGAGGAGTGGGTTTTGATGCATAAATTGAAGTATTGACATACCAAGTACATGCCCATAACTTTACCTTTGGACATGTACTTGTATAATGTCGTCCTTTCTTGCATGTACTGCATTTTCTATTTGGTTAACTCCTAACGTTTCTTTCGCTGATGCCTGCGGATCTTTGGATTTGATCGGTAAAGGTTTATTAGAGGTGGTATCAGTTAACTTTTCCCCTTGATCGCTACAACCAACCAAATCTTTACAATGCAAATCATTAGTCGAGGCGTTAACAAGAGAACAATTATGTTTTGGGTACAATATTTTTATTAGTTTCCCTTATTGCCCTACGGTGCGGGTGAATCCGCGAATTTCAAATCCCACCCGCAACCAAACCGCTAAAAGTGCGGATTTGAAAATCTCACCCCTGTCTGGCCCATATATCTTGCGGATTGGGTTTCACCCGCAATTTTGCGGACGGATACAGATGAATTCCGCGGTTCCGGACTTTTTGCTCACCCCTATCGGCGACGGATAACCGAATGTTCCATTTCCGTCCGAGTCCATTCGAATCGTTTGGATATTATCCGAGATTTTGGATAACGAATATCTTATCGGATATTCTTACTTTAAATTAACGGATACTGAAAAGACATTATCCTATAAGATAATATCTGATATCCAATACATATGTAATTTTTTTTTGAATAATATATTTAGTTGTTAACTTGGTAATATATGAAGACATAGAGATAAAAAATATTATGGAAGAATAAAAATACAACTAGTTTTGTCGGTTACAAGAAAAGCGGAGACTTTTTCAATTTAGTGTAGAAAAGATCTGAGTTTTGTCTAAATCTGATTTAATGTAATAATTTATATAGTGAAATTTTTGCATTTGATCAGAGTATTTGGTTTATGTAGTTGAATTTCCTTAAGATTTCTTTGATTTTTTTTGTAATTTATGAAATGTAAAGAAAGACTAAATTTTTTTATGTTTTATTACTATGATAAAATACTATCGAATATTACCAGATATTATCGGATATCAGAAATTATTATCGGAACGGATACAAAAAATATATTTGAATATCCATCGGATACTATTGTATGTCGAATATCAGGTAATCCTTATCAGTAACGGATGCGGTAGAGACCATATCCGTTTCGTTAGGTACTGTTAACAGTTCTAGGCGACGGTAAATAAGTGCATGAGAAAGGTAATACTGCACGACCTTAAGTGAGGTGCTGACGGTTGAACTTCAGTAGCGTATGGTCTTTCCTCAGCCATTGGTGTCCATAGTCTAGTTGCCAACTACTGGTTTGCTACAGTAAATAAACTGGGCGACAATACCTATGTTTTATCTCTTGACTTGACTATAGCTATCGCGCATAAGGGCATTTATTTCCTATGGGCCGTTTTGCAAATTTCTTCATTTGAGCTACATCGATGGGCTAAGTGGATTTTCCATTATGCTAAATGAATTGGGCGATCGTAAAGAATTGCATGAGAAAGGTAATACCACACGGTCTTAAGTGAGGCGCTGATGGTTGAACTTCAGCCGTGGACGGTCTTGCCTCAACCGTTGTGTTCAAACTTGAAAAACCGGGGGTCTAACAACCACACCCAATATTTCGCTTAGCAATATGTATGGAAAACTCCAATATAATTCCAAGAGAATCAACTAGACAGTCAGACTCAATAAATGGAAATATATCCAATAGTTGTATCTCTGTTTCACAACGTAATAAGTAAATCAAACAGATAGAAATCCGCGAGCCTGATTATTATGTGAAACAACTTGAATGGTACCAAAGACGAATGTTAAAGTGTCAATCAATATAATCAATAACCAAAGGTTGGATTCACAAATGATTGAACTTACGCACAACCTGTGATATTTCAATTATATAAACAAATATAATGCAGAGAAGAAATAACACAGACACCAAATTTTTTGTAAAACGAGGAAACCACAAATGCAAAAAGACCCCGAGACCTAGTCCAAATTTGAACACCACACTGTATTAAGCCGCTACATACACTATACTCCAAGTTAACTTCGGACTGGAATGTAGTTGAGCCCTAACCAATCTCACACTGATCAAGGTACAGTTGCGCTCCTTATGTATCTGAATCCCAGCAAGACTCTACGCACTTGATTCCCTTAGCCGATCTCACTCACAACTAAGAGTTGCTACGACCCAAAGTCGAAGACTTGATAAACCAATCTGTCTCACATAGAAAAGTCTATCGTATAGATAAATTTGTCTCCCACAGATAAACCTACGAGTTTTGTTCCGTTTTTGATAAATCAAGGTGAACATGAACCAATTGATATATCAGACTTATATTACCGAACAACAGCCTAGAAATATCGATCACCTCACAATGATCTTAATCGTATGGTAGCAAAACAAGATATTGGGGAATCACAAACGATGATACGAAGATGTTTGTGACTACTTTTTATCTTGCCTATCTGAGATTAAATCTCGAGCAAATCTTAGAGAAGATAGTACTCAATACGATAGAAAACAGCAAGATCAGAACACGCAACTACAAAGAAAATAGTTGGGTCTGGCTTCACAATCCCAATGAATTCTTCATATCGTTAACCTACATGGTTTCTTCAAAAACCTAAGGTTGAAGGAGAATCGGCTCTAGTCGCAACTAGTATCACACAGGAGGTGTGGGGATTAGGCTTCCCAATTGCTAGAGTTCTCCTTTATATAGTCTTCAAATCAGGGTTCGCAATCAGTGTTACCTTAGTAACAAAGCATTCAATATTCACCGTTAGATGAAAACCTGATTAGACTCAAGCTAATATCTACAACCACTAGATCGAACTTAGCGTGTTACACACAAGTGGAAAGTGACTTTATTTAGATATGAGTAACCGTACCTAAACGTGTGCACCTTTTGTGACTCAATAATAGTTAACCGAGGTTAGCCATATGAACACTTTCATATCAATCATATTCATCTTAACCATAACTAGTTCAAATAACTCAAATGAAACTAGTTTTAGAGTTGTTCAATTGTTTATATTCTCATAGAAGTATACAAGACACAATTGAAACAAAATCGATTTTGATTCACACGAATCAAGTCATGAACATTATATTCACAGTTTGCAAAAAATTGCATTCCTTATTATATAAATGTATTAGTTCATGAACAAACCGATTTTAGAACATTATCCACTTAGGTATGCATACAGGTACATGTACCTAAATGGACGGACTAAGTTTGGCTTCGCAAGAACGCGAACTATCTTCCAAACTCAGCAGAAATTCCCGGAACAGAACCTCACGCCAGTACGCGTACCATTATGCGTACAAGGTTCCCGGACTTTCACAAAACCAACCAGTACACATATGGGTATGCATACCATGGTTCCCATACTTGGATTACATATATGCAAGTACGCATACTATGCTTATATCCAATTGTTCTAAACTCTCATTTGAACCATTGAAACATTCTCGGAAGACCACAATAGGTGTCTCACACAAATTATTAGCTTCAAAGAAATTTTCAAGTGATCGAATGATCAATACAAAACATTCTGAGTTTACATCAAATGACTATCTCACATAAATCATGTAAGATGTTACCGGGTGATTTTCACATGATCATCTTTTGACTTTCGTCAAGAATATAATATGAACTTAATTAAAGCGAAAGCTTACCAATACATATTTCGAGAAATATGTAAGCGAGTTAAACTCAACCCGAAATATCAAATGTGTATAATTGAAGTCTATATAGCTATACGACTTTTGTCTCAAATAGGAGATAGAGTATATAGACTTTTGAGTGATAGATGAGTTCAAGTCTCCACATACCTTTTGTTGATGAAATTCCAAAAGCTCCCCTTAGTAGTCCTTCGTCTTCAATCTATGAACGCCGTGAATTCTAATGCTCAACTACACTTTCTATCCTAATCGGAGACTTAGCTATAAGTAGACTAGAAATCAAGACTTATAGTTTTGGAAACTAAACTTGACAACAAGCTTGAGATATAAATGCTTGCGAGTTCGACCGAGCAATGCTCTAACAATCTTCCCATTTGTCAATTTTAGTGACAAAAATATCAATACATATGGAATACATAATAAATAGACTTTGCATCTCTCATTCCAAATGCTTGATTTCCTTGGTTCTTCAACATTACTCGAAATCTTCGTTACTTCCAAGCAATCTAGTGATTCTGAATGTGTTCAGCTCAACATCATAGTTGTTGAAGATACGTAGCCATAATAATGAGAAAACAGTTGCTCTCAATCATTGTTATACAGTGTCATAGTATTATTACGCAACATCAAAGTCCAATTGTATCACAACTTTGACAACAATACTATAGTGATATGTATCACTCCCCCTTAGTCAATACTTCATCTCGCATGAAAACCACTCCCCCTTACATAATGATACGTAAACCATACATATTTTTAGTGTGACTACACATTAATTCTCTCTTTTTTTAAATAAAATTGGCAAAGGTACGAAAACTAGTGGGATCCTAATGAAATCTCCATAGAGATACTTCATGACCAAAAGAGAACAACATATCAACTTTGTTTAGATGCAATCATATAGCCAAAACTAAATGCATTTATCAAGGAGTTTATAAAGATACAAGATAACTCCTACAATATTCCACATCAGCAGTCTCTACAAAGATTTGGCAATTAAGCACAAGTTCAATTAAGAACTCTTCCCCATAAAATGTCATTCTCGAAAGAACAACAAGAGCGATGTTACCTTCACAAGAAAAAGAAGGATTTCGTTGGACATTAACAAATCACATGAAACATGAATTTGTATCCAAAATACTCAATTAAATTAACCACAAGAGAACCCATGATTAATTCAATTGGAAATGCTCACATAAGAGAAGTTACGGAACCGCACAATATTTACACAAAGATGTGGATCAGGGAAAGACCTATACTGCGGAATATTCAAAGATTTATTCTATAGACTTAATCTTTGTAGACAAAAGTTCATCCTATCTTCCATCAATATTTGCATAATGACACGATAGGCTTAACTTTTGTTTGTCAAAAGTTCATTCAATCTTTTATTAATATTTGCATAATGACATATGAAAGACTTAACTTTTGACATATATGGGAAACTCATAGTTCACGGTCGCAAACACACATATCCAAAAACAAGTTGCAATATATGAAACCATAAAGATTAATACTGCAAAATCATCTTCCAAATAAACTTTAGAATTTAAATAAATAAATTTAAAAACATTGTAAGATGAAAATCGTTGGAAATAGCTATGTGTACTCACAATAATGGCTATTCCAAACCCTAGTTATCCTTCTTAAAACACAAGAATAAATTTCCATAAGAAGTTTCCTAGACAAAATAAAAATCAACAAAAAACAAAAGACTCCTAAACCAACAAAACCGATCATGAACGACAATCAAAGACCACTTTCGGAATCACCACGAGTCTTGAGTCCTTTGAGATTGTGATTGAAAACATCCACTGCTTCTTCAGAGAAGGTATTCTCATTGAGAAGATATTTAATATGTGTCTTCATGAGAACAAGGTCCGAATTAACCCTTTTCAACTCAGTTCTCAACACATCAAGACCCTTCATAGTCTCAACGAGTTGCAGTTTTGTTCCCTCAAAGTATTTAAGAAAATCATGAACCACTTCAGAAGAAACCATATCCTCATTCTCAACATCCTGATGAGTATAGGCATAATAGCATGAGGCATTAGGATTTTGATCATTATCTTATACTAGGGATCTTTTCTTCCTCCCTTTTGACTCGAAACCAATTCCTTTATCAAGAAAACCTCTTGCAAAACCATTAGAGCGGGAAGATGAAGATATTCTTGGCAAACGACAATAACGTAGAGTACGCGTACGCGACTCAATAGGTTCGGTATTCAAATGCTTTCAAGGAAAGGTAACTTTTAGGATTTCCAAAGACGGTTAGTGAACAAGTAAATGGGTACCGGTACGAACATTATCCTAACCCAACCAAAGACAAAACCAAAACAAAATGTTCCTTAAAACTTTCCTTTCACAAGAAAATTGGCTCAATAAATTTTATATCTCAAAAGAAAAGAAATTTAGAGCACATGAATAGTAGGAACATAATTGGAATGAAGACTTCTTCGAGAGAGAATAAAAATAAAAAAAATTAAGAAAATTCTTGAGATACAGACAATACTAAGGTAATGCAGTCTGTGGACATTAGTTTTGTTATGGACGATAAGAAAATAGCTCAACTAATCAGATTACATTTTTTCTAAAAGTATACCCGATTATTAACACGTCTTACTCAACCTGATTTTTATGAGTAAGCATTCAACCCTTGTGATTAATTAGCACAAGTATGAGCCTTAAGCACACTAAATGAATGGTGGTCACGCTTGAGTCCTTTTTTTCTTCTTCCAATTCTAGGAAAGAATCCTTTTTGATGTGAAAAGTTATCATTAAACTTGCTGTCATCAAAATACGAGACAGAGTTCGATTCTTTACCATAAGAAGTTTGTTCGGAGGATTATGACAACATGTTGGTCAGATCCTTGTATCCTTCAATTATCAAATTAAGGTTGTCCTTCATATCTCCATTATTTCTTCTATCTACATGAACCTTTTTCACATCTTGAACATCATTCTTCTCAACAAGTTGAGAGGGACCATTCTGAAATCTCCTAGACCCAATTGTATTAAAACTACAATTCGTCCGAACATTCAGTGAGCAAATTGAACTGACTTTCCTGGAAGAATTCACAGGGTGAGTACTAAGACCAATAGGTTTAGACATCCGAATGTCAGTTACACCTTTGAGAACTAAATTTAAGGTGTGCTGAAGTCGCACAATAGAATTGTCATTCAACCTTGATTTGCTTTTCCGTTCGATATGTCCTTTTGAATCACAAAAGAGACACACTTTCTGATCACCTAGAGATAAGTGATTAGAGTGAACAGACTTAACGAAATTGTTAGAAGATTTCTTCCTTCCAAGTGATGTGAAGTTTCCTTGATTAGAGGAAGATAGAAACACATCTTTCCCAATTGGAAGGGTTTGCAACTTAGCTTCTGGAACTGAATTTGCACTTGGGTCAGAAGTGATTGGTATAGTGGACTCTTTAGAACATCCTTGAATAGAGAGTTTACTCAAAAGAGGTTCAATTTCCAAAGCATCCTTTTTGAGATCCTCCCCGAGCAAGGTTCGTGAGAAACAAACTTCGGCGTTTTTCTCTCTAAAAGCCTTTGATTTAGAGTCACAATCTTTTACTATACCGATAAGATCATTGACATTGTTTTTCAACCGATTGATTCTATCATCCTGGATTCTAACAAGGTTTAGAATTAGTACACTCTCCCTGGCTGCTTACCTTTCATTAAAAGAGTCGAACTCGTTCGAAAGGTAATTGGGGTAACCATTGTCAGTGCAAGTCTGTTTCATTGGAACAATGAGTTCATCTATATTTGAGATTGACAAATCTTTCTCTTTAATAGATTTCATTGAAACAGAACTTTTGTTCCTGGTGATGCGATTTTCCGAGATAACATTATTGTCCATAGAGTCATATAGCTACAAACACAGACTTATAAGGTCTTTAAACGTGTTTTCCTGCTCTGATACCAATTGAAAAAGCGTGGGTCTAACAACCACACCCAAAATTTCGCTTAGCAATCTGTATGGACAACTCTAATATAATTCCAAGAGAATCAACTAGACAGTCAAACTCAATCAATGGAAATATATCCAAGAGTTGTATCTCTGTTTCACAATGTAATAAAAAAATCAAACAGATAGAAACCCGCGAGCCTGATTATTATGTGAAACAACTTGAATGGTACCAAAGACCAATGTTTAAGTGTCAATCAATATAATCAACAACCAAAGGTTGGATTCACAAATGATTGAACTTACACACAACTTGTGATATTTCAATTATATAAACAAATATAATACGGAAAATAAATAATACACACACCAGAAATTTTGTTAACGAGGAAACCGCAAATTCAGAAAAACCCCGGGACCTAGCCCAGATTTGAACACCATACTGTATTAATCCACTAAAGACACTAGCCTACTCTAAGTTAACTTCAGACTGGAATGTAGTTGAGCCCTAACCAATCTCACATTGATCAAGGTACAATTGCGCTCCTTACGTATATGAATCCCGGAAGGACTTTACGCACTTGATTCCCTTAGCTGATCTCACCCACAACTAAGAGTTGCTACGACCCAAAGTTGAAGACTTGATAAATCAATTTTTCTCACACAGAAAAGTCTATTGTATAGATAAATCTGTCTCCCACAGGTAAACCTATGAGTTTTCTTCCGTCTTTTGATCAATCAAGGTGAACAGGAACCAATTGATATACCAGACTTATATTCCCGAAGAACAGCCTAGAAATATCGATCACCTCACAATGATCTTAATTGTATGGTAGCGAAACAAGATATTGTGGAATCACAAACGATGAGATGAAGATGTTTGTGACTACTTTTTATCTTGCCTATCTGAGATTAAATCTCGAGCAAATCTTAGAGAAGATAGTACTCAATACGATAGAAAACAATAAGATCAGAACACGCAAGCACAAAGAAAATAGTTGGGTCTGGATTCACAATCCCAATGAAGTTTTCAAGTCGTTAACCTACATGGTTTCGTCAAAAACCTAAGGTTAAAGGAGAATCGACTCTAGTCGCAACTAGTATCACACAGGAGGTATGGGAATTAGGTTTCCCAGTTGCTAGAGTTCTCCTTTATATAGTCTTAAAATCAGGTTTGCAATCAATGTTACCTTGGTAACAAAGCATTCAATATTCACCGTTAGATAAAAATCTGATTAGACTCAAGCTAATATCTTTCAAATGTTAGATCGAACATAGCTTGTTACAGACAAAGGAAAAGTGACTTCATTTAGATATGAGTAACCGTACCTAAACGTGTGCACCTTTGTTGGCTCAACAATGGTTAACCGAGGTTAGCCATATGAATACTTTCATATCAACCATATTCATCTTGACAATAACTAGTTCAAATGACTCAAATGAAACTAGTTTTAGAGTTGTTCAATTGTTTATATTCTCATAGAGGTATATAAGACACAATTGAAACAAAATCGATTTTGATTCACACGAATCAAGTCATGAACATTATATCCACGATTTGCAAAAGATTGTATCCCTTATTATATAAATGTATTAGTTCATGAACAAACCGATTTTAGAACATTATCCACTTAGGTATACAAACGGGTACGCGTACCTAAATGACCAGACTAAGTTTGGGTTCGCAGTACGCGAACTGGTACATATACCTTCCAAACTCAGCAGAAATTCCCGGAACTGAACCTCACGCCAGTACGCGTACCGGTATGCGTACAAGGTTCCCGGACTTTTACAAAACCAACCAGTAGGCAAACGGGTATGCATACCATGGTTCCTATTATTCGAAACTCTCATTTCAACCATTGAAACATTATTGGAAGACGATAATAGTTGTCTCACACAAACTATTAGCTTCAAAGCAATTTTTAAGTGATTGAATGATCAATACGAAACATTCCGAGTCTACATCAAATGACAGTCTCACACGAATCATGTAAGATGTTACCAGGCGATTTTCACAAGATCATCTTTTAACTTTCATCAAGAATATAAGATGAACTTGGTTAAAGAGAAAGCTTACCAACACATATTTCAAGAAATATGTAAAGCGAGTTAAACTCAACTGGAAATATCAAATGTGTATAATTGAAGTCTATATATCTACACGACTTTTGTCTCAAATAGGAGATAGAGTAGATATACTTCTGTGTGATAGATGAGTTCAAGTCTCCACATACCTTTTGTTGATGAAGTTCCACAAGCTCCCCTTAGTAATCCTTCGTCTTCAATCTATGAACGCCGTGAAGTTTAATACGACTACACTTTCTATCCTAATCCGAGACTTAGATATAAGTACACTAGAAATCAAGACTTATAGTTTTGGCAACTAAACTTGACAACAAGCTTGAGATAGCAACGCTTGCGAGTTCGACCGACCAGTGCTCTAACAAAACTCTAGTCGCCAACTACTAGTTTGCTACAGTAAAAAAAGTAACTATATTTTTATCATTATATATTCTCATCATTTTAAACACTCGACTCACACAACTCCATTTTTTTTTTGAATATTTTCTCTAATAATTTTTTTCTAATTTTTATTCTACTGTTTGAAATTCCTCAAGAAATGTCCCAAAAAGTTAATACACTTTTTTTTGGAAACCTTATTCGAAGTTGTTATCGATAAGATATGTGCTAATTTAAAAACAAATAGAATATATCAAAAAGGGAAGAGCAGGGCAAGTCTTAGAAGATAATCCAGAAAAATGGTATGCTAAAAGACAGAGGAGACCTCAAGTTTTAAAAGTTAAGAATCGAAAGCTACAAAAACCAAAAAAAAATTGTTCAAGAGCGCGTTGAATGAAAGAAAAGTATAAAATAGAAAATAAAAAATTTGGACCAGGCAACCCCATCTTGTATTAGTAAAAAAAAAATTCTTAGCTTTTTTGGGTACCATATATTGTGAATGTAACTTAATCCCTTTAATAAATACATGCTTTAAAAAAATGGAAGAAACGTCAAATGAAGATAACCAGGAGACCAAGGATTGTAAGAGATTTTTGTTGAAGCCTTTAGTTAAGTTTTTATTATCTAAAAGATGTTATCTTGTAACAAATGAGACAGTAATGTTAATGAATTAGAAAATTTTAGAACTTAAAAAATTTGATTTCCATTACATTTAGAGTTACATTTAATTAAATTGGTCATATTTAATAGACAAAATAACGTGAAAATTAAATTGGATTCAATCCATGCACATAAATTACCAACGACAATATAATAACAATTATATTTATAACGGTCGTTCTTTGAAAATTGCCAATGGCTATATAATAATGGTTCTATTTTTCCTTATGAAATATCGAACAACGATTTTTTTCTCCAAACACAACCGACATTCTCAACCAACATCATCTACCATGTTTTCTAGAAACAAAGGGAAACAAATATCATGTGTCGAAGCCAGAGAGGTTTTCCATTGTGTTTCATGGATAACCACGTTCTGATGCAATGTCGTTGGATGCATTCGAAGTGTCCACAAAAAGGTTATTCATGCATCAGAATGTCCGTTGAATCACAACCGTAAAAGCTCAGGTATTTGCATTGTCAAGATCATAACTGTCTTGAGGAACCATATATGCTAGATGATTCTATGAAGGTTAAGTTAAAGAAGATGAAGAAAAATTATCAACACTGTGCAAAAAATTGAAACATCAATCTAAATTGAAGAAGTTACACTGCGACCACTCTGGAGATGGAGACCACCAAAACAAATATTATCCACAGAGAATTAATGCATGCTCAAAGCCAGGTTGCGAAACCTATATGCATTTCCACACTTCTAATGAAGAAGACACATATGGAAAGCACTTCCAGATATGTCCTAGGTGTTTTATGGTGGAGTTGATTGAGTAAGTCTAGGAACTAACTTACTGTGGTTTTATGTTTTAGTTGTTATGTTTATATTCATTTAATCAATGAAAGTGTCTTTGAGATATTGAGATTGATCAGAGAGAAAATTTGTGCAATCAATAAATTTTTTGTTGATATATTGAAAAATATAGATGGTTATTTAGGCTAAAAACCAAGATTGATTAGTGAGAAAAGTTGAAAAAGTATAAAAGATCGTGAACAAAATGAAGAACTTACACGAAAACAGACATGTACTGCCACTTAGCATGAGCTTCAATATTAGCTGATGGTAGATTCTTAGTTTCGTTTGGTAGATTCTACAAAACGACGATCCGACCTGCGATGTTGTATGGAGCGAAATATTGGGGGACTAAAAACCCGCACATCAGAGAACTACATGCAACAAAGATGCATATGCTGAGGTGGTCTTGCGGACATACAAGGCATGACAGAATCAAAAATGATTGTATATGCAACAAGATTGGGGTAGCACCAATCGAGTATATGCTCACTCAACATCGGCTGCGTTGTTTGGGCATCTCCAACGAAGACCACTAGATGCTCCGGTTCGCATATGATGCACCAAACATGCAGAAGAAAGGATGAAGTGTAGAGGCCGACCAAAATTGACATGGGATGAACTAATCATACGGAATTTGAGCCGGCGGGACATAGAGAAAGAGCCGGCGTTCGACAGAAGTGTGTGGAGACCAACGATCCATGTGCACGAGGTTTGTGAACGGACCTCGACTTTCTCTTTAGCAGGGCGACGTAGAATCACGAAGTTGGTCAAATGCGACCTCAACCGGCAGAACCAAGAGAAAGAGCTAGAGTTCGACAGAAACGCATGAAGAGCATCGACCTATGGGAACGAGGTGTGTGAACTGACCCTCTTCCTTTCGACTGTCTCTTTAGTGGGACTATGTAAATCGTGAACATGTATACCGCTATGGAAGAATTGTGAAGGGGGACTCCCCCGTAGCACTGCAGCTCGCAGGATTGTGAAGGTGGAATCACCCCATAGCTTTGCATCCGGGACATGGAGCAAGTAGACACATTACTTTAATGGTCGCGAATGCACAATCCCATTAAAGTGATGATTACTGCACTCTCTGTACCGAAAACGAGTCGAAGCACATAACGTGTCAATGATTTTCTCTTGTTTTTGTGCAAGTTACTTCTAAGCAGGTGAGCCGGTGTAAAAACTTCGAGCCACACTTTTATGAGATAAAAACTTTACGAGATAGTCTTTAACAAAAGGGTCGTGGAAATAAGATATGCCAAAGTAGCAGCAAAAGATATTGCACAAGGGATTTTTTGTAGTATTATCTGGTGATCATGATAGGTATGAAGACCTAAAGACAAATAGTCGAATAGTTTTACTAATTAATTAACATACTCTTCCCAATTAACACCTCGAAACTGCGCATAGGGTGTTTGTAAAAAAACCTAAATGAATGACCTTTTAGCACCGCGACGGGGACAAAGCCCCGCCATATCGAATCAATATGTAATGCGTCTGACGGAGCGGGGTGAAGCCTAGCCACACCTTCTAGAATAGAGTCTGCAATCAAGGTTTAGTGCATCTCAATGGGGTGATGTGTAGCCGGATTACATGCCAGTTTTGGTAAAAGAAAATTGTATAAAAATTACGAGAAGAAAAATATGCCCAGAAGTCTAGTACTAGTAGTACTCGTTTTAGCAAATTGTGCAAAGAATAATCGAGGTAGATAAAGAAATGAATGCCGGTTCAGGCTTCAAATGGTATCTAGATATTAGATAGAAAATTAGAAATGCTAGAAAGGATCTCACAGTGCTTAAATTTGCCTCCCACTCTCTAACCTCTTCAAGATCGCTTACCGGGTCTCAGTAACCGGCGACTGTTGTTGCTAACTGAGGTTTCAAACGCCTGAAACCTAATTAACTTAAATGGTGCATAAAATTGAACTTGGTGCTTTATATATTTTTGTCAAACGTTACTCTCAATGTTGCTAGAATCAAATTAAATCAAAATCGAGTGATGCAGTGGACATTATCACACCCAAATTTGTGTGAATAAGATCAAACACCCTGTGCCCAAACATGTCAAGTACTTTTATTCATATTCAGATCAAGTGAGTCAGCTAATCACAATCTCTACAAAATTAGAAGATATTACAAAACAGAAAGAGCCAGCAACTGCTAAAGTGTCAATGAGTTAAAAATGGTATCGGACATAGATAGCCAAATAGTGGGTCGAAACCAGGTTGAGGACCCAGACCAAGAACCCTAGAGCAGTTCTTTTTTCAAGTATGAAACAGAACAGGGCCCTTTTCTCAAGCATGGTACCATCGATTCTAAATCAAGATACACAAGAACTCAGAGTAGATGTTCTACCTTAATAACTCTGACAGGGCACAAAAAATAACAAAGAAAGGAACTAGAATGTTAAATTGTTTAGTCTTCACTTGGACAATCAAATTTTCCATTTCAGATATCTTAACTCTGGAAAATGTCAGAAGCTTTGCTCTGGTATTCAAGGACTGTGAAGCTCAAAATCGAGTTTCCAAATCTACAAGGAGAAACCTACTGGGAAACACAATCAAAATCGAGTTTCCAAATCTACAAGGAGAAACCTACTGGGAAACACAAATGTCATAGTAATTCATAGATCCCAAGGAAATGAACACAATATAAGAATTGCTTTTACATGCAATACTTACTCCACCCAGAAAGACACAAGTACAGTACATGGGAATTGCAACTGCAGTTAATATTCTGCCTAAAGAAAGATTATGCCACCAGCTCATTTCCGAGAAAGCTGGCTGATCATATTTACAAGAAAATAAATGAACCTAAATATCCAAACACGGATGAGTTAAGGGGGTACAGAAAACGCATATGTGGAGCCCAACTATATAAGAAAACAATAAACATAACCTTGAAACCAATTTCATTTCATAAGATGTTTGTAAGTTACTCATATATAGATTCCAACCTGTGATAGGATAAAATAAAAAGATTTAACTGCAATTTCAAAAAAGAATAAAAAAAGAACAAATTTCCACATCCATAAAAAGTGCAGTAAGAAAACACAAGCATAGTGGTAAGTCGGTAGAAATGCAAAAGTGACAGTATCATCTAATATTACTACAATAGACAGTGGACACATTCTTAAACGCTTATAGTCTCCGGACAAGATTGGATATTCAATTTACACACACATTCCAGATGTGAAAGGGGAAAAGGAAGATAAAAAAGAAAAAACCTGAGAGATGGGAAAACCTTACTCAAAATGCGGTTGAACAAACAATGTAGCTTTGCTCTAATCGCCCGACTTAAAAATTTACCAAACCCTGTAACTTGGCAGAATGCCTTGCGGTTCCCATATCTTCATTTCTCCCACTACTTCCGTTCTACTCAGGAAAAACTTACTTGTCGATTACAGTATAACATTTTCAGAAGCAGCGTGACCAAACCAGTAAACCGCCCTTCCTCAAGCCTTCCTTCTTGCTTTATAATTCCTTGACTTCCCTGCCTTCCTTCTTGCTTTACAATTCCTTGAGTTCCCTGCCCCCACAAAAGTACCCGACTTAAGGGAAACCAAGCTTGCAACATAACTCTTCATGCCAAATAACTCATGAGTACCACTCATTTGCAGGGCTGCATTCCTTTTATGCTTCGGATCATATAAAAGTACACCATTAGGCACATCAACTTCCTCCTCAACTTCCTCTCCCTGTAGCTCAAAAAGGATTTCACCCGTCTTGAAAAAATGTAAAGGCATTAAATAATTAACGCCCTTTAGACAATTATCAATGGTGACAATTTTAGTCCAATTTCCTTTATCCTCTCCAAAATCTTTCATCAACCATAACTCATTATGAACACCATGTATGACACAGATGAGGCAAAGCTTCTCACCAAAAACACTCACATTAAGTCCGACCTTGCCAACTAAACCATCAGGTAGTTCTATTTCATGGACACTCTCATCACAGACATTGAAAGATAATATAAAAGGACTAACTATCCACCCATCCCCATGATTGCGGGTGCGAAGTGCACTAAAATACAGAATTCCGTCAAGATGCACCCCAGGTTTTACATCATAACGTATGCCTGGTATATTTTTCCATGTATTTGTTCCTGACGTATAGATGCTACATGTTGAAAGGTACATTACATGTTCGCTGAGTTCAAACCTGACCAACTTATAATCCCCATTTTTGGAATCATAACCAAATCCATAAGAGTGTGCCTTTTCACCACCGAGCCTCGATTCAGGGCTTGATTTAGGCCTCCACTTAAATTCATCAGGCAGTGTTTGTATTTTCTTAAACTCAGTTGTAGATGGATTCCAGATACAAACATCACGCCTATTAAGTTCTAAGCAGACCAAGCCATTACATGAACCAATAATTTCAACTAATGGTTTCTGAGACTTGAATGGATAATCAATTTCAAGGGTTTTATAATCAGATAATGATAACGAAGAATCACTTCTACTGGCCATGGAATGGACTGAGCTCTTACCATCACTGTTACTACAAATTAGAAGACTAAATTTATCTCTTTCAATAGAATGATCGAGATGCTTTTGAATGAAATTAGGGCTTTTTAATAAAAAGCAAAAATTCTTGTTTACACACCTGAACCTTGCGATGGATTTCAATGGTAATCTCAAGCATATATCCAGTAAGATCCCCTCCGGAAGATGATGATGTGACATATTTGCTTCTTCTCGATGATGATAAATGCAGAGGAGAGTCAGTGAACTTGTCTTCAGATTTTAGGGTTTTAAAACAAGGGCGACAATACCTATAAGTTTTATCTCTTGACTTGATTACAGCTATCGCGCATAAGGGCATTTCCTATGGGCCGTTTTGCAAATTTCTTGATTTGGTGATACATACATGGGCTAAGTGGATTTTCCACTATGGTAAATGAACTCGGCGACCGTAAAGAAGTGCGTGAGAAGGTGTCAAGAACGTGCTTGATCTTGACTAGACTAAAAGAGTACAAAGAGTAACAGGGAAGAACACGGATAACTTAAACACTTCTACACTCAACTGAGCGCAGTCTCAGATTTTAATTTTTCATTTCTTATCTTCTCTTCACAATCATTGACTCTTAAATACCGAAGAAACCCTAACAAAACCAAACCTAACTTATTACATCCCTACACGTGTGTACATTTCACATGCCAGTAACTCAAAATAAAAACAGATAACGGTAAAAACAGGTTATCGTTTAATGATTGTTGAAACTTAAGACAAGCAGCTAAATGCTATGGGCAGCCAACTCGGGGACACGAGAATACTCCTTCTTCAGAAATCTTTTTCCTCAAAAATTGAACTTAGGAAAATGAGCTTCGACATTAGCAACATCCTCCCATGTTGCATCTTCTGACGTAGTATGGGACCATTGGATTCAAACTTGAGGGGCCATTAACCCTTGTCGAAAATCCTGTCGAAAAATCAGAGCTGCAACAGGGTTGAGCACAATCTCACCTTCTTCATCAGTCGAGAGGAGTACATGAACAGTGATGGCAGACAAACCAATTTTCTTCTTCAATTGTGAGACATGGAATACTTGATGTATTTTGGATGCAGCAGGTAGAGCCAATCTGTAAGCTACCTGACCAATTTTGTGGGTCACCTAAAAAGGTCCATAGTAACGAGATGAGAGTTTAAGATTGCTTCTGATTGTTATTGAGGATTGCATGTAAGGTTGTAGCTTGAGGAATACCTGGTCACCTACCTCAAAAGACTTATAAATTCTCTTCTTGTCAGCAAAAATCTTCATCCTTTCTTGATTTTTTGGATAATGTCTCCTTTAAGATGTCCAACATAGCTTTTCTCTCCTTCAAATAATCTTCAACAGCTGCTACTGAAGAAGTGACCTCCATAGGAAAATCTATGTGGGGAGGGTTATATCCATACAATGCAGTAAAAAGGAGTCAGGTGTTGTACAACCACTCAACAAGTGATACCCATCCGCTCCAATGCTTTGGCCTGTGACCTGAGATGCACCTTAAGTAGCCTTCCAAGTAAGTGTTCACCCTTTCAGTTTGAGCATTAGACTGTGGATGGTAAGAAGTACTCATATCAACCTTGTTACCAAAGATCTAAAAAGTTCTTGCTAGAAGCTACTAGTGAAAACTTTGTCCCTATCAGAGACAATTGAAGCTGGTAATCCATGCAGCTTGAATATATTGTGCAAGAATTCTTGAGCCACAATGAGAGCAGTGTAAGGATGAGTTAAGGCAATAAAATATGCATATTTTGTAAACCTATCAACAATTACCATGATGACATCCTTCTAATTGGACTTAGGAAGTCCTTCAATAAAATCCATAAAAATATGTTGCCAAGCCTGAGAAGGAATTGGAAGTGGTTGTAGAAGGCCAGGTGATTGAACATGCTCAGCTTTGTTTCTCTGACAAGTGTCAAAGTGGCTGACAAATATTGTAGTGTCCTTTTTAAGGCATTTCCAGTAAAAGTAGCTCTTGGCCCTTTGATAACTGCCTTGAATTCCTGAGTGACCACCTACTGCATAAGAGTGAATGAATTCTAACAGTCTCTTTCTTAACTGATGGCCTTCACCAACATAAATCCTCCTTTTGTATCTAATAATTCCATCAGTGTAAGAGTAGTTGGGAACAACAGTGGAACTGAGTAAGAGTTGAGGTATTAATGAAGTGGCTACTTGGTCATTATCATAGCCTTGAATGACTTCTTGTGCCCAAATAGGAGTGAAAAGTGCCACAGACTTGCAGCTACCTGAGTGCTCCTCATAATGGAGCCTTGAAAGTGCATCTGCAGCCTTGTTGTCAATGCCTTCCTTGTACTGGATTGTGTAGTCAAAGCCCAAAAAATTCGTTAGCCATCTTTTTTGTAATACAATAGTGATGTTTTATTCCATGAAGTATTTAATGCTTTGTTGATTTGTGTTGATGAAGAAGTGACGGCCTAAGAGGTAGTGTCTCCATATTGTAACTTCCATGACCACTGCTTGTAAATTCTTTTTCATAAGTAGATAACCCAAGATTATTTGGGCCAAGAGGTTTGCTGAAAAATGCTATGGATTTACCATCTTGCATGAGTACAACTCCAACACCATGAGAACATGCATTTGACTCTACCAAAAATGGTTTTGAAAAATCTGGCAATTCCAAAACTGGTGTAGTGTACATATTATTCTTGAGAGAATTAAATTCATCTAATGCTAAGGAAGACCAATGTAATGCATTCTTCTTTAATAAGTCAATTAGTGGTTTGAAAATTGTGCCATATCCTCTCAATAATAGCCAGTAAGGCCTAATAAGCCTCTTAATTGCTTCAAGTTGGTGGGAACTGGCCAGTTCTGCATGCATTGAATCTTTTCAGGGTGAGCTGCTACCCCTTGAGATGCAATGATGTGACCCAAGTATTGTAGTGAGGACTGAGCAAAAGTACATGTGGAAAACTTGGAAAATAGTTGATGTTGTCTTAGTAGAGTAATAACTATAGAAAGGTGGTGAATATGGTCTTGGAGGTTGGCACTATAAATTAGAATATCATCAAAGAAAATAAGGATAAATTTTCTTAGATGAGGACCAAAGACAGAATTCATTAATGTTTGAAAGGTTGCTGGTGCATTAGTTAGGCCATATGGCATGACTTTGAATTCATAATGCCCATGGTGTGTCCTAAATGCAGTTTTATGAATACCAGGAGCATGGACTCTGATTTGATAATATCATGATTTCAAATCTAGCTTAGTAAAAATTGTGGCACCATGTAATTCATCTAGCAACTCATCAATAATGGGAATAAGAAACTTATCTTTGATAGTAATGTCATTGAGCTTCCTGTAGTCAACACAGAACCCTTAAGTGTTGTCTTTTATAGGAAAAGCAAAGGGGCTCTGGTTATCTTGAATTATGCCTGTCTTCAACATTTCTTGCACCAAGGATTCTACCACTGATTTATGAATGTATGACATTTATATGACCTTAATGTAATTGGTTGAGCATTGAGTTTAAGTTGGATTTTGTGATCCAAACATCTTTGAGGGTGGTAGGTGAGTAGGTTCAGAGAAAACATCTTTGAACTCATCAATGAGGTTGTGGACTTGAGAGGGTTGTGGATATGAAAGAATTTCCCGCCAAGGCAGGTGAGTTCTTCTTAATGAACCTCTTCATAGCAGTACCACTCATGAGCATGAGGGATGGCTTGGATGTAGATCCTTGTAGAATAATAGGCTGACCATTGTGGATGAAAGAAATGGAGAGTTTAGCCAGATTAAATGTTACATCTCCTAATGTGCTAAGCCAATCTGCTCCCAAGAAAATGTCACAACCACCTAATGGGAGAAGTATTAAATCTCCAAGAAATTCATGTCCCTGCATTTGCCAATGTAAATTTTGGCATACACCAGTACTAGTAGTTCTTGCTCCATTTTCCACTATAACTAACATGTGTGTTGTGGGTTGAACTTCACAAGCAAGTTGGTTGACAAGTGCAGAATCAATGAAGCTATGAGTGCTTCATGTGTCAACCAGTACTGTGACAACTTGGCGTTTAATGAATCCTGAGATGCGAACAATATCAGAACTCATTGTGCCTGTAAGAGCATACAAGGATATTTCATGCAACTAAGGAATCTGTATTTTCATCAGTTGGAGGTGGATGAGTAGGGGCCTCTGGCTCATCTTCAGTTAGGACCATAAATAAGAGTCGTGGTCTGCATTTGTGTCCAGAAGTGTATCTGTCATCGCAATTATAGCAGAGGCCTTGAGACGTCTCTTGTCTTGTTTTTCCCTTGATAAACTCTGAACAGATGGTGGAACATACAATGATTTAGGTGGTTGGGAAGGTATTTGTGGAGGAGGAGTGACTGTATTAGAAGTATGAGTGGGTGGGCCGGTAGTGAATTTCTGTGAGGGGTGAGAGTATCTATGAAATAAGTGGTTGTGGTTGGTGGTTTAGGGGGGATAGACTTTGGAAATCGTTTATGTTGAGAGGCTAAAGCACTCTCTTGTAAACGTGCTAGATAGTAGGCTTGTGATAAGGTGGTGGGTTTTTGCATTTCGACAGATAGACGAATATCCTCCTTCAATCCACTCAAAAAACTCATAACAAAATAGTCTTCCTTATAGTGTGGGTTGTTATGAAGCATTAAGTCTTTAAGTGGTTCAAATCTCTCGTAATATGCATCTACATAGTTATTAATTTGTGATAATTTATTGAAGCAACCCACAAAATTTTCATTGGCTAGATCCACAAATCTTTCACAAAGGGAAGAAGAGAAATCAGACCAAGAGATAAAATCTTTACCAATTTGGAAGTCATGGAACCAAGATTCAGCTTTCCCTTCTAGGTGGACAGAAGCAAACCGTGTCTGTTACAGTTCTGGAAATGACTTGAGTTGAAAAAATCTTTCACATATACGTACCCAACCTCTAGGATTATCTTCATCAAATTTAGAAAAATCAATTTTAGAGGCTTTGATGTTTGGGTTTTGTTGGTGGCCTGGTAGAAAGGTATTATGAGATGGACCAGATTGGCCAGAGGATTGTGGTGTTGGAGGTGTGGGTGGTGTGGATATGATCAAATGAGTCATCAAAGCAGTAAATTGTTGTTTTCATTCCTTTGCTAAAGCAATAAGTGTGCTCATTGATTCTTGCTGATCTTTTGCTGCTGCAGCACGAGTTGTACTATCTTTGATATGTAGATCTATTAAAGTCAGCATCATCGTTGTCAGATCCTTGGTGGTAGCGTCCACTACTTTAATTGATGGACCTCCAGTCATTGTAGAATAGAAAAAATATCTTCCGGGTGATACCAATTGTCAAGAACGCGTTTGATCTTGACTAGACTAAGAGGGTACACAGAGTAACATGGAAGAACACATAGAAGTTAAACAGTTCTACACTCAAATGAGCGCAGCCTCATATTTCAATTTTTTATTTCTTATCTTCTCTCTACAATCATTGAATCTTAAATGCCGAATAAACTGTAACAAAACCAAACCTAACTTATTACATCCCTACATGTGTGTACATCTCACACGACAGTAACTCAAACTAAAAACAGATAACGGAAAAACAGGTTATGGTTTAATGATTGCTGAAACTTAAGACAGGAAGCTAAATGCTATGGGCAGCCAACTCGGGGACATGAAAAAAAGGTAATACCGCGTGGCCTTAAATGAGGCGCTGACGGTTGAACTTCAGCCGTGGCCGGTTTTACCGCAGCCGTTGGTGTTCAAAGTCTAGTTGCCAACTACTAGTTTGCTACAGTAAAAAAAGTAACTATATTTTTATCATTATATATTACCATCACTTTAAACACTCAACTTACACAATTTTTTCTTTTTTGAATATTTTATCTACTAAACTTTTTCTAATTTTTATTCTAGTGTTTTAAATTTCTCAATTGAAATGTTCCAAAAAGTTATTACATTTTTTTTTGAAGCCTTATTTGAAGTTGTTATCGATAAGATATGTGCTAATCTAAAAACAAATAGAAAAATAACAAAAAGGGAAGAGCAGGGAAAGTCTTAGAAGATGATCCAGGAAAATGTTCTACTAAAAGCCAGAGAAGAGTTCAAGGTTTAAAAGTTAAGAACCGAACGCTACAAAAACCAAGAAAAAATTGTTCAAGAACACGTTGAATGTTCAAGTTTTAAAAGTTAAGAACCGAAAGCTACAAAAACCAAGAAAAAATTGTTCAAGAACGCGTTGAATGAAAGAAACGTATTAAATGGGAAACCTATCAACAAAACATTTGGACCAGGCAACCCTATTTCTTTTCCTTGACTATGTGGGTACCACATATCAATGTGAATGTAACTTAATCACTTTAATAAATACATGCTTTAAAAAATGGAAGAAACGTCAAATGAAGATAACCAGGAGATCAAAGATTGTACAAGATTTTTTTTGAATCCTTTAATTAAGTTTTTATTGTCTAAAAGATTTTATCTTGTAACAAATGAGACAGTAATGTTAATGAATTAGAAAATTTTAGAACGTAAAATTTTGATTTCCATTATATTTAGAGTTACATTTAATTGGTCATATATTATTTTTTTTTTGATGGAAAGGAAAATTGTATTCATCAAATAACAGAGTAGAAGAGATTTATAACCTCATTTTTGACAAAAATATTGGAAATAACACTAGACTTTAAGACTCTTTGCTGAATATCAGAAGACCTGTGCCTAAGATGCTTTATCCGAGCTTCTTTAGCAATGTAATCCGCTGCATAGTTATATTTCCTGTTTATATACTTTACCTGGGCCTGTGGAAGATTATACATTATTGAGATAGTATACTGAATTGTATTATCCGCGTTCCAAGGAGATTCTTTACAAGCCTTGTTGATCGTTTCCGCCAGTGTTTTGCAGTCTGTTGCTATCGGGACACTAGATAATATATTTTCACTTAACCATGAGGCTGCTTTTAACAAGGCTTTTGATTCTGCATGAAAAGCTGAGGAAGCCCACTCTGATCCCGCTGCAATATGCACGAAAGATTCGTTGTCCACTGAGTAAAGTAGGAAGGCATATCCCATCGTTGAATCTTCTTTTTTAAAAGCCGCATCAATAAAGATTATCCAGTCCGACTTTAAGTCGGACTATTTTTCCTTGGGGATATTTCTTTCTTTGTTCCTCAAATGTTTTTGGATATTTCCTTGAGAATTCTGGTGCAAGAATTTATTGATTTGCTCTATGAGATGATTCGGATTTGGGTTGATTTTTTCGAAAACCACCGAACATTTGTATTTTCAGAATTTATCAGACCATTATAAGAATTTTTGATCCGTGATCCACTCATTTATCCAATTAACTATGGATTGTGAACCAACTCTCGTATTCACTGCTTCTAGAGAAAGACCAAACAAGTGTTGTTCTGATTCTCGCTCCTGTGAATCGCACATTGGGCACTCCGTGTTTATGTATGTATTATGAGCTCCGAGTCTTGAATTAGTTGGGAGGGATTTTTGAGCTAATTTCCAGACAAATAATTTGATTCTCGGAATTACTTGTATCTTTCATATTTTTTCCATGGAAAGGTATTTAGGCTATCGTATTCTTGGTTTTGATTTATAACAAAGTTGTATACATTTTTTGCTGAGAATATTCCTGAGGGGTGATGATGCCATCTGATTTTGTCTTTTTCTTGACTTTTCGGAGAAATGGCTAGAATCTTAGCTTTTATATCTGGTTCAAAGTAGGTATTGAGCTTGTCTTGATCCCAAGTATCTTCAGGAGTTATTAACTCATTTACCCTTTACGGAACAAGATCTTGAATATTAATGGGTTTTTGAATAATATCTGTATTAGGCACCAATTTGTCTTCCCAAATTTTTGTAGAAGCTCCATTTTTTATTTGCCAGACAAAATTACCTTTAATGAGCTCCAGCCCCTTTTTTATGCTAGTCCAAATCCATGATAATTTAGAAGACCTAGAAAATTCCAGAGGATGAGAGTTTGGGAAGTATTTTTCTTCGAGAAGTTGAGCCCAAAGTTGATCTTGGTCTGAAATGAGACGGCTGGCTAGTTTAGTAAGGAGAGCGATGTTAAATTGGTGAGGGTTCTTGATACCTAGGCCTCCTTGAGAAATAGGCTTCAATATGTTGATCCATGCCTTTATATAGCCTCCTCTGCTCTTGGGTTTATTTTTACTCCACCAAAAGTCTCTTTGGATTCTGTCTATTTGATCTAGCGTTTCTTTAGGAAGAGAGAGCACTTGCATCTGGTAAGTTGGAAAGCCTTGAAGGATGGACTTTATTAGAACTGTTCTGCCAGCTTGAGAGAGTAACTTAGATTTCCAACCTTGAATAGTGGCGTAGTATTTTTGTAGCAAAGATTCGAAATTTTCTTTTCTATTTTTATCAAAGAAAAGAGGAGTTCCTAGATATCTATCATTTTTTTGTCATTAAGGGAAATTTTAGAATCTTCGCAATAATTTTCCCATGTTTCGTTGAATTCTATGACTGAAATAGATACCGGATTTTTGGAGGTTTACCATTTGACCCGTAATCTCGCCAAATCTTAATAGAATATCTAACAGGTTTTTTGCCTCGCCTAGGTTAGCTCTTGTGAATAAAAAGAAGTCATCTGCGAAGAAAAGGTGTGAAATATTCAGGGCATCTTTATTTATCTTGAGGCCCAAAATTTTCTTTTCGGAAACTGCTTTTTCTAGAAGTCTAGAAAGAATCTCCATGCATATTAAAAACAGGTATGGTGAAAGCTGGTCACCCTGTCTTAGGTCTCTAGAAGTGGAAAATTTCGGATCTGGTGAGCCATTTAGAAGGATAGAAAATTAAGTGGTTGAAATGCACTGCATTATGAGGTTAACCCACGAAAGACCAAAACCAAACGCTGATAGAGCCGATTTGATGAAATTCCAGTCTACTCTGTCAAAAGCTTTTGAGAGGTCTAATTTTAAAGCGAAATTTCCCTTTGTAGCTTTTGAGTTTTTCATAGAGTGAATAAGCTCATGGGCGATGATAATGTTATGTGTTATTTGTCTCCCAAGAAGAAAAGCAGATTGACTAGGGGATATTATCTTGTTTAAGATAGATTTTAGCCTGTTAGCTAGAATCTTGGATATGATCTTGTAATTGGTCATATTTAATGTCGACAAAATAAAGTGAAAATTAATTTGGATTTAATCCATGTACATAAATTACCAACGACTATAAAATAACAATTATATTTATAACGGTCGTTCTTTGAAAATTACCAACGACTATATAATAAATATTATGGGTATAAACATTGTATTTAACAACCTCTATTTAACAGTGTGTGAATAACCTCTATTTAACATCCTCTAAGAATGTTTCAATGATTGAAATGAGAGTTAAGAATATATAACCTTGAATGGATATAAACATTGTATATGAACTCATACTTGTGTAAGTCCAAAATCCTTGAACTAAAGTATGCATACTTTACTGGTTCAGGAAGTCCGGAAGCTAAGTCCGCGTACCCATACGCGTACTGCCGGAAGTTCACATCCCGTAAATTTCTGCTGGAGTTTGTGAACTGAAAACAAACTCAAACCGGGTACTTAAGTATGCGTACCGGTATGCACACTTGAGTGGGTTATTTTCTAAAAACGGTTTATTCGTGAACTAAGACATATATAAACTAAGAAATGCATATTTGCAAACCGTGGCTATAATGTTCATGAATTGATTCGAGTGAATCAAAATCGTTTTTGCTTAAATTGTGTCTTATATACTTATATGAGATCTAAGCAATTGAAAAACTCTCTAACTAGTTCTTTTGAGTCATTTGAACTAGTTATGGTGAAAATGAATAAGGTTGATATGAAAGTGCTCATATGGCTAACCATTTGGTTAACTACTGTTGAACCAACTAGGTGTACACGTTTAGGTACGGTTACATAAAACTAAATGAACGTGCATTTCATTTGTGTATAACAAGATAAGTTTGATCTAACGGTTGAAAGATATTAGCTTGAATCTAATAAGGTTTTCATCTAACGGTGAATATTGAATGCTTTGTTACAAAGGTAACTTAGATTGCAAACCCTGATTTGGAGACTATATAAATGAGAACTTTAGCAACTGGGAAACCTAATGCCCACACCTCCTGTGTGATACTAGTTGTATAAGCTAGAGTCGCTTCTCCTTTAACCTTAGGTTTCTACCGAGACCCCGTAGGTTAACGACTTGAAGACTTCATTGGAATTGTGAAGCCAGACCCAACTATTTTCTCTGTAGTTGTGTGATCTGATCTTGCTGTTTCTACCGTGTTTAGTGCAGTTAGAATAATTGGCTCGAGATTAATATCTCCGATATGCAAGATAAAAAGTAGTCACAAACATCTTCGTCTTATCGTTTGTGATTCCACAATATATTGTTTCGCTAGTCGATTAAGATTATTGTGAGGTGATTGATATTTCTAGGCTGTTCTTCGGGAATATAAGTCTGGTATATCAATTGGTTCCTGTTCACCTTGATTTATCAAAAGACAGAACAAAACTCGTAGGTATTTCTATGAGAGACAGATTTATCTATTCCTGTAGACTTTTCTGTGTGATACAAATTTGTTTATTAAAGTCTTCGACTTTGGGTCGTAGCAACTCTTAGTTTTGGGTGAGATCAGCTAAGGGAATCAAGTGCGTAGTATCCTGCTGGGATCAGAGACGTAAGGAGCGCAACTGTACCTTGGATCAATGTGAGATTGATTGGGGGTTCAACTACAGTCCATACCGAAGTTAGTTTGTAGTAGTCTAGTGTCTGTAGCGGCTTAATACAGTGTGTGTTAAATCTGGACTAGGTCCCGGGGTTTTTCTGCATTTACGGTTTCCTCGTTAACAAAACTTCTGGTGTCTGTGTTATTTCTTTTCCGCATTATATTTTGTTATATAATTGAAATATCACAGGTTATGTGTTGAATCGATCAATTGGTAAATCCAACCTTTGGTTGTTGATTGAAATTGATTGATCCTTGAACATTGGTCTTTGGTACCGTTCAGGTTAATTTATCTTGTATTAAATCAGACTCGCAGATTTCTATTTGCTTGAGTTGGGATTGGATCGAGAAATTGAGATATAACTCTTTGATATACTTTTTATTAAGATTGAGTCTGACTATCTAGTTGATTCTCTTAAAAGTATATTGGAGTTAGTCCATACAGATTTCTAAGCGAATTATTGGGTGAGGTTGTTGTACCAAACCGTAGCGCCCTGAATTCATGAACATGCTAACATTTCAAAAACCGTCTCACCAACAGTCCCAGTAAATATTAGCAAATGCTCAAAAACTTATTTTTTAAATGTGTTTAACATTGTTATGACTCTCATAAGCACATCTAAGACATCATTTATCACTAAAACACCTTGTGTATGTGCATCATAATTAAAGTCTTAGTGTTTAAATGATACTAGTTCGAAAGGAATATCTGCCAAGAATTATCATTATACACTGTTCCAGTACCCATACCACAATGTATATAATTCTATGTGATTTCAAGACAAACTTCTCACATGCTTACTTGAAATCCTAACTAGAGTTTCATCTAAACAGAGAAAGTGTTTGCTTGAATTAAGTTATCTTAGATTAAATTTTAAGAAACTCTTAGTTTTGAACATCTATAAATAAATATAGAGATTCATTTAACTGGGAAATCCAATTCCTGGCACTTCTTTATCCTAGTTGATTACTAGAGTCGTCTTCTATTTACATAGGTTTCCTCTGAGAAACATAATTAGGCCTACGACTGAAAGGCTTCACTCGGGGATTCGTGAAGCCAGGCCCGATTATCTTTACCTTGATGGTTCATATATCTCGATCTTGTTCTTTCTGCTATCGAGGTTTTAGTAATCTTTTTCAGGAGCGAGATAGATACAAAGATCCCTTCGTCTCAGGCTTTGTGATTCTTCAAGATAGATATCTGAAGATTATTCTTAATTGATTTGTTCACGATTTTTGTTGAGAGGTGGTTAATAATCCATACTTTTCAGCTAACTGAGTGTAAGTATTCTGAAATTTTGAGGTTTGCTAGCTTTGTCTATTGCAAACAGATTTCCAGTCCTTGATCTATTCGATATAAGGGGAAATCAAATATGCTTATCTTTTAGAGGAAGATTGGTATCAAAAGTATTCACTTAGACTAAAGAAACTCTTAGGTTGTAAATGATGTCAACTAAGGGAATCAATTGTGTAGAGCCTTGCGAGGTTCAAGAGATGTAAGGAGCACGACTGCAGCTGAATTTATTGGAGAGTGAATTCGATCTTAACTACATTCGATTCCAAGTTTTGATAGTAGTCTAGTGTTTGTAGCGGCTTAATACAGTTCATTGTTCAAATCTGAACGAGGTCTTGGATTTTTCTACAGTCGCGGTTTCCTCGTTAAAAAAAGTTCTAGTGTCTCGTGTTTTTCCTTTTTCCCATTATATTGTTTATTTTTATAATAGGAGTTGCGCAAGTAGTATGTAATTGATCCTAGTAGATACTTAAATATTAATTTTGACCGATTACGAGTCCCGTTCTTCTAGAATTCGTATCTTGAAAGATAGATAACGAGTTTCATACTTGGCAAAATTCCAATTGTATTATTTGGAATGACTAGATTGATCTTTGATATTGACTTTTTAGATCGCCAAGTACACTTCTTAAGAACTAGGTTCACAGACTCTAGTGTCTATACTTTATGATTGGGAAGAAATAGAGATATAAACTCTATATACATATTATCAAGGATCATTGCAATTGTATTAGGTTTTGTCCATACAGGTTTCCGAACGGAAAAGTTGGTGGTTGGTGTGCCCGGGAAAGTGTATAAAATTGAAGAGCAATGAAAATGGGCCTACAGTAATACCGCAAGTGCACGGTCGTCGGTTGTAGCTCGTGCAAGTACGGGTCGATCCACAGAGACTGGGTGTGTTTGGAGTTTCTAACTATTTGGGCTCTAAATTGCTATTGGGCTTCTAATTGTGCTTTGGGCTTAGTGGGTTTGTTTGTAACAATGAAATGGTTTTGGGCTCAGTGGGATTTATAGTGCACTAGGCTTGGCCTTTGAAGTGAACTGGGACTTTGGTGGACTGAATTGGACTGGGCTTGTGATGTGATTTGAGCCTTGGGTTGAGCTGGGCTTTCACAGTGAACTTTCACAGTAAAAGTGAACTGGGCCTTAGTTTGAGCTAGGCTTCTGAGCTATGAACTAGGCTTTAGCCAAGCAAGAGAACAAATGGGCTTTTAAGTGACATATCTTGAAACTGAAGTAACAAAAGTGTGTGAGAAGGTGACAGTGAACACATCAAAAGCAAAACAATGAACAAGAGCAAACAGAACAAAAGTATCATGAGAAGGTGACAGAACAATGAAACTAAACAGAGAACAAAAGCAAAACAAAATGGAACAAAGTGAAAGTGAGAAGGTGACAGTGAAAGTGATAAAATGTGAAACAATGAACAAGTAAACTAAAACAACAAAGAAACTACTAGGTGATGACAGTGACTGGAAAAGTGACAGTGACACAAAGAATGACAAAGAGATAAAACAAGGCCTAAGCCAAGGGAAATGGCAGGGGAGCAAAATTACAGATACAAAACAGAGAAACAACACAACTAGGTTATGAATCCACCTTGTGACCTAGCCAGATAGTGTAGTTCTAGGTTGAATCCCTAATGGAACTAAGTGACAGTTAAGGCCAACTTAAGATCCTAAGCATACAAAAAGGGAATAGCAAGATAATCAGCTTGCTCAACTGATGTGCTCCTAGTATTGACTGTCTTTTGACAGTACAATCAATCACAAGCACTAGTGAGCACTGATTTCTCCCATTGCTCAATCAATTCAGTGCACTAAGGCTTCTAACCTAACATTCCACTACCTAACAGTCCACTAAAGCTTCATCTGAGCCTAGCTAATGAGAACATGAGAGAACAGATGGAACAACACATGATTAACAGGAACAACACAAAAATTGGAGGGACTGGCTAATCCAGTTCTCCCAAAACATCACATTAACAACAACATCAACAGGACAATAAAACATGGAAAGGAATTAAACACATGAACATTACACAAAACCGAACATGAACATTACACAGTGAATACCAAGAATAGAACATAAACAGAACATCAAAGTTCTGGACACTGGCTATTCCAGCATACCCTACACAACACAACAGTCCCTTCTATTTATACCCACAGACCCAATTTGGGTTTTCCCCCAAATTACAAAATTAGGGTTTGGTGAAAATCAAAATTAAATCAAAATAATCCTACCTAATGTCACTGAATCTACTCAATAACACTCACCCATGCCTCTATTTCTAGTTGTAATCATCAATTCATAAGAATCCCCAATTTGTAAAATTAGGGTTTCCTGTTGAGAAATAGGAATCGAAATTACTCACCTAACAGCTCTGATTTCTTCCCAATAGTCTCAACCCATGCTTCCTCAACGTCTTCTGCTCCTTCCCATGCTTCAATTACATCCATCTCATCAACTTATTTCACCAACTCCACAGCTAGGGATTAGAGGTGTGAAAATGGGTGAAATTAGTCGCTGAGAGGGATATAGGACGTGATATAGGGGATGGGTTTAGTTGGTAGGAGCCATGATGGCTTTGGTGGTGGATGTGGTGGTGGCAGAAGGAGCAGGTGGTGGTGATGGCGTACGAGTTCTGCAGACGGAGAGGGGAAGAAGATGGATTCGATGGTTTTGGGAGAAGGTGTGTTTGGCGATGGGTATAGGTGTTCGATACTTGGGTGTTAGGCGGGTTCAGCGAGGTTTGATGATCTGTGACAAGGAGCGATGGATGGGAAGATGGTAGGTGGATCCAACGGCGATACGGAGGTAAGCGTGGAGAGACCGTCGGATGAAGGGATGTAGCAAAATGGATGACCCAAGATGGAGATGGGAGTTGCGATGTAAAGCGGGGTCTTCGGAGTTTGATGTGCGATGATGGAGCGACCGTAGGATGCTGAAATGCTTCGATCTGACGGTTGAAATCCGAGACGGGCTTGGATAGTGGAAATGTGTTTGAGTAAGGGTTTTGGGCCTTGGGTATGCCAAGCCCATATCTTCTTTAAGGAAAATTCTTCTTCTTCAATCCCACTTCTAGCCTTTTGGTCTTGTGCACAACATTCTTCGCGGCTTCCTTGTGTAATTCCTCCCGGCTTTTCACTACTTTTCTGCTCTTTTCGTTCCGCAATTCATCCAAACTTTATTTACAACCTAAAAATGCAAAATTAATTAATAAAAATATTTATTCTTGAAAACAATGAAGATACAGAATTTGTGTGAAGCTGTTGAAACCTTAGTGCACTGAATTGATTGAGCACATCAACAGCTTCACACAAATATAACAGGAAATAAACGCAAGTGAAACTGTGACACAAAATGAGATACCCCCAAACCTGGATTTTTCAACGGATAAAATTTTGGAAACAAAATCTCGCAGTTTTGGGGGTTCATCATGCACAAGGTCTAGCTCGAAATGAACTTTGCTAGGGACGGGCAAACATGCTAATTCCAACTGTGGCTCCTCAAAGATATTATACTTAGATGCAAAATAGTCCAAAAGGACTTGGGAAGCACATAGTTCCAAACCTAGATTAGGGACTCTCAGAAAAGTTGGTTTGACAATATGGGTACAAACCAAATCTAGGTTGGGTGGAAGGCCATCAGATTGTGACTCATGTAGGAAGATAGGCACATCATTATTAATCACATCAACATCTCCTAAGTCTTCTACAAGTGTCACAACATGCTCACAATCATCAAACAAATTGGCAAGATCACAATCAGAGTCATCAACATCATCAACAGATTCATTCTCATGCATCGGCAAATCAGGAGAAATATCACAATGTGACCTAGGTAGAGAATCAGACACATCAAATATATTTTCATGCATATTAGTGTCTACAGAAGATTCAACTATTCCTATGTCATGCTCATCTTCACAGAATAATTGTACGAATCCCATGTCAATATCAAAATCATATGAATTACAATGAGTATTAGAAAGAACAACATGCATGAAGGTCGAGGGCGAGAAGCCATATGTTTTTGAACCAACAGGTTCCACAATATTTTCATGTTCTTCTAACATATCATCATAATCATCATCATGGTAGCATGCATATTGGTCCTCATTAACAGTGGTGGTGTCGTTAGTCGATTCATGTTCCTCTAAATTAGGTTCATATTCAACATTATTTACATGAATGGGACTAGACACTTCATTAGGGAAAACATACATTTCCTCATGAATTTCCTCCTTTTGTAGGTGAAGCAAAATCTGATCTAAATATGCATGAATTCGTGATGTAGATCTATCATAGTCTTGCTTACTGAGTCTTAAAGCTTCTGTGGTGGAGTCTAAATTCATGGGAGTACAAAATTCTTCATGTTCAAATTGTGGTGAATGGTACATGTGTGCATGGTCATTAGGGTTTACAAAATATTGATCGCAACCCTCAAAGGATTGATTATGGTCTCAATGACTACCATTCTCACAATTTATGGGCATTTCATACCTTGGATTTTCTCTAGATTGCCTAAAATTATGCAAAATATGACAGTTCTCAACAGGGTGGTCTAAACTACCACATGCGGGACATGCATAGATTTCAGGTTGCCTAAGAAAATTAGATGTGACAGATTCCTCATGTGATTGCATTTCTAAAGCTGCGATTCGAGCTTCTAATTGATCCATAAGTGATGATTGTGTGAGTGAGGCTCTAGCAGAATGTTCATTTTCACGTTGCGATGAATGATGCATGTATGAATAGTCATTAGGGTTCATGTATTGCGGCTCGGGACTTTGAAAATGTCCATAATAATTCCTATGACTATTGACATCATGGTCCGTGGAAGGTTCATAACGTGAAGTTTGTCCATATGCAAGTTCTCTAAGGGATTTGTTGCACTCCCCAACTGTAGAAAAAGATCTATTCATGATTGGCTCAAAAGCTAAGTAAAGAATGTACAAAGCTCAGAATTTGGTTTTTAAAGGGTTTGGATTTTTGGGAAAAATTTGGTTTTGGTGGGAGACATTTTTTTTGGTTTTTTTAGAATTTGGGAGCAAGTTTGGTTTTAATGGCTTAAAGAAGAAAAAATTTGGTTGTTAAAATGGGAGCAAGTAAAATTTGGTTTTTGAATGGGAGAAAAGTTTTGGTTTTTGAAATTGGGAGCAAGCCCACTGTTGGTCCTCTAATGGAATGGGAGGAAGGCTGCGGCCCACGAAACACTAAGTTTTAATTTTGAAAGTTTAATTTGGCCCAGTTGGTTAAGGCCCGACGTTTGTTTTAAAACTTTGGTTTCGAGGTCCACTCTTGAGTGGAAACAAGCCCACAATCGGTTACAAGCTCAGCTGGGTTTAAACCCAGAGTCCAAAATACAAGTCCAATGAAAGAATTTAAACAAGCCCACAAATTAAACAAACAAGCCCACAAAAATTAATTACAAACCCAACAGAAAATAAAAAGCCCAAAAATTGGCTTTAATATTACAAGCCCACAATTAAAAATTGGAAGCCCACAATTCGGGTTCTCTGAATGGGTTTACCTTTTTAGCACAGCCCAGCTGCTCTGATATTGTTGCAAAAACCCAGTTGGGCTTTGGTTCTTTTCCTTGGTGGCGTCCTAGCAGAGGAAAAACAGGTTCAGAACAGCAGGTCCAACAGCAAATGAAGTGAAGCAGATGCAGATGCAAATGTTATGCAGTGAAATGCAAAAATAGCTAATAAAACTACAAGAAAAACACAACACCAATCCCCGGCAGCGGCGCCAAAAACTTGGTGTGCCCGGGAAAGTGTATAAAATTGAAGAGCAATGAAAACGGGCCTACAGTAATACCGCAAGTGCACGGTCGTCGGTTGTAGCTCGTGCAAGTACGGGTCGATCCACAGAGACTGGGTGTGTTTGGAGTTTCTAACTATTTGGGCTCTAAATTGCTATTGGGCTTCTAATTGTGCTTTGGGCTTAGTGGGTTTGTTTGTAACAATAAAATGGTTTTGGGCTCAGTGGGCTTTGTAGTGCACTAGGCTTGGCCTTTGAAGTGAACTGGGACTTTGGTGGACTGAAGTGGACTGGGCTTGTGATGTGATTTGAGCCTTGGGTTGAGCTGGGCTTTCACAGTGAACTTTCACAGTAAAAGTGAACTGGGCCTTAGTTTGAGCTAGGCTTCTGAGCTATGAACTAGGCTTTAGCCAAGCAAGAGAACAAATGGGCTTTTAAGTGACATATCTTGAAACTGAAGTAACAAAAGTGTGTGAGAAGGTGACAGTGAACACATCAAAAGCAAAACAATGAACAAGAGCAAACAGAACAAAAGTATCATGAGAAGGTGACAGAACAATGAAACTAAACAGAGAACAAAAGCAAAACAAAATGGAACAAAGTGAAAGTGAGAAGGTGACAGTGAAAGTGATAAAATGTGAAACAATGAACAAGTAAACTAAAACAACAAAGAAACTACTAGGTGATGACAGTGACTGGAAAAGTGACAGTGACACAAAGAATGACAAAGAGATAAAACAAGGCCTAAGCCAAGGGAAATGGCAGGGGAGCAAAATTACAGATACAAAACAGAGAAACAACACAACTAGGTTATGAATCCACCTTGTGACCTAGCCAGATAGTGTAGTTCTAGGTTGAATCCCTAATGGAACTAAGTGACAGTTAAGGCCAACTTAAGATCCTAAGCATACAAAAAGGGAATAGCAAGATAATCAGCTTGCTCAACTGATGTGCTCCTAGTATTGACTGTCTTTTGACAGTACAATCAATCACAAGCACTAGTGAGCACTGATTTCTCCCATTGCTCAATCAATTCAGTGCACTAAGGCTTCTAACCTAACATTCCACTACCTAACAGTCCACTAAAGCTTCATCTGAGCCTAGCTAATGAGAACATGAGAGAACAGATGGAACAACACATGATTAACAGGAACAACACAAAAATTGGAGGGACTGGCTAATCCAGTTCTCCCAAAACATCACATTAACAACAACATCAACAGGACAATAAAACATGGAAAGGAATTAAACACATGAACATTACACAAAACCGAACATGAACATTACACAGTGAATACCAAGAATAGAACATAAACAGAACATCAAAGTTCTGGACACTGGCTATTCCAGCATACCCTACACAACACAACAGTCCCTTCTATTTATACCCACAGACCCAATTTGGGTTTTCCCCCAAATTACAAAATTAGGGTTTGGTGAAAATCAAAATTAAATCAAAATAATCCTACCTAATGTCACTGAATCTACTCAATAACACTCACCCATGCCTCTATTTCTAGTTGTAATCATCAATTCCTAAGAATCCCCAATTTGTAAAATTAGGGTTTCCTGTTGAGAAATAGGAATCGAAATTACTCACCTAACAGCTCTGATTTCTTCCCAATAGTCTCGACCCATGCTTCCTCAACGTCTTCTGCTCCTTCCCATGCTTCAATTACATCCATCTCATCAACTTATTTCACCAACTCCACAGCTAGGGATTAGAGGTGTGAAAATGGGTGAAATTAGTCGCTGAGAGGGATATAGGACGTGATATAGGGGATGGGTTTAGTTGGTAGGAGCCATGATGGCTTTGGTGGTGGATGTGGTGGTGGCAGAAGGAGCAGGTGGTGGTGATGGCGTACGAGTTCTGCAGACGGAGAGGGGAAGAAGATGGATTCGATGGTTTTGGGAGAAGGGTGTGTTTGGCGATGGATATAGGTGTTCGATACTTGGGTGTTAGGCGGGTTCAGCGAGGTTTGATGATCTGTGACAAGGAGCGATGGATGGGAAGATGGTAGGTGGATCCAACGGCGATACGTAGGTAAGCGTGGAGCGACCGTCGGATGAAGGGATGTAGCAAAACGGACGACCCAAGATGGAGATGGGAGTTGCGATGTAAAGCGGGGTCTTCGGAGTTTGATGTGCGATGATGGAGCGACCGTAGGATGCTGAAATGCTTCGATCTGACGGCTGAAATCTGAGACGGGCTTGGATAGTGGAAATGTGTTTGAGTAAGGGTTTTGGGCCTTGGGTATGCCAAGCCCATATCTTCTTTAAGGACAATTCTTCTTCTTCAATCCCACTTCTAGCCTTTTGGTCTTGTGCACAACATTCTTCGCGGCTTCCTTGTGTAATTCCTCCCGGCTTTTCACTACTTTTCTGCTCTTTTCGTTCCGCAATTCATCCAAACTTTATTTACAACCTAAAAATGCAAAATTAATTAATAAAAATATTTATTCTTGAAAACAATGAAGATACAGAATTTGTGTGAAGCTGTTGAAACCTTAGTGCACTGAATTGATTGAGCACATCAACAGCTTCACACAAATATAACAGGAAATAAACGCAAGTGAAACTGTGACACAAAATGAGATACCCCCAAACCTGGATTTTTCAACGGATAAAATTTTGGAAACAAAATCTCGCAGTTTTGGGGGTTCATCATGCACAAGGTCTAGCTCGAAATGAACTTTGCTAGGGACGGGCAAACATGCTAATTCCAACTGTGGCTCCTCAAAGATATTATACTTAGATGCAAAATAGTCCAAAAGGACTTGGGAAGCACATAGTTCCAAACCTAGATTAGGGACTCTCAGAAAAGTTGGTTTGACAATATGGGTACAAACCAAATCTAGGTTGGGTGGAAGGCCATCAGATTGTGACTCATGTAGGAAGATAGGCACATCATTATTAATCACATCAACATCTCCTAAGTCTTCTACAAGTGTCACAACATGCTCACAATCATCAAACAAATTGGCAAGATCACAATCAGAGTCATCAACATCATCAACAGATTCATTCTCATGCATCGGCAAATCAGGAGAAATATCACAATGTGACCTAGGTAGAGAATCAGACACATCAAATATATTTTCATGCATATTAGTGTCTACAGAAGATTCAACTATTCCTATGTCATGCTCATCTTCACAGAATAATTGTACGAATCCCATGTCAATATCAAAATCATATGAATTACAATGAGTATTAGAAAGAACAACATGCATGAAGGTCGAGGGCGAGAAGCCATATGTTTTTGAACCAACAGGTTCCACAATATTTTCATGTTCTTCTAACATATCATCATAATCATCATCATGGTAGCATGCATATTGGTCCTCATTAACAGTGGTGGTGTCGTTAGTCGATTCATGTTCCTCTAAATTAGGTTCATATTCAACATTATTTACATGAATGGGACTAGACACTTCATTAGGGAAAACATACATTTCCTCATGAATTTCCTCCTTTTGTAGGTGAAGCAAAATCTGATCTAAATATGCATGAATTCGTGATGTAGATCTATCATAGTCTTGCTTACTGAGTCTTAAAGCTTCTGTGGTGGAGTCTAAATTCATGGGAGTACAAAATTCTTCATGTTCAAATTGTGGTGAATGGTACATGTGTGCATGGTCATTAGGGTTTACAAAATATTGATCGCAACCCTCAAAGGATTGATTATGGTCTCAATGACTACCATTCTCACAATTTATGGGCATTTCATACCTTGGATTTTCTCTAGATTGCCTAAAATTATGCAAAATATGACAGTTCTCAACAGGGTGGTCTAAACTACCACATGCGGGACATGCATAGATTTCAGGTTGCCTAAGAAAATTAGATGTGACAGATTCCTCATGTGATTGCATTTCTAAAGCTGCGATTCGAGCTTCTAATTGATCCATAAGTGATGATTGTGTGAGTGAGGCTCTAGCAGAATGTTCATTTTCACGTTGCGATGAATGATGCATGTATGAATAGTCATTAGGGTTCATGTATTGCGGCTCGGGACTTTGAAAATGTCCATAATAATTCCTATGACTATTGACATCATGGTCCGTGGAAGGTTCATAACGTGAAGTTTGTCCATATGCAAGTTCTCTAAGGGATTTGTTGCACTCCCCAACTGTAGAAAAAGATCTATTCATGATTGGCTCAAAAGCTAAGTAAAGAATGTACAAAGCTCAGAATTTGGTTTTTAAAGGGTTTGGATTTTTGGGAAAAATTTGGTTTTGGTGGGAGACATTTTTTTTGGTTTTTTTAGAATTTGGGAGCAAGTTTGGTTTTAATGGCTTAAAGAAGAAAAAATTTGGTTGTTAAAATGGGAGCAAGTAAAATTTGGTTTTTGAATGGGAGAAAAGTTTTGGTTTTTGAAATTGGGAGCAAGCCCACTGTTGGTCCTCTAATGGAATGGGAGGAAGGCTGCGGCCCACGAAACACTAAGTTTTAATTTTGAAAGTTTAATTTGGCCCAGTTGGTTAAGGCCCGACGTTTGTTTTAAAACTTTGGTTTCGAGGTCCACTCTTGAGTGGAAACAAGCCCACAATCGGTTACAAGCTCAGCTGGGTTTAAACCCAGAGTCCAAAATACAAGTCCAATGAAAGAATTTAAACAAGCCCACAAATTAAACAAACAAGCCCACAAAAATTAATTACAAACCCAACAGAAAATAAAAAGCCCAAAAATTGGCTTTAATATTACAAGCCCACAATTAAAAATTGGAAGCCCACAATTCGGGTTCTCTGAATGGGTTTACCTTTTTAGCACAGCCCAGCTGCTCTGATATTGTTGCAAAAACCCAGTTGGGCTTTGGTTCTTTTCCTTGGTGGCGTCCTAGCAGAGGAAAAACAGGTTCAGAACAGCAGGTCCAACAGCAAATGAAGTGAAGCAGATGCAGATGCAAATGTTATGCAGTGAAATGCAAAAATAGCTAATAAAACTACAAGAAAAACACAACACCAATCCCCGGCAGCGGCGCCAAAAACTTGGTGTGCCCGGGAAAGTGTATAAAATTGAAGAGCAATGAAAACGGGCCTACAGTAATACCGCAAGTGCACGGTCGTCGGTTGTAGCTCGTGCAAGTACGGGTCGATCCACAGAGACTGGGTGTGTTTGGAGTTTCTAACTATTTGGGCTCTAAATTGCTATTGGGCTTCTAATTGTGCTTTGGGCTTAGTGGGTTTGTTTGTAACAATAAAATGGTTTTGGGCTCAGTGGGCTTTGTAGTGCACTAGGCTTGGCCTTTGAAGTGAACTGGGACTTTGGTGGACTGAAGTGGACTGGGCTTGTGATGTGATTTGAGCCTTGGGTTGAGCTGGGCTTTCACAGTGAACTTTCACAGTAAAAGTGAACTGGGCCTTAGTTTGAGCTAGGCTTCTGAGCTATGAACTAGGCTTTAGCCAAGCAAGAGAACAAATGGGCTTTTAAGTGACATATCTTGAAACTGAAGTAACAAAAGTGTGTGAGAAGGTGACAGTGAACACATCAAAAGCAAAACAATGAACAAGAGCAAACAGAACAAAAGTATCATGAGAAGGTGACAGAACAATGAAACTAAACAGAGAACAAAAGCAAAACAAAATGGAACAAAGTGAAAGTGAGAAGGTGACAGTGAAAGTGATAAAATGTGAAACAATGAACAAGTAAACTAAAACAACAAAGAAACTACTAGGTGATGACAGTGACTGGAAAAGTGACAGTGACACAAAGAATGACAAAGAGATAAAACAAGGCCTAAGCCAAGGGAAATGGCAGGGGAGCAAAATTACAGATACAAAACAGAGAAACAACACAACTAGGTTATGAATCCACCTTGTGACCTAGCCAGATAGTGTAGTTCTAGGTTGAATCCCTAATGGAACTAAGTGACAGTTAAGGCCAACTTAAGATCCTAAGCATACAAAAAGGGAATAGCAAGATAATCAGCTTGCTCAACTGATGTGCTCCTAGTATTGACTGTCTTTTGACAGTACAATCAATCACAAGCACTAGTGAGCACTGATTTCTCCCATTGCTCAATCAATTCAGTGCACTAAGGCTTCTAACCTAACATTCCACTACCTAACAGTCCACTAAAGCTTCATCTGAGCCTAGCTAATGAGAACATGAGAGAACAGATGGAACAACACATGATTAACAGGAACAACACAAAAATTGGAGGGACTGGCTAATCCAGTTCTCCCAAAACATCACATTAACAACAACATCAACAGGACAATAAAACATGGAAAGGAATTAAACACATGAACATTACACAAAACCGAACATGAACATTACACAGTGAATACCAAGAATAGAACATAAACAGAACATCAAAGTTCTGGACACTGGCTATTCCAGCATACCCTACACAACACAACAGTCCCTTCTATTTATACCCACAGACCCAATTTGGGTTTTCCCCCAAATTACAAAATTAGGGTTTGGTGAAAATCAAAATTAAATCAAAATAATCCTACCTAATGTCACTGAATCTACTCAATAACACTCACCCATGCCTCTATTTCTAGTTGTAATCATCAATTCCTAAGAATCCCCAATTTGTAAAATTAGGGTTTCCTGTTGAGAAATAGGAATCGAAATTACTCACCTAACAGCTCTGATTTCTTCCCAATAGTCTCAACCCATGCTTCCTCAACGTCTTCTGCTCCTTCCATGCTTCAATTACATCCATCTCATCAACTTATTTCACCAACTCCACAGCTAGGGATTAGAGGTGTGAAAATGGGTGAAATTAGTCGCTGAGAGGGATATAGGACGTGATATAGGGGATGGGTTTAGTTGGTAGGAGCCATGATGGCTTTGGTGGTGGATGTGGTGGTGGCAGAAGGAGCAGGTGGTGGTGATGGCGTACGAGTTCTGCAGACGGAGAGGGGAAGAAGATGGATTCGATGGTTTTGGGAGAAGGTGTGTTTGGCGATGGGTATAGGTGTTCGATACTTGGGTGTTAGGCGGGTTCAGCGAGGTTTGATGATCTGTGACAAGGAGCGATGGATGGGAAGATGGTAGGTGGATCCAACGGCGATACGGAGGTAAGCGTGGAGAGACCGTCGGATGAAGGGATGTAGCAAAATGGACGACCCAAGATGGAGATGGGAGTTGCGATGTAAAGCGGGGTCTTCGGAGTTTGATGTGCGATGATGGAGCGACCGTAGGATGCTGAAATGCTTCGATCTGACGGTTGAAATCCGAGACGGGCTTGGATAGTGGAAATGTGTTTGAGTAAGGGTTTTGGGCCTTGGGTATGCCAAGCCCATATCTTCTTTAAGGACAATTCTTCTTCTTCAATCCCACTTCTATCCTTTTGGTCTTGTGCACAACATTCTTCGCGACTTCCTTGTGTAATTCCTCCCGGCTTTTCACTACTTTTCTGCTCTTTTCGTTCCGCAATTCATCCAAACTTTATTTACAACCTAAAAATGCAAAATTTATTAATAAAAATATTTATTCTTGAAAACAATGAAGATACAGAATATGGGATAAAATGTAGAATTAATGCACAAAAGATGAGTTAAATGCCAAGAAAAATATATAGAAATATGCACTTTTTAGCACTCATCAGTGGTGCACTTGGAACCCTCTCCTTTTCACATCTCGTCAAGTTATGGTCAAGTTACCGATACACAAAAGGTTTATGTAGTCTAGTGTTAAAACCTATGTCCAGGTGGATGATTTCACTATGATTTGGATGAGATTACAGGTGTGTGCATGGCTTAATCTCTCAAGAAAAAGATTAGTTAAGTAAACATACTAGACTTATAGTCTCTATGAATCTTATACGCTCAAGTATTTTCTAACCTTTAAAACAACAACTAATTTCTCCTTTTATAGTCCAAGGATTGACAGAGTTTATACATAATTACCACTTCACTATTTTACGAGATGTAACTCGGGATCATGTCTGACTCAGTGATACAAGAGTATCGTAACAACAGTTGAGCGTGTTAATTCTAGATAGTGACGTGAAGATTATATGCACAGAACGAAAGTGATGTGAATATTATATGCACATGAATTTAAAACAACAAATAACAAGAGTATCTAGAGGATACTAGAAGTTGGTCGACAAGCTTTGTTTGATCAACAAGTTTTGAGATTTCCTAATTTAGATAGGATTCCTAGTTTAGATGAGTTCTAAAAACTCATAGTTCAGAAAGTTTACACTCCTATAAAAGGAGGAGATTGTTGGGCTAGAGGGGTAGAGAAAAACGAGAGAGAAGGCAGCCAGTTTATGGTTTGTAATAGAGTTTTTCTTTCACAGTTTAAAGAAGAAGAAGCTAGCAGAATTAATCGTGTTATTTACTTTGTGTTCTTATTCTTTTCTTTATATTTCTCATAACTTTTCTTCACATCAGTATTGACTCTAGGTACCACTGGTCGAATACGTATCAAGTGGTATCAGAGCCACGTTCTGACTTCTAGGGTTAGTTGTGGTGTATGGTCTTAACACTTGAACATCATACGCGATCAGGAGAAGAAAATGTTGTTCTAGCAGACACAAGAAAACCTAGAGGAATTACTAAAACCAAGATGGGAAGTGAAGATGATAAGAGTTCTAAACTAACAGATGAGGACAAGTTTGCTAAACTTGAACTTAAGATACAAGATTTAACAGATACCTTTGTTGCGTTCATGAAAGAAAGTGCTGCCAAACCAGTACCTAAGCATAGAAAAGAAAGTACAAAGGGAGAAAAAGAGAGTTAAAGGAAGATGATGAAGAAAACTCATTTGAAGAAGAAGAAGAAGAAGACGACATAATAAACAAAAACCCATATGGTGGACTGAAAATTTAATTCAAGCTTGAGATCTTTGATTATGATAGAATCATGGAAGCTGAAAAACTTGATGGATGGCTGGATAAGTTGGAAACATATTTCACCGTACACCAACTTGTTGGGTCACAAAAAATCAGTTTTGCAAGTCTGAAACTATCGAACCATGCCTCAACATAGTGGAAGGCCTACAAAAAAAGATATGAAACTGAACACATGACTTGGAAAAAATTTAAGGATCTCTTGCGAAAACACTTTTACCCTATAGGATATTTGGATGAAAGATGGTATAAGTGGCAGCATCTCCGACAACGTTATCAATAGAGTGTTCAAGATTATACTAAAGAATTCTACAACCAAGATTTGAAGTTGGACGTAGATGTTACTAGTGATGAAACTTTCCGGAAGTATAATGGTGGTCTGTTAGATTATATACGAAGAGAGTTGAAAGTTTTCAGTGTACAAAACATTGAAGATGCTATAAGCAAAGTTGTTGCCATTGAGTAGAAGGCTAAAGGTACAACCGGAGCAGACAACAAGAGAGCTGCTGCAAGAGGAGACGATAAGACTCAAAGGAGAATTGAGACAAGTAAAATTAAATATCTATTAGCTGAACGAGAAGAAAAGGTATGTGAGCATTGCAAGGAGAAAGGTCACCTCAAAGACACTTGCTGGATCCTTTATCCCCATCTTAAACCAAAGAAATTGCGTGAGGCTGAACGACAAAGAAGTTTTAAGAGGAACATTATGATAGCAGAAGCTGTGGATACCGAAACAATATCTGAAATAAATCACCCAGATCCAAAACTTTTGATGATGACAAAACTAACAGACGCAGAACAAGTGAATCTACATGAAGAATTGTTCCATGTCAAGATTCAAGTTAAACAAAGTATCGTCGAGGCCATCATTGAATCTGGTAGCCAAAAGAATTTGATTTCAGAAAAACTAGTGGAGCAAATGGGGTTATCAACAACTCCACATTCAAAACCCTACCCGTTAGGATGGATACTGGAAGATACTGAACTTCAGGTAACAACGCAGTGTCGATTCAAATTTGCTATCACTGATAAGTTTATTGATGAAGTTGTCTGTGATGTTGTGTCATTGGATGTAGCACAAGTAATTTTTGGAAATCCATATCTATCGGAACGGAATGTTGTTCTCTATCATAGGGAGCGTGCTTATTTGTTCAAGAAGGATGTAAAGTGAAAAGGCGAGGGTACCCAAATATACCTCAAGCTAAAAAAATTCATACCTATAAGTCCTTTCTCCGAAAGTGATTGTCTATGGACTGAGTCAAGACAATGCAACTAATCGGTTCATATTTCGTGTGATCGTCTATGGATACGAGATCGAGACAATACAACAACAAAGTATGTTTACTTGATAAAAAGGTTCGGACTTAACCAAACACAATAGGATTGCTTATCAAGTAAATAGGAATTAACATTTGTGTAATTTACTTTAATTATAATAAAACAATTATAATGCGGAAAATAAAAGTAAATGACACAACAAGATTTTGTTAACGAGGAAACCGCAAATGCTGAAAAACCCCGGGACCTTTTCCAGAGTTGAATACTCTCAGGATTAAGCCGCTACACAAAATTAAACCAACTTCGTATAGTTGAGACCAAACAACTAAGCCTATAGTTCACATAGTTCCATCTGTATTCCCACGCCTCCAACTTATGAGTATGTCACGTACTTGGAACAATTCCTTTGGTTCGTATTCCAAACAGTAAAGGAACAAAAAATCTGTTTGGTAACAACTCTCTTCAACCAAGTGATGTGAGTTCGACAAAAGCGCTTCTGTTTATCTCAGTAAACTCCTTCATCATGTTCTTAGATCTATCTTATGTTCAACTACCAAAGGTAATTGCTAAGATTTTGCAATCAATACTTTTAATGATAAAGAATTGTATTGATGCTGATCTACACAACTAATCAATCCAATCTACCACAAGGATAAACCGATTATAATTGGATCCTCTTATACCGAAACAAGTATTGTGCACACCAAAGATTATGAACCCCAAATCAGAAATCTTCAATATCTTCGTTGTCTTCAAATATTCTTAGATCTTCAATAAACATCTGCACACAACAACTTGAATCTCTTGTGATCAATCACGCACAGAACGGAGTCTGTTAACAATGGATTATCACAAGATCGTCTTTAGAACTAAAAACAATCTAAAGATCCATGTCGAAACTTCGATCTAGTTTGAGTGAATCTTATATCAGAAGAGAAGATTCTCAAGCATAAACAAACTAGGTGCAATCAAAGTTCAACCACCGTTAGTCAATCAAATCAATCGAAAACACAAGATAAACCGCAATTATTTAGTTTCCCACCAACGGTACTAATATAGCTTCTCAATCCCAAAGAAGACTTTAAACTGAGCGGTCGTTAGAGATTTCGCATGATTAGGTTATTCTCCTCTCCGAATAGGCGGCTACACCAGTAACAACACAACCGAGGAAGTTTGCTGTTACAAAGGATTAGTTTGCTAGAAATGCAAACTGCAAGTATTTATAGACAAGGAAGTTTGGACACCAAGGAATTTCCAAAACCGAAAATATTCTCAAGATATGCAATAATTCCAAATTCGGTTTCCATAATTCCTGGAAATGCTCTGTCCAAAATAATGACCGAAAATCTCTTTGGAAAATTTACAACTAGTAAATGCACATTACTAATTCTTGTTTTCCTAAAATAAAATTAAAAACCTTAAATAAAAGATTCTTAACTTATTTATATTTCGATCCTGGGATTTTCTTCCTTTAGCTATTAAGGAATAACTTTGAACAATAAAAGATAAACATTATTATACGTGTTCAAAGTATGTCGACATCCTTACTTTGTAAGTCCTCTTTCATACTTACAACCTTGAAACCGATTTGCCACACTTCCAAACAAGTTTAGAATTGGTTCATCTGACTTTCAAGAACTATGTGATTGATCAAAAACACTCAATCACAAATCATGGGTTTAACGGTTCTACCAAAACAAGTTTAGGTTCTACCTCCATGTGAGTACTGTGCATAGTCACACTAGCTTCCCAAAATTCGGTTGACTAGGTACTAGGATCGGTTCCCCACATATATATGGTATCTAACTTATATGTGTTGCACATGTCCATAGGATCGGTTCCCGTTTGCCTAGAAACGTGTTGCACATGTTCATAGGATCGGTTCCCCTTTCTGCTAAAAACTTGTTGCACCTCATACAAGGATTAATTCCTCTTTGTGATGTGTTGCAACTCTTACTAGGATAGGTTCCCCTTTACCCAGAGTTGGTCATACACAAATCACAAACCCGATCATACCATCACAGGTGATTACTTAAGATCAGTTTCACTAATAAAAGTCATACCAATACATAAGTCAAGCCTTTGTGAATAGTTTTACCAAGAACATAAACAAGTCATGAGCGGTTATATTAAATCACACATATTGGTTGTTCACAATATATGCAATGAATAACAATACCAATAACGCCTGAAGATTTCCTTTTCGATTCTGTTTATGGGTAAAAATTGTTTCTACTGGTTTTGGTAAATTTGGGTGTGTTGATGAGAAACAAATCTAAACCCTAAACAAATGCACTGCACGGGAGTACTTTTAGATTCGAGAGATCAATCTGTACAATCCTGGCCTAAACCAAGAAATGGTCGTTCCAGTCTTGCTTCGGTCACAAAGTGAAGGAGAAGGGTTGCTCTTAGGGAGGGAAGCAAAGAAGGTGTTGAGACCAGAATGGTTGATTCTAAAGGTGTGGTTGTTTTATGACTTGTATCAGAATATGGAACTGGCTTGTGGAATGTAAGCTATCAGTTCTTTGATATTTTCTGGATACTATGTTGTTGTTAACCAAAAATTTTTGTTTGGTTGAAATAGGTAAAACCTATTTATACAAGTCATATTGAACGCACCCTAATCTCGTAGAAAGTGGGAATGATGGAGTGATGGAGAAGTGGGGTCATGTGTAAATGCCAGAAACCACGTTCCCACTATGAAGAAAACGGGTTAGTTTACACCCGCTACTTTTTGCCGCCACTAACTGCCCTGCTTTCTGACACTTTCTTATAATGGGCATGTTGCACGCCACACATTGTAAACCGCCAGACCAATACCCTGATGAGCATCCCCCAGTTTGTGACATGTTTGATGTCTCGAGTGTTTTCGTGGAAAACGTGTAGCAGATTGCTATGTGTGGCAAGCCAAAGTCAGGAGACTTCCGACAGGAGAATAACATGTGATGCTATTAGGCTTGTCTTGGCTGGTCGCCTAAGACTTGACACAAGCCTGTCAATTATGTGGAAAATTTGGATGCCTGAGATTGTAACTCATGAGAAATCAATGGACACACTCTGTTTGGCGCCAGTAGTGGTATACTGGTGCAGTGGCGCCTCCCTAAATTAGGGTTTGGCATGCCGCAACCCTAATTAGTGCGTGTGACATGTGTCCCCCGGAACGATGACTTTTTTTGTGTAGATGGTGCCATGGACGCGTCAAAGGAATTATAACAGGGCCATAATGTGGGAACGACCACAGACGCAAGGATAGCCATGGGTGGCCATGGCATATTGTAGTGGCAGGTTTAGAGCGACCTGATTGGTCGATAGAAAGAGGGCCGGCAAGCAATATGGACGCGGCCTCATCCCAAATCGTATGGAGCATTTAGAGCGACCTGATTGGTCGATGAAAAGAGGGCCGACAAGCACTATGGACGCGGCCTCATCCAAAATTCGTGTGGCGCATTTAGAGCGACCTGATTGGTCGATGGAAAGAGGGACGACAAGCACTATGGGCGCGGCCTCATTCCAAATTGTATGGCGCATTTAGATCGACCTGATTGGTCGATGGAAAGAGGGCTGGCAAGCACTATGGGCGCGGCCTCATTCCAAATGCGTGTGGCGCATTTAGAGCGGCCTGATTGGTCGATGGAAAGAGGTCTGACAAGCACAAAGGGCACGGCCTCATTCCAAATGCGTCTAGCGGATTTAAAGCGACCTGATTGGTCGATGGGAATTAGGAGACGGTCAGGCAACATGGGGTGTGGCCACTTGCAAGTGGCGCCGACTGGCCTATGGCATGGCCACACCTCCCTTTGTTGCTGCTCCTAGTCCGCGACTCCTTTTATTTCTTGTGTTCTGATTTTGGGTAGGATTTTGCAACTACTAATCCATGGCAGATTAATTTCCTAGTTCACCTAAGCTTAAGTTCGACCGACAGGGTCTAATATACTATGCAGGGTGCAAAATCCTAATTTTTACAAATTAGTCAGAGTAATATCTGAATCTTGTGAATTATAAAAAAATTGATTGAATTTCATGTGTTGGCACAGAGTTCTTAAGTTTATTGCCAGAGAGCAGCATACTTTTTGATTGAGTACTTTTATGCAAGGACCTTAACCTTGATACTTGGAAATTCGTGCTACTCTGCTGCGAGTGAACACAAATTGTCATGCCACATCAATATTAAGGGTTCAACTAGGGAACATAGCATAGGAAAAATACTCGGCAGGCTCCGACATTAGTGAGTAATACAGCTAGGAGCTTATATACTCATTAGGCCCTATACTAGTGAACAATTCATCTAGGAGCTTGAGTTTCAATATAATATGAAGAGAGACATAGGCACTCATCAGATTTTGATATATTTTCTAAATTCTCTGCGGAATATAGACATATCAATGTCTACTACATCTGATGTCGGGTCATGTAGATAGACTTTTACAGTTTTTGCCCTATACTAAAAACCACCATCAACATTAAGTCCCCTGCTTAGCACTTAACAGTGGAATTGTTACGGGGTAAGCATGAGATGGTGACAGACGAGGATAAAAAGTCGAAAAGGGAAGACATGAAGAGATTGTCAAGAAAAATTCGACTGACCTTTAGCAAGAGGCATGAGCGAACGGTGATCTTTGTACTGGCGTGCTGCTAGCTTGGCTACGGAGCGTTGCGTAGCTGGCTTGGCTACGGAGTGTTGCGCGGCTGGCTTGGCCATGGAGAGTTGTAGGTTGAGCGGCTGGCTTGGTTACGGAGCATTGCAGGTTGAGCGGCTGGCTTGGCTACGGAGCGTTGCAGGTTGAGCGGCTGGCTTGGCTACGGAGCGTTGCAGGTTGAGCGGCTGGTTCGGTCATTGAGGTTGGTGCTATGGAGCATTGGCGCTGCGGGCCCAGCTGCCTTCTTCCGTGCATGGTCCAAAAGGAAAGTCTTCCTCTACTCGGATTCCAAAAGTGCTATGCATATAAAAGGGCATGCTAACTTCCTCCCTTTTTACCATTAGCTCGTCTGCTTCTTGTGTTCGTTTGCAGCATCTCGATCATAGGCGTGCCAATCGTCTTCGTATTTTATCTATGAGTGTAATATCCGTGAGTAGTTGATGAAACTTGGACATTTAGCTCGGTATGAATGACGTTCTTTGTCAGCAGCGGCAGAGTAAGCATCAACGGCAACAAAGCAATATCCAATAGTTATAATATGTAGCAAGGCGATCCAGGAGAAATCAAAGTAGGTGCTCTTTTCTCTTTTGCGTATACATCCGCCCAACAGTATCATCGATCTTCTCCAGAATGTGTAATAAGGTTCTGTCTCCAGAAGAATGAGTATCTAACCTCTCCAGTGGATTTCAAAATTTACCAAACTCCATTGCACTCCTGGGATGGTTGGATGAAATATATGCTCGGCAATGATCATGTCAGGGCTAATCTTGGGTAGTGTAGCTGCGTTGTTGATCCTTCCTTGACTTTAAGTTATTTGGTGTCCGGACTGCTGAGCCGGTGTCTGGAAGGCTTATTCTTTCCTTTCTGATTGCGATGATGATATGATGTGGATGCTTGTATGGTCGAAATCTTCCGGAACCGCTGGGTGAAGTAAACGAGCTGAGAGGCGTTCCGTTGCCGACGTGCTGCTATCAAGTCTCCAAGGACTTCATTCCAGTCGACATCCTTTGAAACATCTTCTGAATCTTGGACTATTATATCGAATGGGATGCAATGAGCAGTCCCCAGTTACACTTTTGTATGGTAATAGATCCGATGGCGTGGCCGAATATGTGAATATCTCTGCGACGGGCTTTTGGAGTCTTTGATGCACGTGCACGACTTCATGTTGAGAAATTCCTGCGACTCGTAAATCTTTGACAGTGACGATGATTCTGATATCATAAATAATAACATGGTTTAGGGACATGAGGACATCCTGTGCTGGCAGTCCCCTGTTGTAATTATCCTGAGCCTATTTTCTCTTGAAAGACGTACTTCCATTGCATTTGCTGGTAAGGTGGTTGACGAATTAATGAAGGCGGCAATCTTTTGGATTCGTCATTTGTTGATCAGTGGGCGGGAGTCGCACTTGATAACTCTGCATTGTACCCAACTTCTGGCAGCCCATGCACCCCTTCCATAGGAAATTGGAAATCTAAACACCGAATTTGGCCTTGTCGACGATGCGCGTCTTCATGCAGGCCTTGGGTAGGCAGTGCTGAGTTCTAAGTAGGTGATGCGGCAAACATGGTGTAGTTGGTATGCGTGGCTTGGTGAGGCGCGATTTTCCTCTTTGATTCTTCACTAACAAAAACGCTTATGAATGGCTGAGCCAAATACTGCTTGTTGGTCAGGGGCCTTCCAGACAAGGAGGAGGTGATATCGTTGCACTACATCTTTGAAGAGTGGTGACCTTGTCACGGTCATGACATCTTGGTTGGTTGTCCCTTCTGAGTTGAAAGGTTCTCGACAGTGAACGAATTCCGTGTGTTGAGCCTCAGTCCCCAAGTGTGGTTTTCGTGGTTCTATCTTGTATGGTCGGTGGGTTAACCGTGATAAAGATGTCACCGTCTTGCCTCTGTATTGGTGGATTCATTACTTCCTCCATGGGAAACTAAAATATGCACAAGTCCGGATTACCTTTGTATATAGTGGTTGTTGCTATGATGAAGCTCTGGCTGGTATCAACAAACGAGCAGCAACGGTTCTTTGCAGCAACTGTGATCAGAAGATACTGCATTTTTGTGGGAACAAAAAAAAGATGGCTGGTGCTTGGATGGCAACGGTCACGATCCTTGACAGGGAGGAGTGGTGACTACCAGCAAAAATCCTGGCAGGGAAGAGTGGTGGCTACGGCTATGTATCTTGGAAGGAAGGAGTGGCAGCTACGAGCATGAACCTTGGACGACCACGTCCATGAACATTTACGGGCTTTAATAACTCACGCATGTGAGTTTATCCCTTTTTTTTGGTGAAGCGGCGGGAGCGAAACGTTGAAACGAAGCGGCTTCTGGAGAGAAATGTTGAAGCGACTTCTGGAGCGAAACATTGAAGCGGAGCGGCTTCTGGAGTGAAACGTTGAAGCGGAGCGGATTCTTGAGTGAACGATGAAGCGTCTTCTGGAGAGAACGTTGAAGCGGAGCGGCTCCTGGAGAGAAACGTTGAAGCGGAGCGGCTCCTGGAGCGAAACGTTGAAGCGGAGCGGCTCCTGGAGAGAAACGTTGAAGCGTAGCGGCTCCTGGAGAGAACTCCAGTGAAGGCGCCATTAACCCTTGACTTCGAAATAGGAGTTGATACGATATGGCAGATGGGAAGACAGTGCACAAATAGTGCTGGTCGACAGGTCGTGTTTTCTCTTCCTGGGAAAGAATATGCTACTTCTGTTTTATTTTGCCTTGCAACTCTCAGAGTCTTGATGTTTACAATGTTGAAGTCGGAGGCCGCGTCAATCAGTGCGCTTTCAAACTAGACACCTTTCAGGTGAGTAGTGGTTAGGAGTCCCCAGTTACATTTACCAGCCGTACCTTCCAAGAGAGACTGGAATTTCGGGGTAGCTTCTCCAATTGAAGACAATCGCCTGCCCGACGCAACACGATTGAGGCTGAAAAGATATATTACACGGTATTGTGAACAAAATCCCCAGAAAGCATTAATGCACAACTCCACCAATTGATGTTCAATCATATTTGGATCATCATAATCTAACGCCCGAATTCTGAATCCCTTGACATAATCATTTGGATATTCGTTGTTTCGCTCCCTTTGAGTTGTGGCCATGTCCGTCTGAGTTTTGGCAAGAACTTCCTGTCTCTCCATGAAATCGACAATGGTAATGGGAGGTTGGTTTCCTCTAGATCCTCCAGTCTCTCGTCCTGACGAAGAATCGGTAGCAGCCCTAGTGATGATTGGAGGCGTCATGCTTGAAGGAACATCAGGAGTAACGGCGGCTCTATCTCTGTTAATAGGAGGCATCACGCCAGAGGGGATGCTTCCGGTGTTGCTGGTGTTGGTGCTAGAGTGTGTAACACCATGGGATGTGTTGACTGCGCTTGCATATGGTACATTGGTTATGGTCATTCCCTCTTGCTATCGTTGGATACGTCCACATACTCTGTCTACATCGTTGTTGGCGGGGGCACAGACCTCCGACAACGATTCAAAATTTTTGTGCCATCTCTGAAATTGGTGGCGTTCTCCGAGCGAATGTTTGCTGGATCTTGCTACAGCCGGTTCGCCATACTCTTTAAAATATAAAACATCTCATTTTGCGTCTTGACAATATCAGCTTGATTTGCAGCAACATCTTCTAATATTTTTTCCATACCTTCCATGGTGATTGGATTTCGAGCATTAACAACTTTGGAAGTTCTTCGGATGGCCGAGGTAACTCATGAAGCGGAAGGTTGGGATTGGTGATTGAAGTGAATTCTGGTTAATGATTGAATTTATATCTAAGACCCACCATCTTGAGTTTGGGAAGATTGGAATGAAAATTGAGAAATTGGCTTCGCAACCGAGAGATTAATCTCCCATTGTGGTCGCCAATTGTTTATGGGTAAAAACTGTTTCTGCTGGTTTTGGTAAATTTGGGTGTGTTGATGAGAAACGAATCTAAAGCCTAAACAAATGCACTGCACGAGAGTACTTTTATATTCGAGAGATCAATCTGTACAATCCTGGCCTAAACCAAGAAATGGTTGTTCCAGTCTTGCTTCGGTCATAAAGTGAAGGAGAAGCGTTGGTCTTGGGGAGGGAAGTAAAGAAGGTGTTGAGACCAGAATGGTTGATTCTTAAGGGGTGGCTGTTTTATGACTTGTATCAGAATATGTAACTGGCTTGTGGAATGTAAGCTATTAGTTCTTTGGTATTTTCTGGATACTGTGTTGTTGTTAACCAAAACTTGTTGTTTGGTTGAAATAGGTAAAACCTATTTATACAAGTCATATTGAACGTACCCTGATCTCGTAGAAAGTTGGAATGATGGAGTTACGGAGAAGTGGGGTCATGTGTAAATGCAGAAACCACATTCCCACTAGGAAGGAAACGGGTTAGTTTACACCCACTACTTCTTGTCGCCACTAACTTCCCTGCTTTCTGACACTTTCTTATAATGGGCGTGTTGCACGCCGCACGCTGTAAACCTCCATACCAATACCCTGATGAGCATCCCCCAGTTTGTGACATGTTTGATTTCTCGAGTGTTTTAACGGAAAATGTGTAGCAGATTGCTATATGTGGTAAGTCAAAGTCAGGAGACTTGCCACAGGAGAATAGCATGTGATGTTATTAGGATTTTCTTGGCTGGTCACCTAAGACTTTCCACAAGCCTGTCAATTATGTGGCGAATTTGGACGGCTGAGATTGTAATTCATGAGAAAGGGTGGCCATTGACAATGGCCACACTCTGTTGGCTCCAGTAGTGGTATAGTGGTGCTGTGGCACCTGCCTAAATTAGGGTTCAGCATGCCACAATGCTGATTAGTGCGTGTGACATGTGGTCGCGACACGATGAAGTTTTTTGCGTAGATGGTGCCATGGCCGCGTCAAATGAATTATAGCAGGGCCATAATGTGGGAACGACCACAGGCGCAAGGAGAGCCATGGGTGGCCATGGCATGTTGCAGTGGCAGGTTTAGAGCAACCTGATTGGTCAATAGAAAGAGGGTCGGCAAGCACTATGGATGCGGCCTTATCCCAAATACGTGTGGCGTATTTAGAGCGACCTGATTGGTCGATGGAAAGAGGGCCGGCAAGCACTATGGGGGCGGCGTCATCCCAAATGCGTGTGGCGCATTTAGAGCGACCTGATTGGTCTATTAAAAGAGGGTCGACAAGCACTATGGGCGCGACCTCATCCCAAATGCGTGTGGCGCATTTAGAGCGACCTGATTGGTCGATTAAAAGAGGGCCGACAAGCACTATGGGCGCGGCCTCATCCCAAATGCGTGTGGCGCATTTAGAGCGACCTGATTGGTCGATGGAAAGAGGGCCGACAAGCACTATGGGCGCGGTCTCATCCCAAATGCCTGTGGCGCATTTAGAGCAACCTGATTGGTCGATGAAAAGAGGGCCGACAAGCACTATGGGCGAGGCCTCATCCCAAATGCGTGTGGCGGATTTAGAGTGACCTGATTGGACGATGGAAAGAGGGTCGACAAGCACTATGGCGCGACCTGATTGGTCGATGGAAAGAGGGTCGACAAGCACTATGGTGCGACCTCATTCCAAATGTGTGTGGTGCATTTAGAGCGACCTGATTGGTCGATGGAAAGAGGGCCGACAAGCACTATGGGCGCGACCTCATTCCAAATGTGTGTGGTGCATTTAGAGCGACCTGATTGGTCGATGGAAAGAGGGCCGTCAAATACTATGGGAGCGACCTCATTCCAAATGCGTGATGCGGATTTAAAGCGACCTGATTGGTCGATGGGAAATAGGGGCCGGTAAGGCAACATGGGGTGTGGCCACTTGCAAGTGGCGCCGGCTGGCCTATGGCATGGCCACACCTCTCTTTGTTGATGCTCCTATTCCGCGGCTCCTTTTATTTCTTGTTTTCTTATTTTGGGTAGGAATTTGCACCTACTAATCCATGGCGGATTAATTGCCTAGTTCTCCTAAGCTTAATTTCGACCGGCGGGGTCTAATATACTGCACAGGGCGCAAAACCCTAATTTTAACAAATTAGTCAGGGTAATATCTGAATCTTGTGAATTATCACAAAATTGATTGAATTTCATGTGCTGGCACAGAGTTCTTTAAGTTTATTGCCAGAGAGCAGTATGCTTTCTGATTGAGTACTTTTATGCAAGGACCTTCACCTTGATACTTGGAAATTCGTGCTACTCTGCTGCGAGTGAACACAAATTGTCATGCCACATCAATATTAAGGGTTCAACTAGGGAACAAAGGATAGGAAAAATAATCGACAGGCTCCGGCATTAGTGAGTAATACAGCTAGGAGATTATATACTAATTAGGCTCTATACTAGTGAACAATTAATCTAGAAGCTTGAGTTTAAATATAATATGAAGAGAGCCATAGGCACTCATCAGATTTTGATACATTCTCCAAATTCCCTGCGGAATATAGACATATCAATGTCTACTACATCTGATGCCGGGTCAGGTAGATAGACTTTTACAGTTGTTGCCCTATACTAAAAACCACCATCAACAGATTCATAAACAAGTTTATGAACTTACTTCCTTAAAACACATGTAAAACATTGTTTCCTAGGATGAAATCCTTACCTCATACCCATACATAATCACAATAGAATTTAAGCGATTATGTCGATGTCTTATCTACAAAGTTTAATGGTTAAGCAATAAACCTCGTATTGTATTCCTTAATACTATGTCTATCTAAAGTGTTCATGCTTCGCAGTTTTGTTTTCAATATGCACGACTTGAAAGATACGTTAGGGAATGAAGCAGTTCAAGTCAAATATCACTAACCTCAAGTGGAAGGATGATGTTGTCGTTGTAGTTTCTTACTTCTTCACTTCTTCAACTCTTCACAATACTTGTAATGTCTCATATCCTAATACTTTAAAGCTAACCTATACGAAATTGACTCTAGTACATAATCAAGCGACTCTTAAAATGAGTTTTGATTCACTAAAATATGACAACCAAACTTGACATACCAATGCTTGGTGGGTTCAACCGAGCAATGTTCTAACAATCTCCCCCTTTATCAATTTTAGTGACAAAACTCTTACAATCATGTGGATAAACAAAAGTACAAGAATTCATTACACATACGCTTGATTCCCGAATTCAATAACACAATAACCTGTATACATTCAATCCATAAATGTTGTTGTTGAAATTATAATAACAAAAGTAATACTCCCCCTAAAGGTAAGATAGGTAGATTATATCAATATGTACGTCTTTGTTATTCCCTTGGTAATTGTTAGAGCATAGCTCGGTTGAACACACCAAGTGTTGGTATGTCAAGTTTGGTTGTCATATTTTAGTGAATCAAAACTCATTTTAAGAGTCGCTTGATTATGTACTAGAGTCAACTTCGTATAGGTTAGCTTGAAAGTATTAGGATATGAGACATTCCAAGTATTGCGAAGACTTGAAGAAGTAAGAAGCTACAACGACAACATTATCCTTCCACTTGAGGTTAGTGATATTTGACTTGAACTGTTTTATTCCCTAACATATCTTTCAATTCGTGAATATTGAAAACGAAACTGCGAAGCATTAGATAGACATAGTATTGAGGAATACAATATGAAGTTTATTGGTTAACCATTAAACTTTGTAGATAAGACATCAACATAACCTTTTAAATGCTATTGTGATTATGCATGAGTATGAGGTGAGGATTTCATCCTAGGAAAAAATGTTTTACATGTGTTTTAAGGAAGTAAGTTCATAAACTTGTTTATGAATCGAAAAGGAAATCGCCAGGCGTTATTGGGATTGTTATTCATTGCATATCTTGTGAACATCCAATATGTGTGATTTAGTATAACCGCTCACGACTTGTTTGTTTTCTTGGTAAAACTATTCACAAAGTCCTGACTTATGTATTTGTATGACTTTTATTAGTGAAACCGATCTTAAGTAATAACCTGAGATGGTATGATCGAGTTTTTGATTTGTAGAACCGAATCTGGGTAAAGGGGAACCGATCATATGAAGAGGTGCAACACATCACAAAGGGGAATCGATTCTTGTATGAGGTGCAACAAGTTTATAGCAGAAAGGGGAACCGATCCTATGGACATGTGCAACACATATAAGTTAGATACCATATATATGTGGGGAACCTATCCTAGTACCTAGTCAACCGAATTTTGGAAAGCTAGTGTGACTATGCACAATACTCACATGGAGGTAGAACCGAAACTTGTTTTGGAAGAACCGTTAAACCCATGATTTGTGATTCAGTGTTTCTTAATCAATCACATAGTTCTTGAAAATCAGATGAACCAATTCTAAACTTATTTGGAAGTGTGGCAAATCGGTTTCAAGGTTGTAAGTATGAAAGAGGACTTACAAAGTAAGGATGTCGGCATACTTTTAACACGTACGGTAATGTTTATCTTTTATTGTTCAAAGTTATTCCTTAATAGCTATAGGAAGAAAATACCAGGATCGAAATATAAATAAGTTAAAAATCTTTTAATTAAGGTTGTTAATTTTATTTTAGGAAAATGAGAATTAGTAATGTGCATTTACTAGTTGAGATTTTCCAAAGATATTTTCGGTCATTATTTTGGACAGAGCATTTCCAGGAATTATGGAAACCGAATTTGGAATTAAATTGCATATCTTGAGAATATTTTCGGTTTTGGAAATTCCTTGGTGTCAAAACTTCCTTGTCTATAAATACTTGAAGTTTGCATTTCTAGCAAACTAATCCTTCGTGACAGCAAACTTCCTCGGTTGTGTTTTTACTGGTGTAGCCGCCTATTCAGAGAGGAGAGTAACCTAATTAGGCAAAATCTCTTACGGCCGCTCAGTTTAAAGTCTTCTTTGGGATTGAGAAGCTCTACGATAACCGCTGGTGGGAAACTAGATAATTGTGGTTTACCTTGTGTTTTTGATTGATTTGATTGACTAACGGTGGTTGAACTTTGATTGCACCTAGTTTGTTTATGCTAGAGAATCTTCTCTTCAGATATAAGATTCAGTCAAACTGGATCGAAGTTTCGACAGGGATCTTTAGACTGTTGTTAGTGCTAAAGACGATCTTGTGATAATCCATTGCTAAAAGACTCCGTTCTGTGCGTGATTGATCACAAGAGATTCAAGTTGTTGTGTACATGTGTTTATTGAAGATCTAAGAAGATTTGAAGACAAAGCGGATATTGAAGATTTCTGATTTGGGATTCATAATCTTTGGTGTGCACAATACTTGTTTCGGTATAAGAGGATCCAACTACAATTGATTTATCCTTGTGGTAGATTGGATTGATTAGTTGTGTAGATCGACATCAATACAATTCTTTGTGATTAAAAGTATTGATTGCAAAATCTTAACAATTACCTTTGGTGATTGACCATAAGATAGATCTAAGAACATGACAAAGGAGTTTATGTTAAGATAAACAGAAAACCTTTGACCGACTCACACCACTTGGTTGAATAGAGTTAATACCAAACATATTTATTGTTCCTTTACTGTTTGGAATACGAACCAAAGGAATTGTTCCAAGTACAAGACTTATTCATAAGTTGGAGGCGTGGGAATACAGACGGAACTAGGTGAACTATAGGTTTAGTTACTTAGTCTCAACTATACGAAGTTAGTATAATTTTGTGTAGCGGCTTAATCCTGAGAGTATTCAATTCTGGACAAAGTCCCGGGGGTTTTCTGCGTTTGCGGTTTCCTCGTTAACAAAATCTTGCTGTGTCATTTACTTTATATTTCCGCATTATAATTGTTTTATTGTAATTAAAGTAAATTACATAAACGTTAATTCCCATTTACTTGATAAGCAATCCTATTGTGTTTGGTTAAGTCCGAAACTTTTTATCAAGTAAACATACTTCGTTGTTGTATTGTCTCGATTTCGTATCCATAGACGATCACACGAAGTGTGAACCGATTAGTTGCATTGTCTCGACTCAGTCCATAGACAATCACTTTCGGAGAAAGGACTTATAGGTAGGAAAAGTTTTAGCTTGAGGTATATTTGGGTACCCTCGCCTTTTCAATTGGTATCAGAGCGGACAAACACGAAAAGATCTAACAATCTGTGTTTGGTGCGATCCAACTGTTTGAGGGTGAAAACAGTTTCTGCTGATTTCGGTAATTTCGGGTGTGTGGGTGAGAAACGAGTTTAAACCCTAAACAATGTACTGCAAGGGAGTACTTTAGATTCGAGAGATCAATTTGTACAAATCGGGCCTAAACCAAGAAATGGTCATTCCAGACTTGTTTCGGTCACAAAGTGAAGGAGAATGGGTTGGTTTTGGGGAGGAAAGCGAAGAAAGTGTTGACACCAGGTTGATTCTGGAAGAGTAGTTGTTTCAAGACTTCTATCAGAAAATGGAAAGCTCACAGATGGAAAGCTAGCGAATGTTTCTGAGTGTTGTATTGACCTGACTGAACTTGTTGTTCGGTGGAAATAGGTAAGACTCATTTATACAAGTCGAAGTGAAACGTACTCTGGTCTCATTAAGGAATGAAAAAAAATGGGTGAGTAAATGGGAGGAGGTGGTAACCGTTAACGCATGGAATTGATGTTCCATAAAAGAGAGAGTTTCACCATTACTCGCTGTATTTACTAACCGCCTCATCCTTATGACACTTCCTTATGACGGGCGTAGTGTACGCCGCACGCTATAAACCGCCAAACCAATACCCAAAGAGAATCCCCCAGTTTGTGATATGTGTTGATGTCTCGAATGCTTTCGTGGAAAACATGTAGCATATTGTTGTCGCCTGGCAAGTCGATCTTGGGAGACATGCTGGCTTGGTGACCTTCGACGGTCGAGATTTTGCATCTTAAGAGGAAAGGTAGTCGTTGATCGTCGCACACTTTCGTTTTTGGTAGCCGCATAGGGAAGGCCAGCATGGTGGTGCGACAAGGTTGGCATGACATTGGAATGGCATGCCTTAGCACGTTTGGCGTGGCCAAACTAGGGTTTTGGGTCAAAGGTTACCATGGCGTTGTCTGGTAACCTTGGACGGCTAGGATTCGCTCCTGGGATTGAAGGGCGACCGTTGATTGTCGCACACCTTCGTTTTGGTAGCCGCATAGGGAAGGCCAGTATGGTGGAGCGGCAAGGTTGGCATGCCATTGGCGTGGCCAAACTAGGGTTTTGGGTCAAAGGTTACCATGCGTTGTCTAGTAACCTTGGACGGCTAGGATTTGCTCCTGGGATTGAAGGGCGACCGTTGATTGTCGCACGCCTTCGCTTTGGTAGCCGCATAGGGAAGGCCAGCATGGTGGCGTGACAAGGTTGGCATGCTATTGGCATGGCATGCCTTGGCATGGTTTGGCGTGGCCAAACTAGGGTTTTGGGTCAAAGGTTACCATGTGTTGTCTGGTAACTTGGACGGCTAGGATTTTCTCCTGGGATTGATGGGCGACCGTTGAATATCGCACGCCTTTGTTTTGGTAGCCGCATAGGGAAGGCCATCATGGTATAGTGAGGCCGCGGATTTGGAATGCAGTGAGCGCATGGTGTGCCTAGCATGGCTAGGGCCAAGGAAAGGTGCGCTTGGCTTGGCATGGTGGGGCCAAGGGCTTTGCATGCCGTTGGCACATGGTGCGGCTAGCTTGGCAAGGGCCACGACAAGGTGCGGTTGGCTTGGCATGGTGGGGCCAAGGGCTTGGCATGCCGTTGGAAAATGGTGCGGCTAGCATGGCAAGGTGCAGTTGGCTTGGCATGTCGTTGGCACATGGTGCGGCTAGCATGGCTAGGGCCATGGCAAGGTGCGGTTGGCTTGGCATGGTGGGGCCAAGGACTTGGCATGGCGTTGGAACATGGTGCGGCTAGCATGGTTGGCATGCTTTGGCGCGGAGATGTGGCTGGCATGGTTTTTTATTGGCACAGTGGTGCGGCTGGCACGGTTGGCATGCCTTGGCGCGGTAGATGTGGCTGGCACGGTTTTCCATTTGCACAGTGGTGCGGCTGGCATGGTTGGCATGCCTTGGCGCGGTAGATGTGGCTGGCACGGTTTGCCATTGGCACAGTGGTGCGGCTGGCATGGTTGGCATGCCTTGGTGCGGTAGATGTGGCTTGCACGGTTTTCCATTGGCACAGTGGTGCGGCTGGCATGGTTGGCATGCCTTGGCGCGGTAGATATGGCTGGCATGGTTTTCCGTTGGCACAGTGGTGCGGCTGGTATGGTTGGCCTGCCTTGGCGCGGTAGATGTGGCTGGCACGGTTTGCCATTGGCACAGTGGTGTAGCTGGCATGGTTGGCATGCCTTGGCGCGGTAGATGTGGCCGACACATTTCCATTGGCACAGTGGTGCGGCTGGAATGGTTGGCATGCCTTGGCGCGGTAGCATGAGAATTAGGGTTTCAACATAGGTGAAGTCAATGCAAAGGGTTCTGCCATGGAACATGATCCTTGTAGAAAAAGGTACCCCAATAATTCTTACGTAAGCATGCTGATTGATTCAACAAATGTATTAATGGTCAATAAATACGCTAATGGTCATGGTGACGTCATGCCAGATGCATAGCTTTACGATTTTAACCCTAAGATAAAAACCACCATCAACATTAAGTCCCCTGCTTAGCTTGGAACAGAAGCATTTTTGCGAGGTAAGAATAAGATGGTGAAGAGTAAGGACCAAAATTGAAATGACAAGTCGTAAAAAGATGGTCAGGAAGGTCCGACTAACCTTTTTCGAGAGGTAAGGAGATATTGTGCTTCCCGTGTTGGCGGCCTTGCATGAATTGTACTGGTGGTGCAGACCGTGGAGCGGTGAGATGAAAATTGTCGGATTAGTCTGGTTATGCGTCATTTTGGCTGGCTTAGGGAACATCACGACGCTGGCTTGGCGAGTTGTTGGTGTTGGCGCGGCAAGTCATGGCGCGGACGGCTTGGCATGGTACAACCATGGCAAGGCGCGATTTGGTGAGGCAAAGCATGCACAGACGGCTTGGTGTGATGGGGCCAAGGCATGGTGCGGACGACTTGGCATGGTGATTTGTCTTCGCGGGCCCGGTTGCCTCTTTTCCTTACTTAACTCAAATAGGAATGGAGCCGTCAGCATCGGTCGGCTTGGAATGGAGCCGTCAGCATCGGTCAGCTTGGAATGGAGCCGTCAGCATTGGTCGGCTTGGAATGGAGCCGTCAACATCGGTCGTCTTGGAATGGAGCCATCACCAGCGGTCGGATTGGAATGAAGCCGTCAGCATTGGTAGGCTTGGAATGGTGGGAATGGTGATGATGCTGGAACTTCGGCTATCAAATGGTGGTGATGGCACCTGACAACTTTGTCTAATTTGGGGTTTGGCATGCCGAAACCCTAATTAGCGCTCCTTAGTAGAATCGTTGTAAATTTCTCGTACGAACTCAGATTTCGACGGTCCGACCATCCATCTGACCGGAAAAGAATTTCCTATCTCCTTACGCGAGAATATTTAGGTTTTGAGCTCTTTCAGAAGGTGAAAACGGCCCGATAGTGAAACTCAGAAAGAATCCATGAGGGATGTTGCGAGCCCGATGTGGTATAGTGATGAGTCCTAAAAAGTGCATATTTCTATATCTTTTTGTTGGCATTTAACTCATCTTTTGTGCATTAATTCTACATTTTATCCCATATTCTGTATTTTCTTTGTTTTCAAGAATAAATATTTTTATTAACTAATTTTGCATTTTTAGGTAATAAATAAAGTTTGGATGAATAGCGGAGCAAAAAGAGCAGAAAAGTGGTGGAAGCCAAGAGGAATCACACAAGGAAGCCGCGAAGAATGTTGTGCGCAAGACCAAAAGGCTAGAAATGGGCTTGAAGAGGAATAATTGTTCTTAAAGAAGATATGGGCTTGGCATACCCAAGGCCCAAAACCCTCACCCAAACCCATTTCCAATATCCATACCCGCCTTCATATTCAGCCGTCGGATTGGATCATCTCAGCATCGTACGGTCGCTTCATCATAGTGCATCAAAATCTGAAGTTCCTGTCTAACACCACAACACCTAATTCTAATCTCAACCGTCATTTTTAATGTATTCATCATCCAACGGTCGGTCAAAGCTTGTTCTCATCTTGCCGTCCGATTCATTTCATCATCTCATCATCCTACGGCTGATCTTCGCAAATCATCAAAGTGGATGATCCCGACTAACACCATAGCACCTAACACACCTATACCCCAGTCGAACCAAACACTCCCTACTCCATTTTCCATCGACTTCTTTTTCTCTTTCTCCCTCACCCTCTGCAGAGAACAACTCTGCCATCACCATCACCTTCTGCTATCGCCATCATCCCTACCAGCCACTACAACCACCCTACATCAAATACAACCAAAACCCATCCTTCCCCCATCATCCTATGCTACCTATTTCACTGATTTCACACTCCCTCTCTCTGTTAGGGTTTTAAAATCGATGAACTAGGTTGATAGGCAGAGGAAGCTCGAGCTGGAGCGTAGCAGCATGGAAGACATGAAGAGGAGCAGGAAGAAGAGCAACAGGAGTATGGGTGAGAATTGTCATGTCAATTTCTTTAATTTCAAAAACCCTAATTCACTGTTTTGGGAATTTGGGGGAAAGTGTAACCCTAATTCGAATTGTATAAATAGGAGCTGTGAGGGTGTTGTTGAGGGTATGCCTGGATTAGCCAGAGCACCACCAAGAGGACTGGACTAGCCAGTTCCTCAATTGTTCATGTTCTGTTTATGTTCAATATTTGAATTCATGTTTCAATTATCTTGTATGATGTATGTTTGTGTTAGCATGTTAGTCATGAGCTAAGTCTCACTAGCTGAGGCTCAGATGAAGCTTTAGTGGACTGTTAGGTAGTGGAATGTTAGGTTAGAAGCCTTAGTTCACTGAATTGATTGAGCAATGGGAGAAATCAGTGCTCACTAGTGCTTGTGATTGATTATACTGTCAAAAGACAGTCAATACTAGGAGAACATCAGTTGAGCAAGCTGATTATCTTGCTATTCCCTTTTTGTATGCTTAGGATCTTAAGTTGGCCTTAACTGTCACTTAGTTCCATTAGGGATTCAACCTAGAACTACATTATTTGGCTCGGTCACAAGGGTGGATTCAAAGCCGTAGCTTATCCCACAATTTGTTTTTACAGTCACTTGCAACTCCAATTCTGTTATTCTTATTGCTCAGTTGAGTTTTCCTTGCTGTTTTATTTAGCTTTTGCACTTCACATCTTGCTGTGCACTGAAATCAGTGCACTGCCTTCCCTGCCCTTGGCTCATAGCCTTGGTTAGATGTTTTACCATCTCTGTTTCACTGTCACTGCAGCCTTGTGACCTTGCATTTAGTTTTGCATCAATTATCAGCATAGTGTAACTTCATTGCACACTCCCAAGTCCCTGTGGAATGACCCTGTTCTTGCACACAAGCTACAACTGACCCTGTGCACTTGTAGGTATCACTGTATGCATCCATTTATTGTCTTATTTTCACATCTTTAAATGCCTACCAAGTTTTTGGCGCCGCTGCCGGGGACTTGGCTGCCGTGTTTTTGAAGTTTTTCTTGCTGTTCTTTGCATACTCATACCTGCTGTGTAGTTCTTGTAAGCATCTGCATATTAGTGTAATCATCTGCATCTTAGTATAAGCATTTTTTTTTTGCATTTCTTGCTGTGAACTGCAGCCCATTTGCACCTTTGTTGCTGGTTCTTCCTTGAACCTGGTGTTGCTGCTGCTGGTGTCAGAACTGCTGCCTGAAGTCCTGCTCTGTGCCTTGTGGTGCCTCTGAACTTGTGGTGCTGCTGCTGTGGAGCTGGTGCTGCTCTATTGTTGCTAGAACTTGTGCTGTTGTGGTTCTCCTGCTGGTGCCAGGCCAAGTCTGCTGCAATCTCTGCTGAAGCTGCTGCAGCTGGTGTAAGATAAAGCCCAACTGGGCTTGTGAAGTGAACTTATTTGAACCAAGCCCAACTGGGCTGTAAGCTGCTGAAGGAGAAGAAAGACCCAAGCCCAACTGGGCCTTGAGTGTTGAAGCCAAAGCTTAGGATGATCCAAAGCCCAACTGGGCTTTTGCAACCAAACTGAACAGCTGGGCTGTGCTTCAAAGGTAAGCCTAAACCCATTAAGAGAACCCAACCTGTGGGCTTCCATTTTTAATCTGTGGGCATGTAATAATTTTTAATTTTAATTTTATTTCTTTCTTTATTTGGGATTGTAATAATTTTAGTTTTTTTTTTTTTTTTTTGTGGGTTTGTAATAATTAGTTTTATTTTTATTTCTTTCTTTATTTGGGCTTGTAATTTAGTTGTTTGTTAGGCTTGTAGTTTCTTAATAGTGGGCTTGCTCTAAACTTAACTTTTTGGATTTTGGGCTTGCTTTTGTGAACCAAACTTAACTAAATTTTGGGCAAAAAAAAAAAAAAAAAAAAAAAAAAAAAAAAAAAAACTTTGCTCCTTATTTCAAAAACCAAAATTTTATCCCAAGCAAAACCAAATTTTCTTTTCAAAACCCTTTCAAACCAAATTTTCAAAACCCATTAAAACCAAATTTTTTGAAAAAATGGGCGAGTGTGTGAATAAACTCCGTAGTCTCCATGAATACATGTACCCTAACATAATAAGTCAGTTATCATGTATCGTCTTACCCCAGACTGATGGCCCATTTGAACTAAACGCAAGCATGATACAAATACTTCCTATATTTCGAGGGTTCGATTCTGAGAATCCCTATAACCATGTAAGAGAGTTTGAACAAATTGTCCGGGCTTTACAACCTGACCATATATCCGAAGACTCTTTGAAATTGCGTTTGTTTACTTTTTCTTTAAAGGAAAAGGCCAAAACATGGTTTTACGGTTTGAGACCGCAGTCAATCACCACTTGGGACCAACTCACAAATCAATTTGTCGGAAAGTTCTTTCCACATCATAGGACCATCTCTATTCGTCGAAGTATTAATTGTTTTGTCCAGTTAGATGGAGAAACACTTTTTCATTATTTTGAACGATTTAATGATTTGTTGTTTGAGTGTCCTCATCATGGCCTCGAGAATGGAGACTGGTCGCCATTCTTTATGAGGGACTAGACTTTAAGTCTCGAGCCTTGGTTGAATCTATGTGTAATGGTGAATTCATTGATAAAACTGTGGACGATGCATGGTTATTTCTAGCTGAAGTTGCAGAGAAAACCCATCAGTGGGAAACCTATAGGGAAACTAGGACCATGCCACATGATATGGGTAATCACCATGAGTCAGATGTTGATTTTCCCAATGAGCTTAATTCTGGATATAGTGTTTCATACCCTATTGCTGAAAATGTCAATCCATATTCACCTATTTTAGAGGCAGATGTATGGACGAAAAACACTAATGGTTTTGACAAAGTAGGATTTTCATGTATTTGTGATGATGATGATTATGATGATGTTATATTAGAAGAACATGTCTATGCTGAAAATGTTATGGAACCTTTGGGTTCAAATACATTAGGCTTTTCTGCCCCGACCTTCATGAATGATGTTTCTTCTAGTATTCCATATACATGTGATGAGGCTACTGATTTAGATATTGTGCAGTTATCCTGTGAAGAGCATGACTTAGGTAATGTTGAATCTTCTGTTGACACTAATGATCTATGCATGAAAATATAGTTGATGTGTCTGATTCCATACTTAAGCCACAATATATTGCTTCTTTTGATGTTAATTTGGATATTTCGGATAACCATGATTCTGAATTTGGACTTGTGAAATTGTGTTGTGATGATGAGCATGCTACACAACTTGATTATGATTTAGAAAATGCTGATGTGACTGATAATATTGGTACTTTTGATCTCATGCATGTGAGAAACTTAGATGTCACCTTCTTGCCTAAGTCACAGATTGAGATCATTCCACCCAACCTAGATTTGGTTTGTAACAAAAATTTTAAACCAACTTTTCTGAAGATTCCCAACCTAGGATTGGAACTGTGTGCCTCTCAAGTCCTCTTGGACTATTTTGCATCTAAATACAATACTTTTAAGGAGCCACAGTTGGAATGTGCATGTTTGTCCATCCCAAACAAAGTCCATTTTCAGTTAGACCTTGTGAATCCTGCACCCCTAAAATTGTTAGATTTTGTGCTTAAAAGTAAACCTGTTGAAAAATTTAGGTTTAGTGGTGATTCATCCGGTTTTTCACTCTCGCTCTCATTTCAGTCCAATTTTAGTGTTTTGAAACTGTCTATGTTTCAACACTTTGTCTTTTGGGTTGATCCTCAACTCTTTAGATTGTTAGTGTATGGTGAATTTTTTGTATATAATCCAGTAGATAAAAATTTTAAAAACCCTTTTGTTCCTTTTGTATATATTTTGCTAATCCAATATGATCTCGGCTGACATATGTTGGATTCTTGCCTGAATAACGGAGTTCTAATTACTTTCGCCGAAATCGGGTATTCTCTTTCCTTTCTCTACTCAACATGATCCTCTTCATATGTTGTATTATAATTTTGTTCATATTTTGAAACATTGAGGACAATGTTTAGTTTAGGTTTGGGGGTGAAAAGTAGATACTTTGATAATATGCCATAATTGAAAACAAGAACTCCTCTTTTTGAAAAAATTTGAAAAATTCCAAAAAAATTAAAAAAAATGAAAAAACATAAAAATGGAGCTCATTTACCTTGAAATGTTGACTCTTGTGCAAATATGTAATTATTAGGTCTTAGTCTAGATATTTAGGCACCCTGATTCTAGCACAATTCACATAGTGATAAGAAATTTGCACGCGCACGATCTACCAATACATGTATAGCCTCGATCTTCAAGGTGTTTGATAGGAAGTACGATTGCCAATCACTTTAGAATACTGAACGAACTTGACTAGCTTGTTCTTTGGTTGGCTGGGATAGAAGTTGGAGATACGTTAAGAAAAGCAACCATAGAATTTGACCGGATGCATTCGATAAGGCCACCTCTTGCTAAGAGTCATGTAATTATGTTTTTCTTTTTGTTCATGTATCAAAAGTGTCACTATGTTGTAAAGATCAAAGTTATTTCTTCAAAAAAAAAAAAAAATCAAAAAAAAATCAAAAAATCAAAAAAAAAAATATTTCAAAAAAAAATAAAAATAAAAATTCAATCAAGTATTTATTCCATGTTTTGTCATGTTAAAGACAATATTCTCTCTTGTTCCAAAAATAAAAGAGAGTAATCAATGTAAATAAGAGTCATGTAAATAGTCATATTTTTGTTGTAAATAGTCTTGTAATAAGCAAGGAGGGTGCAGCCATCGATGTATAACGCGGGTAAACTGAAATATCACCAACTCATTGGGTGAACATTCACAATTCTCGTAAAGCCGGACATCTAGCTTGGCTTAGAATTTGGTTCTTAGCCTAAAAACTATCTCTTGGTGATTAGTAGTCATAACTTCAGGTCATTCTAGACACATGTGTAGATACACTTTACACTCTTATCACATGTCTTTTTTTGTTATCAGTGCTAGGATTGTGCCTTAGATAGCTAGATTGACATCTCCATTTTGCTGTGAGCTTAAACTGTCTTGCACATGTCACATTTGATGGAATCTGAGCTTATATTTTGACCTAGAACTTTGTAGGTACGTTCTAAGCAAACCTTCACGAGACTTCACTCGTCCACTAGGGACACTTAGTGGTTTAAAAGGCTTAGTGCATACGCTAAATGCATTCGAGAGACCAGCGACAGTGGTATAGGTAGGATTTCCTTAGTTTTGTTTTACTTGAGGACAAGTAAAATTCAGGTTTGGGGGTATTTGATGAGTCCTAAAAAGTGCATATTTCTATATCTTTTTGTTGGCATTTAACTCATCTTTTGTGCATTAATTCTATATTTTATCCCATATTCTGTATTTTCTTTGTTTTCAAGAATAAATATTTTTATTAACTAATTTTGCATTTTTAAGTAATAAATAAAGTTTGGATGAATAGCGGAGCAAAAAGAGCAGAAAAGTGGTGGAAGCCAAGAGGAATCACACAAGGAAGCCGCGAAGAATGTTGTGCGCAAGACCAAAAGGCTAGAAATGGGCTTGAAGAGGAATAATTGTTCTTAAAGAAGATATGGGCTTGGCATACCCAAGGCCCAAAACCCTCACCCAAACCCATTTCCAATATCCATACCCGCCTTCATATTCAGCCGTTGGATTGGATCATCTCAGCATCGTACGGTCGCTTCATCATAGTGCATCAAAATCTGAAGTTCCTGTCTAACACCACAACACCTAATTCTAATCTCAACCGTCATTTTTAATGTATTCATCATCCAACGGTCGGTCAAAGCTTGTTCTCATCTTGCCGTCCGATTCATTTCATCATCTCATCATCCTACGGCTGATCTTCGCAAATCATCAAAGTGGATGATCCCGACTAACACCATAGCACCTAACACACCTATACCCCAGTCGAACCAAACACTCCCTACTCCATTTTCCATCGACTTCTTTTTCTCTTTCTCCCTCACCCTCTGCAGAGAACAACTCTGCCATCACCATCACCTTCTGCTATCGCCATCATCCCTACCAGCCACTACAACCACCCTACATCAAATACAACCAAAACCCATCCTTCCCCCATCATCCTATGCTACCTATTTCACTGATTTCACACTCCCTCTCTCTGTTAGGGTTTTAAAATCGATGAACTAGGTTGATAGGCAGAGGAAGCTCGAGCTGGAGCGTAGCAGCATGGAAGACATGAAGAGGAGCAGGAAGAAGAGCAGCATGAGTATGGGTGAGAATTGTCATGTCAATTTCTTTAATTTCAAAAACCCTAATTCACTGTTTTGGGAATTTGGGGGAAAGTGTAACCCTAATTCGAATTGTATAAATAAGAGCTGTGAGGGTGTTGTTGAGGGTATGCCTGGATTAGCCAGAGCACCACCAAGAGGACTGGACTAGCCAGTTCCTCAATTGTTCATGTTCTGTTTATGTTCAATATTTGAATTCATGTTTCAATTATCTTGTATGATGTATGTTTGTGTTAGCATGTTAGTCATGAGCTAAGTCTCACTAGCTGAGGCTCAGATGAAGCTTTAGTGGACTGTTAGGTAGTGGAATGTTAGGTTAGAAGCCTTAGTTCACTGAATTGATTGAGCAATGGGATAAATCAGTGCTCACTAGTGCTTGTGATTGATTGTACTGTCAAAAGACAGTCAATACTAGGAGCACATCAGTTGAGCAAGCTGATTATCTTGCTATTCCTTTTTTGTATGCTTAGGATCTTAAGTTGGCCTTAACTGTCACTTAGTTCCATTAGGGATTCAACCTAGAACTACATTATTTGGCTCGGTCACAAGGGTGGATTCAAAGCCGTAGCTTATCCCACAATTTGTTTTTACAGTCACTTGCAACTCCAATTCTGTTATTCTTATTGCTCAGTTGAGTTTTCCTTGCTGTTTTATTTAGCTTTTGCACTTCACATCTTGCTGTGCACTGAAATCAGTGCACTGCCTTCCCTGCCCTTGGCTCATAGCCTTGGTTAGATGTTTTACCATCTCTGTTTCACTGTCACTGCAGCCTTGTGACCTTGCATTTAGTTTTGCATCAATTATCAGCATAGTGTAACTTCATTGCACACTCCCAAGTCCCTGTGGAATGACCCTGTTCTTGCACACAAGCTACAACTGACCCTGTGCACTTGTAGGTATCACTGTAGGCATCCATTTATTGTCTTATTTTCACATCTTTAAATGCCTACCATATAGTCGCTCCCATTCATCTATTCCCGTTCATGGAGCAAGAATGAATCTTCATTCTGTTCAAACTCTAGAAACTCCGTTCGCATGAAAAGAGGTATCGACCCTCTTTTGTTGCTCGTCTGGATCTGTGCTTTCGTCTGCAGTGCCTCTCCAGTGGATTCCAAAATTTACCAAAACTCTACTGCATTCTTGGGATGAATGGATGAAATATATGTTTGGAAACGATCATGTCAGGGCTAATCTTGGGTATTGTTGTTGCATTGTCGGCCATCCTTGACTTTAGGTTGTTCAGTGTCTAGATCCTATGATTGCGATGATGATATATTGTGGATGATCGTATGGTAGAAATTTTCCCAAGACACAATTTGAAACAGATGAGTTGGGAGACATTCTGTCGCCGTTGTGCTGCTATCAAGTTTTCAAGGACTTTGTTCCAAGAGACATCCTTCGAACTAGCTTCTGAATCTTGGATTATCGTATGGAATGGGACGCGGTGAACAACCCCCAGTTATACTTCCGTTTGATCCGACGGTCATGGCCGAATATGTGAATGTACCTACGTAGCGTGCTTTTGGAGTCTTCGGTGTATATGTACGGCTTCATGTTGAGAAATTTTTGCGTAAAAATCCGACAGTGATGACGTTGAAATTAGAAATAACCTGGTTGAGGGGAGTGAAAGCGTCCCATGTTGGTAGTCCCCATGTGTAGCGTACTTCCATTGCATCGCCTTGGATCCACGTCCACGGGATTTGATGCAAGCTTATTTGTATTCTTCTGGATGTGGATGTGATGTCGGGATGCTCAGAATACCACATGGATGAAATATTCTGGGTAGCGAAGAGGTAGAAAATGATAGATTTATGTTGTTTGTCGTGACTCCCTATGTTTCTTCAGGGAACTGTTTCAGCCGCATCTCTGGAGTTTATCTCACGAATCTTTGATGGTCGTCGGGATGGAATGCGATGATCAGTGCCCAATCGCGCTTTTCTTTAGTTTCTGAAGTTGTTTTCTCTGGGAAGGCTTGGGATCTGTCGCGGCCTCGTAGAGTGTCGAAGGCGTCTTCTATACAGAGAGGTGATGTTATTTTTGCGCTGCATCCTTGAAGAGTAGATGACTTTGTTGTGGCCATGGCCTTTTGGTTGACTGTGTCACTGAGCTTTGACAGTGAAGGGATTCTGTGTATATCCTCAGTCCCCAAGTATGGTTTACATGTTTCCATCTTTGTAGTGATTGTTGCTGTGGTGAAGCTCTGGCTGGTATCAACAAATGAGCGGCAACATTTTTTGGTAGCAGATGTAATCAGAAGAGACTGCATTGTCGTTGTAACAAAGTAGGTTGTTTGGAATTGTATGGGAATCCATGGTAGTATAAGGATCGGCTGGATGCGTTAGCGAGCGAACTGTCCATGATCACGAGTTTTGGAAGGATGGATTAAAAGGCGGCCATAATTACGAATAATGGATGGCTGTGATCATGATCCTTGACACGGGGAACATGGTGGTATGACCTTTTGCAGGAAGAAGCGGTATTGATGCAGCTTCGGCCCTTGGAGAGGATGTTGAAACTTAAAAAAGCCAAACAGACATTGAAGTGAAGTGGTTGTTGCAGCGAACGTTGAAGCGGAGCGGCTGCGTTAATCAGTGTGTTGACAAACTGGACACCCTTCAAGCGAACAATGGTTATAATTCCCCAGTTCCATTTATCAATCGTGCTTTCCAGGAGAGGTTAGGGTTTGGGAACGGCTTCTCTGGTTGGAAACAACTGCTTCCTTGATGCAGTGCGGTTGAGGGATGCGAATATGTCTTGACGCTGCGCCTTGGAGAAATACAGATCTCACGTAGGTGTTTCATCATAGACTGCACGATTTTATGGGCGAAGTCCCAAGAAATCATGCATCTCCTGACGGGAAGAGAGTCTTTGTGAACTCAGGGGGTTGTTGATTTTCTTTGCTTCGATTTTGGAGAAGCCATTCCTGATATTTACGTGTTATGAAATTGGGTTGCTGATTCCCTTCTACTGGGCGTTCAGAAACAACGCTGGAAGAATGCAAGTTGCTAGTACTGGGAAGATGCAAGCTTATGTAATAATGCAAGTTGTAAGCGCTGGAAGGATGCAAGCTGTTGGTGCTGGGAAGATGCAAGATGTTAGCGCTGGATCGGCTTGGAATGGGCGCTGGCTTGGCACGGCGTTGGCTTGGCGTGGCGCAGACTGTTAGCTTGGCACGGTGCTGGCTTGGCGTGGCGTGGTAGTAATAAAGTGGCCAAGCATATTCACGGTCTGTACTCCAGCGTTTCTCTTCCAATTTGTTTTCTTGTGTTGGTGAATACCCTAGCCATAGGTATGCCTTCCATAAACATGTAGAAATATTGTTCTTCCGAACTGGTGTAAACCTTAGCCGTTGGTATGTCATGATAAACTTGTAGAAGTACTTATTCTTCTCTTCGAACATCACCGTAGTAGTGTCGGTTACCTCATGAATAGTGACTGGCAATCGTTATTATGCAAAGTAGGTACGTACGGGTAGGTGAATGATTCCACGAAGAACTGGGTGTTATGGTTTCTCTGAGATACAAAAGTTGCAGGCCGAGGTGACCAAAGGTCCTTCCGCGGATGTGGTCAAACAACAAGAAGCGGAGGTCGAAAGGCTGTCCAAAGAGTTTGAACGGAAACAAGCGGTCCACCAAATGACGAAGGACGCCTTCTTCGAGAAGAGCAAAACACCGTTGAATGGCTTCCTTTGAATGCACTTTTGTCTTCTGAAATTCTTCTGTTTCTTTTTATTTTCTTTCTTTTTTTGAAAGGAAAATGGAACACCTGGCTTATGGTTTTGATTTTCTGGATTTTTGGGTTGATAGACAAGTGTTTCCTATGAGAGTTTTGGATTATTATTCTGGATGAACTGTTTTAGGATGATGTCGTTTTGGTTATGATTGTAAGTAACACAAACATCCTAGGGAAGATATGGAAACATGAACGTTGCGTGTCGGTAGATGACATGGGATGAAACATAACATGGCTATCAGTTTTATCATTCCCGTGAAAACTTAAAATAGTAAAACATGTATTTTGTCTAGGCAAGACTTGCTCGATTTTTTGGATCTGCTAACTAAAACAAGTCAGGTGCAAGTCCGACCTTCTTGGGAAACACCGCGATTATGGAAAGTCCCTCGTCGTCCCTGAGTCACTTGATGATCGAGTCGTCGAGCCTGAGCGGTTCGTTTTGCTTTTAACTTCTGGGAAGTCCTCGGTCGCCCCTTGTCGCGTCAAGACTGGTTGGATCGTTCGCTTTTAAACTCTAGGAAGTCCCCAGTCATCCCTTGCCGTGTCAAGACTGATAATCAGGTCGTCTGGTAACTGAGTCGTCAATCCCTGAGCGGATCGCCTGCTTCTACCGTCTTGATGTCTGGGTCGAAGCATGAAATCGATGGTCGAAAATTGACATTGTAACCGAAAGATCAATCTCCCACTGTGGTCGCCAATTGTTTGAGGGTGAAAACGATTTCTGCTGATTTCGGTAATTTCGGGTGTGTGGGTGAGAAACGAGTTTAAACCCTAAACAATGTACTGCAAGGGAATACTTTAGATTCGAGAGATCAATATGTACAAATCCGTCCTAAACCAAGAAATGGTCGTTCCAGACTTGTTTCGGTCAGAAAGTGAAGGAAAATGGGTTGGTTTTGGGGAGGGAAGCGAATAAAGTGTTGAGACCAGGTTGATTCTGGAAGAGTAGTTGTTTCACGACTTGTATCAGAAAATGGGAAGCTCACAGATGGAAAGCTAGCGAATGTTTCTGAGTGTTGTATTGCCCTGACTGAACTTGTTGTTCGGTGGAAATAGGTAAGACCTATTTATACAAGTCGAAGTGAAACGTACTCTGGTCTCATTATGGAATGGAAAAAATGGGTGAGTAAATGGGAGGAGGTGGTAACCGTTAATGCATGGAATTGATGTTCCATAAAAGAGAGCGTTTCACCATTACTCCATGTATTTACTAACCGCCTCATCCTTATGACACTTCCTTATAACAGGCGTAGTGTACGCCGCACGCTGTAAACCGCCAAACCAATACCCAAAGAGGATCCCCCAGTTTGTGATATGTGTTGATGTCTCGAACGTTTTCATGGAAACCATGTAACATATTGTTGTCGCCTGGCAAGTCGATCTTTGGAGACTTGCTGGCTTGGTGACCTTCGACGGTCGAGATTTTGCATCTTAAGAGGAAAGGTAGTCGTTGATCATCGCACACTTTCGTTTTTGGTATCCGCATAGGGAAGGCCAGCATGGTGGCGCGACAAGGTTGGCATACCATTGGCATGGCATGCCTTGGCGCGTTTGGCTTGGCCAAACTAGGGTTTTGGGTCAAAGGTTACCATGCGTTGTCTGGTAACCTTGGACGGCTAGGATTCGCTCCTGGGATTGAAGGGCATAGGGAAGGCCAGTATGGTGGCGCGACAAGGTTGGCATGGCATTCCTTGGCGCAGTTTGGCGTGGCCAAACTAGGGTTTGGGTCAAAGGTTACCATGTGTTGTCTGGTAACCTTGGACGGCTAGGATTTGCTCCTGGGATTGAAGGGCGACCGTTTATTGTCGCACGCCTTCGCTTTGGTAGCCGCATAGGGAAGGCCAGCATGGTGGAGCGACAAGGTTGGCATGCTATTGGCATGGCATGCCTTGGCGTGGTTTGGTGTGGCGAAACTAGGGTTTTGGGTCAAAGGTTACCATGTGTTGTCTGGTATCCTTGGACGGCTAGGATTTGCTCCTGGGATTCAAGGGTGACCGTTTATTGTCCCACGCCTTCGTTTTGGTAGCCGCATAGGGAAGGGCGGTATGGTGGCGCGGCAAGGTTGGCATGTTATTGGCATGGCATGCCTTGGCGCGGTTTGGCGTGGCCAAACTAGGGATTTGGGTCAAAGGTTACCATGCGTTGTCTAGTAACCTTGGACGGCTAGGATTTGCTCCTGGATTTGAAGGGCGACCGTTGATTGTCGCACACCTTCGTTTTGGTAGCCGCAAATGGAAGGCCAGCATGGTGGCACGGCAAGGTTGGCATGCTATTGGCATGGCATGCCTTGGCGTGGCCAAACTAGGGTTTTGGGTCAAAGATTACCATGTGTTTTCAAGTAACCTTGGACGGCTAGGATTTGCTCCTGGGATTGAAGGGAGACTGTTGATTGTCGCACGCCTTCGTTTTGGTAGCCGCATAGGGAAGGCCAGCTTGGTGGCGCGACAAGGTTGGCATGCTATTGGCATTGCATGCCTTGCGTGGTTTGGCGTGGCCAAACTAGGGTTTTGTGTCAAAGGTTACCATGTGTTGTCTGGTAACCTTAGACGGCTAGGATTTTCTCCTGGGATTGAAGGGCGACCGTTGATTGTCGCACGCCTTCGTTTTGGTAGCCGCATAGGGAAGGCCAGCATGGTATAGTGGGGCCTCGGATTCGGAATGCCATGAGCGCATGGTGTGGCTAGCATGGATAGGGCCAAGGAAAGGTGCGTTTGGCTTGGCATGGTGGGGCCAACGGCTTGGCATGTCGTTGGCACATGGTGCGGCTAGCATGGCTAGGGCCACGACAAGGTGCGGTTGGCTTGGCATGGTGGGGCCAAGGGCTTGGCATGCCGTTGGCACATGGTGCGGCTAGCATGGCTAGGGCCATGCCAAGGTGCGGTTGGCTTGGCATGGTGGGGCCAAGGGCTTGGCATGCCGTTGGCACATGGTGCGGCTAGCATGGCTAAGGCCATGGCAAGGTGCGGTTGGCTTGGCATGGTGGGGCCAAGGGCTTGGCATGTCGTTGGCACATGGTGCGGCTAGCATGGTTGGCATGCCTTGGAGCGAAGATGTGCCTGGCATGGTTTGCCATTGGCACAGTGGTGAGGCTGGCATAGTTGGCATGCCTTGGCGCGGTAGATGTGGCTGACACTGTTTGCCATTGGCATAGTGGTGCGGCTGGCATGGTTGGCATGCCTTGGCGCGGTAGATGTGGCTGGCACGGTTTGCCATTGGCATAGTGGTGCGGCTGGCATGGTTGGCATGCCTTGGCGCGGTAGATGTGGCTGACACGATTTTCCATTGACACAGTGGTGCGGCTGGCATGGTTGGCATGCCTTGGCGCGGTAGATGTGGCTGGCACGGTTTGCCATTGGCACAGTGGTGCGGCTGACATGGTTGGCATGCCTTGGCGCGGTAGCATGAGAATTAGCGTTTCGGCATAGGTGAAGTCAATGCAAAGGGTTCTGCTGTGGAACATGACCCGTGTAGAAAAAAGGTACCCCAGTAATTCTTACGTAAACATGCTGATTAATTCAATAAATGTATTAATGGTCAATAAATGCGCTAGTGGTCATGGTGACGTCATGCCAGATGCATAGTTTTACGATTTTAACCCTAAGCTAAAAACCACCATCAACACCAACCTATAAGAATAAATCTAATAAGTGATTCAGTTAACGTACCACCAAGATTTAATGGGACAAATTACCCATTGTCGAAATCGGTTATGAAAGCTTTTCTTCAATCCCGAGATTTTAATACTTGGCTATTAATCGAAGATGGATACAAACAACCAATTGATTATTCAGAGTCAGAGTTTAAATGCTTAGCGTCTTATACTCTTGAAGAAAGAGCTCTTGCAAAGCAGAATTCAGATAGTTTGAATGCCATCATACATGCTGTTAGTCATGATCTTCTACATCGTGTGCTGACCTGTAGAACTTCTAAAGAGGCATGGGATATTCTTGAGAACGTATTCGAAGGAGATGAATCTGAAAAAGAAACTAGACTTCTTTCCCTTTCATCTGCATGGGAACATCTCAAAATGGATGATAACGATACTTTCGAGGAGTTTAATTCTAAACTTTCTGAGATTGTCAATGCATCTTTCTTTCTTGGAAAGGCTATACCTGAAATGGAAATAATATGCAAAATTCTCAGATCGTTACCATCAAAATACGAGTCTAAGAAACATGCCATAATAGAAGGTAATGATCTTTCTCTACTTTCTCGAAGCTCTCTCGTAGGAAAGATAAAGATCTTTGATTGAGAAATTCTGCTGAAGAATGAAACTAAGAAAAGTTTCCAAGAGGACAAGGTATCTATTGAAAAGGAGCTTGACTCAACTATTGTGTTTCTAGCGCAACGAATAAAGGACATATTATCTATTGATAAACATGTTCCTGATCCACTAGCAGTTTGCCATAAAAGGGGTAGTGATGAAGTACAATGCTTCAAGTGCCGTAGATTCGGACATATGACAAAACACTGTCCCAGCAGAAGAAATCAAAAGTGCAACAAAGCATATGTATCCACTCTTGATGATATTCCGGAGGAAGAATCCAATGAAGAAATATCTAAGTGTAATGCACTTCTGGCCAGCTCTAACAATGAAAAATTCTGTGAGTCTAATCAACTCCTAGAAAAACGTGAGTTGGAAATCAAAGAAAATAAAAGGTTAAGCCTGGTACTTGAAAGCCTTTAATTTGAAATTCCTTCCAGATAAAACCCGTAAGGTAAAATCTGAACGAGAAAAATTGGGTGAAAAACCAAGAGAATCGGAAACTAGTTTTTCTGTTAACATGATAAATTCTTCATGTGGAAAAAATAATTTCACTACAATCCTTCTTGAAAATAAACTTATCAAAACTCTTCATAAGAGGCTAAAGAAGACTGGTAAATTTATGAGAAAGATTGCAAACTCTTGCAATTACAAGAGAAAGAAAAAAAGAACAGAAGAAAACACAGTATGATGGAAAAGGGGGCACTTTCGTAATATATTATGGTTGGATAAAAACCCTATGCCTCTTATAATCTTCTCTCTCTTTAAATTTATGTGCAGCTTACTCTCTTCTTATCTTTTATGCGCAGCTCACTCTCTTCTTCATCTTAGTCTCTGACTATTTTATCATCTACGTTTCTAACAAAAAAAAATGGAAGCATACTGGAGATATAGTGGCCTAATTAAGTTCAAAATTCTTCATGATCTGAAAAGCTTTATTTTTTTTCTTCTCTTTATGGATGATTCCATGATTAATATATATATATATAGGTTGGATGAAGCAAACGCCACAAAACTTGACATTTTAGCTTGTGCTCCTACAACATCGGCTGGAACATCTGCGAATCGTCTTCAAATTGATTGTAACCACTCAAATTTTAGCTTGTGCTACTGTACGGCCAAATTTCAGTTTGTGCTACTTTAATCAAATCAAATTTTAATTGATACATCCCACATAAATATATCTTTCGTTTCTTTGATTTGATTAAACTTCATGTGTTTGAAAAAAAAAATCGAAATTCAATTTTGTTTTGAATTTCATATCATCATAAAATTTCTGATTATCATTTTACCCTCAAATAATTTTTTCTCTTTTGATTAAGTTGTGTAAATGTAGGGGCAAAATAGTCCTAAAAATTTGCAGCTTCACTCTGCTACAGGAAGGGTAGTTTCCTTTATATAATATAATATAGAATAGATTTATCATGCTTATGGATATTGTTATCATTCGATGTTTCATTTGGGTCCTATCACCAGCTTGGATATTTTGATGCTAGACGAAGACGTAAGCTATTCCCCAACCTTGGTAATAATGTAATATGATTTCACCATTCCTAAAAAAAATATGCGTAAATGATATAATGACGGAATCAATCTCCCGATTTTCCTCCCGCGCCAAATAAAAATGGGACTTGCATATGCCCACTGGCAATCCATATGTTGAGAGCTTAGATCTTATCCGTCCATTTCCCTGTCGGAACACTTTGATGTAGAAAAAGTTTGTACATGTAGCAACCTCCCAGAAACTGCAACATATGATGTGCCGTAAGAGCCAGCACTATGGTACTTTCCATTCCTTCCCTATCCCTCAAATGTAGGGAAGGGATAGTACAAGCAAGACAATCTCATTATGGTGTTCTCGTATCCTTTTCCTACACGAAACGACTACTCAGTAGCTGTATGAATAGTGTCAAACGGCTACTGAGTAGCCGTATTTTTTTTTTCTAGTTTTTTTTATTTTCCAATGGAAATCTATTTGTCTAGGTAAAAAAAAATATTTTAGAGTAAAAAGATATTTTAGAGGTAAAAAGAAGATATAATAGGTAAAAAAAGAGTTTTAGTAAAAGAAAAGAGTGGAAAAGGAAAGTTTTAAGGTAAAACTTTAAAAACCAGAAACGGTTACTCGGTAGTCGTGTAAAATGCTACGGCTACTCAGTAGCTGTAAAGTGTAAATAAATACAGCAACTAAGTAGCCGTGTGATTTCCCTTCCCTACAAAGGGATCAGATGTGATCCTCCATGTAGGGAAAGGGGTGGATATCCCTATACATGTAGGGATATGGGAGACCATAGTAGATGTTTTTGGAGATTTTGAGAGATAGTGAGGGATAAGGAAGGGATGGAGAGCACGATAGTGCTAGCTCTAAGGCCGAGCACTATGGGAGAGGGCATCCCTTTCATATCCCTCAAATAAAGGGAAGGGATATGAGTGAGAAGGCAGCCTCACTATGGTGTCTTTTCATCGCTTCCCTACATGACACGGAAACTGAGTTTCCGTGTGAATAGTGCCAAACAGAAACTGAGTATCCGTCTTTTCTTTTGCTCAATTTTTTATTTACGTTGGAATATTTATATAGGTAAAAAAAGATAATTTAGAGTAAAAAAAGGAGATATAATAGGTAAAAAGGTTAAAAAAGAATTTTAGTAAAACAAAAAAGAGTGAAAAAGAAAAGTTTTAGGGTAAAACTAGGAAAATCAGAAACGGATACTCAGTTTCCCTATATATGAGGAATAGGGAAGAGAAATAGGACACCATAGTTTTCGAGTAAAGCAGAGATTTACTCGAAAACTCATTTCCCTTCTCTACAAACGGGATCAGATCTGATCCACTTTGAGTAGTAGGGAAGGGATATCCCTATTTATATAGGGATATCGGCAGGGGCAGAGCTAGAATTCGACATACGGGTGGGCAAGTTATAAATCAATGCATGTTTGAGGGGGATGCAAAAGGGTTAAAATGACTAAAAATTGGATCAAACTTCTCAAATTAGGCTTGGGAGCTCACATTTGAGGGGTGCAAATGCAAACCCACCTCTCCATGTGGCTCCGCCCCTGGGTATGAGAGATCATAGTTGATGGATTTTTCGGTTTTTCCCCATATACTAGGGATAGGGAAGAGAAACAAGACACCGTAGTGCTTGGCCTAAAATATATCTGAGGCCCACCAAGCATCACTGATTCACTGTGGCTGATTTTAAAAATGCCAGAAAATCCTATATTGACCGAAAGCAAATCCAGAAGCAGAAGTTAACCCCGCAACACACAAAACAGTGGGGACTCACTTTTGTCTTTATTAAACCCAATGTTGAAAGGCTTTCTTTTTGTCCATTAGATCCACTTTTGCCTCTCATTCTGATATGATATTCCAACCAACAAAATGCCTTTCCTTGAAAAGGTAGGCGATGAAGCTTCCGCGTGTATCTCTGGCGAAGTATGACAAATCAGCTGTGGACGTGAACTGCTAGAACTTTGAAGCAGCATTCTATATAGTGTTTATTTTTGGTTAAGTTTGAATCTAACTTGACCTTTTCAATTATTTCTCTATTATTGAGTTTATGGATTCCTGTTCAATAAAATTCTATCAAAATTTTTACACATTTCCTACGGTTATTTGTTGAAATGCAAGTAACCTTTTACAGTATTTAGATATTATTTCCCCGTCTAGATGTTTCTTTTGGTGACTTTCTAGTTAAGATTTATTAAACCGGCAAATGCTCCGTCTATACCGTTGTTGCATTCGAATTACCCTCGCACACATGCAATGCAGTGACCGATCTTTTCCCTTGACAGTTTAGTTCAACTTTAACGATCTCCACATTTCTATAGTGTCGGGATCAGGTAATTAATGAAAACATTAAGGTTGCTCACATCTTAGGTGTATACAGTGTATACGTTTAATATATTTTGCGTCAATTATGGTTCGCAACCTACTAATCTGCAATAATGGTGGGCAAGTAAAAACTTATTTTGCTGCACGGACATACCACTACTGGTCAGCAAGCAGAGCAGCAACTACCAAACGGTAAGTCCAAAAGTCTAAAGCATATAAATGAGTTTTCTAACTTTTATCCTCTGAATATTTCCTCAAGAGAGAACTGAAAAAAAAAAAAAAAGGTAAGGAGACTTCTCAGATTAAGATGGCAAAGAGAGCAGTTCTTGTAGGATGCAATTACCAAGGAACAAAAGCAGAATTGAAAGGATGCATTAACGATGTGAAAAGGATGTATCAATCACTTGTTGACAAATATGGATTTGCAGAAGAAGATATCACTGTTTTGATTGATACTGATGATTCTTACATTCAACCAACTGGTAGGAACATTAGAAAGGCTATAACAGATCTGATTAGATCTGGTGAACCTGGTGATGTTTTATTCTTTCATTACAGTGGTCATGGAACTCGTCTCCCTGCTGAAACTGGTGAAGATGATGATACTGGTTATGATGAATGTATTGTTCCTACTGATATGAATCTTATCACTGGTAATCAAATACAAACACAACTCTATCTTTTGTTTTTTGATCATTTATTTGTATGATTCTTGATTTTCTTTTCCTCAGTAGTGTTGTCCTTGATTACCCTTTTCAGTAGGTATAATTCTTGGTGAATTTTTTTTTTTTTTTTTTTGTATATGTTTTGGCAGATGATGATTTCAGGGAGTATGTGGATCAAGTCCAAGAAGGTTGTAGGATAACGATCGTATCGGATTCATGCCACAGTGGAGGTTTGATTGATGAAGCTAAAGAACAAATTGGAGAGAGTACTAAGACTGGAGGTGAAGAACAGAGTTCTGGATTTGGATTCAAGCATTTCTTGCACCGGAAAGTCAATGATGCTTTGGAATCTCGTGGCATTCATTTGCCAAGTAGACACGGCCGTGGGGACGAAGACGAAGAAGAAGAAGAGGAGCAAGAAGAGGAGGATGGACCTGTAAAGAACAGATCACTTCCTATATCAACTTTGATGGAAATCCTGAAACAGAAAACAGGCAAAGATGACATGGATGTTGGGAAAATTCGTCCCACACTGTTCGATGTTTTTGGAGAAGATTCAAGCCCTAAGGTGAAGAAATTCATGAAGGTTATATTGGACAAACTCCAAAGTGGAGGTGGCGATGGTGGAAGTGGTGGACTCTTGGGGATGGTTGGATGTTTAGCTCAAGAATTTTTAAAGCACAAACTAGAAGAAAATGATGACAATTACGCCAAACCTGCAATGGAAACACAAGTTGGCAGCAAACAAGAAGTTTATGCTGGATCGAGTCAGCGATCTCTACCTGATGGTGGGATCCTGGTTAGTGGATGTCAGACTGATCAGACTTCGGCAGATGCAAACCCTTCTGGAAATGCTGATGATGCTTATGGAGCTCTCAGTAATGCTATTCAAACCATAATTGCAGAGAGTGATGGTAGAGTTACTAATCACGAATTAGTGTCAAAAGCAAGAAAGATTCTTAAACGTCAAGGGTTTACTCAGCGCCCTGGACTCTACTGTTCTGATGAGCATGCCGATGCTCCCTTCATTTGTTGAAATCACCCAGACGAGATAACATGCAAGTTTGCGAGTGTTTCTGTCTGTCAGCGTGTGTTTGCTTTTGTTTTGGCATTCTGAGTTATTTGGTGTTGTTTGCAAAGGAATAAGGCTTTTATTTCAATGGATAAGGAAACTTTGATTTCAACTGTGTTAAATGAAAATTTGTGGCGCTTTCAACTCATGCTTAGCATTTTGTACGGAAAAAAAATGTAGAATACAGTAACATGCTCTTTCACTAGAAAAACAGAAAAAAAAAATCAACTTCGAAAAGTTGTGGCCGTTGACAAGGCTACACGCCTCAACGAACATTCAGGAGACATGATGTGCACTTTCAAAAAACAAAAAGAACTACCCTGTGAACAACTGGTACATAGTAGTGTTCTTTCCAGAAAATTGTTCAAAGAATAAATGAGGTATACATAATCAACATGTACAGTAGGTAAAGAAATGAAAGCGGCAAGGATTTCACAGGTGGCCTTAAAAGTCCCCACTCTCTAACCTTTTCAAGATCAATGACTGACAAACTGTTATTGCTGTGAACCTAAACATCTCAAATGCTGCATAAAATAAAACTTGGTGCTCAAATTTTTTGTCAAATGTTACTCCAGGGTTACTAGAATGAAATTAAATAAACTGCGACGAATGCAGTGGACATTAACACACCCAAATTTGTGCAAAGAAAAATCACTCCCCTGTGCCAATAAGTGGATCAAAACCAGGTTGAGCTAATTGAATTCAATCGATGTATGCCATTATTACCTTATCTATCTACCATTTTCATAAGCAATAGGATGCAAAATGTGGAAGAGGAACCAAGAACCCTCGAGCAGTTCACAAGTATGCAACAAACATGGCCCATTTTTCAAGCGTAGTACCATTGATTCTAAATCGAGATGCATAATAAGAACTCAGAATAGATGTTATACCTTAAAAACTCCAACAGGACACAAAAATTAACAACAAAAGTTGAACAAGAATCCAAAATTGTTTACCTCATTTGGAATATCAAATTCATCCCTTTTTTCAAGCATAGTACAGTTGATTCTAAATCGAGATGCAAAATAAGAACTCAAGAATACATGTTATACCTTAAAAACTCTGATAGGACCAAAAAATTAACAGCGAAAGTAGAACAAGAATCCAAAATTGTTTAGTCTTCATTTGGAATATCAAATTCATTCAATTGTGTTGTAGAAATCTTGATTGTCAAAAATATTAGAAGTTTTGTCTTGGTATTCAAGGACTGTGAAGCTCTTCACAAGGAGAAACTTACCGGAAAACACAAATGTCATAGTAATTCATAGATCCTAAGGAAATGAACACAGTATAAAAATTGCTTTTACATGCACTACGCACTCTACCCAGAAATTCAAGTACAGTACATGGGAATAGCAACTGCATGTTAAACTCTGTCAAAAGATTGATTATGCCACCAGCTCAATTCCTAGAAAGCTGGTTGATCATAGTTACATCGAAATAAATGAAAAAAACTAGATATCTGATGACGGATTAGTTGAGGGGGTACAGAATATGCGATTCGTGGACTCCAACTATATTTCATTTCATTCATAATCCAACTAAGTATCCACATATTCTAAAAAACAATAAAATAACATTGAAACCAATTTCATTTCATAAGAAATTTAATGCAGTTTCAACAAACAAAATAAAAGGCCCGCATCCATAAAAAGTGCAGTAAGAAAAAACAAGCATAGTGGTAAGTGTGTAGAAATACTGAAGTGAAAGTATCATCAAACATTACTATGTTAGATAGTTTTACTGATTCTTAGATAAACTTTTCTAGTCTCCAAACAAGATAAAAAGGTAAATTCACGAGAGGTGGAAAAACCTTACTCAAAATATGGTTGAACAAACAAGGTAGCTTTCTTAGAATCGTCCGCCTTAAAAGAGTACCAAGCCCAATAAATTGGCAGAACGCCTAGCAGCTCCCACATCTTCATTTTCCCCACTACTTCCATTCTACTCCATAATAACTTCTCGGTTACAGTATAACATTTCAGAAGTAGCGTGACTTCACCCTTTCTTAAAGTTTCCTTCTAGCTTTATAATTCCTCGAATTCCCTTGCCCCCACAAAAATACCTGATTTAAGTGAAACTAAGCTTGGAAAATAACTCTCAATGCCAAATAAGATATGAGGACCAAGTAGTAGAACTGTACTCCTTTTATGTTTCGGTTCATATAAAACAATACCATTAGGCTCAATGGCTCATCAACTTTCTCTCTCCCTAGCTGAAAAAGGATTTCACCCGTTTTGAGAGAATGTATAAGCATCGCATAACTTATAACACATTTATCAATGGTAAAAAGTTTAGCCCAGTTACCTTTATCCTCTCCAAAATCTTTCATCACCCATACCTCCGCATGAACATCAAGTATATCACAAATCAGGCAAAGGTTCCCATCAAGCACACTCAAACTAAATGCCACCTTGCCGGCTGAAATGTCAGCAGGTAGTGTTATCTCATGGCCACTCTCATCACAGATATCGAAAGAAACTATTACCAGGCATGATTTGAACCCATCTCCTTCGAGGGTGCGAGCAGCAATCCAGTACAGAACTCCATTAACATGCACCCCCGATTTGTCTCCAATGCTAACATCATAGCGCATCAATGTCCTAGATTCTATTTTTTTTCCATGTATTTGTTCCTAATGTATAAATGCTACCTGCTGAAAGGTACACCACATATTCAAAGCGTTCATATCGAACCAACTTATAATCCCCAATTTTGGAATCATAACCAAATCCATACGAGTATCCCTTTCGTCCCATCCTATGGGCCACATCACGAATCTCAAATTCATTCGGTGGTGTTTGTATTTTCTTGAACTCGGTTGTAGATGGATTCCAGATACAAACATCACGCCTATTAAGTTCTGAGCAGACTAAACCATTACATGAACCAATAATTTCAACTAATGGTTTCTGGGACTTGAACGGATAATCAATTTCAACGGATTCATAATCAGACAATAATAACGAAGAATCACTTCTACTGGCCATTGAATGGAAGCTCTGATCATCACCGTAGCTAGAAATCAAGAGTTTAAACTTATCTTTTTCAATAGAAAGATCGAGATGCTTTTGAATGAAATCATGGCTTTGTAATAAAAAGCAAAAATTCTTGTTAACACACCTGAACCTTGCGATAGATATCACTGGTAATCTTAAGCATATATCCAGTAAGATCCCCTCCGGAAGATGATGCTCGAACATTTTTGCTTCTTCTCGATGAAAAAATGCAGAGGGAGGCGAACTTGTCTTTAGAGTTTAGGGTTTTAAAAGACAATACCTAAGTTTATCTCTCGGTGATGCAGTTATCTTTTGACTTGACTACTACAGCTATCGCGCATAAGGGCATTTCCTATGGGCCGTCCGTTATGCAAATTTCTACTGTGGGCGAAGTGGATTTTCCACTGTGGTAAATGAATTCGGCCGCGACAAAGGCAATACCGCCCGGTTTTGGGTCCAAGCTTATGGATCGGTGGTTTCTCGTCAACTCCAATGAGGAGGAAGTCAGGGGTTCAATCCCCACCATAAAGATTTGTAATAGTACATGGGTATAGTTAGGTTATGGAGGGTTCAGTCGTCTTTTGCTGTGAACTGATCTAGTATTTCATGTGATGTATTTGGAAACTAAGATGTGATGTGGTTTTTAAAAGAGTTTTCATAAATTTGGACAAAGTCGTTCTGAATACTAGAAGAATGATTAACACATATATTGCTCCTTCTTTTCCAGCTCAAGTTCTCAGAAAAGATGTTAAAACTTCGACTAATGTTGTCAACCATGTATTATTCTTAGATGATTCTTTTAAGAACTTTAACATGGGTGTGGGTCTGATCTTGTATGGTAATACAAGAAGAATAAACTTTTCTCGTTCGAACTTTGGGCTAATTCCAAATGCAGTTAGTGCGGAGGCGATTGCTCTATTTTTGGCTATATCTTGGGTGAAGGAGTTAAATCTGTCCAAAGTTCTTTTCTTTAGTGACTGTCTTCAGGTGGTGGATTTTGTTAATGAAGTCAGTACTTCGGTCGGGTGGAGATGCAACGATCTTTAAGAAGATTGTCGGAGTTTTATTTTTAGTAGTAATGTATATAATGTTATGTACGTTAAGCGTGCTAAGAATATGTTAGCTGACGGGCTTGCGCGTCGGGCTAGGAAGTTCTGTATTAAAGACTCTTGGATCACCTTTTCTTATTTTTTGGACGATCCAGTTAGGAATGAACCCATCATGGATTTCCACACTTATATGCATTTCCAAAGATCGTACGAACTTTTTATTGAAGTATTTAATTAAGTTTTTATTGTCTAAAAATGTTTTTATCTTTTAACAAATGAGACAGTAATGTTAATGAATTAGAAAACTTTAGAACTTAAAAATTTGACTTCCACATTTAGAGTTACATTTAATTAACTTGGTCATATTTAATAACGATAAAATAACGCGAAAATTAAATTGGATTAAATCCATGCACATAAATTGCCAACGACCATACAAGAACAACTATATTTATAACGGTCGTTCTTTGAAAATTATCAATGGCTATATAATAACAATTCTATTTTACCTTATGAAATACCATACCACCAACGATTTTTTTTCTAAACAGAACCTACATAAATCATTCTCAACCAACATCATCCACCATGTATTCTAAAAAAAAAAGGAAAAAATATTATCTGTCGGAGCAAGAGAGGTTTGTCCATTGTGTTTCATGGATAACCAAAATCTGATGCAATACCCATGGGTACATTCTAAGTGTCCACAAGAAGGTTGTTCACGCATCATAATGGTCATTGAATCACAACCATAAAGGCTCAGGTATTTGCATTGTCAAGATCCTAACTGTCTTGAGAAACCAGATATGCTAGATGATTCTCTGAAGGATGAAGAAGATAAAGAAAAGTTAGCAACATTGTGCAAAACCTTGAAAATGAAAGCTAAATTGAAGAAGTTACGATGCGCGCGACCACCGTGGAGATGGAGGCCACCAAAACAAATATTGTCCACGAAAAATTAGTGGATGCACAAATCCAGGTTGCATGACTTATATGCTTTTCCACACTTCTACATAAATCTACAGAAGAAGACACATATGGAAAGCACTTTCGGATATGTCCTACATGTTTTTTGGTGGAGTTGACTGATTAAGTCTAGGAACTGACTCACTGTCATTTTATGCTTTTGTTTGGTGTTATGTTATGATATATTCATTTAATCAATGAAAGTGTCTTTGTATTTGCTCTATCCAGTGCATTATCATAACTAACTTGAAGTTTTATTATTTTAAAGAAAACTACATTAGATTAAAGCAACTACACAGGAATAAAACATACTACATTCGATTAAAACAACTACATTGGATTAAAACATTATACATAGTCGTTAATTAATGTCCTCATTCAATGGCCGAGTGGTGGAGAATCTAGGAAACAGAAAGGGTTGAATCCGTGGAGCTCTTTAGGAATATTGAAACAAACTTCGTAAGCGAAAGGTTTGCCATTAGCTACTTCCCATGTATATTGCGGATATTGCTCATTAGTTAACCTAAAAATTACGTGATTTGTTGATTAATTGTTTGAAGACGATGTGATAGTCCTTGAGCCTCACACATATACGGGTTCCTCGAAACTGCGACGAACATTATTCTCCCAAATATCAGAGTCGAGATGGGTTGATTACTACAAACATTTTCTCTTGTTTGAAAAATACAAGCTCTACAAATAGCTAAATTCTCTTCTAGAATAAACTTAACACCACGAACTTTCAGAGGCATTTTTAGATGATTTTTGATTGAGATTAAAGGTGTAGAAGGTATTAATTTGGAGTTGGAGAGAGTTGAATTTTTAGGGAAAAAGTTTAGAACCGTTGGATGATTAAATATTAGTCGTTCATATATATTCGTTAGAGGCTCGGCTAGCGCCGCGTGTCTGAGGAAGAGACACCAGTGGTTGAAGTTATAACGCGCGGTGGAGGTTCAACCGCCGACGATTGAATTTTTTCCATTCAGATCTTCTTTGATCGCAGTGGGAAAACCAATATATTTTCCCATTTGTCCATCCATTTAGCGGGAGCAAAATGGGAAAATCTAATTCTTAGAGGGCATGATCCCAAACATTGATAATGAGGTAGTTTACTGGTGGGTACCAAATTTCATATAAGACAAACGAGAGAGTATAGAATCCCCTCTACTCTACACTTATCCCAATGATAAAGCAGTTAGGTAGACTCCCATTGAATCCCTTTCGTACGAAACTTCCGTAGATTTTCTCCTGCATGTGATAAGATGCATATAGATGATGTGGGGTTCGACCTTTTAGAAATGCATGCATATAGTGAGATGAACCTTTGTTGTGCACTCAAATATGAATTGTTATCGGGTTCATCAGCAAGTAGAATTTCTTGAAAATTTAATCACCTCACCCACACTATGAAAAACTAGAATAAAAGATGTGTCTTGAAAATATACATAGAAAAATCTTGGAGAATAAACAAATCACCCATCTCCACCCTCGCATCCTCAGTTCTTTCCTCATAACGCACTTTAAAGTATCTAAGTATAATTTGTTCGCTATAAGACAGTCACATAGTTGTTTTATGTTTGAATCCTATTAAAGTGACCATCTTTACCATATGGTCTCAAAGTTGTCCAATTCAATTTATGGGTTCGATTAAACAGTTGACTAACCTAACCATTAAGTTCATTGGCTATATTGACCGTATGAGCCCCTGTAAAAAAAATTTAGTAAATCGAACAAGAATCAAAAAGTTCAACAATTAATCCAAGTTTCATTTACTTTCAATGTGATCATTAGTAAATTTAATAAGAAAGTTACAATAAATATTTTATTATAGGCTTCTGTTTTTCAGTTAGCAAAGTTAGGACCAATTTTGTTTTCAATGCACCACCAGTCCTCATTGTAACAAAAATACTAATAAGATTGATAAAACTAAGCGCTTTAGGTAATGACAAAAATCTTACAGTCAAGTTAGGAAGATCTAATGACAAGGTTACCCAAAATGAATACACTAATGTAAATGTATCTCGTCAAGTCATGGTTAAGTTACCGATACAAAAAAAGGTAGACGGGGTTCGGTGTTAAAACTTACATCCAAGTGGATGATATCACTATGATTTGGATAAGATTACAGGTGTGTGCATGGCTTAATCTCTCGAAGAAAAAGATTAGTTAAGTAAACATACTCGACTTAGAGCCTCTCTGAATCTTTTCCTCTCAAGTATTTTCCAACACCTTAAAAACATAACCGAGTGTATCTTTTATAATTCAAGGATTTTCAGAGTTTATACATAATTACCACTTCACTATTTTACCAACTGTAACTTGGGATCATGTCCGAGATCAGGGACTAACTTTTACTCCTCTGACATTCCCATTGGCGCAGCGAAGATCTCGAATCCCTTTGTAGAGTAGTTTAGTTGAAGAGGTTTATGTGTTCTGACCAGATACTATCTCATTTAATGCCTTGTCTCTCATAAGATTGTCGTTCGTTTATCTCTTATTAAACACATATCACCATCTGAACTACCTAATAGATATATTGGACATTATGAAGGAAATTATCATGTGTAACATGCATTATAATTCTATCATGTTCACAACTCTTGATGTCCTTCACGTGGCTAGAAAATATTTTGTTTTAACATTTTGTCTATTTTTCCCGTGATGTACGAAAGTCACGCGACTTGTCTCAGTAGATAGAATGATAGATAATACGAGTAAATAGGATATTCAGTCTCCACATACCTTGGTTGATGGAGTTTCCGGTGACTCCGTCGTTCTCCAGTCTTCAATCTTCAAGGTCGATTAATAAATTTATGATACTCAAGTACCATATGTGCTCTATTCCTAGTTTGAATATGACTTTAGCAGATTATAAACAAGAAATAGTTTTGATCAACTAAATTGAAAACATCTTGACATACCAAAACTTCTGAGTTTGATGAGCGATGTTTTAAAAAGTACCATATAACGAACGAAAAAGACTAGACATACCACTAGCACAATAGGGTGGACCACCCGACCAAGGAATTCCACATCTTCAGCGCCGTCAGCGTAATAAAGAATAAAAATGCATTGCTTCTGTGGTAGCGCAAAAGCCATTGTTTACCTCTTTTTTTTTTTTTTTTTTTGAAGTAGTGAAATTTACATAGGAGCAACAACAACACCTGCAAGTAATTCTAATAAAGATCGCAGAGAAGGAGGATCTCCAATCAAAATAAGCATTGATAAGTTTTTTTATTACTTATCTAGCTTCGAGCGTGCATTAGTCTCACAAAATTTAGCTCACGTCCATTCAGGTTTCTTACTGATCTGAAATTTTCTCAGTGACCCAAGATCTATTTCGTGACCCATATAAAATTCGTATTCCGATATAAAATTTGTTAAGCGAACCAAAATTCAATATCTAGCTCAAAAGTTCGGCTGGTGCCCAAAATCTTATCTGCGAAAAAAATTAAATATTGACCACAGTTTATCACGTGATCCATGATAATATACACCCCGACGCTATATCTAACCATTACGATGACCCAAAATCTTCAAGGTGAACCAAATTCTGATTTTTGTGTCCCAAACAAAGCTCATAAACCATCCAAAAAATCTGTCTGGGATCGTAGAGAATGAGGATCTCTAGTCTAAGATGAAAAGAACTTTGTGATATCTATCTCGTTTCTGTTCTATAGCTCGGAAACTACAAATATCAATAAGAACAAAATTCAGATAAAAAGAACTATTAGGTAAAAGATAGTCATATTGGGCTTCACGAATCCCTTACTGAAGTCTTTCCAAATCGTAACCTAATACGATTTCAGTAGAAGAAATATTGATTTTTAGAGGATGGATCTAGCCGTAACTAGGACACAAAAGTGTCAGGATTGAGTTTCTAGTGTGCAGGGAGTCCTCTATTTATATTGATAAACAAGGCTTGGTAGTTTACAAACAGCGCTAAGTTCGTGAATTAGTTTCCATGTTTACGAATTGTTTTGTAACCAAGCAAGCTAAACTTATCCATTTAGATTGTACATGTAAGCATAATTACCTTCCCTTGAATCTAAAATAAGATGTGTGCAATCGTAAGTATATGTAGGCATCAAGTGGTTTTCTATTGAGCCACAATTAAGTAATTCTGGAATCAACAAGCTTAATTTATCACAAGAACAATTCATTTCGTGAACAATCAAAACCGTTTTTGAACTAAAAAGTCATCTTGTTACTCATGAGCATTTTAGATTGACGAGCTCAAGAACTGCCTAAAAAGTGTGCAGGAAACATTCAAAATCAACCAGTTTTGTGAACTGCACAAATCAGTTCGTGCACTATTGAATTAAATAGTATCCAGGACTATCTCAAAATCGGCCAATTCTCGAACTAAGCAACTCAGTTCGTATACGCGAGTTGATTGAGATATATTAAACAAATTATTTTATATTTATAAGTTCGAGTCCATGAACTGGTAAAACAATTTGTGAAATTTAAGAACTAACTTGACTGCTCCTTATTAGTTGCATTCTTATTTGCAATAGTCATCATTATACTAAAGTTGTACGCCTTTTATTAGTAGATAAAATGGTAGATAATATGAGTAAATAGGATAGTCAGTCTTATCATGTCTTTGTTTATGAAGTCTCCGCTGACGCCGACTTTATTTAGTCTTCTATGTTCAAGGTCAATTAGTGAATTATGATACTCAACTACCATGCTCTATTCCTATCCCAAGACCGACTTTAGTATATTATATATCAAGAAATTGTTTTAATCAATTAAAATTGACAAAAAGATTGACATACCAAAACTTGTGAGTTTGACCAAGCGATGCTCTAACAAGTACCATATAAAGAACGAGAAAAAAAAAAGACAAGAAGCATGTGATATTGCCACAGAAAGGTGAACTACCCGACCAACGAATGCCTTAGGTGACTTTTCTTTTAACAACCATGGGGGGAGGGGGGGGATACACTTTGGAAATTGAATAAGAATCAAGCAAAATCCACTCTCGACCTATCAAGTAACACCGAGAGGTGTGCGCCGTCAGGGTGATAAATAGTGCATAATGCATTGCTTTCGTGGTAGTTTTTTTACCAAAAAATTTTTAAATAGTGAAATTTATGAAGGAGCAACAACAACCTGTGGTTAAGGGTACACACGGTACGGTTCGGCTCGGTTCTTGCCGAGGCCGAGTACCTGTACCTCCCTAGCCTCGGTTCCAAAATTTTGGACCGGTACCTGTAACTTGTACCTCGGTTACGGTACCATTCGGTATACATACGGTACCAGGTACGGTTCTGGTACCAGTCGGTACTTTAGTAAAAAAAAAAATCATGTTCTTTATAATTGAAGATAGATGTAATGTTAACAATCTATAGCTAAATAAATAACAAGTAGAAAGTAGCTGCAACACACACACACATAATTACAAACAATAGTCTTAACACTCTTAACTTAAGTAATTTGAATGAAGAAAAGAAGTAGGCATTGCAAAGAAAAGAGGACTATTCGGCTATTCCATCTCCATGGCAGCACTGGTGGTGGCATGGATAGAACCCAGTAACTCTGCAAAAAAAAAGTAATAGCAGTTAGTAAGTAATTTGAACTAAACACAACATTTTTAAGTATATAAGAACACATCGATCACCCAACTCAGAAATATGAGAAAAATGAGCAAACATTCCTGTAAAATGCAAATTTGAAAATCCGAAGAAGAGTTTGCAGTATAATACATAAAAGACCAACAAAGTACAAGATACTGCAAACATAAATGCCTAAGAAATTTAGTTCCAACTTATCCTTGTTTTGTAAAGAAGATAAGGTTTACTGCGCTATGTGGTTGTTCTCCTGAAACCCTTGTGCACACAAGCCATATGAACAACAAAAACAAGACAATTCTAAACGACTAAAACCATTTTTTGCAAAAGCATAACATTAATGGAATAAACTGAAACAGCACCAATGCTCCATCTGAATTTATACTCACTGACAAAATAGATATAAGATGAATTAGAAAAAACAATTGTGTACTACTAATTCATCATCAACCATCATAAGATTCATGTTTCAATGATCATGCAGTCAAAGTATCTGATGCAATGCAACATCATGTTCAAGCACGGCTAACTTAGGCTTAGCTTGTTACCCTGCAAATTTGTTACCTTCAACAAAAACTGTAATTTCTTGTCTCTACAAAACCAAAAATTTGCCATCCTGATACAGGAAAACTACATGTAACAACTACTCTTAACATCAAAGACTAATTCGAAGAACCAGTGATACATTAAATAAACAAAATCAAAAACAATAAATTCACAAATCATAATTCACAAATCACAATTCACAAAATCAAACACAATAGATTAGTCGACGATCACTACTAAAAAAATTGATTACCTTGGTTCGATTTCAGGTACCCAACAGATAGATCGATCACTCCTCAGTCTCAATTTAACTGAACACAAAAAGGAAGAAAATAATCAAAATAAAAAAAAATAGAAACATCAATCATAATCATAATCATAATCAAAGAAATTAGTTACCTGTCGTGGACTTGTTGTTGAATGAATCAAAAAAGCAGTGATGATGGCGTGTTCTTATGAACACAGTGATGGATGAGGAGAGCGGCGAAGAAGAAGAACTGAAGAAGGAAAATAAAATGAAACACTTCTGAACCTAAACCCTAACCTAATTTCTTTATGTACTAGAAATCTACCACCGTCAGATTTATCTAAATCTAACGTTCAATATTGATCGGTACAATCGGTACCGGACGAAAAGGGATATGGTTAGGGCCGAGTACCTGTACCTCCCTATCCTCGGTTTCTATTTTTTGGACCGGTACCTGTACCATGTACCTCGGTTCGGTACAAAAACAGGTACGGTTCCACCGGTTCCGGGACGGTCCGTCGGTCCGGCTCGGTTCCTGTGCACCCTTACCTGTGGTAGTAATTTTGATAAAAATCACAGAGAAGGAGAATCTCCAATATTATTTGGATACTAGGTCTGATAAATTAAGCTTGTCAGTTCCAGAGCTACCTAACCATTTTTCTTTGGAAAACCACTTGGTGCATAACGTATCACATACATTGTACATATTTTATTTGTGATTCAAGGCAAACTTCTCATATGCATACTTGATCAATCTATATGGAGAATCTAAGCTTACTTGGTGACAAAGTAATTCATAAACATGGAAACTAGCTCACGAACTTAGCATTGTTTGTAAGCTATCAAACCCGGTTCCTCAATAGATTAGAGGATTCCCTCCACATTAATCCTAGCACTCTCGTGTCCTAGTTGCGGCCATAGTTGTCCTCTAAAACCTAGATTTTCTCTGTCCCAAAATACTTTCTTCTATACAATGGAATTATTTTGGGACTAACATAGTGGTCTTCCCTTAATTTTCTACTGTATTGGAAAAATATGTCATCTGTTAAAGCTTTTGACTTCTTAAGCATAAACTCAATTTAAATAACCATAATTAGGAGGTTGGTTGTTCATTGATTCTAGGATTTCATACATCACTCATATACCTATGTTAAACCTATCAAAATATTTATTCCTACTAAATTAATAAATAATATATATTATATCTAAAGCTCATTGAAACCCATTTCAGATATAAACAATAATATCAAAGTCACTCTTAGGGCAATTTCTATCGGATGAGAAAATCATTTTGATCCCACTATGGACTGAACAAATGAGGAAAATAGATGTGCAAACAGGAAAATTTATTGGTTTGCAATGTGGTCCATCAAGAGCCGCGCGTCTCTTATGCATTTGCGTGCCTCAACCTCCAGCGATTTATCTTCAGCTGCGTGTATCTACTTAACCCTTGGAGGCTCTATCTAATCAATGAGGCCCTTCACCGCCCTCCAATGGATAAATCTGAACGAATACAAATTTAATCATCCGGCGGCTTTCTTTTAATTTCCTATAAATACTACTCATTTCTACTCCAAATGCACACCTTTTTCGTCTCTAAATCTCACTCAAAAATCATCTAAAAATGGCTCCCAGAGTTCGTGGTCCTAAATACACCCAAAAAGAGGGTTTAACTATTTGTAAAGCCTATGTTTTTTAAACAAGCGATAGTACCAACGATAATGAAGCCGCGTTGATTCATACTTTTTTGGCTTAAATTTTTCGAATGTTTGTCGCAGAAACGGGGCTAGGCTGAGGGATTCTAGCTGAAATTACGAGGGTGCCAAGTACACCATAATCTTTTTGATATCACTATAAGTCTGATACCTTGTGTGATCTAATATAGACAGAGACTGTCAAGAAGATGACAACAACAAGGTATACACTTGGTATATAATATAATTCTGAAACCGAACCTAACTAAAGGGATCAGCCCAAGTGTTTTGATTAATGTGCAATGCATTTACTTTTAATTATAACTAAAAACAATAATTATGAATGCATAAAGTGAAAGTAAAGACACAACATGATTTTGTTAACGAGGAAACCGCAAATGCAGGAAAACCTAGAGACCTAGTCCAGTTTTGAGTACTCTCAGAATTAAGCCTCTATACAAAGGCTACTACCAACTTCGTATAGTTGAGATCAAGCAAACTACCCATAGTTACCTAGTTTTCTCAATATCCCTACGCCTACAACCAATCTGGCCAACTCACACGAGTCTTAAGATAAAGTCCACTATCTTAAGTTGCTTCAGCCACTGTGAAGACTTCAAGCACTCAACTCCTTTGGATCGTCTTCCGAAACAGTAAAAGATTAATCTGTTCGGTAACCACTCTAACAATGTCAAGAAGTAAATCAGAGATTGTTTTTGAGTTCTACAAAGGCTCTTCTATTTAATCTAATAAACTCCTTTATGCGGTTAAATCTACCAAGATCTATATTATCAAGATAACCAGATCTAAGTATATAAACTGTCAGATTCAGATACCGAATAATGCCACCAAATGATAGGTTGTAGATCTAAATATGACTAGTAAGAAGATGTCTATCAAAGATAAAAAAAATCCTAGTCGGATCCCGACCAATCAAGTGTGTGCATGAAGTATATCATAAAGATTGGAAACCAATGCCTTTAAGATCTACAGTGTCTTTAAAGTACCCGCACGAACAAACTTGATTCCCTTGTGATCGATCACGCACCGAATGAATTTTGTTAACAATGGATGATCACAAGCCTATCATCAAATCTAAAAACAGATTTGAAATATGTCAATCCTTGATCTCGTTTGAGTGATTTTATGTCAGAAGAGAAGGATCTCAAGAATAATCAAAATAGGCGCAATCAAGGTTCCACCACCGTTAGTTAATCATATCAATAATCAAAAACTAAAATAACAACGCAAATTCTTGTTTCATACCAGTGGTACTTAAGGCTGCACAGGAACCGGACCAGAACCGGTGAACCGCTCCAGAACCAGAAAAAAAGAACCAGAACCGGCGAAGGCGGTACAGGGAACGTGATTAGATTTTAGAACCGGTTGATAGGGGTATAGGTACCGGTTCTAAAGCTATTCCCGGAAGTACCGGTACCCCAACACCGGTTGATCTTATCCCATGCTAAATGCTAATCATATTCGTCCATTTTAGGTGTTTAATTTTACACTGTCTCTTTAATATTTATCGTTAACATCTCACCAAAAAAAATCCATTTTTCTATCTTTCTTCTTTAGAATTCCATTTCCCATGTTGCGGCGCCAAAAAATCTAAACCTAATTTTACAGACTTCATCAAACAATTCTTATGCATCACATCTAGACCTAACTGGCCGATTGATTGAGCTTAGATTTAATTGATTGATCTGGTGAATATGACAGAAGGCGGTGTGTACTGAGATGATGAAAATCGATGGCGGGGGTGTTGGTGGAGAAACTGTGACTGAAAAGACGAGGGTACCCAAATATACCTCAATCTAAAAACTTTTCCACCTATAAGTCCTTTCTCCGAAAGTGATTGTCTATGGACTGAGTCGAGACAATACAATGAATCGGTTCACACTTAATGTGATCGTCTATGGATACAAGATCGAGACAATACGACAACAATATAACTTGTGTGATTGACGATGGATACAAGATCGAGACAATACAACAACGAAGTATGATTACTTGATAATAGGTTTGGACTTAACAAAACACTATATTGCTATCAAGTAATTAGGAATTAACGTTTGTGTATTTTACTTCTAATTATAATAAATCAATTATAATTGCGGAAATAGAAAAGTAAAAGACACAACAAGATTTTGTTAACGAGGAAACCGCAAATGCAGAAAAACATCGGGACCTTGTCCAGAATTGAATACTCTCAGAATTAAGCCGCTATACAAAATATAAACCAACTTTGTATGGTTGAGACCAAGCAACTAAACCTATAGCTCACATAGTTCCCTCAGTATCCCAATGCCTCTAACTTGCAATAAGTCACGCACTTGGAACAATTCCTTTGTTTCGTATTCCAAACAGTAAAGGAACAACAAATCTGTTCGGTAACAACTCTTTTCAATCAACGTGATATGAGTTTGACAAAATGCTCTTCCGTTTAACCAATAAACTCCTTTGTCGGGTTCTTAGATCAATCTATTCAACAACTACCAAAGTAATTGTTTAGACTATGCAATCAATACTATGAATCACAAAGAAATATATTGATGTCGATCTACGCAACTGTTCAACTCAGAGCTACATGGACTCATCGTCCCATAAAGTCAGCAACTGACTCCGCAATCACGAGATTTCAATCGTGTCACATGGTGTGATATTAACTAGGGTTTTGGTCTGACGGTCTACGGCACGTGTATTTACCCACGATGAGAATGTGAGCAAGTCGTGCAATCAGTTGGAAGAGTCAGCAAAGTAGTGGGTGGAAAGTTAACCAAGTCTCCGCACGATGAGTAATTGGTTTTAACATGATTTCCCCATTCTCTGATTCCAGCAACTGTCACATTTCATCAGTGGCTTTGTCATTCATGGTTGATAAGAATCGGCTAAGATGCTCTCGTGCGTTTCCTTGTCCGTCATATACTTTCAACTTTGGAGAGGTGTAATCTTCGGGATATTGATATTCTTGGATGTACGCGGGGTATGGGATACTTACGCGATAGTGATTGTCTTCTTTTACCACATGATAGTTCCGTTCTAAGTATTTTGCCATTTCTTCTTGTGCCATCGTTGTTGTCTTGCCTCCTTTGTGTCCTCCGCTTTTTGTTACTTTTTCGGGGGGGGGTGTCCTGCCATCAGCGCTTGTGCTATCCAATCTTTTAGCTCTTGCCTCCTATGCAGGCGCTCGTTCAATTCTTCTTACATGGTATGCAAAGTTGATGACGTGGGTTTCAATAATTGAACTACCCGCGCGTTCTTTCCTTGTGTTGCTACCGCCCCTCGGCTTTGGGATCCATGGTTTGCCGATTGTTTGACAATGCCTAGGATCAGTGTTTCTTCTTCGCTGTCATCGTCCTCCATTGTTACCTCGTCGAGGTTGATAGGCTGGTTGGCCGCTTGGTTTCCTATCACGCCTGGGCTGGCTCCTTCTGGGTGTGTCATGATGGGCTAGGCACGACCCTCCGGTTGTGGTCGCCAAATGTTGAAAGGTGAATTCGTGTTTAGATCCTACCCGTCCTAGCCACACCAAATGACCTCACAATACCCATAATAGTAAGAGAGAGATTTGCCTTTCTATTGTACCTTGCCCTTTCTTATACAACCTTTCCTAAAACCCCTTCTTTTTACTACATCATGACACATGTCCTAACCTCTCTTAATTACTCTTAATGCCATTCCTTAATATAACCTCCTTCTTCTTTATTAATTCCTTTTTTGTCCTTCCTTCCTCATGGGTATTTTCCATTTGGACTTGAGTTCAGTCCCCAAGTCCCCATACCTTTTGTCAAACTCATCTCTATTCTTAGGGACACCCCAAACCTGTTAGGGGGTATTTTTCATGTATTAACACCGAGGAATCGTCGGTAAACAATGAGAGCACCACTAGAGATTAAGTTATATGCTGTAATACTTAATCCAAGAAAATAGACATCTATATTTGATTTTCTTTCAATGATTGTATTAAGTCTTTTATGAATAAAACTATTATGAATAAAATTATTTAATTTATAATTTTTCTTGTGATGGTTTTTGATTTACATAGCCTGTGCTTGAATGCTTTTGTAGTTGCAGGAAATCCTACACTACACCACTCATATGATTTCATGGATGATCAGCTCATTTTTAGGTTTTCACTCTTAATTTTATTGATTAATTTTTGAATGTTCTTACAAGAAAGATAAAGAAGTCAAAAATGATCTCTGCTCTGAACTTTCTCTCTCCTATTTACTTGTTTCTTACTTAAAAATGATCTCTCCCTCTCTTTACAACTCGAATGACTATTTATAGGGAAATACATAATGGATGACAACTAATCTGTCCTTTATTTTCGGATATAGTTTGCAATATTCTCGCAACCTTACAAATGTTAATTTCGCAAGCTCTCTAATTTTCGCAAGACTGTCACATCTTTCACATGACTTTAAATGACGTCATTTATTCTATCATTACTAAAACTGTTCTGCGACGCTATTGTGCTGTACCATTGATAATTTCGCTGAGACATAATTATTGCGAGATTCTGATCCTACATCTTGCCTCTTCTCATATCTTCTCTGCAAAGTATAGAATGATGTGAGAAATGCCGCAGCTGCTTATCTTTTCATATTCCACATTTATCACACGTACTCTCTCTTTCATTTATTTCTTGACACGTCTTTTGTAACCGCTACTTTTCAACCGCTCACGTCCCTTCGTCTTAATGGTGTTTATTTCTTCGAGAATTTTTTTTCTTTATATACTCTTCTCCCCCCCCTTTTTCCACTTTTATTTTTACTTTCTCTTCAATTTTTATTCTCTCATCTCTGCAACTCTACTATTCTTCAGCAAATTCTGCTGCTGTAATTTTTTCTTCCTTCAATCCTTTTACTTTCCATACATTCCCATACTCTATATTCAAACATGGCTCCAAGTGGTCATAGATATGAGAAGAATTTACAATATGTCCAAAAAGATCTTGCTGATAAAGGTTTTACACTCTCCACCATTCCTGGTGAGAATGCCAAATCAATTCTTTCTGTTAGATTCTCGCAGGTCTCCCTATTCCTCTTTATAACCCAGATCTTCCTTTATTTTATGAAATTCTCGCTCATCCAGGATTTTCGCGAGCCATCTTCCAACTAAGTGGGGACTGCATCCGTCTGATGCTAGAGTTCGCTAATCGTGGTGCTGGTAGAGGATCTCTTTACTCCAAAGAACTTAGGGATACAAAATTCGCAAACCTAGAAATAGTTGCTGAGAAGTATACAGTGGCATATTTCTTTGAAAACTACGAACTTATCTCCATGAAGAAAGAGAATACTCGCTGGGGTATTCGATTAAGATATTCGATTAAGAAGGAAAGATAACATTGATGAAGCCAAAATTCTTATGCAAGATATTGACTGCATTCTGGTAAAAACACAACTCCTCGCCAATCCAAAGATGATAAATGGTGCGTTTTTCCTTTAATGTTAAAGGGACCCTACATTGCTGGATCAAACGTTCTTCCTGCGAATCTCGCTGCATATGAACCTTGGGTTTTCTCTTGGCCCGAGAAGGAGAAAGAGGTATGTTTCTCCCCTTTAACTCATTTTATATTTCTTTATTGATTTTTACTATTCTGTTTGCTAAATCTTGCGATATTCCGCAGATCCAAAAATTGAAGGATAGTTATAATAGGACTGGGAAATCTAGTACTCTGTTAGCTCTTCGCTCATACACAGATGAGCTAAGAAATTTTCTCTTATGACTTTAAATAATACTATTACTTTCATGCTTCCATTTCTTATTTCTATCTGTGTGTGAAGATTATTGCTGAAGTAGAAGAATCTGCTGATGCTGCGAAGATTGGTGATAAAGGTAAAGGTGCTCTTCGCAGGGAAAAATCAACTGTTCCTCCTCCAAAGAAAACAAAAGTTCGTTCTCCTTCTCCTTCAAATGTTCCTTCTAACAAAAATTTCGAAAGTGACAAGGGTGATGAGGATAACGATGATCTTGCTGCAACTGAAGATTCTCCACCTGAATCTTCTATGGCTAAGCTTTCTGGCCTCTTTTCTGATTCTCTACAAGGAATGGGAGATAGCCAATTCGCAAATACCTGCAAAGCTCTCGCTACCCTTTGTGACGTCCCTTTACTAGATGGTGATAGCTCTCTTCGTGGAGTTTCTAGATCAGTGACTCCCGACTTCTTGCATTCTCTCAATAGTCTGGTATACTTTTTCTTTTACTTCTTCATTGTTATAACTCAAAATTCTTTCTATATTAATATTTTTTATTTCTTTTCGCAGGCTGGAAAAGCTTCTTTTTGTTGCCTCAGATCTAGAGAGAAGACGCGAAAATCTTGAAAAGAAGAATCTTCAATTTCGCAAAAGAATGAAGAATTGGAAGCTGAAGTTAAAGGTCTTCGCGAGAAAAATAGACAATTAGAAATTGATTCTTCCTCGTATAAGAACAAAATTTCTAGTCTTCAACAAGCTAATAATCAGCTTTACGGTATGTTACTTTTCTCTTTATTCATTCATCCTGTTGTTTTATCTTATTTAAATGATCCTTTTGCAGACATTTATGGTCTTTCTGATGAAGCTACCCTTCTTCGCTCATTTCCTAATGCCTTGGATAATGATACCCTTCTTGAACGTCTTAACAATTCCTTAAATAGCTTCTCAAATGATAGAATTTCATCTCTTTCTCTAAATGAACTTAGATCGAAATTTCGCCTCTTAGAAATTGATCATAGATCCAGTTTAGGCTTAGCCAACAGATTTAAGCGTCTCCTTATTGATTCCAAAGAGAAAACCAATGAGTTAAGAACCAAAATTAGCGGTCTCATAGATGATAAGGATCGTATCTCTGATCAAGGTGCCAAGGCTTTGGCGAAATTCCAAGAGGCTCTCCTTGAAGTTCAACTTGAGCGAGATGAAGCTAACCGCAAGAATATTGAACTCTGCGAAAGGGAAAATCAAATTCGTTCTCGTCTTCTCATAAGTAGTGAGGATGAATTTGTCTGGGCTGCGAAAATTTTAGATGATGCTAGAAAAGATTTAGGCGTAAATGTTAGTCTCCAAGTTGAACATACAGCCTTGATTAGAGACATGATTTCTGACAGAGAAGGTTGCTAATTGCTCTTCTTTACTAATCTTTTGCTTCTTATGAATTTTCATCAAGTTAATAATTGGTTGTCTTTTGTTCAGATTCTGAAAATAATATCGTGAAAAGATTGAAGAACTTGAAGCTGAAAAGGAGGAACTCGCAAAGAATCTTTCTTCTCGCAACGACAAGTATTCTAGATTAAGAATCAAATCAAATCACCGTTGAGAATTTTAAGAATGACGCTATGCATTTTCGCAATCAAACCATCCAATGGTTTGTGATGATCATAATATCCCACATTCTGATTATCCTTGTCTTTTGAAGAAATCCCACAGAATACTCCCAGTTTGATTATCTCTGATAGCGAAGCTGACGATGAAGAATCTGATAGTGATGGAAGTTCTGATGGTGATGAAGATTCTGACGCAGATGAAGAAGTCTGATGAAGATAATGAAGGATTAACCAAGAAATCTTTACTTCTTTCTTCTTTCTTTGATTCTTTGTAATACTTGTACATTTATTCTTCTTTCTGTATATTTGTGTTTCTTTCATTTTACCTGCGTAAATGAAAACAATTCTTCTTTGCAATACAGTTAATCAATAAATCATTAATTCTTGAATTTTTGAGTAAATCTCTCATATGGAGACAAATAACATTTTCTAATTTCATACATTCCCATACTTGCCTCTGTTATTTGAATCCAAATGAGAGATTTCATAAAAAATTCTTATTGTATAATTTCGCAATCTTTTGCGAAGTGAATTTTGTTTCTTTTCAAAATCTCATTCCTGTGTGGTCTTATTTTGCCTTCCTAATTAAAGGTCTTATTATGCCACCTCTTGTCATTGCGACAAAATCGCAGGACGTCCTTGCATTTCATGCAAAAACCCATTGATCTTGCCTTAACTTTTTTTTTGTATTATGGCCTCTTCAGGAATGTTGCGACAATATGACAGGCCTAAATATTCTTGCGAAAATAAAGCCCCATGACATTGCCGTCTTGCGACGAAATCGCAGGACGTCTTCGCACTTTCATGCGAAAACCCATTGATCTCGTCTTATCTTTTCTTTTGTATTATTGCCTCTTCAGGATTGTTGCACAAATATGACAAGCCTTAATATCCTTGCGAATAAAAAGCCTCATGACATTTGCGTCTTAAGACACTTATCAGCTCCCTAATGGAGGGTGCCGCCCTTATCTCCCCCTGGTTGCCCCTTCAAGGAGGCGTACTTCTACCATACAAGGTTAGCTCCTCCCATCCAGTCTTAACAACAACCAGTTGTTTTCGCAGCCTCTTATCCCTTTTACCTATAGGGCTTATGGTTACGAGACTGCACCCTAAGTGGGGTTTTCTTCAGGCCGAGTGCAGTATAAGCCAAGACTTGTCAAGAATGGCAAGGACGCTTCAAACGCCCCCGGCACTCTTGACTCAACCGTGTACCTCGGCGCCTTGATCAGATCTGCACTCCTTGGGAGAGTCCTTATTACCTTAGTCGCCCAACCTAAGTCATATGCTTAAGTTGAGAATCCAAGGTGCCTCTCCCGGATGGGCTTTATTGACCCCAAATCTCCATGACTCAGGTTCCGGTGGTGTAGCCTTTCCCTGAATCATGCAATAGGTACCCCCTTATGACGTACTTTAGGTCTTACATTTGCCTCTTGCGAAATTGTATTCGCGAACTAGGGTGTACGGTTCGCCTCTTTCTCTTTTGTCATTCTTCTCTGATTATTTTTGTAAAATTCATTATCTCTGCGAGAGTCTCGCAATCATTATATTGTATCTGAATTTCGCAATCTCAATTTTGTTGTTCAATCAAATATTTTTGAGAATTTTACTTATTGCGAGATTATCGCAACAACTTAATCATTCATACATTTCTTGTTTTTATTACCTTTGCATCCTCTGCTTCTTTATTATTTTCTGCTACTGCTTCCTTGGTAGTGGTATGTTCATCCTTTTTATTCTGAGCTAGCATTAATTTCGCAACATCTCTTCTCCTTTCTTTTCGATTGTATCCACCATCAACCTCTCACTTCTTTGTACATCTTTGATTTTGTGTCGCCAGTTTTCCTTCTTGTTTGCTCTTCCTTCGCAAGATTCTATCTCAGTTTCGTAACATCTCTTTCCTTCAACCCAATCTCCCTTTATGATTCCTACACCATTGGGGTGAGGGAATTTGATGCATTGGTGGAAAGTTGAAGCTACACCTAGAATCCCATGTAGCCAAGGTCGACCAATTAATGCATTGTAGGGTGATTCTACATCAACGACACAGAATGAGATTTCAGAAGATATTCCCTTCAATGGAATTTGCATAGTAACCTCCCCTTTAGGCTTGTTAGCAGTACCATTAAAACCATATATCTTATATGTTGATGGTATAAGATCATCATCTCTTCCACCCATGGTTTTATAAGTATGATAAAATAAGATGTTCACAGAGCTTCCAGTATCGACTAGAATTCTATTGATTGCCCATGAATCTTCAGCTTCATCATCCTCATCTTCTTTCGGTTTTGGATTAATTTCTAATTTTATTACCAATGGATTGTCATGCACCTCTTCTCCTTCGGGAATTTCTTCTGCGGTAAAAGAAATGATCTGTTTCTTGCCATTCCTCTAGTCGAGATTTTCGCAATATTCATAATTTCTCTTCCATTATTATCTCTTGCGAACACTCTACTCAAAACATTATCATGAAAATCTTCAATTGTCTTATATGAATGTACGATAGAGTGACAGAATAGATTTTTTGCTTTTGCACCAACTTCTATGAAGAATGTTTCTTTCTTTTTCATCGTATTCACTTTGTGATGTTCTGGTGGTGGTGGTAATGGTTGAGATTGGATGCCCTACCAGAAAGTCGTTTAGTTTTCCTTGATCTATCATTCTCAAAATAATTCTCTTTACATTTCTGCAATCGTTTGTGGTATGTCCATGAAAATGATGATAAGAACAAAATTCATGACTTCTGTGGTTTGGAGGTGGTTCCGTTCCCATGTTCCATGGTGTTGGTATATTCTCCATCAAATTATAGCTTCCCATATCTTCTCCACACTTGCATTTAGAGGTGGCATCTTGATTTCTTCCCATATTACCTTGTGACTCCTTGTCCTCTATTAAAGTTTGGTCTTTGACCTCCATAAGTTTCTTGCGGTTGATCGAGTCTTTGAATCTTGTTATTTCCTCCACGATTGTAGAAATTTCTTTCTCTTTCATACTCTTCTTGATCTCGGCTCCCATAGCTACCAATTCTGTGATTGTTACTGTCACCTTTTCTTGTTGTACTTGCGAAGTATTCGCCACTGTGTTTATTAGCTTGGGTAATAAGCTTGCATTCGCTGTTTGTGAGCTGGTGTTCGCAACTGGATATGATTCCATTTCATTTTGTCTTTCCTCTAAAGCAATGTATTCTTCTTGAAGTTCTCGCAATTCAGTCATTGTAATCGTATTCTTGACTCTGAAAATTTGGACATACAACAGGTTTGTTGCAAACATAGCATTGATAAATGATAATATGAGATATCTCTCATCTACACGGCCAGCCATTTCGCTACACATAGTTCTCCATCTTTTAGTCAAGTGTTTCAAACTTTCGCCAATCCTTTGTTTTAATCCAAACACATCTTCTATACCAGGTCGTGAGGAATTATTACTTATATATGCTCCCAAGAATGTGGTCTGCAAATGATTGAAGGAGGTTATTGTATTCTTTGGTAAACCTTCAAACCATTTTAACGCTTCTCCTGTTAAGCTGGATGCGAAATATTTGCACAATACCGCATCATGATTTTCCCATTGTAACATGCACCTCACATAAGCTTTAATGTGTTGAATTGCACAAGTTGTTCCATCGAAATGCTGGTTAATGCAGACAAATTGCATTTTGGTGGTATTCCTCCTAATTGTACTTCCCTTGTAAATGGAGTTTTCGCAGCTTCTTCTATTGCTTCATCCAATTGTCTTCTACCTACTTCTCCTCTGTTATTTAGCATTCCTCTCATTTCTTCTAATTCTTTAAAGATTTGTTTATTTACACCTGAATCTTGATCCATTGGTCTCTTTAATTTTGCTCCTCTTCTTCTACGTTCACGTCTATCTTCTCTTGCGAAATTTTGCATCTCTTCTTCATTATCCTCATCTCGCCTTCTTCTGCGATTCTCTTCCTCATCTCTATCTTGGATTCGCAATTGATGATGCCTTTTATTTTCCCCTCCATTATTTTGTTCATTTCTTATCAATTCAATTCGCTGTCTTTCAGCCATTCTCTTTACTCTATCATACTCCTCACTGAGATTATCATTATTCCGGTTTTGTGTACGCCTTCTTTCTCGATTGTCATGATTGTTCTGGAGAATTGTCTCATGAAGTTCTTGTTCTTCCATTTCCGCTCTCAATCTTTCACGTTCGCAGATTAAACGTGCTTATTCAGCATAATGTCTTTCAATTTCTTCTTCAATTGTCTGTTGATTTCTTTGAGTTTCTCTCACATGTAAATTTATTCTTCCTTCCTCTTGATTTCCTTCGCCATCTTGATTATTTTGTCCCTGATTTTGTCCGTTCTCTTTATTTCCTCCAATTTGCCTATCATCAAAAGTTTCATTTTGTGGAATGTAACGATCATCAGTTCTTTCTCTATTTTCGCGATTTTCTTCATTAGGATTTGATATTTCTTCTTGAATATTATTTCCAGCATTGATTGTGGGTGAATTTTGCCTCATTTCTCTTCTAGTCGATCTTGAATATGATTTTGTAATACTTCTCGATCTTCTATTCTGTAGTCTTATATTCTCCATCCTTAATTCGTGATTTTGCCTTGTTAAATTTGCACGTTCTTCTGCTTCAGCTCTTCTTTCTTCATGTATTCTTCGTCTCAATGCTTCTAACGCTCCAATTTCCTCACCTCCATGAATTATTCTTTCATCTACTTCTTGATTTCTCTCTTCCTGTCTATAATTTCTGTTTTGTTGCTCTTCTTCTATTTCTTCTGCTGAATTTGATCGCCAAGTGTGTATACTCACCTTGTCATAATATGTATTCCTCTCTTGAACTAGTGTTTGTTGAATTGACGGTTGAATTTGATTTTCTCTATCATTTCTCATTCTAGTAGATTCTCCCATTTCACTTCTTTCTCTTCCAGAAATTATTTTGCTTCTTCTAATAGTAGTCGGTTGTTCGGATATATTTCTTCTTCTAGCCATTTCTTTAAATTTTCACGAATCTCAATATCAATCTTTAGCTTTTTCTAGAATAATCTTAAACTCAATACTGTTTCTAGCGCCATTATGTAGTTGCAGGAAATCCTACACTACACCACTCATATGATTTCATGGATGATCAGCTCATTTTTAGGTTTTCACTCTTAATTTTATTGATTAATTTTTGAATGTTCTCATAATAAAGATAAAGAAGTCAAGAATGATCTCTGCTATGAACTTTCTCTCTCCTATTTACTTGTTTCTTACTCAAAAAAGATCTCTCCCTCTCTTTACAACTCGAATGACTATTTATAGGGAAATACATAGTGGATGACAGCTAATCTGTCATTTATTTTCGGATATAGTTTGCGATATTCTCGCAACCTTACAAATGTTAATTTCGCAAGCTCTCTAATTTTCGCAAGATTGTCACATCTTTCTCATGACTTTAAATGACGTCATTTATTCTATCATTTCTAAAACTGTTCTGCGACGCTATTGTGCTGTACTATTGATAATTTCGCTGAGAGATAATTGTTGCGAGATTCTGATCCTACAGCTTTATTATTGCTATAGATGTTTATGGGATATTTGATTTCGGTTTTACTACCTTGATATTCGATCTCATAATATTGTGAACCCTTATGGTTTGGGTGACTTTTTGATTTAGCAGGATTAAGTTCTAGCTCATGTTGGTAGGCTTTATCAAAGGATCATGAGGGGTTCTGGTAGAAACAATATGTGAAAAAGTCACAATATGTTGAATCGGTTTTGGTTTAGCATAAAAGCATATGTGTTTCGACGGTTTTTCAAATTTTGTTTGCAATAGTTAGAAACCGGTTTTCAACCCTTCTCCGGTAAAGGTTGGTTGTTGTTATTCTTTTGTTTTGCATAAGGATAACAACATAATGATATTTCGATATCAATTCTCCCTGGAAGAAGATGCAAACATATTGGAGAAGTGGATGTGAAATTTGAGGTAATAATGTTGTTAGTTAATTGTTTTCCTGTCTAAGAAAAGCCTGATTTTTATTTTCATATATATTTTGCTTTTGCTTAACAAAATTTCGGTACAATTGATGTTTTATTCCATTATGTGTATGGATGTGTGTGTGATTCAATTGGTTTCGGTTAAGAAAAACTATTGTTATCTTGCTTTATTGTGTGGTATCAATTGTTTAGGCTTACAAAATTTCGGTGCAATTGCGGTGTTTTAATGCTTATGTTGATTCAATTGATTCCGGTTGAGGTGAATAATTTTGCAAGTTGATTTGTTTGGTTTGTATGAATTATTTATGGATGAACGAAAGAAAAGGTTTACGGGATGGATTGTTTAGTCCAATTTGATTCCGGATAAGAGGAGCTAAGTTTATCTTAGTTAAACTTATGAAAGTGGAGGTTTCGGTTATTCAAGTCTAATCGAATGCCTTAACAAGAAATGCTAGTTAACTAACCTAGTACTTGTCTTGTTTAAAATTGAAAGGTCTAAGTTATATGGATAATTAGAACCTGATGAGAGAAATAGAGTTATCTTTATTTTGGTCTTATCGAATGAAGCGGTTGTATTTTTACAATCGGGTTAGCAAAGGGACTAAGTTGCTTAGTTGATTTTTGGTTTGCTAAACTAAATTGGGAAAATTTATTCAGGCGATTGTTTCCTTGATAACATATCAAAACAAATTACTTTGTAGTTTCGGTTTTGATATTGGTTGTCAAAAATGGTGTGTGGAACCCTCGTGCTTAACTCTATAGGTTTGCAAGTCTATTTTGAGATTTGTAAGATTCTTTTCGTGTTGTCCTTTATTTTTTCGGTTATTTGTCATTTTGTGACAAAAAGGGGGAGAAATATATGGAGTAAACAAGTGATACTGGTATTGATTTTATATTGATTGGTATCACTAAGGAAAAGAACATTTGTGCTTAAACGTTTATCTAACGAAAGAGTGAAAGCATAGACTAAGGGGGAGTAGCATATCATATTAATTGGTATAACAAAGACGTGCGGATTGACGAAATCTACCAATCTCGCCTTTAGGGGGAGGATTAGCTTTGTTATTATAATGTCAACAACGGCATTTAAGGATTGAATGAATGCAGGTTATCGTGTTGTTGAATTCGGGAATCAAGCGTATGTATAATGAATTCTAGTAATTTGTTTATCCATATGATTGTAAGAGTTTTGTCACTAAAATTGACAAAGGGGGAGATTGTTAGAGCATAGCTCGGTTGAACCCACCAAGCGTTGGTATGTCAAGTTTGGTTGTCATATTTTAGTGAATCAAAACTCATTTTAAGAGTCGCTTGATTATGTACTAAAGTCAACTTCGTATAGGTTAGCTTGAAAGTATTAGGATATGAGACATTACAAGTATTGCGAAGACTTGAAGAAGTGAAGAAGTAAGAAGCTACAACGACAACATCATCCTTCCACTTGAGGTTAGTGATATTTGACTTGAACTGTTTCATTCCCTAATGTATCTTTCAAGTCGTGCATATTGAAAACGAAACTACGAAGTATGAACACTCTAGATAGACATAGTATTAAGGAATACAATATGAAGTTTATTGCTTAACCATTAAAATTTGTAGATAAGACATCGACATAATCGTTTAAATGCTATTGTGATTATGTATGGGTATGAGGTGAGGATTTCATCCTAGGAAACAATGTTTTTACATGTATTTTAAGGAAGTAAGTTCATAAACTTGTTTATGAATCGAAAAGGAAATCACCAGGCGTTATTGGGATTGTTATTCATTGCATATCTTGTGAACATCCAATATGGGTGATTTAGTATAACCGCTCACGACTTGTTTGTGTTCTTGGTAAAACTATTCACAAAGGCCTGATCTATGTATTGGTATGACTTTTTTTAGTGAAACCGATCTTAAGTAATCACCTGAGATGGTATGATCGAGTTTGTGACTTGTTGAACCGAATCTGGGTAAAGGCGAACTGATCTGATGTTCAATTGAGTTGTAGTAAAAGGTTCGTTGAGGCTTGTGAAAGCAAAAGATTCTAGACTTAATAAAACTTAAAAGTAAAGAAAACTTAGATCAAAATTTGATTTCAAGATATTAGAAAATAACCAAGACACTAGAATCCACTATTACACATGAATGAATGATGTCAAATATTTCATAATTCTAATTAGCCTTTTAATCCTTTATTTCTTAATTCACAAATAATCAAACATATTCTCAAATATTAATTGTATCCCCTAAGCATAGATTATCTAAACAAAGCATAACATATCTAATTGAATCACAACTAATAAAGAAAATTATGTAAACTTTTAAGAACTCTGCAAAAGCAGTGATTGAGTGAATTATAATTAAATATTAGAGAAAATGAAATAGTTACCCATTATTCATGTGTGAATAGCTTCATCCATTGCCTTGGTTACGCGAGAATTTAGCCTCTCATCATGTTGGAAACACGCTCAAAAATCATTTTTATTGCTCAAGGGGTTTACAAATGATGAATATGGGAGAAAATGAATAAAACCGGGTTTGTAACAATTATTTTAGTTACAAACCGAACTGTTACAAAGAACGATAGAAATGATGTGTTACTGTCACTGTAGATATACGACCCCCTCCTTTGTGTCGTTGTTATAGCATGAACGACAGATTTTTGTGGGTCAATGTTCTTCGTGTTCTTCGTGCAGCAGCAGAAATGGCAGCTCTGCAACTTCGGTTTTTTAAGCTCTGTGGTGTTCTGATTCTCCCCAAACTCCATGTCCTTATGATCTCCAGACCCCTTTTATACTCAATAGGCTGCGACAATCTCTGTATTTTCTCATAATAAATTCCGAGAATAATCTGCTATCAAACACCTTTATTCTTCACTGCCAGTTATGGAAAGTCTTCTCTGCCGTCCGATGAATTGTCTCCACTGTCAAAGAATGAAATCCTCTAACAAAATATTCTCCCCTTCAAAGCATATCCCCCAAATACAAGGAAAGAATATCCGATGCTCTAACTGCTCTGTTTGTCGAAGGGAACTTTCTTTTCTTATCAATTCCACACGCCTGCATCCTCTAAACACGATGAGACTCCTTGAAACCACACACCAACCTCTGTGAATCATTCACAAAACACGGGAACGCACAACAGAATCTCGTGTCCCTGTTTTGCCGAGATTTGAAGAAATATGCCTCAATCCAACCCATATACCAACCCTGTTTCGATGAAACAGGTGGATATCAATCTAAATCCACGAAGAACTCGAACAGAAATCCCGTCAAAATTGTCTCCAAAAGTTCCGCAGTTGAAAAACCATTTTTCCCGCCAAAACAGTTTGTAATTAAGAAGATATTGGTAGCCCCTATCCAACGTCCTGGGTGCCGAATAACAAATGGGTGTTGTGGACAAATAGGCTACACATAGCCGTGGGTGACACATAGCAAAAGTGGGGGTCCGTATAGAAAATGTCCTCGGGGGTGCTCCGAGCAACTTTTCGAGCCGAATTTTCCAACAATATTTATTTCCAAAAAATACCTACAAACACACAAAACACCATAATAAGGACGAAAACGAGTACTAACAATATGAAACATTGAGGATAAATTAGACACATAAATGCATCTATCAAATACCCCAAAACTTATTATTTGCTAGTCCTCGAGCAAAACTAAAAAAAATAAAACCGGGTTAATCTTGGGAGGGTTTACCAGAGGTGTACCCACGAAACCATGACTTCTAATTTGTCACAAGTATCCAAAGAGCTTTGAGGACAGACAAATTCTCAACCTATCTCCAAGTAACTAGAATGCCAGAGAAATTAAAGGTGTCAGCTCTAAAGCTGACTAAAGAAAAGGGGAGACACATCCGCAACACTGCTAGATAAAGAGATATCCGCTACACAACTAGATAAACATTGTAAGATGCGTCCGTTGATTTACAGCTGGATAAGATTAGGAGAGAGATAAAGATGAGAGTGACATCTGCTACACAGCTTGACTAATTACGTGTGATGAATTGAACCAGTGCTGGAAAGATCTTGTGCCAGATGGAAAGCGGACTAACAAAGCAACCAAATGTATCTTTCTTCGACTCTCTCATAGTGCTCAGTAGAAACAACGTCTTCTTGGGTCTTCAACTGTTGATGAAAAACTATCGAACCTCATAGAACCTTGACAATTAACTCTTCTCTTTAATTTTTTACTTGGCTTAAAAATTTCTACTTCCCTGTGGCCTTATTGAACAAAAAAGAACTAATTATAGAACGTAATGATGATTTTTTTTGACACAAAAATTACAAGACAAAAATTTACATGTCCATGAGAGAAGGACTTTAAAAACTTGGATCTTCGCAACTTGTGATGTCTTGGTATCATGAATTCCAACAACTTATATCATTTGCTCTTATAACTTCTTGTAACTAAGTCTTCAACTTTGATTTTTGAATTATTCTTTTCTATTGTTGCTTCTAAACCTTAAACGTCTTCAACTTTCTTCATAGATTTTGATGTCGCTTCGCTTGTTGATGATGATAAGTTTCTACTGAGAGAGAGTCGTAATACAGTAACTAAGACTACATTGTGAGGTTGCTTTGTCTTTCTGGAATTTCCTGACCTACTTTCCTTTCCATCATGGATGGTTAGGTCCATCACGGTTACCCTCTAAAAGGAAAAAGTTATATCCTGAATTTCAAGGATCTCAATGTGTTTTTCTCTAATGTCTGAATAGGTTGTTATCCCTAGCATTCCAATTTCTATCTTTTCGGTGAGAAACAATATGTAAACTAAGCTAACCGGATACCATGTGACGCTAGAAGTTTCAAAAGTGCAACTAAAAAGTTCTTCCCCACCCCAAACTTAAATCTAACATTGTCCTCAATGTTTCTAATGAAAGAGCAATACCAAAAGTAAAATAACACGAGGAGAAGTTGGAAAGATAGTACCTGGGTGAAGAGAGAGAAAATCAAAAACGAATATACAACATACAATCGCCTCGATGGTCAGTCAAGGGTAAGCAGGGTCCTCCAGAGGGACCTCCTCAACATCACCTATAGGAAAGGGCTCCAAAAAGGGTTTCAATCGCTGACCATTAACCTTTGAAGAACTACTACCATCTGGTGTCTCGATCTTAATAGCTCCATGAGGAAAAACAGTACGGACCACAAAAAGACCGGTCCACCGAGAGCCTAACTTCCCGGGGAATAGATGCAAATGAGTATCATACAAAAGAACTTTTTGACCTTGAGAAAATGACTTTCTTAAGATATTTCTATCATGCACAAGTTTCATTTTGTTCTTATACTCCTTAGCACTATCATAAGCATCTCTACGAATCTCTTCCAACTCATTGAGCTGGAGTTTCCTATGGGATCCTGCCTTGTCAAGTGAAAAATTTAGCTGCTTAACAGCCCAATAAGCTCTATGTTCTAACTCAACAGGTAAATGACATGCCTTTCCATACACAATCCGATAAGGCGAAATTCCAACGGGGGTCTTAAAAGCGGTACGGTAAGCCCATAAGGCATCAGTAAGCCTATTGGAAACCTCTACCTGACCACTAGTCTGTGGATGATACGGGGTAGCTACCTTATGTGTACTACCATATTTCTTCATCAGAAGCCTAAAAGGCCCATTACAAAAGTGCGACCCTCCATCACTAATTATAGCTCGCGGTGTACCAAAACGTGTAAGTATATTATTTTTCAAGAACTCAATCACAACCCTATGGTCATTGGTTTTACATGCAACCGCCTCAATCCATTTAGATACATAATCTACGGCGACAAGGATGTAAAGGTTACCAAAAGAATTAGGAAAAGGACCCATAAAGTCAATACCCCACACATGAAAGACCTCAACAATTAAAATCGGGTTCAAGGGCATCATATTCCTACGGGAAATGGTTCCTAATTTCTGGAAACGTTCACAAGTAACAAAGTAACTATGGGAGTCTTTAAACAACAAAGTCCAATAGAATCCACACCGCAATATCTTAGCAGCAGTTTTCTTAGCACTAAAGTGACCCCCACAAGCATGATCATGACAAAAGGAAATAATACTGGACTGGTCAATCTCAGGTATACATCTCCTAATAATCTGGTCTGGACAATACTTAAAAAAATAAGGATCATCCCAAAACAAATGCTTAACCTCGGCTAAAAACCTAGAACGATCTTGTTTACCCCAATGTTGGAGCATTCGACCAGTAACAAGATAGTTCACGATATTCGCATACCAAGGTAATTGGATAACAAAGAAAAGTTGTTCATCATGAAAACTACCCCTTATAGGAAGGGAATCATCAGGGAATCAACAATTATCCTAGACAAGTGGTCTGCTACTACATTTTCGGCACCCTTTTTGTCTCTAATGTCTGGAGAGAACTCTTGAAACAAAAGGATCCACCTAATCAATCTAGGTTTTGTATTCTTCTTAGACAAAAGACATTTCAAAGAAGCATGATCAATATATATGACGATCTTAGAACCTAAGAGATAGGGTCTAAACTTGTCTAAGGCAAACACAATGGCTAACAGTTCCTTCTCGGTAGTGGTGTAGTTCAACTGGGCATCATTCATAGTTTTGCTAGCATATTAAATCACATGAAGTAATTTGTTTTCTCGCTGACCTAGCACAACACCAATAGAATAATCTGAAGCATCACACATGATCTCAAAGGGTAGGTTCCATTTGGGTGCCTGGACTATGGGGGCGGTAGTGAGTAAAGTCTTAAGCTTCTCAAAAGCCTCTAAACAAGCATCATCAAAGACAAACTTAACATCTTTATCAAGCAAATTGCATAGAGGTCTAGAAATCAAGCTAAAATCCTTAATGAATCGACGATAAAAACCTGCATGCCCTAAGAATGACCTAATATCTCTTACGTTTTTGGGACCTGTAAAGTCTTGATAAGGTCCACTTTGGCTTTATCTACCTCTATACTCTTAGAAGATACGATATGACCTAAAACAATTCCTGATCGAACCATGAAATGACATTTCTCCCAATTAAGCACTAGATTCTTTTCGTTACACCTAGTCAACACTAATGACAAATGATGCAAGCACTCATCGAAAGACGAACCAAACGCTGAAAAATCATCCATAAAGACCTCTAAAAACTTTTCTACCATATCGGAAAATATGCTCATCATGCAACGTTGAAAAGTCGCAGGGGCGTTACATAGCCCGAAAGGCATGCGTCTATACGCAAAGGTACCAAAGGGACAGGTAAAAGTGGTTTTCTCTTGGTCTTTTGGGGCAATAACAATCTGATTATAGCCAGAGTAACCATCTATGTCCAGCTAATCTCTCTAGCATCTGGTCGATGAAGGGAAGGGGAAAGTGGTCCTTCATAGTGACCTTGTTCAATTTCCTATAGTCAATACAAACACGCCAACCCGTGGTCACTCGTGTTGGGATTAACTCATTGTTATCGATCTGGACTACAGTAATACCAGATTTCTTGGGAACAACCTGAACGGGGATGACCCACTTACTGTCTGAAATGGAGTAGATAATACCTGCATCTAACAGCTTAAGAGCCTCAGTTCGAACTACTTTTTTCATATTAGGGTTTAGTCTTCGTTGCATCTCCCTAGAAGGTTTGGTATCTTCCTCTAAATAGATCTGATGCATACAAAAAATAAGACTTATACCCTTAATGTCTGCTATAGTCCACCCTAAAGCTTCCTTTTTGTTTTGAAGTACGGTCACTAGCCTACTTTCCTGATCACTATCCAAGTCGGATGCTATAATCACAGGTAAAGTCTCAGGCGGGCCTAAAAACACATACTTCAGGGTATCTGGCAATGGTTTTAGGTCAAACTTAGGAGGCTCTTCTAACGAAGGAACTAGGGTAGACTTAGAAATTGGTAGTGGTTCGAACTTAGGTTTCCATCCATTACTAGTGTCTAACAAAGGGGTTGAATCTAACAAAGCATTCACCTCATTAATCACATTATCATCATCAAAATCAATCCCAAAGTGAGCTAGGCATTTCTCTAATGGATCTTCTATCAACGTGTTTGGTAATGATTCCTCGACTAATGTTCCTATCATGTTCACTTCTTCTATGATCGAATCATCCAGTTCAGAGGGCAGCTTACTAATATAAAAGACATTCATCTCAATAGTCATATTACCAAAAGACAAATTCATAATACCAGTTCGAAAATTAATGATCGCATTGGATGTTGCTAAAAATGGGCGACCTAAAATCACTGGTATCTGGTTCTCTGGGTCAGGGACAGGTTGGGTATCTAGGATAACAAAATCCACTGGATAAGTAAACTTGTCGACCTCAATAAGAACACTCTCGATCACACCACGAGGAATTTTAACGGACCTATCAGCTAACTGAAGTGTCATCTGGGTAGGTTTCATCTCACCAAGTCCTAGCTTAAGGTACACATGGTATGGGAGTAGGTTCACACTGGATCCTAAGTCAACCAACTCTTTCTCAACACGGTATTTACCTATTGTGCAAGAAATGGTAGGGGAGCCTGGGTCTTTATACTTAGGAGTAGTGGTATTCTGAATAATGGAACTCTCGTGACTAGTTAGGAAGGATTTCTTTTGGACACTAAGCTTACGCTTTCGTGTACACAAGTCCTTAAGAAACTTGGCATAAGCGGGAATCTGCTTAATCGCATCTAATAATGGGAGGTTGATAGTAACCTGCTTAAAAACCTCCAATATATCATCAAAGTTGGACTCCCTCTTAGTTGGAACTAGCAGCTGTGGGAATGGGGCTCTGGGAACAAATTCGGACTCATTAGGACCCTCATTGGTCTCTTTAGAGACTCTATCAGTCTCCTCATTTTCTGGCTGAGAAGGGTGAACTACAACATGTTCACCATCAGGCATGACAACCTTATTGTCAACTTTCTTTCCACTCCTAAGGGTTGTAATAGAATTCACATGATTGTACGATTTCTCTCCTTTTGGATTAGGATCAGTATGACTAGGGAACCTTCTATCTTTTCTCTCAGTAAGGAACTTAGCTATTTGGCCGACTTGAAGTTCTAATTTAGCAAGAGACTGGGAATTATTCTTAAAATTATGCTTGGTTTCCTCTTGAAAATTAACCTGGATCTTTACTAACATTTCCTGACTTTGTGATAGCATATCTTGGCTCTTTTTTAGTATACTAAGAGATTCCTCTAAGCTAGCCATTCTATTCTCAGAAGGGTTCTGGAACTGGGCTTAACCTGAAGAATTCTTATTATAACCAAAACCTGGGGGAGGATGAGAATTACTAGGTTGACCTTGATTCTGGACTTTAGACCAAGAGAAATTAGGATGGTTTCTCCAACCAGGGTTGTAGGTCTCTGAGTATGGGTCAAACTTCTGACGGTTCTCGAACCTAGCATTGTTATAGACAACATGGGCTTGCTCTTCACTAACATGACCTTCCCAAAACGAGTTATTGGGTTCTAATTCACAACTAGAGACTTGAGAGGCTCTAATCCTATCACCAGGTTCAACAAGAGACCTATCTTTAGGCTGATTCAATTCCAAAGCTTCTAACCTTCTAGACAAAGCAGCAAACTTAGCATCTGACGCAAAACTCGTATCTACCATATTGGTGCTACTTCTATTAACCAAGAGTCTTTTAGGGGATTCAACACAAGACTCCCACTGTTGAGATTTCTCAGCAACAACTCCTAAGAAGGTAAAGGAATCCTCAACACTTTTACTAGTGAACTCACCAGCGCACATAGAGTCGACCATGGCTTTGGTCAAATAGTCTAAACCATCATAAATAATCTCTACGAGTTTCATCTTATCAAATTCATGGCGAGGACATTGGGATAGGAGATCATTGAATCTCTCTAAAAACCTATAAAGAGACTCTCCCTCTTGTTGCACACTAGCACTAATTTTCTGCCTAACAGCTGCAGTTTTATGCTTAGGGTAGAATTTCATATAGAAAGAAGCAATAAGTTCCTGCCATGTTTCAATGGATTCAGATGGTAGGTTGTTTATCCAGGTCTTGGCTTTATCTTTCAAGGAAAAGGGGAACATCTTAAGTTTCAAAACTTCATCAGTAAGGTCTTTTATTCTAACTGTCCCACAAATTTCCTCAAAGTCCCTAATATGAAAATATGGGTTCTCATCATCTTTTCCTAAGAATATAGGGATCATCTGAAGAATACTAGGTTTTATCTCGAAATTAGCCGTATTGGCTGGCAATTTAATGCACGAAGCTCGGTTGGTCCTAGTTGGGAACATGTAATCTTTCAAAGTTGCCACCGCTGGCACAGTTGAAGTACTAGGGGTACTTTCCTCACGAAGAGACAGATTTTCAAAATTGAAGTTTCCAAAAACAGGGCTCTCAAAAGAAGAGTCTTCGAGCTCCCTGTCTTCACAAGAAGAACTACTAGGTTTTTCACTAATCAAACGACCTAGAGTGTCTCTTTTCCAAGACCGTTATCTAATGACCTCAGGCATACACTAGAAAAAAAAAAGAAAAAGAAAAAAAAAATCCTAAAAGGAAGGGAAGTTCTATGCAAACACAAAAAAGGCTGACTCTACCACAACAAACCTACTGATTTCTAACAAACAAAAAGCATGATTGCTCCACTTAGATTGTTTCTAGACCAGCTTCTAATCCTTCAAAAGGGAATTCATTACAATTTAAGCAAACCCCTCTGGAATCAATCCGAGTCAAAGTAAGTTGAATCGAGACGAGGGAAGCTCAGTGGAGCTTTGATACCCAAGGTCTCACCGGTATTACAAAGCGGCGCAGTCACGCATTCAACTCACAGAAACCATCATGAACTTCGAAGTATGCTAAAAAGAGTAACTAATATTTTTCGAATGACTTTCCTATTAAGCTCGTTACCCTATCGGTCTCGTTCTATTCCAAATTTTAAAGCTTAGGTTCGCGTTAAATATCGTTTTCCTAAGGCGGGCAAGAAGAGAATGGTGATGAAATCCGAACCCTTATCTTGTATGGCCAGTCCTTGCCCTTTAATAGGAAATTAAAGCAGCCGTTTCAGTTCCTCGACATATATTCACACGAAGGAAGACAGTAACTCGCTGACAGGGGATTCACGAGTGTTTCGACAAACTTACCTCCCGTTCCAGACGGGGGATGAACAGTTGTAGTCGACTCAGGCCACTGACTCCGATGTCAGTGTACGAACCCGAGGGGCCGAGACGATATCGTAATCGTCGTCCTTCTCTGCACACAGTTTATATTTAAACTACCCTTCCGTAGGGTTTAAAAATAATGTCCCAAAGTTTAAAGTCCAAAGTCCAAAAATAAAGTGCAAAAGAAAAGGAAAGTCTAAAAAAAATAAAAATCTAAAAAAAAATAAAAATGTCTCTCTTTTTATTTTTCCTCTCTTGCTTTATAAAATAAAATAAAATCTTCTTCTTTCGCTTCGCCTTTTACTCCAAGTCTCTAAGTATTCACCAAAAGCTTTGGCAAAATTTTCTTTCGCTCCAAATTTCAAATTCTGTAAGGAAAAGACAAAAACCCAAAAACGTAAAGAAGAACAAAATAAATAAATAAAAACAAATAAAAACCTAAAAAAGAAAAAAAGAAAAAAAATCTAAAAACTCTAGCCTAACGACAAGCCGGCGTCGGCGGCGCCAAAATTTGATCTGATGTTCAATTGAGTTGTAGTAAAAGGTTCGTTGAGGCTTGTGAAAGCAAAAGATTCTAGACTTAATAAAACTTAAAAGTAAAGAAAACTTAGATCAAAATTTGATTTCAAGATATTAGAAAATAACCAAGACACTAGAATCCACTATTACACATGAATGAATGATGTCAAATATTTCATAACTCTAATTAGCCTTTTAATCCTTTATTTCTCAATTTACAAATAATCAAACATATTCTCAAATATTAATTGTGTCCCTTAAGCATAGATTATCTAAACAAAGCATAACCTATCTAATTGAATCACAACTAATGAAGAAGATTATGTAAACTTTTAAGCTGCAAAAGCAGTGATTGAGTGAATTATAATTAAATATTAGAGAAAATTAAATAGTTACCCATTATTCATGTGTGAATAGCTTCATCCATTGCCTTGGTTACGCGAGAATTTAGCCTCTCATCATGTTGGAAACACGCTCAAAAATCATTTTTATTGCTCAAGGGGTTTACAAATGATGAATATGGGATAAAACCGGGTTTGTAACAATTATTTTAGTTACAAACCGAACTGTTAGAAAGAACGACAGATATGATGTGTTACTGTCACTGTAGATATACGACCCCCTCCTTTGTGTCGTTGTTATAACATGAACGACAGATTTTTGTGGGTCAATGTTCTTCGTGTTCTTCGTGCAGCAGCGTAAATGACAGCTCTGCAACTTCGGTTTCTTAAGCTCTGTGGTGTTCTGATTCTCCCCAAACTCCCTGTCCTTATGATCTCCAGACCCCTTTTTATACTCAACAGGCTGCGACAATCTCCATATCTTTTCATAATAAATTCCAAGAATAATCTACTATCAAACACCTTTATTCTTCACTGCCAGTTATGGAAAGTCTTCTCTGCTGTCCGATAAAATTGTCTCCACTGTCAAAGAATGAAATCCTCTAACAAAATATTCTCCCCTTCAAAGCATATCCCCCAAATATAAGGAAAGAATATTCGATGCTCTAACTGCTTTGTTTGTTGAAGGGAACTTTCTTTTCTTATCAATTCCACACGCCTGCATCCTCTAAACACGATGAGACTCCTTGAAACCACACACCAACCTCTGTGAATCACTCACAAAACACGGGAACACACAATAGAATCTCGTTTCCCTGTTTTGCTGAGATTTGAAGAAATATGCCTCAATCCAACCCATATACCAACCATGTTTCGATGAAACACGTGGATATCAATCTAAATCCACGAAGAACTCGAACAGAAATCCCGTCAAAATTGTCTCCAAAAGTTCCGCAGTTGAAAAACCATTTTTCCCGCCAAAACAGTTTGTAGTGAAGAAGAGATTGGTAGCCCCATATCCAACGTCCTGGGTGCCGAATAACAAATGGGTGTTGTGGAAAAATGGGATACACATAGCCGTGGGTGACACATAGCAAAAGTGGGGGTCCGTATAGAAAATATCCTTCCGGGGTGCTCCGAGCAACTTTTCGAGCCGAATTTTCCAACAATATTTATTTCCAAAAAATACCTACAAACACACAAAACACCATAATAAGGACGAAAACGAGTACTAACAATATGAAACATTGAGGACAAATTAGACACATAAATGCGTCTATCAGGAACCGATCCTATGAAGAGGTGCAACACATCACAAAGGGGAATCGATCCTTGTATGAGGTGCAGCAAGTTTGTAGCAGAAAGGGGAACCGATCCTATGGACATGTGCAACACGTTTTTAGGCAAATAGGAACCGATCATATGGACATGTGCAACACATATAAGTTAGATACCATATATATGTGGGGAACCGATCCTAGTACCTAATCAACCGAATTTTGGAAAGATAGTGTGACTATGCACAATACTCACATGGAGGTAGAACCGAAACTTGTTTTGGTAGAACCGTTAAACCCATGATTTGTGATTGAGTGTTCTTGATCAATCACATAGTTCTTGAAAGTCAGATGAACCAATTCTAAACCTGCTTGGAAGGGTGGAAAATCAGTTTCAAGGTTGTAAAATATGAAAGAGGATTTACAAAGTAAGGATGTCGACATACTTTGAACACGTACAATAATGTTTATCTTTTATTGTTCAAAGTTATTCCTTAATAGCTACAGGAAGAAAATCCCAAGATCGAAATATAAATAAGTTAAGAATATTTTAATTAAGGTTGTTAATTTTATTTTAGGAAAATGAGAATTAGTAATGTGCATTTACTAGTTGAGATTTTCCAAAGAGATTTTCGGTCATTATTTTGGAAAGAGCATTTCCAGGAATTATGGAAACCGAATTTGGAATATATTGAATATCTTTGAGAATATTTCCGGTTTTGGAAATTCCTTGGTGTCCAAACTTCCTTGTCTATAAATACTTGAAGTTTGCATTTCTAGCAAACTAATCCTTCGTGACAGCAAACTTCCTCGGTTGTGTTTTTACTGGTGAAGCCTCCTATTCGGAGAGGAGAGTAACCTAATTAGGCGAAATCTCTTACGACCGCTCAGTTTAAAGTCTTCTTTGGGATTGAGAAGCTCTACGAGTACCGTTGGTGGGAAACTAGATAATTGCGGTTTATCTTATGTTTTCGATTGATTTGATTAACTAACAGTGGTTGAACTTTGATTGCACCTAGTTTGTTTATGCTTGAGAATCTTCTCTTCTGATATAAGATTCAGTCAAACTAGATCGAAGTTTCGACATGGATCTTTAGACTGTTGTTAGTGCTAAAGACGATCTTGTGATAATCCATTGTTAACAGACTTCGTTTACTGCGTGATTGATCACAAGAGATTCAAGTTGTTGTTTGCAAGTGTTTATTGAAGATCTAAGAAGATTTGAATACAAAGAAGATATTGAAGATTTCTGATTTGGGGTTCATAATCTTTGGTGTGCACAATAAAATTCTTGGGGTACATAAGAGGATCCAACTATAATCTGTTTATCCTTGTGGTATATTAGATTGATTAGTTGTGTAGATCGGCATCAATACAATTCTTTGTGATTAAAAGTATTGATTTGCAAAATCTTAACAATTACCTTTGGTGATTGAACATAAGATAGATCTAAGAACCTGACGAAGGAGTTTATGTTAAGATAAACAGAAGAGCCTTTGTCCGACTCACATCACTTGGTTGAATAGAGTTGATACCAAACAGATTTGTTGTTCCTTTACTGTTTGGAATACGAACCAAAGGAATTGTTCCAAGTACGTAACTTATTCATAAGTTGGAGGCGTGGGAATACAAACGGAACTAGATGAACTATAGGTTTAGTTGCTTGGTCTCAACTATACGAAGTTGGTTTAATTTTATGTAGCGACTTAATCCTGAGAGTATTCAATTCTGGACAAGGTCCCGGGGTTTTTCTGCATTTGCGGTTTCCTCGTTAACAAAATCTTGTTGTGTCATTTAATTTATATTTCCGCATTATAATTTTTTTATTATAATTAAAGTAAATTACACAAACGTTAATTCATATTTACTTGATAATCAATCCTATTGTGTTTGGTTAAGTTCGAACCTTTTTATCAAGTAAACATACTTTGTTGTTGTATTGTCTCGATCTCGTATGCATAGACGATCACACGAAGTGTGAACCGATTAGTTGCATTGTCTCGACTCAGTCCATAGACAATCACTTTCGGAGAAAGGACTTATAGGTAGGAAAAGTTTTAGCTTGAGGTATATTTGGGTACCCTCGTCTTTTCAAATCTGGTTTCTGGAGTGGTGCTAGCTCCTCTCAGCAGCCACTTAACAGAGACACTGCTTACATCAGAAACTGGCAACTAATGCAATCATATTTTCACTGGGATGTGCACTACCATCTCCAAAGAAGCTTAAAATTACTGAGATAGACTTAAACAGTCAGCCACAAGAACAAATGCTTGAATCCCCAAGGGATATTTATGTTATTGATGAGCAAGCTAAGTCCAAAACCCATCCTCATGAATAGTTCAGTGGTGAAGGATCAAATGCTACTCCTGCCAACCTAAATCAAATGGCAAGGAAATTGCAAAGTTGGGCTGATGTTAATATGACCCCTAAAAACAGCAGAAAACTATGTGACCCAAAGTGCAAACTTCCATCAGAGCCCGTGGCTCCTTTATTACTTGCTTTTTTTGGTTTATAGTATGATATCTTATGATTTAGTTTCTTGTCTTTCTTTTCTATATTATAGTTAGTTTTAATCTTTGTTTCTCTGTTTGTTCTCTTTTGGTGTAAATCTGCAATTAGCTGCCTGCCTACTTTAATATGTGCTAGTGTATTTATTGTAAATCCTGTTAATACAATATGTATTTTTCTTCTAAAGTGTTATATTTTTGCCATCTTTACTCAGCTTTGATCTCCATTGATTCTTTCCTTGTTGTGTGTTATCTGTTCTTGCATCATCATAGTTAACTAGACATTTCCTATTTACTTTTTCATCTTGCTCTGTTCTTGCATCATCAGGATTTTTATATTATATCTTCTTGTTCTTTTCTTCCCTGCTAGTTGTGTTTGATTTCCTTTCTTTTGTTTGCTATACTACTGTCCATAAATTAGCTTTGAGGCTTTTTTCTCTTCCTTTGACACCTAATTCTTTATATTCTCTTCTTTATTCCCCTGTTAGGCTCCTTTCAGCTCAATCACCATGAAGTTGTTATCCTAGAATGTCCAGGGTTTTGGGATTCCCCTCACAAAAGACTAGTTTAACTTTTTGTGCCAATATTACAAGCCAGATATAGTTTTTTTAGCGGAGACAAAATCCCCATTATCTCGCATGGACTCATTTTTCAAAAATTCCCCCTTCTTTGACTGATTCTTCGTTCCATCCGTGGGAATAGCCTAGGGTTTAAGAATAGCCTGACACAACAATATAAAAATGAAATTAATATCTTCTAAGTTTAATGTTTGTCATTTTGAATCAAGGATAGGAGATACATATATCATGATCACATGTGTCTATGGAGAAGTCGAAGCAGATGATAAAATCGAACAATGAACATATATCTCGGACATCGCACAACAAATAAATAAGCCTTGAGTTGTGATAAGGGACTTAAATGTTATTCTGGATCCATACGAAAAACAAGGTGGAAATAAAGTAGGCTCCAGCAGTAAATCCTTCATCGTCAACACTGTCGATTCTTTGGGCCTACAAGACGCGGGATATGATGGATCGTCTTTGACTTGGTCAAATAATCGAAAGGGCGAAGAAAACATCTGCAAAAGAATTGACAGAGCACTAACTTCCTTCTTGTGGTCTCAGAATTTTCCGGACACTAAGGTAACTCACCTCCCGAGGGTAGGTTCTGATCATACGCCGATTTTATTAGATTCAAACCCTGGGAAAACTAGGATACAAAAACCATTTAGTTGTCTTAGGTCTTGGTTAACTCATTCCACCTTACCCACGGTAGTTGAAGCCTCTTGGAAATTGGATTCCGACAACTCCGGAGAGAGAACCTTTTTTGAGCTCCTTAAATTGTTATCATCGGATTTATCCCATTGGAACTCAAATACCTTTGGGAACATCCACAAACATATTAAGTCCCTAAACAATAAAATTGTCAGTATCCATAGATCCGGAAACATTTCTAAAGAAATAGACAAATTAAAAAATCTTCAAGCGGAGTTAGGAAAATGGTACAAAATAAAAAACGATTAGTATCATCAAATTTCTAGGGATAAGTTCTTCAAAGAATACAGAACACGGAATATTTTCATTCCGCCGCCTCAAATAGAAAAAGAATCAATGCAATAAATTCTCTTAGAAAACCTTCTGGGCAATGGCTTTCAGATTGAGATCAAATCAACTCGGTTCTGGTTAACCATTTCCAACAAATAGGCTCGTCCCAAAACAACAATTTCGATTTTGATCTATCTAGCATCATAAATCCGTGCATCACTATTAAAGAAAATAATTCCTTGACTCTTATACCCTCTAAAGAAGAGATCTGGCACACCTTATCTAATATGAACCAGTGGGGAGCCCCAGGCCCAGATGGCTTCTAGCCAGGTTTTTTTAAAGCCAACTGGGACATATTGGTAAAAGATATTATTGACTCAGTCCAAGAATTTTTTCATTCGGGCATTCTTGACAAAGATTCTAATCATTCCTTCATAACCCTCATCCCAAAATTTTCCACCCCCCAAACATCGGGAGATGTCAGACCTATTAGCCAGAGTAATATTATTTATAAAATTATATCAAAAATATTAGCTAATAGACTAAAACCTATTCTCGGCAAAATCATCTCCCCAAATCAATCGGCGTTTATCCCAGGCCGACAAATCACAGATAACATTATAATTGCTCATGAACTTATTCATTCGATGAAAACCACAAAGAAAAAAAAAGATTCATAGCGTTAAAACTAGACCTATCAAAAGCTTTTGATAGGGTTGAATGGACTTTTATTGAGAAAGTCCTCTTAGCTTTTGGTTTCTCGGAAAACTGGACAAATCTCATTCTGCAATGCATATCAACAGCCTCTTTTTCGATTCCTCTAAACGGTTCCTCGGGACCCACTTTCAACACCTCGAGAGGTTTAAGACAAGGTTGAAAATACGAGGATACCCAAATATACCACAATCTTAAACTTTTCCACATATAAGTCCTCTTACCGAAAGTGATTATCTATGGACTGAGTCGAGACAATACAACAAATCGGTATTCACACTTTGTGTGATCGTCTATGGATACGAGATCGACAAAATACAACAATCAAAGTGTGATTACTTGATAATAGGTTCGGACTTAATTAAACTCTATAGGATCACTATCAAGTAATATGGAGTTAACTTTTGTGTAATTTACTTTAGATTATAATAACAAAAATTATAATTGCGGAAAAATAAAAGTAAATGACACAACAAGATTTTGTTAACGAGGAAACCGCAAATGCAGAAAAATCCCGGGACCTAGTCCAGAATTGAATACTCTCATAATTAAGCCGCTATACAAAATCACACCAACTTCGTATAATTGAGACCAAGCAACTAAACCTATAGTTCACCTAGTTTATTCAGTATCCCTTTGCTTTCGACATTCAATAAGTGCACGCACTGGAACAATTCCTTTGGTTCGTATTCCAAACAGTAAAGGAACAACAAATCTTTTTGGTAACAACTTTATTCAATCTCAGTGATGTGAGTTGGAAAAAGGCTCTTCTGTTTAATCCAATAAACTCTTTTGTCGGGTTTAGATCTATCTATCTAACAACTACCAAAGTAGCAGAGTTTAGATTTTGCAATAAAAAATAGGATATATCAAGATACTATATAATGATGCCGATCTACGCAACTAATCAATCAAATCTATCAAAGATAAACCATTTATAGTTAGATCCAAGTCGATCAAGATTTATGCACACCAAAGATTACGAACCCAAATAAGTAATCTTATTCGTTTTCAAATCTTCTTAAATCTTCAATAAACACCTGCACACCACAACTTGAATCTCTTGTGATCAATCACGCACAGAACGAAGTCTGTTAACAATGGATTATCACAAGACGTCTTTAGATATACAAACAATTCTAAAGATTCCGTTGACACTTCGATCTAGTTTGAGTGAATCTTATATCAGAAGAGAAGATTCTCAAGAATAAAAAAACTAGGTGCAATCAAAGTTCAACAACCGTTAGTCAATCAAATCAAATAAAAACTAATAACACTGCAATTATCTAGTTTCCCACCAACGGTACTCGTAGAGCTTCTTGATCCCATAGAATTCTTTAAACGAGCGGTCGTAAGAGATTTCGCCTAATTAGGGTACTTTCCTCTCCGAATAGACGGCTCCACCAGTAACAACACAACAAGGTAGTTTTGCTGGCTCTTAGGATAATTTGCTCGGAATGCAAACTTCGGTATTTATAGACCAAAGAAGTTTGGACACCAAGGAATTTACAAAACCAAATATTCTCAAGATATGCAATATATTTCCAAATTCGCTTTTCATAATTCCTAGAAATGCTCTGTCTAAAATTAACCGAAATCCTACTAGAAAATCTCCAATTAGTAAATGCACATTACCAATTTTATTTTCCAGAGATATGCATTTTAATTGCTGATAATTAAAAGCATATAAAATTAACAACCTTAATTAAAAGATTCTCAACTTATTTCGGTCTGGGATCTCCTTAAGTTATTAAGGAAATTATTTGACAATAAAAGATAAGAGTTACTGATCATGTTCAAAGTATGTCGACATCTTATTTCTTTGTAAACCCTTTTTCATATTTACAATCTTGGAACCGATTATACCACACTTCCAAACAAATTAGAACTGGTTCATCTGATTTCCAAGAACTATGTGATTTATCAAATATCAAGACACTAATCACGGGTTTACGGTTCTACCAAACACAAGGATCGCTTCTACCTTAATATGGTTACTGGGACCGGTTACATCAGTTACCAGGATCGGTTACATCAATTACCAGGACCGGTTACCATATTCTCATGGTATTACTTGTGATCGGTCACACAAGTTACCAGGATCGGTTACACCAATTACCAGGACCGGTTACACCAATTACAAGGATCGATTACACACTATTTTGTGATCGGTCACACCAATTACTAGGATCGGTTACACCAACTACTAGGATCAGTCACACCAATTACAAATATCGATCATACCATCTTAGGTGATTACTTAGGATCGGTAACACTAATAAAAGTCATACTAATACATGAGTCAGGCATTGCGACTAGTTTTACCAAGATACATAACAAGTTATGATCTGTTATACTGACTCACACATATTGGTAATCCAAAGATATGCAATGAATAACAGTACCAATAAGCCTAGCGATTTCCCTTTCGATTCATAAAACAAGTTCATGAATGTACTTCCTTTAAACGAATGTAAACATTGTTTCCTGGGACGAAATCTTCACCCATACTGAAAAAGTGGGGGTACAACAACCTCACCCAATAATTCGCTTAGCAATCTGTATGGACTAACTCCAATATACTTTTAAGAGAATCAACTAGATAGTCAGACTCAATCTTAATAAAAAGTATATCAAAGAGTTATATCTAAATTTCTCGATTCAGTCCCAACTCAAACAAATAGAAATCTGCGAGTCTGATTGAATACAAGAGAAATTAACTTGAACGGTACCAAAGACCAATGTTCAAGGATCAATCAATTTCAATCAACAACCAAAGGTTGGATTTACCAATTGCTCGATTCAACGCACAACCTGTGCTATTTCAATCATATAACAAAATATAATGCGGAAAAGAAATAACACAGACACCAGAAGTTTTGTTAACGAGGAAACCGCAAATGCAGAAAAACCCCTGGACCTAGTTCAGATTGAACACACAATTTATTAAGCCGCTACATACACTAGCATACTACAAACTAACTTCGGTATGGACTATAGTTGAACCCCAATCAATCTCACACTGATCCAAGGTACAGTTGCGCTCCTTACGTCTCTGATCCCAGCAGGATACTACACACTTGATTCCATTATCTGATCTCACCCACAACTAAGAGTTGCTACGACCCAAAGTCGAAGACTTTAATAAAAAAAACTGTATCACACAGAAAAGTCTACAGGAATAGATAAATCTGTCTCCCACAGAAATACCTACGGTTTTTTTTCCGTCTTTTGATAAATCAAGGTGAACAAGAACCAATTGATATACCAGACTTATATGCCCGAAGAACAACCTAGAAATATCTATCACGTCACAGTAATCTTAATCGACTAGCGAAACAAGATATTGTGGAATCAAAAACGATTAGATGAAGATGTTTGTGACTACTTTTCTATCTTGTTTATCATAGAAATTAATCTCAAGCCAATCTTACGATTGCAATCTTAGTTACCTTGGTAACAAAGCATTCAATATTCACCGTTAGATGAAAACCTGATTAGATTCAAGCTAATATCTTTCAACTGTTATATCGAACTTAGATTCTTATACACAAATGAAATGCACGTTCATTTAGGTATATGTAACCGTACCTAAATGTGTACACCTAGTTGGCTCAACAGTAGTTAACCAAATGGTTATCCATATGAACACTTTCATATCAACCTTATTCATCTTCACCATAACTAGTTCAAATGACTCAAAAGAACTAGTTAGAGAGTTGTTCAATTGCTTAGATCTCATAGAAGTATACAAGACACAATCGAAGCAAAAACGGTTTTGATTCACTCGAATCGATTCATGAACATTATAGCCACGGTTTGCAAATATGCATTCCTTAGTTTATATATGTCTTAGTTCACGAATAAACAGTTTTTAGAAAATAACCCACTCAAGTATGCATACCGGTACGCATACTTAACTATCCGGTTTGAGTTTGTTTTCAATTCACAAACTCCAGCAGAAATTCACAGGATGTGAACTTCCGGCAGTACGCGTACGGGTACGTGGACTTAGCTTCCTGAAATCCTGAACCAGTAAAGTACGCATACTTTAGTTCAAGTATTTTGGACTTACACAAGTATGAATTCACATACAATGTTTATATCCATTCAAGGTTATATATTCTAAACTCTCATTTCAATCATTGTAACATTCTTAGAGGATGTTCAATAGAGGTTATTCACACACTATTTTTCATCAAAGCGATTTTCAAGATATTGAAATAATCAACATGACTTTCGTCACTTGTAAAGATGAATTTGGCCAGGCTTACCAACACATATTTCGAGAAATAGATAGGCGAGATAAACTAGGCTCGAAATAGCAAATATGTATAATCGAAGTCTATATAGCAATACGACCTTTTTCTCAAGATAGGAGATAGAGTAGATAGATAAGTCCAAGTCTCCACATACCTTTTAGTCGATGAACTTCCACCAGTTCCTTGAGTAGTTCTTTGTCTTTGCATGATGAACACCGTGGAGTCTAGATCTCAACTACACTTTCTATCCTAGTCCGAGACTCAGCTATAAGTAGACTAGAAATCAAGACTTATAGTTTTGGAAATTAAACTTGACAAACAATCTTGAGATAGAAATGCTTGCGAGTTCTACCGAGCAATGCTCTAACACATACCCATACACATAATCACAATAGCATTCATACGATTATGTCGATGTCTTATATACGAAGTTCAAAATATAAGCGATATACTTCGTATTCTAATTCCTTAACACTATGTCTACTAGAGTATAATCATTTACAGCTTCGCAGTTATGTTTTCAATATAACACGACTTGAAAGATATGTTGGTAATGAAACCGTTCAAGTCAAAATATTATTAACCTCAAGAGGAAGGATGATGTCGTCGATGTAGCTTGTTACTTCTTCACATTCTTCAAGTCTTCGAGCTAGTAATACTTGTATGTCCCAGTATCCTAACCTTTCTATCCTAACCTATAAGAAGTCAAAATAGTACATAATCAAGCGACTCTTTAATTGAGTTTTGATTCGCTAAAATATGACAACCAAACTTGACATACCAATGCTTGGTGATCCATTATCACCGTACCTTTTCCTAATAAGCATGGAAATTATATCTAGACTCCTCGAAAAAGCTATTGAAGACAAGAGAATCACCAGATCAACAATGATGCTCCCAATTAATATATCCCACCTTTTTTTTCGAGGATGACTGCTTTTTATTTAGAAAAGCAGATCTGAGGGAAGCGAAAAATCTTTCGAAAATCTTACAACCTTTTGGGAACATCACTGGCCAGATGGTTAATCTTCAAAAATCCAGTGTTTACTTCAGCCAACGTTGTGGATGGGCAAAAACGGGTCGCCGGTTTTTCGGGAAAGTGGAGAGTCGAGCGTGCTGTCGAGACTCCTCAGCCGGGAAAAATATTAATCCTCACACAGATGCGGCGCTGCAAAGGGGGTGCTTAGATTCGGGAAATCAATCTGTATGACTCCGGCCTAAACTAAGACAATGACCATTCCAGAGTCAATTCGGTCGCAAAGAGGAGATGGGTTGATCTGTAGGAGGGAAGCTGAGAGTTGTGTGAGATCAGTGATGATCGAGGATTGTGGGTGTGTTGAAGGTTTCTGCAATAATGGTGAACTGATAAGTTCTGATGGATTGATGAATTCCTGAGAGTCATAGCTCAAGAAATTCTACGTAGACGAGAGTCTATCTCTTCAATCATAGTTTCAGAGACTTATTTATATTGTCAGAGTCGTGAACACCTTGATCCCTGTAAGTGTGACGGTTTCTTGAGTGAAAGAGTGGGAAAGTGTGAGATCGTGGTAAAGTCAGTTCCATGTCGTATGGAGACTTCTGATCGTGCACACACTACTTTGCTAACTCCTTCAACCGTTTACACGACTTACACACATTTCTCATTGTGGATGAATCCACGTGCCGTAGACCGCCAGACCAAAACCTATGTGATATCCCCCATTTGTGGCGTGATTGATGTCTCACAAGTCGTGGAGTCTACAGAGTAGACGTGTTTTGATTAGTCAATTGTTGACAATGAGTCTGAGTTTCGTTGAATCGAGCATGAATGATGAATGCTCACCGATTCACGGGTTGAACATGTAGTTCTCTGAAGGGATATCAGTATTGTTGATTCACTGATGAATTACTGACGAGCGTCTGAGCAAGTATTGCTCAATTCTGCGAATTACTGAATATTGAGGATTTGATGAACAACTGAGTAAGCATTTCTCAATTCACCAAATTAGTGATTTTTGATAGTCTGTCGTGCAACTGAGCAAGTATTGCTCAATTCGACAAATTACTGATGAGTTGCTGAATTTTAATCAATATTCGAGCAATTGAGCAAGTATTGCTCGATTCGGCGAATTATTTACTGGTGATGTGACCTAATAAAATATTAACTAAAATATTGGTAGATTACCGAATACTGTATAATTATTTTTTGTGCTCATTGGTGGATCAACATAAATTTATTAGTGTTTGAAAGTGCTCAGAATGATGGTTTCACAGAGCGTTTATTCGAAACCCTAATTTTCGATCAATCCTCCATCAATTGGAGAATTGTTGAAAATTAGTCATGAATGAAGAGGTACCGACCACATGGGATGATGAACGCCCATGTGATGCCCAGTGCTCGAGTGAGCACGCACTAGGGTTCTCAGCTTGAGAGTTGGTGAAAGAATGATTATTAAATGGTGGTTTCACCATTTACTGAAAATATTGATGGATTCATCATCAGGTGGTAAAACCTAAGTATAAGATATAGGACCGACCAAGGGGCATGGGACCGGCTCTTGGTGGTCACGGGACCAGTTGTTGGTCATTTGGAGAATCCCCAGTTGTTTGGAGAAAGTTCGGGCCCAGTATAAGTAATTAGGTCAGAATTATGAAAACATGTGGGACCGGCTTTGTGCGGGCCCTAGGAATGACTCTGGTCGGTCATGAAGGTGTGCACGTGTTTCCATGGTGTCTGTGTCTCCATAATGAGAGTTTCAGTATTTTCTGATGTGCGTTCGAGCAACATCGTGAATTTTCAGAAGAGTTTCATCTTGACTGAGAATTCTCGATTTTTGTCTGAATGAGCGTGTATGCTCAATTCATCAACATTTTGAAAATATTAAAATAAAAGTGTTTTAATATTTAAATTTGCCGTGAGAGGCTAGCCAGTCGTGTGACCATGTTGGCTTTTGGTTTTCGTGATTCGAGCAATATTTGAGAAAATATGAAGAAATCATGAATTTTGCTCAAACCCAGGAGTTTCACGAGTTGAGAAAAATAATAATTATGAAAGATTAGGGATTGCAAGGTGTGGGACCGTCCAAAGCTAGGGCATGGCCGGCCGGCCATATTTCCTGGTCCCGCACACCTTTCTCTATTTTATAATATTATTTTTTCGTGAATCTTTGAAGTTATGGAGAATCCTTGAAGATATTGAGAATCCATGAGTTTTTGTTGAAACGGAGGAGTTTCGTGAGATTGGGAATAATAATTATAAAAAGCTAAGGATTGTGAGGTGTGGACCGGCCATGGGCATGGCCGACCGGCTACGTTGCCCTGTCCCGCACACCTTTCCTTATTTTATAATATTATTTGGTGAATCCACCATGTCATGGAGAATTCACAAGTTTTGCACAAAATAAGGAATTTTGCTAAGATGGAGAAACCTTCATGAGTTTATGAAAATAAAATAAGGAAAAATAATGGAGGAAGCATGGGACCGGCCATGGCTAGGGCACGGCCGGCAGGCAGGTGGGCCTGGCCCATGGGCGCTTCTCCATTATTTTATTATTATTTTCTATCTCCTATTTTTTGTAGGATTCCTCATTATTTCATGTTTTTGGACGCTCGTTCGTGCATCCGGGTGCTTAGTCGTGCATCATTGTCGAGTACACTAGCACCATTTTTGTGGGGCTTACTCAGTGATGGTCCAGATGCTCGATTGCTGAGTATTTATTACTAATTTATGAAATTCAATGGAGAATAGTTCATGAAACTGAGTAATAAAAAATGAATAATTGTTCATTATTAATTCATAAAATCAGCTATGGATTCGACTACGAATTCAGAATAATAAAATGAGCATTAGCACCCTATGGGATCATGGATTCGACCATAGAATCGGAGTAATTAAAATTATCCATTACCATTTCATGAGATCAGTGGATTCAATCATGAAATCGGAGTAATGAGATAACCCAGTTGTGTTTTATTGCCATTCTATGAGATCAAGCCGTGGATTCGATCATAGAATCAGAGCAATTTTTATTGCCATTCCATGGGATCAGGCCGTGGATTCGACCATGGAATATGAGCAATGTTATTGACATTCCATGGGATCAGGACGTGGATTCGACCATGGAATAGGAGCAATGATAGATTATTCTGGGAATTCAGTAGTGAATGTCACGGCAGAAGTAATCTATTTCAGAAAAGATATTAGCCAGTTAAAGCGTCACATCCATTCTGAATGGTGCATAGTTAGGGAGTCACGACGTTGTTTATGACCTGAAGGCGCTAGTGTTCTCAATCTATGGAGAACCGCCTGAATCTATGCACTCTCTCCACATAATCAGGGAACGGTGAGTGTCACTGACGTCCTGAAGACGTCCGCCGCCCAATTATTCTTCTATGTGGATGTGGGTCTCTCTCCTGCAGTTAGGGAACAGTGAGTATCACCGACGTCCTGAAAGCGTTTAAGTTCTGAATCTACGGAGAACCGCCCAAATACGTTATTCTGCATAGAGGGCACGACGAAATGCCAGGGATCGCTAGTGGAGGCTTTTCGAAAACATATTCGTCATGGCTTCGTAAAATATGAATCGTTGCATGCTTGAAAGCCGTGTCAAAAAATGCCTCATGATTTTACGATTTTGCCCTTTGTTGAAAATCCACCATCTACATTAAGTCCCCTGCTTAGTGAGGAACAATCATGTTCCTCAGTATGCATTAAATGGTGATTTTCAGTCGGCAAGATCAGTGGTTGAACTCAGTCTACAAAGGTAGTTTCAGAATCCTCGATTTACCCCAATGGTGTCATGTACGAGCAAATGCACATATGAGGATCCTGATAGCGAGGTGGAGTGTCATCTGAGCGTGGAGAGATGACGCACTGCTGATTTGGGCGTTTGGAAGTTTATATGGTCGGTTTAGGATTTGCAGGCCCGAGCCCAAAAAAGGAAACCCATGTTTTATTAGGTTTTGGAAATAAATTTGATATAAAAGGGAGGAATCCCTAAAAAAATTTTATTGACCGACCAGCACTCCATTTTTTCATCGCCCTCACAAGTTCAGCAGCAGCAGGAAAAGTTCACGCCAGCCCCGCCGACGTCCGATCACCATCCGACAGAATTCCAGCCGGCACAGACAGGTAAGTCCGTGCGATTTTTTTTTTTTTTGCTGTAAGTTTTATGATTCATGAGTTTTTCACAAAACCAAAAATCCCATGGTTGCATGCACGCGTAGGATTTATGAAGGATTTTTAGAAAACTTATGTATATACCCGTTTGTCCATTAGTTGAAGGAACGAGCAAAAATCCCTAATATGGAAGAGACACATAAAATTTTGAATAGACATGGTCTAGTTGCAGTAGTAAAAGTTTTGTTTACTAGGTTTCATTAAAACCCAAGTTTGTTTTTGAAAGTATGAACCTTCAAATACTTTTGAGAACGTAGGTTTGTATGTAAAGTAATAAATAATAATCCTTAGAGTTAAAGGAATTTTTGAAAAGGCCTGGAGTTCATGATAAAAATTTGTTTGAGGACTCTCGAAATTTTATTTGGACTTCACAAAAATAGGAAAGACCCTCGTTTCATAGGTGAATGCTCGATTGGGCAAAAAGTTTTTTTTTTATATTCATGTGAGTTTATTAACTCACGGAAAATATTTTTTTTTTATGCGCGTGACTTATTCACATCTTATTAAATAGAAATCGAGTTTTGAGAACACACAATTTATGAATTGGTGAATTCACAGTGTATGTGTGAATTCAGTAATTTTATAGCGTATGTACACGTAAAAATCAGCGAGTGCTCATATAGAGGGTTATGTGAATTAATCATAGTTTCTCGAAAAGTCAGTGTTGACTCTTGAATGGTATGGTTTATGCTCGATTTTGCAGGTTTGAGAGAACGAGCAAATTTGGGGTTTCACGTTGTTATCACTAAGTTCGTGAAATCGTGAATAAATAAGAGTTGAGGATTACCATTTTTGTAGACTTCAATATGAGCATCATAATTGTCTTGTTGCTTTAATTCCATTGTGTTGATGAAATTCATGTATGGATGTCACATCAACTTTGCAGAGATGACTCAGTCCATAGCGTTTGTGAAGATGATGTTTCCTCTAGAGAGGATGTTTCCACAGACGCTTCTTCTAGAGATGATTGTTCCTCCAGAAATGATGATTCTGATATTTCTAAGGAGAAAGAAGAGATCCCCAGGACTAAGAACATTCCAACTGCTGAGGACAAATTCTTTGTGTGTCTGTATAGACCTGAAAAGCATCCCTTAGGCTCCTCATTTTGGTTGCTGATAAATCCCAGGAGCACTACTCAGAATAAGTTGGTATCTCCTCAAGCAGTAATTCGGTTTTGTTTGCAAGGGAAACACTTTTCGGATTCTCACGTGGATTTTAAGCTTTCACGAAAACCTCTGACGCATTTCTCTGGATGGGCAAGACACATGTTGGGTCATAGCCGTATGAGGACCGTGTTGGATCGTGCTCAGGTGACACGAGCCATTCAAGCTGCTGGAGATTTGATCATCAATCATGATATACCAGGTATGGTAGCTTTGCTCACCCGTTGGTGTGTTCCTACTCACACGTTCATATGCAGATGGGGAGAATTTACTATTACTTTAGAGGATGTAGCTGCTTTGTTGCACCTTCCAATTACCGGTAATTTTCCTGAAGAGCTTTCAGCAGAGGAGAAAGAGATATTTAATATATTGGAGGCCAAGATGCACGAAGTCAATGAGTCACCCATATCCTGTTATGCTCAATGGTTATCGCATTGGTGGCCGAGAGATAGAATTCCTGAAGAACCGGTTGATGACACTTTAATAATTGCTGCTTTCTTATGTCTGTGGCTCTCCAGGGATATCCTCGAAGATTGTGGACACTTGCTGAAGCCGTTTGTGATTCGCTTTTCCATAAAGATGGCTAAAGGTGGGAAAATTCCCATTGGCAGTCTATTCTTGGGTTCATTGTTCGCCAATTTAGACTCTTTAGTTATAGACTCCAGTATTTCTGACGACTTCATGAAATTCGAGACATATGCCAATACCATGTTCCTCCAAGCCTTGATGTGGGAGAATCTTGAGAGTTATGCCCCCATTACCCGTAGTATCTTGCAAGGTCTCAAGGTCGACACTCGTCATGCCTTCCTTGAGAAGAACAATGCCAGGATCATGCGCTGGTCTAGAAAGAAGCCTCAATACAAGATATGCATTACTGACGTTTTGGACATTGAATCCGAGTTCAACTTTCGCCCCTGGGTGTCGGTTCCTTCTCTCTTCTCACGGCTGATCACTTTTAATAATGCTGAAGAGAATATCACGTTGAGTACTGGTGCTGGTCTGAGCGAAGGAGAGAGATCTTTTGTCTTGAGTTGTACTCCTGGTTTCTTGATATCAGTAATGAATGGAGAATTCCAGGTAGAAGAATACAACATTGACAGAGCAGCTAAACAGATGGGTCTTGATCAGTGTATTCCGGGTCATTGGACAAATAATCCAGAGATTGAGTACCTGAAGGCTCACTTAGACTGCACACGTGTGGAAGGAAGCGATTATTTGTTTCCATGTTCTGACCGAGATACTTTCGTAACCCCTGGTTACATAGAATTTTTGCTCAGCAACTTGAGCGTGTGTACCAGTTTGCAATGAATGTTTAGTCCCCGGTTCGAGAATTCCCTTCCTATGACATGATTTCTGATCGACCCAGGATGAGATACCTTTCCAGTGGCGACAAGAGGAAAACGTCTCCAAGTGCGACACCGGAAAGTCCCTTTTTGCGATTTCAGCCAAAGTATGTCAATCACACTTTTAATTGTATTGTTGACCTTGTGATAGGATGGTCATGCTGTGAGACCTCGAATTGATGTAAACTCTCCAAACCTTTAAGAAAGTCCTCAATGAGGAGAAGGCAGGAGCAGGGCATCTCATAGGATGATACCGAACAATATACAATCCCCTGCCGCTTCTTTGGTGAGTTGTTAGCGCCTTCTTTGCCATTGTGACTTTCTCGTCCATATAATTAGGATCTTGAAAGAGTATTGTCAATTCGTTCCAGAATTTCACTCCATCGGTTATTGATGGTCTTCGTTTTTCTCCTGGTCGAATAATTCAGGGATCCAACACTGAAGAAGTCGACGTAAGTATTCTCTTTTCGTGTTAATCATTGTAACATGCTTTTGGACGAATTAGTGATGATTGTTGTTGATGTATTCAGGAGGAAATCATTGCGGACAAGCATCATATTGATGAAGCACACTCTTCTTTGAGTCATGGAGATATGGAGAGTTCCCGAAATCCCGAACCGAATGAAGATAACGGAGTTGCCAACGGAGATTTCAACATTGCAGAGCCTTCAAATGGTTTAGAGACTCCCATAGTAAGTATACCTCCTGTGACATCTTCATAGATATATGATATTTATGATTTATGAATTAATGAGTGAAAATCCATGTGAATATACGAGTAATTTTGCCGAAATACGTCACCAGAAAATTTCAGACTTCAGTCTTTTAGTAAAAATGTTGTAGAATCCTCGTTTGGAGTCGGATTTTCGATATCTGCATATGCATCTTCAAGCCCAGGAAATTTCCAAGCTTTGGTGAAGAAGCTTTTTGACTTTTGAGCATGTTTAGAGCCTGAAAAAGGCGAAACAGTAAAGTTCCAGGAGACTTTCAGGATTTTCTCAGATTGCATGTTGCCCAATGTTTTGGCCACATCTCTTCGCTCGTTCCTACGATTATTATGAAATTTTGACATGTTGTATAGGACTTCCATACGAAGAGAATGGTGTATAAAGAAACTCTAGATTCCTTACCAATTGCTCCCAGTTCGTCATTGAACACAGGGCAGTGTAAACTTTTTCCAGCTGAGCTTGTTTTGAAAACGTGTTTCATAACTTTCGCACAACTTGTGAATGTATTAGATGCATAATAAGGAACTTAGATGATGTAAGTTCACTTACTTTCTTAATTTTATGGTCATATTGGGTCTCCATGCTCGAACCATTCTAATCTCATGTAATCTTCACATTAGGTGCCAAATGCCGAAGTTGGGAGTAACGGATCCAATGGTGATGGTTTGGAAATCCTGGAGCTTTCAGTGATGAGACTTCCATCCCTTCACCTCAGGGTCATGAAGTGCTGGTTGTTGATGCCGTGGAGGTGGCGCAAACCCCAATTGTGTCTGAGATTGTGGAATCCAAATCGAGAATGGTAGAAGCTACTCCAACTGAAGTTGACCCCATGATTGTTGACACTGCTCTAGTAAATGAGAACCGTATGATAGTACATGAGTATCCCACTGCAGGGATTTCTTTGGGTCTTCAATTTGGTGAGTTGCTCCCATATCACCAGTTGTTGGCGGATTTAGCGTTCCCATCGGATATGCTGCCATGTACGAGAAACTGTGGGAAATGTATGGACACGTCGTTGTTACTCAGGATCCAAGACGCAATTATTTCTTGACGAGGCAAATAGAAGCCATCTTGCGTGTTATAAATGATATCCGGATCACAGCCAGAAATGTTGTTACCCGAGATGTACTCTTTGATTGGGAGTACAACTTGAAGAATGCTGAAGAACTTGGCTTCAATCTGAAGTGGCTTCGTCAAAAGTTTGAGGCTATCAGGAAAGCGGTAGAGGGTGATGCTCCTTTCCCCACTAGTGATGTTGTGTTGAAGAATATGAACGAAGTTGCTGAACTAACCAAGAAGCTGGAGGCGGAAAAGACAGCCTTGAAAGTCTTGGAGGAGGCAGAGGAGCAGAAATCTTTCTTTGATGACTTCCTTTAGTTTTCCTTTGACAATCTTCTGAGAGACGTGAGGTTTTATTGATAGGTTCTGAATTTATGAGTGGCTGAGGATTTTATTTTGGATTTTGGATTTGTTAGAGATTTTCTTAAATAAAAGACTTTGATAGATTTCTGAATTTCAAATACTGAGTGCAAGTATGCACACGTTTTGGAGGAATTGAAAAATACAAGTAAAAGAAAATCCTAAGGTGTGAACGCCAAATACTTTGAGCGTTTGCCTTGGATATAAAACATCTAATATTGAATGCTTCATGCGTCGAAAATCTTGAGCCAATTCTCACGAATCACTGGTATACTTGTCTTGCCTTTGATGTCAACCAATTTGTAGTATCCTCCAGCAACTGTCTTAGTAATCATAATAGGTCCTTCACAGTTAGAACTCTTTGTGAAGTGCAAATTGCGTCTGGTTGCCTTAAGAACCAAATCTCCTTCATGAAATTTGTTAGGCTTGGTTGTACATGCTTTGAATATCTTCTGCTGGTTTGGAATTCCTCGTGGATTTGGTGGAGCTTTCCAGTTTTGCGGCACATGTGGACACTCATGCAAAGGAGAATACTTAGGATATTGATTGTGAAATTCAGTCATTATCCTAGCAATGACCGTGTTAGTGAGATGATGCATTTGGAGGGGATCTGCGTCTAACCATTTGGTGAAGTATTGCTGAGGTGAGACTAACCACTCATAGCGTTTGGTGATGGCTAGGTTTTGAGCAAGTCCCCAGATCAGAGTAGCATATTTGAAAGTTGGTAACATATATGCATCATGAGGAATAAGACTTGACTGATTGCGAAACCTTCCGACAAACTCGTTGGCGTTCTCCCTAGGTTTTTGTGCGAGCTCCATCAAGGCTTTGACTTTTCCCAAATTCTCGAAAGGTTGATCGTCTTCCGAGTCAGAGCTTCCTTCGACGAAGAATCGTGCAACTGAAGATGATGAGGATATCACATCAATTTTTCCATCATGAATCCATGCTCGCCCCAGAACCATGTCATATCCCGGATCCTCCTTAATTATGAAGAATTTAGTTTCGGTCCAGGCTGAATCATTTCTTATGTTGAGAATGATGTAACCATAATCCTCCCTGGAGGTTACCTCATGATCTCGGATTGAAATTGGGGCATGAGTTGCTTCTTGTCGAGTAATTCCAGCAGCTCTGAGGGTTTTCAAAGGGATGATGTTAACAACAGTGCCAACATCGACCAATGCTCGTTTGAATTCATTTCCCTTGAGATGCACCATAGTGAGAAGTCCCCATTCGTACGTCTCTTTGTCCGTCACTGGCGGTCCAGGGAGTGTCTCCTGAATTGTCAGTCGTTTGCCTGACACAATATAGTTCAGTGCAGCAAACATATCATCTCTTTGAGACTTTGACAAGTACATCAACTCGCAGACGTACTCAATTAAGGATGGAACTGCTTCTTTGACTGGCTGCTCGGAGACTGCGAATGTTCTGATTGGGAGAGGATTTCTGTGCACTCCTTCAGTCCCCAGTTCTTCTGATTCGGCCTTCTCTTTGAAAATGCGCTTAAAATTTCTGCAATCACTTGTTGGATGACTGACATACCTATGGAAATGACAGTAGCGTGCATTTTCCATTTGTTCCCTAGTTGGTTCCTTTTTGACAGGAGGTAGTTTGATTCTACCATCTTGGATCCATACTTCTAATAATTCGATCACTTCTTCAATGGGAAAAGGGAAGTCAGGAACTTCTTGATCATTCTGCTGAGGTTGTGCATTTCTAGTCTGGTTGTCATTCATTGGAGCTTTCGGAGGGTGAGACGTCGGAGTAGCATTCTTATGTTGATGTGCCTCGGCTTTTCTCTTGCTCCCTTCAGCAACATTCATGGAAGTTTCAACGTTGTACTGCTTGTTGATCAGACGCCGGGAGGTGATGCTTCGATTGTCTTTCGATTCCTTTACTTTGACAGTTTAGTTCTTTCCAGCAAGGCCGGAGTAGTAGTCGCCGATCGCTTGGCCGCTTCATGAAGTTATGAGAAGGTCTGGAAATGAAGATTTTCCAGCAAAGCTCTGTAGACTGGGATCATCCCATTGATGCACAAGTCCACCAATTGTTGTTCAGTAACGTTGGGATCATGACAGTCTAAAGCTTGAACTCGGAACCTCTTCACATAATCATTCGGATTTTCAGCAGCTTTCTGAGCCATCCTTCCCAAGTCAGAAAGAGTAATTTGCTCAGAAACAAAGAAGTACTTCCTGTAGAAAGCATTAATCATTTCTCCCTAATTAGCTATGCTCCCTGGTGCAATATTGTTGTACCAAGTATACGCTCGACCCGTCAGGGATTTTGAAAACTCCTTCAAACGGACAACATGGTTATGTTTATGTTCTCCTAATGCTTCCAGGAACCGAGAAACGTGTTCTCGAGCATTCCCCGTTCCATTGTAGAGTGTGAACGTTGGAGAAGTGTAACCCTTTGGGAGAGGGATTCTTTGCGTAGCAGCGGGATATGGAGGGTGGTGACGGTGCACGGACGCTGCATGGCCTCTTCCTTGATTTTCCATAAAACGTTCCAGGTCTTCACGGGTGATGAAACTGGCAGGTTCAGGTTCTGCAGCTTTGCGGGTTTCATCATCGTCAGGGACTGGAATAACTTCAGGATCAACAGTTGGAGATGTTTCCTTGTCTTTTCCTTTCTCTTGAGTTTTGTCTGACATCCTGTCAGTGAGAGTTTTGAGATAGTTAAATAGTTTCTTCTGAGTAGCAGTCATGTCAGTTTGATTCTTGGCGATAACTTCTTGGACCTCATGAGATCGTCTATGGTAGGCGGATTTTCTCTGATTTCTTCTAGATGCCGCCCAAAGAGAGGATGATTTTCGACTTGGTGTGAGGAGGAGTAATGTCACCACCGTTATTAGAAGCAGGAATGGTTTCAAGAGTACCACCACTGTTGTTGTTGTTGGTGCTAGTGTTGTTGGTGTTGGGATTTGTAACTGAACCTGACCTAAGATCGACCATCTTTTGAAAAAATTATAGATTGCAACCGAGAGATTAATCTCCCACTGTGGTCGCTAATATGTAGATGGGGAAAAATGGGTCGCCGGTTTTTCGGGAAAGTGGAGAGTCGGGCTTGCTGTCGAGACTCCTCAGCCGGTAAAAATATTAATCCTCACACAGATGCACCGCTGCAAATGGGGTGCTTATATTCGGGAAATCAATCTGTACGACTCCGGCCTAAGCCAAGACAATGGCCGTTCCAGAGTCAATTCGGTCGCAAAGAGGACATGGGTTGATCTGTAGGAGGGAAGCTGAGAATTGTGTGGGATCAGTGATGATCGAGGATTGTGGGTGTGTTGAAGGTTTCTGCAATAATGGTAAACTGATAATTTCTAATAAGTTCGAATGGATTGATAAATTCCTGAGAGTGATAGCTCGAGAAATTCTACGAAGACGAGAGTCTGTCTCTTCAATCATGGTTTCAGAGACTTATTTATATTATCAGAGTCGTGAACACCTTGATCCCTGTAAGTGTGACGGTTTCTTGAGTGAAAGAGTGGGAAAGTGGGAGATCGTGGTAAAATCAGTTCCATGTCGTGTGGAGACTTCTGATCGTGCACCCACTACTTTGCTAACTCCTTCAACCATTTACACGACTTCCGCACATTTCTCATTGTGGATGAATCCACGTGTCGTAGACCGCCAGACCAAAAACCTACGTGATATCCCCCCATTTGTGACGTGATTGATGTCTCACAAGTTGTGGAGTCTGCAGGGCAGACGTGTTTTGATTAGTCAATTGTTGACAATGAGTCTGAGTTTCGTTGAATCGAGCATGAATGATGAATGCTCCGCGATTCACGGGTTGAACATGTAATTCCCTGAAGGGATGTCAGTATTGTTGATTCACTGATGAATTACTGACGAGCGGCTTAGCAAGTATTGCTCAATTCTACGAATTACTGAATATTGAGTATTTGATGAGCAACTGAGCAAGCATTGCTCAATTCACCAAATTAGTGATTTTTGATAGTCTGTCATGCAACTGAGCAAGTAGTGCTCAATTCGACAAATTACTGATGAGTTGCTGAATATTGATCAATATTCGAGCAATTGAGCAAGTATTGCTTGATTCGGCGAATTATTTACTGGTGATGTGACCCAATAAAATATTAATTAAAATATTGGTAGATTATCGAATATTGTATAATTAATTTTTATGTTGATTGGTGGATCAATATAAAGTTATTAGTGTTTGAAATTGCTCAGAATGATGGTTTCACAGAGCGTTTATTCGAAACCCTAATTTTCGATCAATCCTCCATCAATTGGCGAATTATTGAAAATTAGTCATGAATGAAGAGAGACCGACCACATGGGATGATGAACGCCCATGTGATTCCCAGTGCTCGAGTGAGCACGCACCAGGGTTCAAATCTTGAGAGTTGGTGAAAGAATGATGATCAAATGGTGGTTTCACCATTTACTGAAAATATTGATGGATTCATCATTATATGGTAAAACCTAAGTATGAGAGATGGGACCGACCCAGGGGCATGGGACCGGCTCTTGGTGGTCACGGGACCAGTTGTTGGTCATTTGGAGAATCCACAGTTGTTTGGAGAAAGTTCAGGCCCAGTATGAGCAATTAGGTTAGAATTATGAAAACATGTAGGACCGGCTTTGTGCAGGCCCTAGGAATGAATCTGGTCGGTCATGAAGGCGTGCACGTGTTGCCATGGTGTCCGTGTCTCCATACTGAGAGTTTCAGTATTTTCTGATGTGCGTTCGAGTAACATCGTGAATTTTCAGAAGAGTTTCATCTTGACTGAGAATTCTCGATTTTTGTTGGAATGAGCGTGTATGCTCAATTCATCAACATTTTGAAAATATTAAAATAAAAGTGTTTTAATATTTAAAATTGCCGTGAGAGGCTATCCAGTAGTGTGACCATGTTGGCTTTTGGTTTTTCGTGATTCGAGCAATATTTGAGAAAATATGAAGAAGTCATGAATTTTGCTCAAACCCAGGAGTTTCACGAGTTGAGAAAAATAATAATTATGAAAGATTAGGGATTGCAAGGTGTGGGACCGGCCAAGGCTAGAGCAGGGCCGGCCGGCCATGTTTCCCGGTCCCGCATACCTTTATTTTTATAATATTATTTTTTCGTGAATCTTTGTAGTTATGGAGAATCCTTGAAGATATGAAGAATCCATGAGTTTTTGTTGAAACGGAGGAATTTCGTGAGATTGGGAATAATAATTATAAAATCTAAGGATTGTGAGGTGTGGGACCGGCCATGGGCATGGCCGGCCGGCTACATTGCCCGGTCCCGCGCACCTTTCCTTATTTTATAATATTATTTGGTGAATCCACCATGTCATGGAGAATTCACAAGTTTTGCACAAAATAAGGAATTTTGCTAAGATGGAGAAACCTTCATGAGTTTATGAAAATAAAATAAGAAAAAATAATGGAGAAACATGGGACCGACCAAGGCTAGAGCACGGCCGGCCAGCCGGTGGGCCCGGCCCCATGGGCGCTTCTCCATTATTTTATTATTATTTTCTCTCTCCTATTTTTGTGTAGGATTCCTCATCATTTCATGTTATTGGACGCTCGTTCGTGCATCCGGGTGTTCAGTCGTGCATCATTGTCGAGTACACTCGCACCATTTTTGTGGGGCTTACTCAGTGATGGTCCAAATGCCCGATTGCTGAGTATTTATTACTAATTTATGAAATTCAGTGGAGAATAGTTCATGAAACTGAGTAATAAAAAATGAATAATTGTTCATTATTAATTCATAGAATCAGGTATGGATTCGACTACGAATTCAGAATAATAAAATGAGCATTACCACCCTATGGGATCATGGATTCGACCATAGAATCAGAGTAATTAAAATTATCCATTACCATTTCATGACATCAGTGGATTCAATCATGAAATCGGAGTAATGAGATAACACAGTTGTGTTTTATTGTCATTCTATGAGATTAAGCCGTGGATTCGATCATAGAATCGGAGCAATTATTATTGCCATTCCATGGGATCAGGCCGTGGATTCGACCATGGAATATGAGCAATGTTATTGCCATTCCATGGGATCAGGTCGTGGATTCGACCATGGAATAGGAGCAATGATAGATTATTCTGAGAATTCAGTAGTGAATGTCACGGCAGAAGTAATCTATTTCAGAAAAGATATTAGCCAGTTAAAGCGTCACATCCATTCTGAATGGTGCACAGTTAGGGAGTCACGACGTTGTTTGCGACCTGAAGGCGTTAGTGTTCTCAATCTACGGAGAACCGCCTGAATCTATGCACTCTCTCCACATAATCAGGAACGGTGAGTGTCACCGACGTCCTGAAGGCGTCCGCCGCCCAACTATTCTTCTATGTGGAGGTGGGTCTCTCTCCTGCAGTCATGGAACATTGAGTATCACCGACGTCCTGAAGGCGTTTAAGTTCTCAATCTACGGAGAACCGCCCAAATACGTTATTCTGCATAGAGGGCACGACGAAATGCCAGGGATCGAACGCTCAGCCAGTGGAGGGTTTTCGAAAACATATTCGTCATGGCTTCGTAAAATATGAATCGTTGCATGCTTGAAAGCCGTGTCAAAAACATGCCTCATGATTTAACGGTTTTGCCTTTTGTTTAAAATCCACCATCTACACACGTATACATCCGAAACATGGGAAGAATTTAGCAAAAATCTTAAAAGTTCCGATGATGACCAAAAACGATAAATACCTGGGTACCCCTCTTTTCTTTGATAAGAATCGAAAAGCCAATTTTGAGCCTCTTCTACAACGATATTATTCTACTTTACAAGGTTGGAAATATAAACTTTTGTCTCGAGCGGGTAGGACTGTCTTGATAAATTTTATCATTCAGTCGTACCCAACCTATGAAATGAAAGTTCTTGCACTGCCAAAAGAAACTCTTAATCAACTCGACAGGATTCAGAGAAATTTCTGGTGGAAAAAAGATGGACAAAAAAGAAAAAGAGGATTTATAAAATCTTGGAAAAGTATATGGAAGCCCATTTCCCAAGGTGGTCTGGGAATTAAAAACCCCCATCACTTCAATTTAGCTCTTCTCACTAAAATTTTCAGTAGACCGGTAACCGAACAAGACCAATTATGGGTCAAACCCATATAAGAAAAATATTTCCCAAACTCGCACCCTCTAGAAAAGTACAGAACTTCGAATCTGTCTTGGATTCGAACCAACATACAAAAAGGTTTAGAGCTAATAAAAGGTAACTTTGTTTGGCAAGTCAAAAACGGAGCTTCGGTAAAAATTTTGGAAGACAGATGAGTTCCTAACGCAGATATAATTCAAAAAGTCCCCAACATGCAAGATTAGGCGCCAACAAGAGTTCAAGAGCTAGTAACGGATCAGAATAAGTGGGATCAGGAAAAGCTAAACCAAATTTTTTCCCCAAAGGATAGGGAAAAAATTCAAGCGTTAAATCCAAGGAAACAAGAGCAAGACATCATTAGATGGAGGCACCATCACTCAGGAAAATTCACGGCCAAAAATGTTCATAACTTTCTAACCAATCAGGATCAAGACATTAATAACAGCCTAGATTTCTCATGGAATAAGATTTAGAGAATTCAAGCAATTCCAAGAATAAGACTTTTCATCTGGAAACTATCACAAAAAGTTCTCCAAACATCTGCTAGACTAGGTGCACATAATAAGGACATCGGCCCGATTGCCAGTTATGTAATAATCAAGCGCAAGAAAAGGAATTTCATCTCTTATGTGAGTGCCCATTTTCTAGAGCAGTTTGGTTTGGTCTATCCCTAAATAATATAATCTCCAGCTACATCCCCAACACATTTATTTCATGGGTTAAATGGTGGATTACGGAGACTAACTTGAGCCATATTCAAGTACAAATTTCTACCATACTTTGGTTCATCTTGAAATATAGATGCTTGGTGGTCTTTGAGAAAATAAACCCAGGCCCAATCAGTCTAATAGGGCAAATCAATAGTTTCTTACAATCTTCCTAGTCAAATACCATGCAAAGTAATATGAAAACGCAACAGAAAATCTCAAACAATTACTCTTGGTCCAACCTAAATTCGGATTGGATAATCTTCATTGACGCTTCTTTTAAGAAATAGGATTTGTCAATGGGATATGCTTTCATTCTATATTCAGCTGATGAAGAAACTTTCATGCACCTATCTGCGAGTTCGGAGTGGGCAACGTCAGCTTTCCACGCAGAAGAAAAATCCTTATTAAAGGTTGTTACGTGGTTAAAAGAAAATATATTATCAAGCGTGTTCATAGTTACTGACTGCAAAGCTTTGGCGGACAATTTAAATAAGGTAAGCACGGACTCTTCGTGGTCAGCGGAAAATACCTTGCAAGAAATAAGGACAATATTGGGTGATCTATCTCAAGCTAAAGTGAAATATATCAAGAGGAAGAATAACTCAGCAACGGACTTCATTGCAAATGAGCAAGGATTAAAAAGCTACAACACATGTCAGAAAACATGCGACAAAAAGTTCATAAATCTAGCATAGATTCTAATGTTTTCGATAAAAATGACTTTGTAAATCTCTTGTATTATATTTGCTAGCTAATATATGATTTTTTTCCATTAAAAAAAGAAGAAAAAATGGGTAGAGAATTTCAAAAAGGATTCTAACAGTCAAAAAAATTAATATTTTGTAAAGCAAAATAATTTTCCTTCTGACTTCTGCTATCTAAACACGATATTAAATTTTCCTTTCCCATTCCAGTTTGTTTCCCAGTTGAGAAATTTCTTTTTCCTAGTGCTAGTATCTTATTATTAAGCCTATATATACACGAAACCTTAGCTATAATCATAATTACTAGGTGGGACGTCCGTGCTCTGCACGGGCCCAGATATTCTACTGAGGACAGATATGTTTTATTGCAGGTGTAATTTTTGCAAGAATTACATCTAAAAATAAATTTAACGTGATTGAAATAATGAAAATTAATTGAAAATAATAAAATCAAACACCAAAAGAATTCATTGTAGTCCTTCAAGTCTCGTTGTCGGATAGGATCTATTTTTTCCAGGGGTTTTGGGAATAACTTCCATCCGATAGTATGATTTTCTTACCTCGATACTTAACCATTTATATCTTTAATGGTACCCAAGATGCAAGTTCACTTGAATCAACTTTATATATACATTAAGAGAAAAAAAGAACATAAATAATATGAAGATTAAACAATCACAGACTTACGCTTTTAGTTTCTCCCAAATGCAGGTAGTACTCAAGAAAAGAGTTAGTTACATTTTAACAATAAAAAAGTATAAGTCAATGAACAATCACATGACATCTAAATTTACATGTATCTATATCTCCAAGCTGGCAAGCTACAGCGCAACAAAAACATCAGTAGCAAAATTCGATAATCGAGTACATTTCCCTCTGCAGTGACATCAATATATGCCTACTCCAACAGGATCTGAAACAACAATTGCAAATAAGTAATGGCTACAAAGAACGCTCTGTCTCCTTACGAACTAAGAAATGCAGTTCCCATGGCAATGCCAGCAAACATTCTCTGCAATGATATGATCCAAAAACGACTCCATGTAGCTACTTTAATTTACTATCAAAAGTGCGGTCGAAGTTAGAAGAAAAAAAAGGAGAGCGCTTGACAAAATTTATGTCACACAGTCACAACATGTGCAGACTCAAATCCGACTAAAGTATTAAATTTCAAATTTTTGGCCACCCATATTGTCTCAACCTAAGTCACATTATCATATAGTCATCCAGATTTTGCTGCAAGCACCTTGCAGTCCAAGTATTGTTGATTTTGCCGCATCCTGCAAGATATATTTTTCTTACTTGAGTCAACTTCAAATTGTTAACAAAGGTGGCTAATCTACTTTATTATAAATGATTGGAAGTTACTTAATTAAGGGTCTTACTATCAAAGCTTCCGACTTGAAAGCTATGCACAAACAGAAATATACCTAATGACCAATGGAATATAACCATGTAAAACTACAATTCGGCAAAGCTAGTATGACCTCACCATTGAGGTTTTCCTATCTGTTAAAATAAATATGACCATTGCATGAAAAATGATAATAAATATGACCACTTACAATAAAAACGTGCAATTACCTTTGCATATTAATTGGTCAAATTTCTTCGACATGAATGGTCCTTCTTTCCAAGATCCATAATTGGCTCAAGCTCCTTAGAAGCTATGTGAGGAACACCAAGATTTATCTCCTACTCAGAAAAAGAAAAAAAGTAAATGAGAGCATAATACACTCTATTACTATCAGTAACATCCAATACGCAGAATTCGTTGTTTTTACCCCTATGTTTTAATTATGTACTGAAATCATTTTGCAATGAACCTAATACTTCTTGGTAACTTTCGAAACTAGGTATTTTATCTTTCACGACAAACACTGAAAGGAAAGGCTATTCATTAGCAATCATGTACCAATTTTGTAGTTGTGGTGATCAATTCCCCAACACATTATAAGCATTTCCTGGTGAGCCAAAGTTGACCACATCTTTTTGACATCACTGCAAAACCAAATGAAAATTTCTAAATATGAACAAAATCAATATATCTTATGGTCCAGAAACATTACCATCCTAAATATAAAAATTAGGAGACGCCTTAAAACTGCTTACATTTCAAACCATTGTTAAAACATGAAGGAAATCTCTTTATACCTTGAGACTTCTTACATAATGCGGGTATCCCGTTAAACTTAACATTGCTTCTCTCTAAGTTTCGGTACAAAACTCCAAGGTTCAATACCTGTACACCGAACTCAAATGCACCTTAGATAATAGTAAACAGAGCGTTCTAAGTTACAAAATTTCAGCAATATTATGTAGAACAATTTGATAAGCAACATGGTGGATAACTTTTAACAGTTAAAATACTGTTAAGGATTCACAGAACATATAGAATAATGAACATAGAGATACAATTATGAAAACTGCCTTTAGCTGACAGAAGTTTGCAAAGAATGCCAATACACCTGGAATATATGCCTCTCAATTTTTCCTTTGGAACACGAAGAAGTTGGTCCTCTCTATTTGTTGTTTTCTTACTGATTACTGATCTGTTGGTGCATGTGAAGGTTAGGGCTACGAAACAAATAAGAAAAATTGGAAACGATAACAAAACAACAAAGAAACATCAATGAAACTATAACAAAAAAAATATTCCAAAAGTGAGTAGCAATCTCTAAAAATTACAGCTGCAGATGAATTCAAGCGGATCTATAATCTTGGTTAATAGACTAATATTAGATCAGGAAAAATAGGATTGCAGAAAAACTAATTGAGTTTTACCTTGCTGGGACAAAAGTTCAAAGAGATTTTTTTTTATATATTTAGGAAGATAAGATCGACTTATTACGTCGACTGATTCTGCAGAAATAAATCGAAGGGCAGCAGCGTTTCGTGAAACTGATATTTAGGAAAACTTAAAAGAAATAAACATTGTGCGAATCGAATAGGGGTTTAGTAGAAAGAGAGACAGTAAAAAAAAGAGAAGTGGGGCTGAGAATACGCAAGATTAGTGGTGTGAAAAAATAAAAATTTCTTATTGGTCTAATTATTTTTGGTGGGGCCAGAAACGCTAAGAAGAGAGCTCATAATATTAATTTACGTAGCTACAAGTTTTTAGTTTTGATATTGTTCTTTGTGAATTCATTGATTTCACTTAAAGTATTTATTATTTATCGTTACTTATGTTCGATGTCTGCCAAGGCAGAAGCTATCGATGAAGATACAACTGAGAGTTTTTCTTCTGTCACTCAAGTACCAAGTACCAAAACTCGGGTGGAGAATCCTTATGATGACACTCAAGTTTTCATTGAAGTTCAATTGAGAGCAAAATCTCATGTATATCTTACAAAGAATGATATGCTAGTCGACATGACTCTTTCAAGTAAAAAGTCCGAGTCCGCTGCACGACGTAAGCTAACGGCGGTGAAAATATTTCCCATCAACTTGGTCGATTTATTTGCCTAGGATATTTTTTGCAATTGCAACATTGAAACACTTTTCGCTATGGATATTTTAGACGACTCTTCCTCCAACCTTAGGTTTTGGAACTTTTTTAAACGGTTAGTATCAAGGTATGGTAATAAGATGGCGAACCTATGCCTCAAAATTAAGAGAAGCGTCGTAATTATAGTCGTCAGACTGGAAGTGGTGAACATTATAAAAAAACGTATACAACGACAAAGATGAAGCTTTCTTGGAGGCGTACTTCTTGACAGGCTCAATAGAATTGCAGAACGATGTCTAAAAGGTAATGTTGATGAAATTCAAGAAGAGATTCAATTGTCAATGTTGGAGATGGTCGATATAAAGAGGTTCAATGAGAATGATGATGGCGGCAGTGACAAGGATGAATGCATAATTTGCTTGGACGAATTTAAGAGGGAGAATAATGTTACGAATTTCTATTGCGGGCATGTATTTCACACCAAGTGCATAATCGACTGGATAAACAAAAGACAGCCATATAACTTTTGCCCATCGTGTATGGATGAGCTGAATGCTAATTTGATCTTCTGATTACACATTGCTTTCATATGGACCAAGGAATTGACTATCATCCCGAGCAAATGTCTGTATTATGATACATTGGAGAACATGAACGAAATGAAATACAGAAACAACAAAGATAGACTAATATTTATTCTTTCAGCGAAGAGTGCAGTTTTCTTGGAATACTAGTTTAGGTAAAGGACACATCTAAAGCCAGGGAGAATTGTAGATTGGAGTAACAACCGATTTGGTTTGAAGATACTTCTCGAGAGCTTCCATACCCAAATCCTTTCCAAAACCACTCATTTTGTATCCACCAAAAGGACAGTCGAAATCAAAAGCGAAGTAACAATTAATCCAAATAACACCTGCACGTATTGATCTCGAGACTGTGTTTGCCAAATTTAAGTCATTGGTTATAATTCCTGCTGCTAATCCGTATCGCGTGTTATTAGCTTTCTGGATTGCTTCTTCAACCGTCCTACAATCCCAAATTTAAATTTTTATAGAAATGAGTATAACACTGACAGGTACTTTTATGCATAAAGATTTTTCGATATGAATTATGATTTTACTGACGGTATTTTTATGCATGTAAACTGTGCAGTTTGAATGCTTGATATTTTTGTTAAGCAGACTTACTTGAACTTCATGAGGGCCATTACAGGTCCAAATATTTCATCCTTCACTATTCGCATATCCTCCTGCAAATATTTGTTAGTTTGAAGACACCAAGCTTAGCGGCCATGACATCCACAAACTGGCGCATGAGGAAGAGTGCATTTTATTGTTTTCAAATACAATCGAAATTCGAAGTTTTACCTTAACATCTGTAAAGATTGTGGGTTCAATGTAGAACCCCTTCTCACCAACTTGTTTACCACCGGTTAATAAAGTGGCTCCTTCTCTGATGCCTTGATCTATATATGAAAGAATTTTATTGAACTGCTTCTTGTCCACCTGCACCAAACAAAAAGGTGTCTCTTCACTCTCAATAACTAAGCATATATGAACACAAAATTGTTACTTACCTGGGGACCTTGCTGAGTGCTTGGATGAAATGGATCACCAACAACCCAAGCCTTCGCTTTTTCTGCTGCTTTCGTAACAAATGCATCATAAATGCCTTCTTGAACATAAACACGAGATCCTGCTACACAAATTTCTCCCTGCAGTTCCGTTGCATCAACAAAGTTATATTCTTGAACTAGGAAAAGCGTGACGAGTAAATACAAGCTTGTTAAATCTTGCCTTATTGTATAGAACTCCAAGGAGTGCTAGATCAACAGCCTTCTCCAAATCAGCATCATCGAAAATTATAAGAGGTGACTTCCCGCCTAGTTCAAGTGATACAACTTTCAAATTGCTTGTTGCTGCTGCCTGCATTACTACCCGACCAACTTCTGTGGAACCCGTAAAACTCACCTGTTCAGGAACCGCAAAAATCAACAAATTTACAAATAGAAGCTCACACGAGAATGAGACAGAAAGAGACTTACTTTGTCAATGTCCATATGAGAGCAAATTGCAGCACCAGTCGTGGGGCCAAATCCGTTAACAATATTGAGAACTCCATCAGGGATACCTGCCTGATAAAGAGACTTACTTTATCAATGTCTATTGAAATAATCACCCGGTTTAACAAGATATATATACATTAAGTTCAAAAAGAAAGGAAACGGATTTAGATGGGTTACCAGCTTAGAGAGATGAGCATAATAAAGAGCTGAAAGAGGTGTCTGTTCGGCAGGTTTGACTATCATAGTGCACCCAGCGGCTAGTGCAGGCGCGCACTTATGGAAGAACATAGCCGAGGGGAAGTTCCATGGTATGATGTGTCCTACGACTCCAATAGGCTCAAGCAATGTGTACCCTTGCATCTCTTGTGATAACTTTAATGTTTTCCCATGGATTTTATCTGCAGCGCCAGCATAATAACGGAGGTTCTTTGCAGCAAATGGGATATCTAACATCTTACCATGAGCTAGTATCTTTCCTGCATTTATAGTATCGAGAATCGCTATTTCCTCAACATTTTCTTCTATCAAATCCGCGAATTTCATCATTATCCTTCCTCTCTCCTGAACAAGTTAGGACAAACGACTATGTCAAGCATGTGCACTGCTGGAGTTTATATGCCACTCTAGCTCCTCAAACGCAAATGAACGAGGAACCTACGAGTTCATAAAGGAAAGCGAGAGAGAGATATTGCTTACATATCCAGACATACGAGGCCATTTCCCATGGTCGAAAGCTTCTCTAGCTGCTTTAACAGCCAAATCAACATCTTCTTTATCTCCTTCTGCAACTCTAGTTATTACTTCTCCGGTTCTTGGATCAATTGTTTCAAAAGTTTTTCCTGTTACAAGGAAAACACAAAAACAAATGCATGATTACTTTCATGTACACATAGAACTAATTTGAATTTGAACCACTGGACCAAGACACGAGCTGTTGATTTGATAATTAACGCGTGTCAAAGCGTACTGACAAGCACACAACACAAGGGAAGTCTTTACTCTTGGAGCACCAAAAGTAGTATTCAACGGGTCGTATACCGTATATTATGTCATTGAGCAAGGAGAATACCAAATGGTAGGCAATTAAATCACAGAAACGATAACAATATCTTTCTAAAGCTCGCAAAAATTGCTTTAAGATTAAACAAGGCTTTGACTTTGTTGTGTTTACGGTCACCAGCAGGTTCTTTCAGGTACAGATTGTTTATCCGGCCAGCACAACACTTACGTTGTGAGTCTTGTGACCATTCATGCACCATTAGAAGTGCGACAGTACAAAGATCCCAACCCTTTATAGAACATACCGACTTTTGACACATTTATCTTACATGTCCCGAATTCCAGCCGCTAATTTTGGCTACTGGTTAGTGATTATTCAATATTTTTCTGTGGTCACGGTTTACTGTTCAAATATCACCGGGTACCAGAATCAGTTCCGTTGATGACCTACCTAAAAGTTTGGTGAAACAAAGTGGCCGTCGACTTATATACTTGCACACACGTCTTCCATATGTAAGTCTTTGGGGACCTCGTTTTTGCCGTATGCTGCTGACTTTAAGCAGCAAAAAACAAATGAAAAGTAACAAACAACTGTGGGGTGTTTTTTCATTCTTTCGGTCATGGCGTAAAGTAAGACTTTTTTATGCGAACAAACTCCATCATCAAAGTACTTTCGCCAAGGAGGTTTGATCTAGATATATTTGCCAATAACTTATGAACCGTAACATTTTGCTGGGGAATTTTGGTGCACGCCCTAAAACGTCCTTGGATTGGCACCGGCAACAAAAAAAAAAAAAAAAAAACTTTTGATACTGGCGATAATCGTAAGGGATGAATGCAAACTCGAGGAAAATGAAGGGTCGAGCGCACACTATATTTTCCCACCAAAACGCTCTAGACAGTCGGACTTTTATAGAGTAATGTTTTGTTCAACTTTTCACGAATCACGAGATTATGATTGACATATTAAATTTTCAGACCAGACTATGACATATCTCTGACTTGTTTTCTGCTCGAACATAAAAAAAATATACTTTACAAAACAGACGAGTGGCCGGGGGTGTTAAAACTATGGTTTCGGTTCCGATTTAGGGATCTTCACAAGGCCGTTTGGGAGTTTCTTGCAGCGGCGCTGTACTTATTACTACCTCCACATAGTGCCTCGTGGACTAGTAGCTGTCCTTAAAAGCAAGAAAGAAAATAACAAAACTTGCGAAAACAATAGGGTTACCTGAAACAGAATCAACGAACTCTCCATTGATGAAAAGTTTGGTGAATTTGATTTCTGGGATTTCGTTGGTGATTGCAGTCGGCTTAGTCTCCATTTCTTCTTCTGTTTTGATTTCTAGTGCTCTCTTATCCTCCTCTCTTATAGTTAATAAGTAGTGGAATCGTATTCTGGATTTTGTGGGGGACTTTGGTGTTATCTGAATATCGGATGATGATGATCACTTGTTTGAATATGGTGTCGGTTCAAAACCTATATATACTGACGCTGCCAAGTGCTGATAATGACGAACGAGACCGTGAAAGTACTGCTGCCCTAAGGAACAAGAATTCTAATCCGGAACTATTGTCTTTGGTTCCAAGGGATATTGCTACATCGGACCCACACTGGGAATTTTCAGTGTTATCTTTTGTTCTTCTAGAAAGATGAATGCAAATTTATCACTAATGATTTTTCTTTTTCTTTCTATGACATCATGATTACCTCATTGGACTCCCTGGACTGCTGCCGTAAAAGTGAAAATACCGCTGAAAAGGGGCAGTCAATCTGGCGATCAAATTTGGCTTTCACCAAAAATGGCGGGGCGGGGAATGGGTACATTCGTCTGAAATCACGTGCAATTTTAAAATGCATTCTTGTTCATACTAATTATAATCTTCGCAAGAATTTCAGAAACAATTATAACCACAAAAGATCGCGACAGACCGAGAGAAAAACTACACACAAAAAATCGCCCCTCACAAACCATCCCCTTCACATCTCCCGAGAGGCAGGGTCTATTGGAACCCACAAATAAAAAATAAAAACTGTCAAAGACGATTTTTATCTGGTTTGTTTTTTCGGTCTGTAGAGAAACGTTGGTATAATTACCGTCCAACCTCGGTAAAAGTGTAAAGTCAAACAAACCCATTTAATAAGCCTAAATGGATTTCAAATTAACATTTGAAATGGAACACTAGTATACTATCGTGTGGATTTGGCTATTTCATTCACCAATATATGAAAAGCGCAGTTATCTAAATTGACCCTAATTTGCACTTCGTTTTGTTCCGAAGCTGAAATTGAGATGGTGGGCTCGCCACCACTGGAGTTTAGCAGAGAGCCATTGCTATTAGAGCTCGATATATCGAAGTGTAAGTCTATCATTTTTGCATTGAAAATTGGTGAAAGATAAAGCTAAAAGCTAAATATAGCTTTAGCATTTTTATATACTTTCACGATTATGCTCGTAGGAGTTTGATGGAGGGAGATTTATGGAATATACTAAATGTATTATTTTACTATCACTATTTGTCCTCCCAAACCGTAAAATGTTTTCCATTGCGAGTTTTTCAGATGATTTTTTTAATGAAATCTACTTCCTCGTTAAGGCTCTTCCAAGCCCCTCTAGCATTTGATTTATGAATAATACGGAGAAGATAAGAGTTTGGGAAGTATCTTTTTTTTAGAGCATTAAACTAGAATTATCATTTTTTTCAGCAAATTATCCATTTGAGTGAACCATCATTTCTAATGATTTCTCACCATAATTCACATTCATATTGTTTAGTCTGTTTGTGATATGAGAGACCTCATTCGTTTTAGTAACTTTTGAAACATCATTTTGGGAGTTCATTCTGAAATTTAGTCTTAGGTTTTGAGGGTTCCTAATAGAGCCATAGAATGGCTGCTACAATCCTAAAATATATTGGTGGTTGAGGATTTAATGTTAGATACTTAAATCTGCTATTGTTATGTTGTTGAGGCGGATAAAAATCATTCATATAATCTAGGATTTTTAATAAATTTTCTGCAAGAAATTCTGTTTGAAAGAATGAGTTTTAAATTTGTCAACTAGGAAAGGAAAAAAAAAAGTAATTGACTCTTCACGCTTAACGGCTTTTTGAAATTTGAATTATTCTAAAAATTTGAGTTATGGTTTTCACAATTGAGTCCATGAAACGGTATTAAGACAACATGTCCTAAAAGCTTATAATCAAGTTTGATATTCCAAGAAAGCAAACACAAGAAATCTCGAGCTTCAACAAGCAAAACGCCAATAGTAGTAAACTCCATGACCACAACTGGGATGAACACGAATATCATATTCCGATTTAACATTTTTTTGATGAAAACAGGGGAGAAAAATAAACTAGTTAGACATGAAAGAAGAAAAAAATTAAATGATTAGGATGAAATAAAGATTAAAAAGCCAAAGATGGATAAAGATTTACTGTAAACAAATATTAAGAAATATAAATATAGAAATTAGAATAGGGTTGCAAAGAGAAAATAATAACCTAGTCTGGTTCATATTCTTACTCAGATCTAGTCCATTTGGGACTAGACCTCGGCAAAAAAACTTTAATTCTTTTTAAGTTTTAGTAATAAGATATGCTTTATTTATTTAGTTGTTGTATTTTTATCTTTTTAGGTTTTCATTTTGTTCAAGGTTCCAAACTCAATTGTGGCAACTAAACACGAGGGTTGTGTTTGTTGTGGGATCAACTCAACACCTTACGACACGAGAAATGAATGGAAACATTTTTTTTCTTTTTTTTGGTTTGAGATCAGTCTAATTTAAACGATGTCCCAACCAATTATGAATGATTGGCTAGGTCACACTTTAAGTGCTTGTAACCTTTACCGTTAATGGTGATTCTCTCGCCTTCACTTTAATGGTGATTTTCAGTCATCAGATACTTCAAATCGTCGGCCAAGATATTGAGCATACTGCTCTTTTCAATGGAACAAGTCTTAATGAAGAAGAAAACCTATTTAATGGTAAGGGTTATCCCTTGAAGACCATCCTTCTCCAATGCAATGATAGTTCTTTTGATTTTCCTTCTCTTTTTCTCGTCGGATTATTCGAATATCTACTAATTCAGGTATGTTATTATTTGTTTTTCTTTCTATTAATGTACTTGATCTCTATGTAACCTTCAATTGATGTTCCTGATATTAGTAATGGAAAATAAAGGATTACTATAGAAAAAAATACTAATAAGAAATGAATTGGGTTGCAAATCTATTTGCAAGAATTTCATCTCTGGTATTATTCTAGTCTCTATTTGATTAGATGATTTAATTACTGTAATAATTACCATATTTGATTTTTTGATTTTCAAGTACTTATTTATTTATCTTCCTTAATAAATTAGAATTTCTTTTAGTATATTGTAAGTTACCATCTTACTATCTCCGTATTTAGAAAAGAGGTACCATCACTTTACGAAGCTTACACCAACTTTCCGCTCTTGTTATCCCACTCTTGTTCACGAAGAACATAAGACGTGGAAAACAACCTTATGAAGCTTACACCAATTTTCCAAGAGATAAAAAGTGTAGTATGTACGAACTCTCTATTTATAGTGAACAAGGTAGCTTGAAAGCTAAGCAAAGGTGGCTTGAATTCAAAGCAAGTTTGAGATATTTTCCTTTTTCAAGGCTCTCCTAATTCTGTAAGTCTTTCCTAACAAGTTAGACTGAGCAATCACTACACCATTTTAAGGAAATAGCAACCTAGAGTAGCAACAGCACTAGCGCCGTTGCGATGTTTCGTTGCTATCTTTTCGCAACGAACATTTTCTGTTTCGAATGTAGCGACAGCAAATTCTCGGTTGCGAATAGCAACAGCAAGGTGTTCATGCATGCGAAGCACGCGTGTGGTTGGGAACACTTTGACGTTTTTATACGCCCAAGTCAAAATTTGGTCACTCCTCTTCTTTATTTTTCCACCCTCAAGAGGAGCGGGCTTATCTTCCCTTCTCTATTTCCCTATCTCACTTCTCAGCCACAAAATTGTTCTCATCGCTTTAATTCTGAATCTGCTCTGAATAACCATGAAAACCAACCAGCAAGAACCCTAACAACTGCTTGCATTAACGATTTTCTCTCTTCTAATTCTCTTTATAATTTCTAATTCACTTGTTTGCAAAGAACAAACCCTAGATTTCTAATAAACCTAATCTCCACTCCCTTAATAAATCTATTTCAGGTCGTCTTCAAACTCTAGTAATCAAGATTCACTTCCTATACTTTCAAGAATTTAACCTGTACAGGTTCCTTCTTCCTCGATCAAAAAACCAGGTTCGTCCTCTCTCTCTTAGGATTTTTTCAAATCCACATCTCCTTTTTGGTTTTAATTTCCGTCGTTTTTTGTTTAATGTTAGATATTTGACTGTGTTATTTGCAGGAATCATATCATGGATCTCTGTAGGTAGAAGATTTTTTTAGGGGATTCTAGGGTTTTTTCAATTGATTTATTTGTGAATCTAGGTTTCTGATGTTGGGGGTGCTTTTGGTTTTGACGGTGTTATTGGTTTGGGTTTTTGTTTATTAGGTATTGAATGTGAAGCTAATCAAGCTAGTAATACAATTGAGGAATGCACTGTTGCTTGGGGTATGCTACAAACCTAATTCTTAGTTTGTAATTTTTTTTGGTATTTTGATAATCTGAGGTTTGATTTTATGTTTAAGAGGATGAATTTGTGGTTTAACATGATTTATTCATTGCTTGTTGTGAAGCATGTTTAGTTCATATTTTCAGAACGTTGGATGTTGATCAAACTTATCATTTGATTTTTTTTCCATTGTTCCTTATGCAGATTTTACTTTGACTTCAGTCCGACTTGCATCGGATGTGGTCCTGAAAGGGATGAGCAAGGGAGGCCTGGTGAGTAGCTCAGTGCAGCTTGCTTACATGTATCTCATGGTTGCAATCATGAGTAGAAGTTTTTAATGGTGACCAACTTTTTTCTGGAACTGCAGATGGTAACAAATACAACGGTAGCATCTATATGGTCTTTGAATACATGGACCATGATTTGACGGGTCTTGCTGATCAGCCTGGTATGCGATTCACAATTCCCCAAATCAAGGTACCTTAGGTGCACATAAAAGGTTAGTCGAGTCTTATTCATGAAGATGGCGTAATAAAAGGTTAGAGATGGCAAATTCTTGATTTAGGATAATTGAATTGACTAATCTTCACATTTAGATATCTGCTGTGCTGACTGTGTCGGTAACAATTTCTAGGATCCTTGAGACTGACATGACTTCTCTTTATAATAATTGTAGCCTGAACAACTGAACAAGATATATGAGCTGTGCGGGGCTCCAGATGAGGTCAACTGGCCAGGGGTTTCCAAGATTCCCTGGTATAACAATTTCAAGCCATCGAGTCCAATGACGAGACCTGTAAGAGAGGTTTTCAAACAGTAAGTTAATCGACCTATGTTATCCTTGTTGGCAAAATTACTGATTTCCTTTTAAACGCCCAAAAGTTTATATTTCTATTAATTTATTTTGCATTGCAGTTTTGATAGGCACGCCTTGGAGTTGCTGGAGAAAATGCCAACTCTCGATCCATCACAGGTATCACATCAATTTGAAAGTAAATACAATCATGTTAAGTTTGTCGGTAAGTTTTGCACTTCTTCTGATATCAAATATCTACTTATATGCTCAAATATGTTTGATGTCCTGGTTTAATGCATTTTGGATCTGTAATTCTAATTCTTGTTTGAAATAGAGACCTTTACATACTTAATACTCCACCTCACCCACCTAGCCACCCCCACCCACCCCTTTTTTTTTTGGAAAGAACTTGAAGATCCTATCTTAACTTTTTTTTTTGTTCAATAGATATCCTTGTTTGATTTCTTTCCAGGTACCAAAACCAGTATATTAAACTTAACATGTGATTTGCTCTGGTTTTTGGGGTCTGAAAAGATCGACAATGTCGGGCAGTTTGGTGTGATGGATGTTATCTCGCCTTTGGTTGTGATCACCAGAATATACTCCCTTCATGTTATCTATATGAAAATCTTACTTGTATCATGATGGAAGCCCAGTAATTTTAAATATAAGTGTTAAATGTTGCAAACATGACCGATTCTGTTTTTGAGCATGATGATCTCGGTCAGACAATTAACTTATTACTTGTCTGGTTCTTGTATTGTTTTATGATTAGCCATGTCAAGCATCCATGTCTGTGCAGCAGCCTAATGTTCACTTTTCGAAAGAAATGCCGAGTAGTAGATAAATTTGACAAACGATGCCTTAAGTGGTCATTGGGAACGATAATACATATATGTATTCCATTTTGAAGTAATCTAATTTGCTAAAAAGCCTACAGAACTAAACTATATATTGTACTGAAACAAAATTTATATTGAATAAAAGTTGGACTTCAAGTTAAAATGGTTGAGTGGCATAATGATTTGGCCTGCTATTGTTTCAACTTCATTTTTAGATGCTAAACAAAGAAATCACCCTTCCTCTGTATCCAATTTATATTTTCTGAAACTAAATGTAATAGTTCTCAAACAACAGTACTGTGGTGATATTTTTGCAGCAGCTGAATCTTTGCTGAGGAGATTGGTTAAGCAAGCGGAGTCTGGTGATACTTAGTCTTTCTTTCCCTGTTTTTCAATGCCTCTGTCAGTTAACACAAACTAGGTCACCCATCCATTTATAAACATCAACATAGATCGAATATTGTAATTCAGTCACAACATACATAAGTTTACTCGTGTGCATATGTATCAATTGAAGAATCCTTTCTTTTATGATAATATTATCAGTGGTGATTCTCAACTACATTTGTATCAGTTTTGTATTGCCATTGTAGTTTGTATATCTGTGTGGATGTTGAATATGGGGAACTGGATAATTGCAGGGGGTAAAATGTGGGGTAATGAACTTTGACTAGGTCAATAGACAGACTTGACCTTTTTTTTGTGGTTGCAAAAAATTAGCAACCTCAGTGCTCTGTTGCTAAATTAGAACTAGAACCAATAAATTAGAACCAGAACCAACAGTATCTGGTTGCGGGTAAGGGTATTCCTATAATTAGCAACAGCAGACTGTTGTTTCCTAATTAAAAATTTAGCAACGGCAAGCTCGGTTGCGAATTGCCGTTGCTGACCGAGATTCGCAAGGTAGCTTATGTCGTTGCTAAAAATTGCGACACCGCCATTAGCAACAGCGAAAGCCTGTTGCGACCCTGTTTAGCAACATCTATGGTAGGTTGCTAATACCTTAAAATGGTGTAGTGAATGCTCTAATAAGTTCTAAACCTCTATTAACTTCTTACAACTCATGATACAATGCTGAAACTGATTTTTCTTCAACCTCAACAGAAGAAACTATCGGAAAACCAGATGATATCGTACAATAACTCAATATCCTGTTTTTTTGTTCTTCTGAAAAAAACCGTCTACATGTACCGAGAACATCTTCTTGTCATTTTTACCATTGTTACACCAAGAATTTGTCCACTTCTTTTTTTTTGTAAAGAGACAACCTACTTTTCTTAGGATCACTCTCAATCACCTTACTCTTACCTATTTTCTTAACACATTTCTTGCTGTTCATATTCTGAAACACCTCATAATCCTCGCCGCTATTCTCATTACAAATAGCATTATATAACGTAGACATATTATTTTCATCCTCATCATCGTCAAACAGTAGCGCGTATCGATTTTTCAGCTGAACCGGCGACAATGGGTTTACACGCTCATAGTCTTTAGTAGAGTCATCCGATTCACACTCCTCACCACAGAAGCAATAATGATATCGTGGACGGTAAACATCATAATATTCATCATCAGTAAAAAATTCAGCATCAATATCATCATTATTAAGAGATTCAACACCTTCATTATCATCAACACCATCATTATAATATTAATCACTAAAAGGTGCCCCTGACAAATACATTATAATATCAGTAATAACTACAATCACATCTCTAATTCTTTAAAAGAAAAAAAAAATTACCTTTGTTGTCTTTGATACTTTAGAAATCTTTCTGTTCCCTTCTGGCGCCGATGGCTCTTCTAATGCGTCGTATAGATATGAGTACTACATCAAGAGGTTTCAAATCTCAATAAAAAAACAAGAGACGACCCCATCATTAATCACTATAGGCCCAACATGATTCTATCCGAGAGATCTTCAGTGATCATATATTATGCTGATTTACGCATTAGATTGATCAATATTACAGAAACTCAAACCCTAAACTCTCTAGCCTCCGAACAGAGAAGAATTTTACGTATAATCCTATTATTAGTTCCATCATAATTAGAATCACAAAAAAAAAAACTATTATTGATGATGAAAAACTAAATGCTAATAAAATCTTTATAGTAATGGAGTTCTTATAAGTATTGAACCATAATAAATGTGGGGTTGAATAAACAACTGCGATTTACCAGTTCCACGATCACCAACTATAACTACACAGGCATTTGATTTTTATATTGCATTCTCCATTCACAAAAAAACATCCAGAAAATCTTCAGAATCCCAAAATTTTATCTAGATCCATAATATAAAATTAAAACTAAGTCATTCTCTATAGTTATTGGAGAATTGTGTAAAAAAACATGAAACCCATGTAAATCGTGTATAACCAATATAAATCATAATGAGAAAAAGATAACAATGTACTTGGATGCCAATAAGAGGATAATTAAGAAGACATTAAGCTGGTGCAAACTGTTTGGCTAAAGTTGGTGCAGCAAGAACAATGGAGGTTGGAAGTTCCAACCTCCTAAAGAAATAATCCATTTGCTTAGTGATGATTTTATTGGTAGAGCGGGAACTTTAAGATAGTGAAACTTAGATATGCAAAATTCCTCAATAGATTAAAATTTCTCAGGAATAAGTACACATTTTCCACGCTTAAGTAATTCTTTGGTTTAAATTCTCAAATATCTAATACATTAAAATTGATTGGTTGTACAGGAAATCTAGGTACACTTTAGCAACTACGTCACTGAAAACTACAAAAAAGTACTTAAAAATAATGATATTGTAACATACTTTAGTTTATTTTCCATTAAATATCAATATCATACGATTTCTTATGTTTTACAAAAACTTATCTGTTCCAGTCAAAATTATCAAGAGACACTACAGAGAAACATAATAATAAGATAACATTATCAAATAGTAAAACATTCTCAGCTTTAAGTTGCAATATTTTTGAATGAATTCTCAATTCTACTTTAGATATCAAAATGCATTCATAAAAGTCAGGATCAAATTGAGTCTTTTTTATTTGTATTTATGATTGTTATGGAAATGGTTATAGAAAGATAAAAAGAAACGGGGAAAATTGCATAGTTTTACAAAGATAAAAAGAAAATCTTAATCATGCGTTATAATATCACCAAAATATAAGTTCACATTGACGAGATTAATAACTTTTGGGTTGTACAGAGGCACCCCTTTTATCATGTAAATTATGAACTTTGAAAATTTGATTTGTTACACAATAGGGCTTGAAATGTCACTCAATCTTAATAATTCTTCAAGTATTCCTTTATTGCATGAAAAATTCATACAAAAGAGATCGATGTCCAAATAAATTGAGTAAGCTTAAGTAAATAAGAATTACCCAAACAGAAAACCTTAACTAATAATTAATCAAAAGGAAAATCTTATTTCGTGCATCACCTTGATGATACGAGAAACGAATGAAAGAGTGTGTTTGAGGCCTCGACGAAATCAGGTGGTGGACATGACTTGAGTTATTAGCAAAATAGAACATCAGAACATATGGCTGACGAATAATAGTACTAGCAATCGAGGAAGATTTCCTTGGCGGAACAAATTACATCATTGCTCATCTGACATGATCTGTATACAACACCTATTAGTATCATAGACTACCAATCTTTGGGGATCTCCTACAAAAAAAAATTAAAGTATAATTGTTGGATAAATATCTTTGTTACCGATTTCTCAATAAAACGACTCATGTATTATATCCACCGATCCATTACAACTTTTTGTAACACGGTTTTCATTTACGTATTACATCTTGTAATACCAACAACAAAACAAGAAAAGAATGATAAAAAAAGATGATCAATTACAAAACTTAAACAAACTTACTTGGGTGTATTGAAGCGAGTAATCTCTTTGCTTAAAACATTTCATGCCCCGTATATAATGCTATTACAGGTTTAGCGGCATATATCTCCAACATTTAACAATACCTCGATGTTTTTCGCAGCACTTCGATAACATCGAACAACGAACACGAATAAATGTAGCACAAACTCTTCTTTGACTCTTGAAGATACATGCAAACTCTTAAATTTATAGTACTAGTTTTATGACTCTAAAAACACACTTTTACAATGAAGAATATGTGGGGTTTATATAAGTTTAGAAGTGACTCTTCGTGAAATCCTTTCATGAAGAGTCACATCCCTTAGTGGAGAGTCACATCTCTTGGAATAAGACACTACCTATTGAAAAGGTTCAAGTGAGTGGACACATCCATTCACACTAACTAACTCATATTTCTATTCAAAATTCCAATAATAACACAATGAAACAAATCTAGCTGGCACAATTTAATGTTAATAATTACTATATAAGCTTAAAGCGGTTAAATCAAATATAGAAAATTATTTACATAAGACTTTTAGAAATATCTGGAATTTTCAGCATCATTCCTAGATTTTCAAACAAAATATGGGGCATTTGGCATGACCAGATTTTGAGGATACCTTAGAGCCAAATGTATAAGCACTAGACCAACTATATTATTCTTTCTATATATTTATTAGACATTAACTTGGACGTCATTTTACAAGTCTCAACCAGTGCTGCTATGATTGGCAATTAACAAATTGAGAAAAATTAGGATACTATTTTCCTGGCCGAGAGTGTTTCTCCTAAATTTGAATCTTTTTGAATGGAGTAATTGTCAGAATGAGGATATGCACCGATTCACTGAGTTTACATGGTTTTTTATTTCTTCTCTTCCAGTTACCGTTGATTCCAACACAAGCCTTCAAACGATTCAAATGATAATTAACAAATTCTGCAAACGCGATGGTCACAACATGAAAAAAGGCAAACGCCATTAAAGAGAGCACCGACAGCAAACACGTATTGAAAGGAGATGTTAAATTAGTTCCACATAGTAAGTCAGAAAGAACAAATAATTCATAAAAAGTTTTAAACTAATAAAAGAGAAGAAAAGAAACCCATAAGAGTTTGGAACAGATTAGTGAACATTATTAATCAACATAGAAGAGATTATAAGAAAGAATGATCATGATTTTTGAACAAAAAGCATGAAATTATCAATATCAAAAAAGAATGTTACTGAGTTAACTCATCAAGTTTCCCCCGATCCTTAAAGCACTTGAGACCATAGAGTTCTTCAGATATCAGACGTGTTGCCGTATAAGGTTGGGCCTAGTTTATAACGAGTCTTCGGCCCAGAAGAATGAAGAAACTTGCCAACTGATCTGACGTGAACACTCGTCAGAGAGTATGCACAAAATAGGAGTAGTGCTAAACACTGAAAACCATTGCTTCCCAACTTGGCAATTTCCATTATTGAATGCATTTGCATTGCAAGGATAAAAAGCAAAGATAATTATGTAAAATTAACCAGACAAGCAGACAAACCGTTCAAACAGATAACACAAGCATTACATATTATTCGTCAAACTGTGTAAAGTTGTGCCCATAATTGGCTTAGAGCCAGGGAGAGTTATGGATTGGTGTTACAACTGCTTTTGTTTGAAGGTACTTCTCAAGAGCTTCCATTCCCAAATCCCTTCCGAAACCACTCATCTTATATCCACCGTAAGGACAGTCACGATCGAACGCAAAGTAACAGTTAACCCAAATCACACCTGCACGTATCGATCTTGAAACTGTGTTTGCTATGTTGAGGTTATTGGTTACAATTCCGGCTGCTAATCCGTATCTTGTTTTATTAGCTCTCTCTATTGCCTCCTCGACCGTCCTGTAATTGCAAAAGTTGTTATAGAGAAACAAGTGTTTACAGTTTAGTCTGACATTTGTATTTCATAGAAATTTAGCAGCAGCAAGCTGTAACCTGAACATAACTTTGAAAGCACAGAAGGTTGCGTAAACTTACTTGAACTTCATGAGAGACATCACAGGTCCAAATATTTCATCCTTGACTATTAGATTGTCCTCCTAGCAAACAGAAAAGAAAGCTCGCACGATTTAGCAACTCTTGCAATGTAATGCATGGTTACAGTTAAAAATAATGCACAAAATTACGAAGACAAAAAAAAAAATACTAGTTAGGATTTTACATTAACATCGGTGAATATTGTGGGTTCAATGTAGTATCCCTTCTCACCAACTGCTTTACCACCAGTTAGCAATGTAGCTCCTTCTTTCTTGCCTTGCTCTATGTATGAAAGGATTTTGTTAAACTGATTCTTATCTACCTGCGCGCATCAGCCAAACCACAAATTAGATGTAAACATTTTGTTACCCACAAGTCTAGCAGAAAGTATTTTACCTGAGGTCCTTGTTGAGAACTAGGATCAAAAGGGTCACCAACGACCCAAGTTTTCGCCTTTTCAGCTGCCCTCTTAACAAATGCATCATAAATTCCTTCTTGAACATAAACACGAGACCCTGCAACACAAATTTCTCCCTGCATATACATTGCATTACCGAAACTTATATTCTTGAACTGCATTTACTAAATCCTAAACTGGAGAAAAAGTTATACCTTGTTAAATAGAATCCCCATGAGTGCGAGATCAACAGCTTTTTCCAAATCAGCATCATCAAAAATTATAATAGGCGACTTTCCACCCAATTCAAGGGATACAACTTTCAGATTGCTTGTAGCTGCCGCCTGCATTACTATTCGACCAACTTCTGTCGACCCTGTAAAACTTACCTGAAACCACCGCGACATACTAGTTCAAAATTCAAGTTCGCCATGATCAAACCGCAGAACGAGAGAGAGACAGAGACAGACAGACCTTGTCAATGTCCATATGAGAGCTAATGGCCGCACCAGCTGTGCTTCCAAATCCGTTCACAACATTTAGCACTCCATCTGGGATACCAGCCTGATACAGCAAGGCAGCAGAACACGTTTTAAACTACAGTTAACATAGAGTAAAAACGGGGCAGAGAGACGAAAGCTTACCAATTTAGCGAGATGCGCGTAGTATAGTGCTGAAAGGGGTGTTTGTTCAGCAGGCTTGAGAATCATGGTGCACCCAGCAGCTAATGCTGGTCCAACTTTCATAGCGAACATGGAAGATGGAAAGTTCCATGGAATGATATGTCCAACAACACCGATTGGCTCAAGCAATGTGTACCCTTGCATCTGTTGAGACAGCTTTAAAGTCTTTCCGTGGATTTTATCCGCAGCACCGGCGTAGTACCTAAGAGTATTGGCAGCCTGTGGGATGTCCAATATTTTCCCCAGATGAAGCAACTTTCCAGCATTTAGCGTATCAAGAATAGCTATTTCTTCTATGTTTTCATCTATCAGATCAGCGAATTTCATCATTATCCTTCCCCTTTCCTGAATCATCATTCAAGAGAATTAGATGAGCGACATTGGTAATTAACTAGTGTTGCATCATTTGTGGAGCTATAGTGTATGCGGTCAGTACTGACAGGTAAAAATGCGTAAGTTGTGGAGGGAGAGAGCTTACAAAGCCAGACATGCGAGGCCATTTTCCATGATCAAATGCTTCTCTAGCTGCTTTGACGGCCAAATCAACATCTTCTTTTTGGCCTTCTGCAACTGTCGTTATCACTTCTCCGGTTCTCGGGTCAATCGTTTCAAATGTCTTGCCTAGTACGAGAAGGGAAAAATTAGATTGAAATATTAATTAGTTAGGTTCGAGTTCATATTCACTTTAATCAATATTATGTGTTTAACTTTAGCCATTAAAACAGATACAGTTGGCCATCAAATCGTACTGCAATATTGCAGGACAGACCATTAATTGTGTACTTAATCATCCACAAAAGTCTAAGTAACATTAATTTTCCTAAAATTACATTACTCCAAGTAACATTGACAGCTCCCTATTCTCCATCACAAGAGTTTAAAAATTGAGCTCTTAAAATTTCCAGTATAAGGCCACGTCTCCTCAAAAATATTCATAAAATTGATCGGTTAATCCAAGAACGATGATTTGTTAGCGAAAAAGACATGTAAAATTTAATACTGTTTACATGGACGATAATGTAAAAATAATCGGAATATAAACAATTTCATCCTCAAAAATATCCGATCACTTACTTTTTTCACAAAATTAATAATTACGGAGAAAAAAATAATAATTAAGGGTGCCATTAATTATTATTGATACAAAAAAAAAAAAAAAAAGTCGTTCCTTTTTGACATAAAATAGGACCGACCCACTGAGGCCATAGTCAAAATTACCAGTTTTATAAGATCAAACATTCAATATTAAAAAAAAAGAAAAAAAACACGACAACATGTGAAAGTGAGTACCATATCATTTCAACCCTTGCCTGTCAATCAATCTGATCACCACTAGGTAACAGTGAAACACGTGATAATTTAAGGCCGACAGAAATATTTTTGGTAGGACTAGGTAGGTAAATAAGGAGTCCAACACTCCGACTTGCTAAAGATTATCCACAAGAATGAATGATATTCCAAAAACAAAGCACGAAACTCCTGCTGTATCATATACGTGGAGTGTTTTCCCTCGCGAAATTGGGAAAGAACGGAGTCTAAGGCAGTGATGTCTGGGTCACGGCGACGGCAGCGGTGTCGGTGGAACACGACTACCCCTAAACGAGATTTAGATCTCATTTTACTCTTCCCCGCGACCAAAATCGAAGTTAAAATGTGCCTGAAGAGTATTCAATTACGCTTCACCAGTGTATCGTTAGCTAAAAATCTCAACTCTAAAACCATTGCAAGATTACGCTATACAGAGGACTAATCTAAAGGTTAACGCTCGTCTTATAGTCAAGCGCTTTGAGTTTTGACACCTGACATGTTCAATTATCAGCAGTATCTAATCTGTTTAGTGTTCTTGATTTTCTAGATTTTTGATGAAATCTCTGAGAAATTTCATAATTCAGTAGATAAATGAAGGACTAATGGATTCAGTTAGCAAACAAGATGAAAAACAGAGTTTCCGAGAAGAAACGAGAATGAGCAGATAAGAACTGTACCTGACAGAGAGTCAACGAATTCTCCGTTGATGAAAAGTTTAGTGAACTTGATTTTTGGGATTTTCATGCTGCCTGCTTCTCCGTTTGTCATCGTCGCCATATCTCTCTGAGTAATTGAGTTCACTATAAATATAGCAAAATAGATAGCAAATTTTAAAAGGATTAAGAAAAGATTATGTCTATCTAATAATTAATTTAGACAGTATTGAATCTACTGTTAGAGATTGGAGAGTCTACCAAGAGAGACTCGTGACAAGTTTGTCTCTGCTTCTTGTTCTTTCGCTCTTCTGGGTAGCTCCTCCTTCCAAAGAGTGGGTGGGTGGACTCTGTGGAGCAGGTGATGTTTATTCTATTTCAATTATCCAACCTATGGCCTTCTTAATAATAGTGTTTGTTGTGTTATGTACATTATTATTATCCTGAGATTTTTTTATTTTTATTTTTTTTATCATGCCGTGTAGATGAGGAGTGATTTGTTAATTTTGTTTGGTATATCGAAACGGACAAGTCCAAATTTTACAAGCCTCGCCTCCTCGAGAGATTGTCTAAAAGTCTAACTTCTTTAGTTTCCAGTTTCCACCCCAAAAAATAAAAGAAATAAAAATAAATCCAACTTCTCTAGCGGGAAAAGCAAAGTAGACCGTAGACCAAATGCTTGAGTTGAGCCCCCTTTTACATCACTATCAACTTAAAATTGACTAGTGATCAACAGTTTCTCAAGCTGACTCATGAGAGCAGTACTCTTCTCTTTTCAGCTAAAGCGATTAATAATGCGTTAAAGTCACCAATTTTTTCTGCATTGTGATACAAAATATGTCACTAGCAGTCGTGATTTGGTGTGTAGCTAACTTTTGATTTTTCGCCAAAATGATTTTTTTTTTATTTTTTGGCTTAAAAATGATGACCAGGTGTTCAGATAAACACCTATTTGGGCGTGCACCGGAAAATGCATGCATTTTGACTCCTGCCACGAATGGCGTGGATTATGAGAGCAATTGCCTCTTGATTGTTGCTCTCTGCCTGTCTGAAACTATTTTTTCTCTTCAATTTTGTTATAGCTAAATTTACATACTGAGACGTCAGAAATTGGTTCTTAACTCGACGGATCCATCCATTGTCTGGTGAGCGAGTCCTTATTGTTTTAAGAATAAACACATGAAGTCAATGGAGCTTAATAATTATTGATTACACTAATTGCCCACCAGCTAGCAACTACCCGTTATTTTTCTTTGACCAAATATTAAGCATTGCAAAAAGTAATTCGTGAACTTTGATTATAATGAGCGTGACTCAGTCAAGGAATGTAAAAAACGTGCCTCTCATGGGATATCTCACAGATTTTCAAAATAAAATGAGTTTTGGAGGAGATAAAATCTTGGTCTATTTTGCGTTTCCTCCCCTCCCAAGATCGCTAATTAGCGTTTCCTCCCCAAAAAAATTCAAATGAGCGTTTTATCCCCTCGTCAAGTATTCCGTACATTTTCATGTTAGCTGAGTCAACAAAAATGTACACGTGGAAAATATAAACGCATGTCACTGAAATACCCAGAATACCCTCTTGTACTAATATGATCTGACGATGGTAGCTAAAGCCAAAACAATTAACGGTGGAATTTTACAACAATGGTTTAGGCAGTTATGCAAACACCTTCCGTGTGTGACTTCATTAATGGAGAAAACTTCACTGTTGATTTCCAAATAGTTCTCTATGTCCTTCCCTGCAGAATTTCTTCAACAATATAACTGCAAAACCATTTAAACTATCATGGTATCAACCGAGTCATCTTCCATACATAGTTGATTTCCAGGGACAGCATCAAAGTTCTTTTCTTCCCCATTTGTTCATGACATAAATCAATTGATTCATGGCGGCAAGTTCCTTCAATCACCAAAGAACTAACGACAGCAGCAAAAACTTTCCCTTCATCACCAATCATTTATCCCTTATTCCCTGTTTTTTTGTGATAAAAATGATACCTCCTGATAAGTATGTTTGCGAATTCTATGACACTGGGATGGTAGATACAAGATCATTGAGCCAAGCACTCACTTTCTGCAATGATTTTTCCTAACATTCATCTATACCAGCAACTCAAACCTTCTTCCATTCATTTTAACATCACCTCCAGTTCCCTCAACAACATTTAGTTTTCATTATTTCACTGTAATCCCAACATCAGATACACTCCAGAAATTTACCAATATGCATCATCAACACACAACACCATCTAAGCTCCATAACTGTAATCATACAAACCCCTACACGAATTCGATTAGAACCCACCTAATTAATAGCAACAACAACTTCAATTCATCATCATCTTCTTCTCTTCTTGATACAAAACAAAACCCTAATTTATTTCTTCCATATCCTTCATAACATCAACATGCTCTCTTCATTCATTCACTGATTTAATTGTAAATCGAGACAAACCCATCTTGTAATTTATGGTATGTCTCCTCCATAACAGCAGCACCAAACTCCGATTCCTACAGCTCAACTCTAACAACACCATTTCTTAACAAACCCGTCTTGTAATTTCTAATTTATTCACCATCTTTTCAGTTAGTATCACCGGAACAACATCAAACCATTCCTTTTCTCCCATTAGATTTCAGAAAGAAACTATTAGAACCCTAGATTTTGAGATAAACCCCAACTTGGATATCAATCTCATAGATAATAAAAGCATAGAAATTACCAGATTCATTCAATTACAGTTGATCTATCTTTTTTCTCATCATCAATCTTAGCTGATTTCTCATCTTGTACCTACGTTTTCACCCCTTGGTGAATTAATAAATCAAATTCGTTTATCGCAGGATGTAGAGACCGAATATAACTTCAATTCTCTGATACTTAAATCGAAGGAGGTGCTAATAAGAACCAAGGGTTGTTGAAACTTAAATGTGAACGAAGAAGACGAGGTTATTTTGGATAATTTGTCAAAAAGATTTTTATTTCTGCCACGTGTGCACCGAGTATGACTCAGCTAACATGAAAATGGTCGGAATATTTGACGAGGGGAGAAAACGCTAATTCGATTTGTTTGGGGAGGAAACGCTAATTAGCGATCTTGGGAGGGGAGAAAACACAAAATAGCCCTAAAATCTTCAATATAGACATGTCTCAAAAACTTAGTGCTCGTCTTTTTGTGTGCATGCACATGGGAAAAAATGAAGTACCGCATCATAGAAGATTTTCGGTGCGAAACTAGATTGATAATGTATCTAATAATCTCCTACTTGTATTGTCCATATGGTTCACGTTGTCCCTTTATTTGATTTTTCTAGTTAAATGTGAGTGAGAAGAATATATGAAACTGAGTATGTGTTCTTTGAACGAGGTTTACATTTATTTATTTTTTTATTATTATTTTTTTTTGACTCAAAAAGGACTAAATTTATTGAAAAAGAAGCCACTCCATCACTAAGGAAGTAATGAAGATGGACTAAAAAGGTTACAAAGACAACTTACATACAGTTGCCAACAAAAGAAATCAGAAAAAAGGAAAAATAACAAGCAAGCTGAAGCCAATCTACCTAATGAGTTATAGCTTCCCAGTTATGTAACACCATGTTCAAAGTGATTCCCTCAAATATGTTTGTAACTACACACCAATTGTATACGAAAGTTTTCACCCTATCCTTCAAGTTATCCATTGAGTTATACTTACCATTGAATACTCTTACATTTCATTCTAACCATACTGCCCACCAAATTGCAAATGGAATTATATCCCAAAATTTGCTTCTCAAATTTATATTTCTTCCCTTCTTCCTCCTCCATTCCCAGATAGTATTTCTAATTACATCATTCTGAAACACCCACTGCAGACCATAACCCTCCATAAAGTAGTTCCATAACTCTCTTGTTTTTTCACAATGCAACAACAAATGATTGTTTGTTTCTGCACTCTTCGTAAACAACAGGCATCCATTCACATTAAAATAGTTTCTCAAATAGTCCATTGTTGGTGCAACATTATAGCAAAGTGACCAAACAAAGAAGATTACCTTTTGTGGAATTTTTGGGTTCCAAACACACTTGTATGGAAAAATTAGCGATCCATCCTCCTCAAGAGATTTATAACACTCTTTAACTGAAAACCTTTTTTCCCCATTCTGCCAAACTCTGTGATCATTGCCAACTCCACAGTTGAAAGTAGACAACATGTCCAAAAGATGTGCAATATCTTCAATTTCTGACTCCTTCAGACTCCTGCAAAAAGCAAAAATCCCAACCATTCCCATTACTGATATTTAACATTTCCTGTATAGTAGCATCTTGTACTCTCCTTAGTCTGAAAAGATTTGGAAACATGGATTTTATAGATTGACCATTCAACCAAACATCTTTCCAGAAAAGGCATATATCTCCACTCTGCACTTGGATATGCATATTTTGCTACACATGGTCCTTGCATTTCAAAATGCCACTCCAAAGGCTCTTACCAACTGATTTGCTTGTTGCATTAGGGAGAAAAGCCTTCTCATTACCTCCAAACTTGTTGTGAATTATCCTCCTCCATAGTGCTTTTTCCTCATTCCCATATCTCCAGATCTATTTGGCATGTAATGACTTGTTCATTATTCTTATTTTCTTGATACCTGCACCACCACCTTCCTTTGGCAAATTAACTTTTGTCCAACCAACCCATCCTCTTCTAGGCTTCTTCTTTATAGATCCCCAAAGAAACTGTCTCATAATCCTCTCCATTTGTTTCTCAACTGAAACTGAATTTGAAAGAGAGATAAGTAATAAACTGGGAGACTGGAAAGAACATTTTTAATTAGTATTAACCTTCCACCCTCAGAAAGATATTTCCTTTGTCACATACTCAACTTCTTCTGAAAATTTTGAAGAATAACATCCCATACTCCCACTGCCTTTGACTTACTTCCTAAAGGTATTTCCAAATACTTCATAGGGAAGGTAGTAATTGAACATCCAAAAATGACAGCACCTTCCATTGCATTCACTGCTTCACCCACTGACACCAATGCACTCTTCTGAAAGTTAACCCTTAAACCAGAAACATGCTCAAAACCCAATAACACATTCTTAAGATTATTCACCTGCTTACAACTATCATCCAAGAAGACAATTAGATCATCTGCAAATTGCAAGTGATTAATCTCAAAAGCTTCACTAGATGGTTTGAAACCAAAAAGTAAGTTTAAATCTGCAGCTCTCTTTATCATTAAGGATAACACCACCACAATAAGAATAAACAAGAAAGGAGATAAAGGATTTCCTTGTTTTAAACCTTTTGTACTTCTGAATAAAGGTGATGTTGTGCCATTGATAGCCATTGAAAATCTTGTATTGGACAGACACCATTTTGTCCAATTCCTCCACACATTACCAAATCCAAACCTTCACAAAGTATAATCAAGACAACCCCAATTCACATTATCAAAAGCTTTTTGTAAGTCCACTTTCACTATCAAACCAGGCTTTCCTTCTCTTTCTCTTGAATCAATCAACTTAGAAGCAATTAGAATACCATCACTGATTTGTCTTGAAATTCAGAAATAATTGAAGGAAGAACTTGTTTCAATCTATCAACCAGTAATTTTGAAATAATTTTATAAATTCCCCCAATAAGACTAATAAGTCTAAAAGAGTGCATAGGCACAGCACCATCACATTTAGGTATCAAGATTGTAGTTGCAGGAAATCCTACACTACACCCTTCACAAGATTTCATTAACATTCAACTCATTTTAGATTAACAATCTTAATTTTATTGATGAATCTTTGAACAATCTTACAAGAAAAGATAAAGGAATCAAGAATAACCACTACTCTAGATTTTCTCTCTCCTATTTCCTTGCTTCTCAATCAGAAAAGATCTCTCTTTTCCTTTACAACTGAGCGGCTATTTATAGGGAATTACATAGTGGATGACAGCTAATCTGTCCTTTATTTTCGGATATGACTTGCGACATTCTCGCATCCTTACAAATTTTAATCTCGCAAACTCTCTAATTTTCTCAGAACCATCACATTTTTCTCATGATTTAGATGACGTCGTTTATTATTTCGTTTCTGAAGTTATTCTGCGACACTTCTGTGTTGTGTTGTTAATAATTTCGCTGAGGCATTATTGCTGCGAGATTCTGATCCTACATCTTGCCTCTTCTCATATTTTCTCTGCGAAGTAGAGAATGATGTGAGAAATGCCGCAGTTGTTCATCTCTTCATATTCTGCATTTATCACACGTATTCTTTCTTCCATCTATTTCTTGACACGTCTTATGTAACCGCTGCTTTTCAACCGCTCACGTCTTTTCACATTAACGGTGTTTATTTCTTCGAGTAAAAAAAATCTTCTTTATATATTCTTCTTACTCTTCTTTCTATTTTATTTTTACTTTCTCTTCTCTTTTTATTCTCTCATCTCTGCAACTCTATTGTTCTTCCGTAAGTTCTGCTACTGTAATTCTTTCCTCTTCAATCTTCTTAATTTTTATCTATTCTCATACTCTATGTTCAGATATGCCTCCAAGTGGCCACAAACATGAGAAAAACTTAAAAGACGTCCAAAAAGATCTTGCTGAGAAAGGTTTCACACGTTCTACCATTCCTGGTGAAAGTGCCAAGGCAATTCTGTCTATCAAACTTTTATCTGATCAACATTATGATGATCAATCAATTATAGTTTCGCTAGGTCAAATTCTCGCAGGTCTCCCCATTCCCCTTTATGACCCAGATATTCCTCTGTTCTATGAAATTTTCGCTCACTCGGGATTTTCGCGAGCTATCTTCCAATTGAGTGGGGATTGCATCCGTCTGATGTTGGAGTTCGCTAACCGTGGTGTTGGTAAAGGATATCTTTACTCTAAAGAACTTAGGGATCCTAAATTCGCAGATTTGGAGATAAATTCTGAAAAATACACAGTAGCGAGTTTCTTTGAAAATTATGAATTGATCTCCATGAAGAAAGAGAATACTCGCTGGGGTATTCGCTTGAAAAGGAAAGATAATATTGATGAAGCTAAAATACTCATGCAAGACATTGATTGGCACTCTGGTAAGAACACAACTCCTAGCCAATCCAAAGATGATAAATGGTGTGTTTTTCCCTTGATGCTGAAAGGACCTTACATTGCTGGGTCAAATGTTCTTCCTGAGAATCTCGCTACCTATCAACCTTGGGTATTCTCTTGGCTCGAGAAGGAGAAAGAGGTATGTTTCTTCCAGTTTCACTCACTTTACATTTCTTTATTTATCTTTATTCTTTTGTTCGCTGATTCTTGCGAAATTCTACAGATCCAGAAACTAAAAGATAGCTATCACGGGACTGGGAAGGATAGTACCTTGTTAGATCTTCGCTCATACACATATGAGGTAAGAAATATTCTCTTATGATTTTAAACAGTACACTGTTGCCTCTATTTCTTATTTTTATCTGTGTGTGAAGATTATTGCTGAAATAGAAGAGCCTGCCAATGTTGCGAAGACTGGTGATAAAGGCAAAGGTGCTCTTCGCAGGGAAAAACCAACTTCTCCTTCTTCAAAGAAGAGAAAAATCCATTCTTCCTCTCCTTCAAATATTCCTTCTCATGAAAACTCCGAGAGTGATGAGGATGATGAGGATAATGATGACCTTGCTGCAAACGAAGATTCTCCATCTGAATCTTCTATGGCTAAGCTCTCTGGCCTCTTTTCTGATTCTTGGCAAGGAATGGGAGATAATCAATTTTCTAATACCTGCAAAGCTCTCGCTATGATTTGCGATGTTCCTTTATTGGATGGTGATAATTCTCTTCGCGGAGTTTCTAGATCGGTTACTCCCAACTTCCTGCATTCTCTTAATAGTATGGTATGCTTTCGTCTTTTTACTTATTCATTACTGTAGCTCAAAATCTCTTTCTATTTTAATACTTTTTACATTTTCTCGCAGGCTGGAAAAGCTTCTTTCGTTGTTGCCTCAGATCTGGAGAGGAGATGCGAAATTCTTGAAAAGAAGAATCTTCAATTTCGTGCAAAGAATGAGGAACTGGAAATTGAAGTCAAAAGTCTTCGCGAGAAGAAAAAACAACTAGAAATTGATTCTTCTTCGTACAAGAATAAAATCTCTAGTCTTCAGCAAGCTAATAATCAACTCTATGGTACGTTATTTTTCTCCTTTCCCTTCATTGATTCATTTTGTTGTTTTATCTTATTTGATTGATCCTTTGTGCAGACATTTATGGTCTTTCTGATGAAGCTACCATTCTTCGTTCATTTTCTAATTCCTTGGATAATGATACCCTTCTTGAGCGTCTTAATAAATCTTTAAATAATTTCTCAAATGATAAAATTTCATCTCTTTCTCTGAATGAACTGAGATCCAAATTTCTCCTCTTAGAGATTGACCATAGATCTAGTTTAGGTTTAGCCAGCCGATTTAAGCGTTTCTTTCTTAATTCTAAAGAGAAAGTCAATGAGCTAAGAACCAAAATTAGCGGTCTCATAGATGATAAGGATCGCATCTCTGATCAAGGTGCTAAGGCTTTGGCGAAATTCCAAGAGACCCTTCTTGAAGTTCAACTTGAACGAGATGAAGTTAACCGCAAGAATACCGAGCTCTGCGAAAGAGAAAACCAAATTCGTTCTCGTCTCCTTATAAATAATGAGGATGAATTCGCTTGGGCTGCGAAAATCTTAGACGATACCAGAAAAGATTTAGGTGTAAATGTTAGTCTCCAAGTTGAGCATACAGTCTTGATTAGAGATATGATTTCTGACAGAGAAGGTTATTAACTTTTCTTCTTCACTAATCTTTTGTTTCTTATGAATTTTCATCAAGTTATTAATTGATTGCCTTTTTCTCACAGATTCTGAAAGTAGATATCGCGAAAGAATTGAGGAACTTGAAGCTGAAAAAGAGGAACTCGCAAAGAATCTTTCTTCTCGCAACGTTAAGTATTCTAGATTAAAGAATCAAATCAAGATCACTGTTGCGAACTTTAAGAACGGTGATCTGCATTTTTGCAATCAAACTATTCAAATGGTTTGTGATGACCATAGTATTCCTCACTCTGATTATCCTTGTCTCTTGGAGGAGATCCCAAAGAACATTCCTAGTCTGACCATTTCTGATAGCGAAGCTGATGGTGATGAAGGTTCTGATGGAGATAAAAGTTCTGATGCAGACGAAGAAGGGAACAAGTCTGATGAAGATGATGAAGGATCAACTAAGAAGTAGTCTTTCTTTCTTTCTTTAATCTTCTGTAATACTTGTACATTTATTCCTTCTTTCTGTATATTTTCGAATTCTTTTGGTTCTCCATATTCCTTAATATATATGAGTTTCTTTCACTTTGACCTGCATTCATTAAAACAATTCTTCCTTGCAATATGGTTAATCAATATAATCATTAATTTTTTAATTTTTGCGTAAATCTATCATGTGGAGACAAATAACATTTTCTAATTTCATTCATTCCCATACTCGCCTCTGTCATTTGTATCCAAATGAGAGATTTTGTAGATTTTTCTTATTTTGTGCCTCAACTTCGCAGTTGTTTATGTATAATTTCGCAATTATTTGCAAAGTGAATTTTGATTCTTTTCAAAATCTCATCCTTGTGTGGTCTTATTTTTCCTTCCTAGTCAAAGGTCTTATTATGCCACCTCTTGTCATTGCGACAAAATCGCAGGACGTCCTTGCAGTTTCATGCAAAAACCCATTGATCTTGCCTTAACTTTTTCTTTTGTATTATGTCCTCTTTAGGAATGTTGCGACAATATGACAGGCCTAAATATTCTTGCGAAAATAAATCCCCATTACATTGTCGTCTTGCAACGAAATCGCAGGACGTCTTCGCACTTTCATGCGAAAACCCATTGATCTCGTCTTATCTTTTTCTTTAGTATTATTGCCTCTTCAGGATTGTTGCACAAATATGACAAGCCTTAATACCCTTGCGAGTAAAAAGCCTCATGACATTTGCGCCTTAAGACACTTATCAGCTCCCTAATGGAGGGTGTCGCCCTTATCTCCCCCCTGGTTTCCCCTTCAAGGAGGCGTACTTCTACCATACAAGGTTAGCTCCTCCCATCCAGTCTTAACAACAACCAGTTGTTTTCGCAGCCTTTTATCCCTTTTACCTATAGGGTTTATGGTTACGAGACTGCACCCTAAGTGGGGTTTTCTTCGGGCCGAGTGCAGTATAAGCCAAGACTTGTCAAGAATGGAAAGGTACGCTCCAGACGCCCCTGGCACTCTTGACTCAACCGTGTACCTCGGCGCCTTGATCAGATTATGCACTCCTTGGGAGAGTTCTTATTACCTTAGTCGCCAAACCTAAGTCATATGTTTAAGCTGAGAATCCAAGGTACCTCTCTCGGATGGGCTTTATTGACCCCAAATCTCCATGACTCAGGTTCCAGTGGCGGTGTAGCCTTTCCCTGAGCCATGCAACAGGTACCCCCTTATATGACGTACTTTAGGTCTTACATTTGCCTCTTGCGAAATTGTATTCGCGAACTAAGGTGTACGCCATAAAGGTTCGCCCCTTTCTCTTTTGTCATTGTTCTCTGATTGTCTTTTGCAGAATTCATTATCTCTGCGAGATTATCGCACATCATCATATCGTATTTGCATTTCGCAATCTCAATTTTGTCATTCAATAAAATGTATTTTTGAGAATTTTATTTATTGCGAGAGTGTCGCAACAAATCAATCATTCATACATTACCTTTGCTATCCGCTGCTTCTTTGTTATTTTCTGCTACTGCTTCCTTGGTAGTGGTATGTTCACCATTTTTTATTCTGCGCTAGCATTAGTTTCGCAACATCTCTTCTTCTTTTCTTTCGATTGAATCCACCATCAACCTCTCACTTCTTTGTGTCTCTTTGATTTTGTGTCGCCAACTTTCCTTCTTGTTTGCTCTTCCTTCGCAGGATTCTATCTCAGTTTCGTAACACCTCTTTCCTGCAACCCAATCTCCCTTTATGATTCCTACACCGCTGGGGTGAGGGAATTTGATGCACTGGTGGAAAGTTGAAGCTACACCTAGAATACCATGTAGCCAAGGTCGACCAATTAATGCATTGTAGGGTGATTCTACATCAACGACACAGAATAGGATTTCAGAAGATATTCCCTTCAATGGAGTTCGCATAGTAACCTCCCCTTTAGGCTTGTTGGCAGTACCATTAAAACCATGTATCTTATATGTTGATGGTATAAGATCATCATCTCTTCCTCCCATATTTTTATAAGTATGATAAAATAAGATGTTCACAGAGCTTCCAGTATCGATTAGAATTCTATTAATTGCCCATGAATCTTCAGCTTCATCATCCTCATCTTCTTTCGGTTTTGGATTAATTTCTAATTTTTACTACCAATGGATTATCATGTACCTCTTCACCTTCGGAGATTTCTTATGCGGTAAAAGAAATAATCTGTTTCTGCCATTCCTCTAGTGGCGAGATTTTCGCAATATTCATAATTTCTCTTCCATCATTATTTCTTGCGAACACTCTACTCAAAACATTGTCATGAAAATCTTCAATTGTATTGTATGAATGTACGATAAAGTGACAGAATAGGTTCTTTGCTTTTGTACCAACTTATATGAAGAATGTTTCCTTCTTTTTCATCGTTTTTACTTTGTGATGCTCTGGTGGTGGTGGAAATGGTTGAGATTTTGGGTGCTCTACCAGAAAGTGGTTTAGTTTTCCTTGATAGTACAAAAATGTCGTTTGGTCACGGTAATTTACGTGTCCAAAAGTATATGGTCACGGTAATCGATTTTTGAAAAACCGTGACTAAAGCCTGCGAGGCCAAGAGGTCTACACCTTTAGTCACGGTTATTTCGTGACTAATTCATCAAATCCACCGTGACCACAACTTCAACAGCCACAGACTTTTATTGTACACCGTGACAAGCTCACTCTTTAGTCACGGGATGCTGAAATATACCAGGACCAAACTTGATCAATGGACACGAATTTCTTAATAGACCGTGACCAATATGCAATATCCAGTGTGTCCAAATTATCTAGGATACTTGGATGTTTCGGCACATCTTTATGCCCAGCAAAAAAGAAAATGGCAGAACAGTGAAATAATTTTTGATTGGAATTCTTAATATTGCATTGAAATCAACATATTTTACACTTAGCTTGATACATTGATTGTACCAGAGTTAATATCAAGGACATATCAATAAAATCAGCAAGTTTCAAAACATGTACACACATTTGTATATAAGAGTACAAAGCCTCCAACAAAGTTTCTGAAGGACAACTGCACTTCCTTTGCGTGCCTGATCCAGGTCTTGTTTTCTGAAGATGCATGTGAACACTCACACTGCAAAAGATCCTCCAAACTCAAACGCCAGGATGTCTCTTGGCTGCAAAAGATAAAAGCAAAACCAATTTTATTCATCAAGTTACAACTAAAAACATTGCATTGGTGCCAGAGGCATCCGTACACCAAAAATATAAAATAGGCAAGGAATTAACAGGAAAATATCCTAAATTTATATTGCAAATCAAATATTTTATACAATACGCGCAAGGTTTTACTCCCAAGTCACAAAGTAATATTATGTAGCTTTATGTTCCTCCATTTTCCCAAGTGCCACGACTTCCAGATTATAAAATGAAGTCAGGTGATTAACCCTGTGAGATCGCGGAAAAGCATTCATATATCAACATTAAAAAGAGAAAATATCTTGAAAGAAATTAGAGACCAGATTTCCTGTCAACTATCAAGTGTATAGGTCAACAACACAACAGAAAACAAAACTGAGGAGCAGAATCTCTTCGTATTGACAAAAACAAGAAGAAAGCTATTCATTTTTCACTTTTTTAATCTTTCTCGTAGTTGGAAGTGGCGAGAAACAAAATCCGTTTTGTGTTTCGGGTTCACTGTAACTTCTAAGGTTCTAGTAGGGCTTTACCTAGTTCATTCCCCATTTCCAGTTCGCCAGTTACAAGTGCTTGCTACATCTTTGTTTACAAGTTTATTTCATGAAGGCTGAAACTCCTGAAATCCAAAATGAAGTAATAAATGATGAGATAGACACAGATATACATATAAAAGGTTCCCTGAGAGAGAGAGAGAGGGTATAGTTTGTTTTGAATGAAGGTGTTAGAAGCAGGGAAGGAAGATATAGTATCACCGGGCAACCGCCTTACCAGTTTAATAAGCAGGCTAATATCTTCTTTTCTAGCTAGCTTCGCAAGCAGGGTAACAACTCATTTATTTGGCTCAAAGTGGGAATCTGTCAGTTGATACACTACGTCACAGAACACGTTTTAGCAAGGCTTAACAATAGGATACTAGTCTAGCATCAGAAAACTGGACAAGATTATATTACCAAGGCTTCATGTTAGCTTGACGTAGTGATATAACCAAGTTTCTTCGTCAAGTTGCAACTAAATACATTGCATTGGTGCCAGAGACGTCCGTACACCAAAAATATAAATAGGCAAGGAATCAACAGAAAAAAATCCTAAATTTATATTGCAAATTGATCAATTTATACAGTACGTGCAAGGTTTTACTCCCAAGTCACAAAGTAAGATTCTGTAACTTTATGTTCCTCCATTTCCACGACTTCCCGTTTATAAAACGAAGTCAGGTGATTAACGCTGTGAGATGGCGGAAAAGCATTCGAATATCAAACAGTGAAATACCCAAATCTTTGCGTAAATATGATAATATCATTACAAAAAAAACCATTTTACATCTAATTCCAAGGCTCCAAATTAACCCCGGGTGCATATTGACAAATCCTAATGGCTAATAGTAAAAACGAAAAGATGAAGAATACATTATGGCTTTCAAACCTGAATCAATTGGCGGTGATAGACCAACATGGAACAGACCAAACCAGTAACTGAACTCGAGACCAAGTGACCAAAATCAAAGAAATCATAAGTTAAATCTTTGAGGTATATGCCCGCCTTTACATATCCAAAACCTGGCAGTAAAAATAAACACTAATTCATTCATTTATCTTCCCAAGTCAAAAGGACACTTAGAAGAACATACAATAACTTACTAAAAAAACTAGTACAAAAAAAAACATGCTGCACTCGTCATTTGTTTTTAACGGAGTAATCTCCTTTTTTTCTCTGACCAATGGGAAATTACAAGCTCGTCAAATATTTGAAGTCAGTTTTATAGCTTTAGGAATAAAAACCAAACCACTATGTGCGAAGGAATATAATCTCTCCAACCTTAAAGATGTTGTATCCAACCAACAAAAAATGCCTCCTCTCTGAAAGCTTACTACATCCCCTAACCACACAAAAAATTGTCAACAGGCAAAAAATCAAGATCCTTTAATTAAATCATACACAGCCAATACTACTAAATTTACAGTAGTAGAACGAGCAAATAGTAGCCTATAACCAGCATACTCTTCCCAACTTAATTTCGTGACACTAAGTATTCAATTTCAACAACTGTATACCAGGGAGATTGAACATAAAGGAATATACCCTTCATAAAGGAGGAGATTGGCCCAGGAAACACAGTTAGTGCATGCATTTCCTAACTTGCTTAAAGTGTCTACAGATACAGGGAAAAACAAAGATATCCAATAACTGGGCAAATAAATGTAACAAATTACTAAACTTCTCAACTGGCTTATACATTGTATCTTCCAAAGGATTTAATCAATGTACGTAAAAACAGGGAATTGTGATAATGAATGTAACAAGTTACCTGAGTTGGCACAAACGCACCGGAGTTAGTTGCATCTATCATGACATTACACTGATTGAACACAAATTTGAAGTTAACAATGGAGTGAATAGATACCAACACTACCATCATTGATCAGCATGCCACCATTGTCCTAACAAAGACGCAAGATTCACTGTCAACTTCAGACATCACTTATGTAAACCAGATCAAAACTAATATCTAACCAAAACCATGACGGTGAAATGATAGATAAATTTCCCTAAATTAAACAAAAATAATTCATAACAGGTCTAGAACATAAAAAGAATGAATTTTTGTTCAACTGTTTCTCTATCATGGTAATAACGAAATCGAACATCCCATTACAACAAGGGCGAAGGGGCTCGAATTTCACATCAACATTCAGACATAACTATACCAAAAGTACACATAGCAATCCCTAATAATTTTGAAAACAACCAAATCGATAAATAAATCATCATCTTCAGCATAATTGGGTGAAAGAGAAATTGGGGTATTCTGTAACAATTGAGGAAAAGACTTGTTTACCTTTCACATAAAGAGAAAAGCCATAGATTTCCCACAGTGAAATAATGCTCATCTTAGGGTACCTAATTTCAAATTCAAACACAATCAAAATCGGAAAAAATCATGTGTCATGATCTCAGAAAATCCCGATATACAAAGAATTCACTAATTCACCACTTGAGAAAATTATTGCATCTATTAACCAAAAGTGAGTCCAAAAATTTACGACTTCAGACGCGACCAGAAAAAACCCAAGCTTAGTGGAACACCAGTTTTACCATCAAATAGCAAAACGCGTTCATCTGTGAAAACAGATGGAAGAAGATTTTTATATGCGATTGAATGACAGAGAGACGAAGAAGTAAAAATGAATGATTACCCTAAAACGTAAGAAGGTGGGCGGAGTCGTAGTAGATCGTGGGAGACTGGGATTCTTGGAGTGTAGAAGTTAGGTTAAGAACCGAAGCAGTTCAAAACTTTTAATCGTGGGGACTGAGTGAATTAGACACGCGTCAAATATATCCGTGTCCAAAGAGAGGTGAAATGCTCCCGGAAGCACATTAACCCGGGACAAACAAAGCTTTAGTCCCGTTTATGGATACAACCGTGGCGAGGTCAACCGTGACCAAATACCATAATTGTACTAGTGGATCTATCATTCTCAGAATAATTCTTTTTACATTTCTGCAATCATTTGTAGTATGTCCATGAAAATGATGATAAGAACAAAATTCATGACTTCTGTGGTTTTGAGGTGGTTCCGTTCCCATGTTCCTTGGTGTTGGTATATTCTCCATAAAAATTATAGCTTCCCATATTTTCTCCACACTTGTATTTAGAGGTGGCATCTTGATTTCTTCCCATACCACCTTGTGACCTCCTTGTCCTCTATTATAGTTTTGTCTTTGACCTCCATAAGTTTCTTGCGGCTGATCGAGTCTTTGAATTTTGTTATTTACACCACGATTGTAGAAATTTCTTTCACTTTCATACTCCTCTTGATCTCGGCTTCCCATAGCCACCAGTTTCTGTTGATTGTTGTCCGTCACCTTTTCTTGTTGTACTTGCAAAGTGCTCGCCACTGTGTTTATTAGTTTGGGTAATAAGCTTGCATTCGCTGTTTGTGAACTGGTGTTCACAACCGGATATGATTCCATTTCATTTTTCCTTTACTCTAGAGCAATATATTCTTCCTGAAGTTCTCGCAATTCAGTCATTGTGATTGTATTCTTGACTCTGAAAATTTGGATATACAATAGGTTGGTTGCAAACATAACATTGGTAAATGATAAGATAAGATATCTCTCATCCACACGGCCAGCCATTTTGCTACACATAGTCCTCCATCTTTTAGTTAGGTGCTTCAAACTTTCGCCAATCCTTTGTTTTAATCCAAACACGTCTTCAATACCAGGTCGCGAAGAATTATTACTTATATATGCCCCCAGGAATGTAGTCTGCAAATGATTGAAGGATGTTATTGTATTCTTTGGTAGACCTTCGAACCATTTTAACGCCTCCCCTGTTAAGCTGGATGCAAAATACTTGCATAATACGACATCATGATTTTCCCATTGCAACATGCACCTCACGTAGGCTTTAATGTGTTGAATTGCACAAGTTGTTCCATCAAAAATGCTAGTCAATGCGGGCAAATTGCATTTCGGAGGTATTCCTCCTAGTTGTACTTCCCTTGTAAATGGAGTTTTCGCAGCTTCTTCTATAGCTTCATCTAATTGTCTTCTTCCTACTTCTCCTCTATTATTTAGCATTCCTCTCATTTCTTCTAATTCTTTTAAGATTTGTTTATTTACTCCTGAATTTTGATCCATTGGTCTTTTTAATTTCGCCTCCCTTCTTCTGCGTTCATATCTTTCTTCTCTCGCGAAATTTTGGATTTCTTCTTCATCGTCTTCATCTCGTCTTCTTCTGCGATTCTCTTCCTCATCTCTATCTTGAATTCGTATATGATGATGTATCTCATTTTCCCCTCCCTGATTTTGTTCATTTCTTATCAATTCCATTCACTGTCTTTCAACCATCCTCTGTACTCTATCATACTCTTCATTGATATTACCGTTATTCCGGTTTTTTGTACGCCTTCTTTTTCGATTGTCGTGATTGTTCTGGAGAATTGTCTCCTGAAGCTCTTGTTCTTCCATTTCCGCTCTCAATCTTTCACGTTCGCAAATTAAACGTGCTTGTTCAGCATAATGTCTTTCAATTTGTTCTTCAATCGTTTGTTGATTTCTTTGAGCTTCTCTCTCATGTAAAATTCTCCTTCCTTCCTCTCGATTCCCTTCGCCATATTGATTATTTCGTCCCTGACGTTGTCCATTCTCTTGATTTCTATCATTTTGCCTATCATCAAAAGTTTCATTTTGTGGAGTGTAATGATCATTAGTCCTTTCTCTATTTTCGCGATGTTCTTCATTAGTATTTGATATTTCTTCTTGAATATTATTTTCGGCGTTAATTGTGGGTGAGTTTCACCTCATCTCTCTTTTAGTCGATCTTGAATATGATTTTGTAATACTTCTCGATCTTCTACTCCGTAGTCACATATTTTCCATCCTCAATTCGTGATTTTGCCTTGTTAGATTTGCACGTTCTTCTGCCTCAGCTCTTCTTTCTTCATGTATTCTTCGTCTCAACGTTTCTAACGCTCCAATTTCCTCATCTCCATGAATTATTCCTTCATTTGCTTCTTGATTTCTCTTTACCTGTCTATGGTTTCTGGTTTGCTGCTCTTCTTCTACTTCTTCTGCTGAATTTGATTGCCAAGTGTGTATACTCACCCTATCATAATCTGTATTCCTTCCTTGTATTAGTGTTTGTTGAACTGGTGGTTGAATTTTATTTTCTCCATTATTTCTCATTCTAGTAGATTCTCCCATTTCACTTCTTTCCCTTCGAGAAATTCTCTTGCTTCTTCTAACAGTAGTTGTTCTGATGTATTTCTTCTTCTAGCCATTTATTCAATGTTAACGAATTGCAAGAGATTATGTAAAATTCTTAACCAATTACTCCAAATCTTCACAAATCTCAATATTAATCTTCAATTTTTTCTAGAATAATCATCAATCTTTCCCTATTTCTAGCGCCATTATGTAGTTGCAGGAAATCCTACACTACACCCCTCACAAGATTTCATTAAAATTCAACTCATTTTAGATTAACAATCTTAATTTTATAGATGAATCTTTGAACAATCTTACAAGAAAAGATAAAGGAATCAAGAATAACCACTACTCTAGATTTTCTCTCTCCTATTTTCTTGCTTCTCAATCAGAAAAGATCTCTCTTTTCCTTTACAATTGAGCGACTATTTATAGGGAATTACATAGTGGATGACAGCTAATCTGTCCTTTATTTTCGGATATGACTTGCGACATTCTCGCATCCTTACAAATTAATCTCGCAAACTCTCTAATTTTCGCAGGACCATCACATTTTTCTCATGATTTAGCTGACGTCGTTTATTATTTCGTTTCTGAAGTTATTCTGCAACACTGCTGTGTTGTGTTGTTAATAATTTAGCTGAGGCATTATTGCTGTGAGATTCTGATCCTACAAAGATAATATTAGTGCAATTGAGTCTCCAATCAATGTAACCAGAATGCTCAAATTCTTTCACAACTGCCATCAGCTCCAATTTGATTATTTCCCACACTGCCTTGAAGAATTCCATAGTAAAACCATCTGGGCCAGGTGCTTTGTTTCTACCAAAATTCCAGATGACATTCTTCATTCCAGCCTCATTAAAAGGTTTTTCCAACATAATAGCTTGAATTACACTTAAACTAGGCATTTGCAGATCACCAAATTTTGGTCTATTCAACACATCTTCTTTGAAGAGATCCACATAGAAATTTTTAGCCTCCTCATTGATCTTCTCCTTGTCATGACAAATTTCTTCATTGATAATAAGAGAATTTATTGCATTTGTCTTCTGTCTGTATGAAGCATTCTTATGAAAAAAATCTTGAGTTTCTTTACCATCCACCATCCATTGTCCTTTTGCTCTTGAGAAGCACTTCCTTGAGAGATTTTAAAGAATCTCTCTTGTGATTAATTTTAGCAAGTTCCCTAGATGCATAATCCTCATTGTTTAGTGTATTTATGAACGTGGTTTACATGGTTCAAAAAGTGTTGGCTGAAAGACTTAAAGTGGTTTTGTCAACGACTATCTCTGAATTCAGGTTGTTTTTGTAGATGATATGCAAATACATATGGTATTCTTGTTGTTTTTGAGCTCATTGATTCAAGAGAGAGAAGGCATTACAGGATTGGTGGTGAAGGTGGATTTAGAAAAAGCTTTTGATAACATAAATTGGAATTGTCTGGACTGTACAATGTCTATATTTGAGTTTGGCAATAGAGGGAGAGGATGGATAAGATGGTGCAATTTTAATAGGAGATTTTTTATGGCTATAAATGGTACATCTTCTCATTTATTTGGAAGTGGTAAGGGGATTAAACAAAGTGATCCTATTTCACCTTTTTTGATTATCATGGTGGTGGAAATACTTTCTTCAATGATCAAAAGAGCATCTTCTTTGAATTTAATTGACGGTTCAAGCCAGTGTACAATGATGATGTTTGCACTATAAATCATATGCAACTTGTAGATGATCTTATTGTTTTCTTAAATTATGAGGTTGATCAAATGAAGAACTTAAAAAGCATTCTTTTGGCTTTTGAGTTGGTTTATAACCTAAAAGTTATTTTAGAAAGAGTATTATTGTTGTTGTTAGAAATGATCAAAATGCGGAGAATGTGAAGCTTGTTCTGGATGTAGTCTGGATTCATTTCCTATGAAATATATAGGAATTCCATTGGGTAGCAAGTCTAAAGCAATGGGAGTATGGGATGTCATTTTACAAAGATTTCAGAAGAAGTTAGGTTATTGGCAGAGGAGATACTTATCTAAAATGGATAGACTTATGTTGATCAAGAGTGTGTTTCCCATCATTCCCATTTACTATTTATCTCTGTTTCAAATGCCAATTTCATTGGTGAAGCAGATGGAGAGGATTATGAGTAGGGATGTCAATCCCTATCCGAAGTCCGATATCTTTTTTCGAGAATTCGAGATCCTATAGGATTTAATCCTATGTATCGTATTATGGATATCGGAACCGGACTCCTTAACGGACTTTCCGTCCTTAGCGTAACGGAACCGGATTAGGCCCCATCCGGTTGGTTAAGTTCCAATATTCAGTAATACTAGGCATGTACTAGTAATTTTCATCACCCTGTATATGTCGAGAATTAGGGTCTTCTTCATCATTTTTTTTTCACTTGTTCTAAACTTCTATTTCTTCTCAGTTTTTTTTTTAAAAAACCGAACAGTCATGATACACGGTTCCAGAACCGTTCCACAGTGTATATTTTTCTATTGTATTTTCAATACCTAAAAGTGTTTGCTTGATTCTCAAGTTATCTTAGCTTGAATTCTAAGCAACCACAAGTCATTGAAAACTACGAATAAAGATTCTCTTTCAACTGGGAAAATCAATCCATGACACTTTGTTTCCTAGTTGATTCTAGAGTCGTCATGTATAGACCTTGGTTTCCTCTGAGAAACATAATTAGGGATACAACTAAAAGACTCCGTTTAGTGGATTCGTGAAGCCAGGTCTGATTATCTTTACCTTGATAATTCGTGTATCGTGATCTTGATTTTCTTTTATCGAGGTTTTTGTTATATCTTTTAGGCAAGATAGATAGTAATCGCAAAGTTCTCTTCGTCTCAGACTTTGTGATTCCTCAAGATAGATATCTGAAAACTGGTCTTAATTGTTCTTTTAAAGATTGTTCTTGAGAGGTGGTTAAGAATCTAGGTTGCTCTTGGGAGTCTTAAGTTCCAGATTAGTGAAGTTTGCTAGCTTAATTTGTCTATTGTAAATGGATTTCCTCACCTTGATCTTTTAGTCTAAACAGAAATCAAATAGGTTTATTTGTTAGAGGAAGATTGGTATTAAAAGTCTTCACTTTGGCTAAAACAACTCTTAAGCTATAAAGGACGTCAGCTAAGGGAATCAATTGCGTAGAGCCTTGCGAGGTTGAATAAACATAAGGAGCACGACTGTAACTAAATCGCTTGGAGGGTGGATTCGGTCTCAACTATATTCCAGTTCGAAGTCTGATAGTAGGCTAGTGTTTGTAGCGGCTTAATACAATTTGATGTTCAAATCTAGACGAGGTCCCGTGGGTTTTCTGAAATTGTGGTTTCCTCGTTAACAAAACTTCTGGTGTCTTGTGTGTTTTCCTTTTCTGCGTTAAATTTTTTATCTTTATAATTGGATTTACAAAAGTTGTTCGTTTTCAATCTTAGTAGATACGTCTATCTAATTATGGTCGGTTACCAGACTTGTTTGTTGTTGAATCCATATCTTGAAAGATAGATAACAAGTTTAATTACTTGGCAGAATTCCTATTGGATTATTTGGATACGACTAGATTGGTCTAGGATATTGATTTTTGAGATCGTCCAAGTACTCTTCTTAAAAATCAGGTTGATAGACTCTTGTCTACATATATATACTGATTAAGAAGAGGTTAGAGATATAAACTCTATATACATATTGTTAATAATATTTCAGTTGGTCTACTTGCAATTGTATTAGGTTTTGTCCATACAGGTTGCCAAATGAAAAAAGTTGGAGGTGTACTTGGTACGCCTTTGTTTTCAGCAACATTACGTGTTGATAATAAGAAAACATGGGACCATCTAACAGATACGTCTACCAGTATAATAATGTATTGAAATGGCCCATAATTTGGGTGGACAGGTTCACAAATGTCACCATGTATCCTTTGCAGGAATATTGGTGACTCAACAATAACTTTTGTTAAATATGGTTTTGTAATCAGTTTTCCTAGGGAAAAAGCAACACGGTTCATATCCTTGCTTAAAAGAAGCTTCTAGTTCTGTAAAGGATGTCCATGGGCGTTCTGTATTTTCTTACTTATCATGGTAGAATCTGGGTGTCCAGGCCGGTCATGCCAAAGCTTGAATAATTCAGGGTCATTAAAACTCTGGTTAATAACAACACGAGATTCAACTGTTCGAATTTTCATAAGATAAAACCCAGAGGAGAGAGCCTTAAGCTTCTCTACAACGCGCTTCTGACACGAAATAGATGAAGTAATACAAAAATATTTCATATTATGCTCATCATTTGTTTCAAGGTAGTAACTATTATGCCGAATATCCTTAAAACTTAACAAATTCCTCTAGGATATGGCATAATATAAGGTGTCTTCAATCATTAGTTTTGTATTACCTGGTAGAATGATACACACTCTTCTGAATCCGGCTATCAAATTACTCGAACCCGAAATGGTATTCACATTACTCTTAAACCTTTTGAAGGTTATAAAATATTTATGGTTTCAAAAAAAAAAAAAATGTTTGTTGATGCGTGTCGCAAGTGCAACAAATTACTAAAGATATTTCCCAATAATTAACTAGTAACATAGCGAAGTAAGGATCGTTCCCACAGAGAGATGTGTAATTGATTTGTTATTCGGATTAGCAAAACTAGAAAAGAAGGAAAATATTAAGGGGGATTAGTTGAATAATTAACTAAAGAGAATAATAAACAATAAGATGGAAAGATGATTAGGAATCATTCGCCATCAAAAAAACGTTGAGTCAATCAGTATTCTTGTTTACCTTTCGTAAGAACCATTTATCATCAACCATAGGATAGCAGGTACGCTTAGCTATCCCCAAAACTCCTTGTGTCACCATATAACAGGTACGTACGCTTAGTCACCGGATTATACCCAACTGAACCACGTCAAAGTACGCTTAACAAGATGTAACTCAATCGAACACTTTAGAGTTCCTGAGCTTAGGTTGATCCCAACAGTTAAACTCAGTATACGTTCGGTTCATTTTGGTGTTGCATTCATTTCGCAATTGCTCCAAAGAATCCCTCTGCTAGGCCTCACAAATTCTACTTGTGTAGGAGACGCTCGACAATTATGGATCGATCAATTCTCTACTAGCAATAAAATAAACCAATTGGTCACTTGAACAATCTAAAAATCAATCATAAACCCTAGATATGGTGAAAACAAATGATAATGATTAAAACTTCAAACAAACTTGTATAAATAATTAAAGCTTTGCGCTTAGAACATAGAATTCATCCTTTATCAACAAGAATTAGCTACTCATGATTACACGATTACCCGTTTTCCCCTAAAGGGGTAAATCCTAAATATTAAATGTATAAAAAAATGTAATACGAGATGTGATATTAATTTAGGTCAAGAAGTGTTTCTTAAATAGTCTCCAAGTATATAAGTGCCCTCGATTGATTCCGATCGAAATAGGTCGCTAAAAGTAGCCACCAAGTCACATCCAAATCTAGCTAGAAGTGAAAAAGAGTCGCGAGACTTACCCAAATGGGCCGCAAGAAACCCAGTGCATACTGTAAATGGTATGTCAGTTCCGGGAACTGACAGCCTTTTCACCTCGGCTCAGTTGCCAGTTCTGCGAAACTGATGATAATTTTCTTCTCATATTTTCTTACGGTTAGCATCAACAGAACTGTACAGTCTCTTGTATTTTTTTTATTTTTAATCTTATTTCTACGGCTAACTCTAACCTAACTGTACAGCTCCATGTATAGAAAAACTTAGTTATACGGTTATTTCGAGCATTCCTCATCCTCACCGTAGAACTTCATATATTACTCAGACATCAACCATCTCTACCAACACGGGGTATCCATCCCCTGTTTTGACTCGATCTCGAGTTCAATGGCAGTAACCATCATTATGTAGCAACTAAGAGGAGAATTTCCAAACCCATGTATGCTTTCCGTTTTCTGACCATTCAACAACAGCGGAGACCATCTCTTCTTTTATGCTCCTCCAACTTTTTTTCGACTACAACTCATCACCCACGATTGATGACAGCAGACTCAACACCCATTAACCAACTCATCACCCATGATGGAAGCAAATCCTCGTTATTCTTCCTTTGTTCATTTCCAACAACCACCGACAGTGCTCTTAATTGGAGTACGGGTAATTTAAGCTTTCAGTTGGGTGTTTGTTTCTGTTGATTCAATTCCTATTAATTTGTAGCAGAGATTTAAAAGTTACTAACTTTGAAGGATCTGATCATGGTAATAACAAAGACCATGGAAGAAGAAATATTGGAAACATGAATTAATTAGGGTTTATTTTTATTGAATTCAATGGTTATTCTTGTTGGGAATTTTGGGTTTTCTAAGTTTGCTGGTTTATTTGTAATTGAACAAATTAATGAATAATGAGAATCTGATTAACTTGATATTAAGTTTTATTATTGGGCTTTTATGGTACTAAGTCTCTTAGTTCGGTTTAACTAGGGTCGACCTAGTTGGTTCATGTAAGAGTTTTATATGTCTTTTCCGAAGTAAATAACTGACACGTAGACAGTTATCTGCAGTTACCCGTTTTTGAAAAAAAATATAACGGGATAGAAAATGTCAAATTCGATCATTTTATATAATGATTCAAAAAAATGACCATTTTTTTAAATATAGTTCAAAAAGATGGCTACTCTATTAAAACCCTTAAATCTTTAATATAGACAAGTCTCAGAAACTTAATGCTCTTATGTTTGTGTATATGCACAACAGGTGCAAAAATGTAGTACCGCATCATAGAAGATTTTTTGTGCGAAACTAGTTGTAATATTATATCCAACTTGTTATTTATATTGCCATAGTGTTCAGTGATGCCGTTATTTTATTTTTTGTAGTTAAACTAGTATGAGACCGGTGCTAAGTATCGGGAACAATGAGAATTGGTCCCCAACTGGTGAGACGGATTTTGCCGTGCATCCGTCCCAGAAATGGTCCAAAATAACAACTACAATGTATAAGGAAAACACCAATTATTATTTAGTAGATTAACAATTGACACCAAATTGATCAATTACGTACTATATAATGTGTCGGAGATTAAAAAATCCTCTTAATGAAAATATTTTTGAAATTATACCAACCATTGAAATCAGTAAGTAGTTCATGATATTGCCAACAACATTGCTCTAAAGATAATAGGCAATGTTATATTTGAAGTTTGTTGCTCAACGTAGCACTACAACCACCCCCAGTCTTCCTAGAATTTAGAATACCTATGCAGCATCTATTGGTTAATCAATTTTTGCAACTTAAAAGTAAAGAAACAAATTAATAATAGTATTCTACTTCAAAACCCAATGACTTCCAGTTCGGCAAGTCTTGTTTATAATTCACCCATTATACACTCTCCACCTGCCTTACGTACTTGTGGTTACCTAAAAATAGTGAGATGGTAGAAGTGGTATCTTAGGGTTTCTTAGTGTGAGTTTCGGGAGGTTGAGCACGAACAGTCTTCGCCTAAACCACGCACATTGGCTGTTCGAAGGCTACTTCAGTCATAGGAGAAAATATGGCTGGTCTTAGGGAGGGAAGCTAAAGAGAGAGAGTCAGTGTATTCTAAGTTTTGCAGAAGAATTACTCTTAGTTGTTGAGAGAAAGTTGTTGTTATCTTGGAGAAATAGAGGATATATTTATAATTGAACTCTCTGATCTCTAGTCAGTGAAAATAGGGTTTGCTTGTCGTGTTGAGCACTCTACCTGTATTTTCAGGAATAGCTAAGCGTAAGGGAAACCGTCCTTATCTTAGATTCCTTTGACTGATCACTTTACTCACTTTCATGTGATGAGAAAATATCTGGATATTTCTCAAATATGTCGTACACCGACAGACTAAAACCCTAATTGATATCCATCATTTGTTTATGACTGAAGTAGCCTCTGTGATGACGTGTTTGACATGGTAGGATATTTTCAGTAGATGACATGGGTCAAGATAGATGAATATTTCCTGATTTACGCATATGACTAGGATGAGTTATGTGTTGGGCAAAGAATGCATTGAAAATCATGTGTAGAACACAAAAAGAGCTGAGCTCTATCTTTTTGTGGTCGGCCACATGTGTCTTATAAAAGCTGAGTACTTGCTTTTGGGTCCCTCATATAGGTGTGTGGAGTTCCAGGGATCCTATTTGTTGAAGTATTGTCGAAGTTTCTAGAAGTGTATGGAAAATTCTGAAGGACGCCTTTGGGTCTGGAAAGTTCCGAATCCCGCTAAGGAGTCCTATTGATGGATTTCTTATTGAGTAAGTATTTCCTAATCAGTCTCCCTATTTAATTAGTAAAGCTTATATATTCAGGGTTCCCATCTTTAAGAAGATACTTAGAGGCTAAGTTTACTTAAAGGCCAAGTTTTTGACTACTATATAAGGGGGATTATATGGTGATGGAAAGGTATGGTTTTCAAGAGAGAATTACGAGATACACTATGTAGTTCTCTAAAGTTTCTAGGAAATCCATCCCACCTCTTAGGGTGGAGTTTAGTGAGACAGAGAGAGACCATTATCTGGTGTTAAAAGATACATGGTTGGTGTTGATAGAGTAAATTGTTATGGTTTGAGGAAGAATAGTTCGTTGAAGAAATATTCTCTACGAAGGTGTGTAAGGCATCGTCGGGCGAAGAGAAGATTGGGTTGTTCGTTTACAAGGAGGTATTCATTTCAAGAGGAGGTCATCATTTCATAGGAGGCCTCGTTCAGTAAAGGGTCCTCGTTGGTATGTACCTTTTGCCCTGTTGACAGAGTATACTTTTGGTGTTGGAAGAGACATCGGTTAGAAAGGAGATCACCTCAGTTATGAGATAGATATTATCTCAGGTTGGTTTAAGACATTATTCGGAGTTATGGAACGTTTGTTCATGAGAGTTATTTTAGGGTTTGTGATCAACATGTCGTTGGATCATAGCTTGTAGATTGCTTCGTCAATCGTTAAGTGTGTAATTCTCTGTTTGGTGGTTCCGTAATAATAAAGAAGAAGTCGTAGCCGGTTGTGGACGTAGACATATTGCCGAACCACGTTAAATCTTGTGTTATTTACTTATTGCTTCATGTGTGCTTGCATCTTGTTATCTTTCATTCTATGCCGATCCAAATATCTAGTTTCTTGTGGGATAATTCTATTTGGATTTTCCAAACAAATGGTGCGGTGTTTGTTCGCCACTAAATCCAACACTATTCGCGTTTTTGGATAAACGAGCAGAATTCAGACTCGATTTACTAGCCGTGAAGGTGTTTGAGAAGCTGTAAAAGAGGCCCAAGCCTTAGGTGAGGCTTATTCCTAAGTCTTGTGATCGTACAAAACCCTAAAATGTGCTTGTATTGCTCAGAGCTTGTGGGGATGGCTTGGGATTTTCTCTTATAGATTTTGAGTCTCTTTCGGCTTAGTGGACTGATAACGAGGCTAATAATGTATTTTGTCCTTATAGGACTGTCTCTATGAGACCTAGAGTATCCTGTGCGGATGTGCTAGGAGTTAATCGTGACTTTTTCCATATCATGGAGTAGACAACCAATGTATCTCGAAAAGATGTTTTAAGAGTCTTGCATGAATCCCAGGAGAAGAATGGTCAGTATATCTTCCGGGGATGTTCTAGGAACCATTCATGAGGCCCAATTAAGACGAGTCATGGCCTAGAGTATGCATGACCAGTTGTATCTCGGGGGGATGTACTCGGAATCAATCTCTGATCTCAGATAAGGGAGAATGTCGTACTCACCGGGGACATTAATTCTCTTCTCATGCTCATGATTCATCCGTGGACATTTTATGAGTCTTTAGAGCATACACGACCATCGTGTCTTGTGGGGACGTCGTATGATAGAAATCGTAGCATCATGACCAGCGTATCTCGCGGGACGTAAGATAGAAATCATGGCCATAAGTTCCTTGTAGACTAAGGGATGAGTCTCTCGTGAGAGTTTATTTTGTTCCACAAGGACTAAGTTTTTATGAAATGAGAGTTGGAGCTAAACCTGAGCTTTTCTTTTGGCCACCAGGACTGGGGTTAATGCCGAAGTCGTCTTTTAGCGATCAGGGCTGAAATCAAGCTGAACTTCTCCTTTTTATAGTGAGGGTTGAAGTCACGGATAATCTTATCTTTTGACTATGAAGGCTACAGTCAGGGATGAACATGACTTTTAGGCACCAAGGGATGGACTTGGTCTTTTAACAGCGATGGCTGACGGCAAGGTTGAGCTTCCTCTTTTGGCGACATGGACGAGGTTGAGGTTAAACTTCGTCTTTTTGTGACGAGAGTTGTATCTTATCTTCGAAACCTTCCTTATATGAATAGTGCTCTAACAATCTCCCCCTTTGTCAACAAGCTTGAGATTGAAAAACTTGCGAGTTCGACCGAGCAGTTCTCTAACAATCTTCCCCTTTGTCAATTTTATTGACAAAATTATCAATACATATGGATTAAAATAAATAAGCCTTTCATCTCCAAAATCCATCATGCTTGATTTCCTTGGTTCTTCAACATCGTCTTTGAATTCTTTGAACTTCAAGTTATTCAATGGTTTTGTGCGTGTTCAACTCAGCACTGTTGTTGTTGAAGATCACTCTTGCGAGCCTTCTTTGAATGATAAAATCACTCAACTCAATGGTTGTTATACAAAAACCTAGTATTATTACCTTCCTCAAATTTTAATTGTACCATAACTTCAATGTGACGGACCAGACTCCTTTGGCGCGTCGCCCCGCAGGCCGTAACTTCCCCGGTGCGCCATGATGAAGCTACGATCCGGGCCTCATCCCCTGGAAAATGCACGTCCATCTTTCCCTTGTAGTCATGCTCGTGGATCATGATGCAGCTAACTTAGTTTCCACACCGTTCCAAAGTCACCCTTGTCCGCAGAAGGGTATATGGCCATATTTCCGTTGCCAAGAGTTCAAGCCATAGAGGTTATGGCCTATGTATATTGCACACATCACTGGTTGTGCCACAACGTAGGGAATTCATTACTGAATTTCATATCTAGATGAGCAATCGACAGCGTCCGAGTCATATCCAGACTTAAGGCACAAGCCGTGGACTTAGGCATAGGCCGCTCTAAGCCTATTGCTATTATCTTACTCTGCTTTACCGACTCTTAGTAGCTTGATAGGAAGTATGAGCATCCACTTGCTGGCATGCAACATTCCTCATCAAGTCTGGCCGCAATCATCTCTTGCATCGAGCTACCGAGCTTAGATGATATGAGGAGCCAACGTGCTGGACCGGCAATGCTGCAGCTCATTGCGGCTACCTACGTACCCTTCCCTACTCTAAAGGTATCCAGCACAGACCATAGCTCATCTCGAAGGGACATAAGCTTAAGCCAACTCATTTGCATGGTCGTGGCCAAGCAATAATGGTAATGCCTAGTCCGTATAGGTTGTTCCATTAAATGCATCCAAGTGATGAATACTTGGTTTGCGACATGGCATAGTGATGTCTCAACACATATGCTTTATTCGTAAGGCTACGAAACTTAGAATGAGCCTTAGGCATCATTCATAGCGTCCGGCTAAGCTGTGAAGCTTACTTGGTACATGGTCTGCATATGCACCTTCAACCAACTACCCCTCCCTATATATGTTAATTTGACATTTTTACAACTTAAATTGGGGGGAGCAAAAATCATTCATCAACCCTCACTTTTACTATTCATGGACGTTGCCATGTATTTTCCTGAATAAACGGCCAAGATGGTTGTACATTCAGTTCTGGCTCACATGCCAGTTCCTATGCCCGGCCAGGATGGCTGAACACTTTTTGAGCCAAACCCGATGAAGGGCCGTGATGGCTGTATTCCGACTTTGGATCATTGTCCACTTAAATGTCAACTCGATGTTCAACCAGGATGTTTGTATTATAGGTTTGGTCCGTAGGCCACTCCTATTCCCATCCGTGTTGGCTGTACATTTTCCACCCGATGTCCAGCCATGTTGGTTGTACATATTCAAGGCCATCTACCCAACTGGCCTAATGCATAATTTGATGCAAGATTGGCTCTTGGACAATGTAGCCTCCAACTAATGCCATATTGGCCTTAGCCAATATGCATACGCGATGTGCCTTACTTGGCACCGGATATTGGCCCTGGGCCAAATGCATCTCACATGCAACGTAAGCTTTGGATGAAGCTTCATCTCGAGCAATGGCACATATTTTAGCATGCGCCATGCTAAAAACACAGGGTGTTACACTCTTCACCCCTTTAAAGAATTTCGTCCCTGAAATTCAAAACAAAACTATTGTGGACAATCTCTTCGGTTTGGATTTGCTGAGCAAAAGTCCCATACCAGATGCTCAGAAATCACGGGTTTCTTCAAGTTGTCATGAAAAACAATTTAGATCTTCTGAGAAAATGTCCTATACCACATGCCCATGAATCCAAAAGTGCCCACAACAATACCAAGAATCTCAATTGGCCAGTGCCAAGAGGATATCTCAACAAGGTATCCTAAGTATGCATCCCATATTACACACTCAGGAGTCCCTAAAGTTCACAAGGTTGATGTCATTGAAATGACAAGATTTTAGCACGGTTCTGTGTGAATCAGTATCCATTTGTCCACCGTCCCTGACGGTCATCCAGGTTGTCACTCGTAAGTGGGATGCTAGCCGGTCCTGACAACGCACACCATTGGCCAGTTGCCAACGTGTGGGGATGATCAGTCCCATTGTCTACCCACCTTCCCAGACAGTCTTCCGGATATCCACTCATAAGTGGGGTGCCATTTAGGCCAGGCAAACTCACAGCACTTCCACATGCTCAACTCGAATCGTAAAGTAACTGGCCCATCAGTTACAATCTCTTTCCGCGCAGAAGTTGGCCTACTCTCCAACTTTAAGTTTCCATGATGGAAAATACTCGCCAATGAGTCCACCCCGCACAAGTCCCTAGAGTTTTCTCGTAACTTGCTCTGATACCAACTGTGACGGACCGGAAAATTACGCCTTTGGCGCGTCGCCCCGCATGCCGTAACTCCCCCGGTGCGCCATGATGAAGCTACGATCCGGGACTCATCCCCAGGAAAATGCACGTTCATCTTGCCCTTTTAGGCATGCTCGTGGAGCATGATGCAACTAACTTAGCTTCCACACCGTTCCAAAGTCACCCTTGTCCGCAGAAGGGTATATGGCCATATTGTCGTTGCCAAGAGTTCAAGCCATAGAGACTATGGCCAACGCGTATTGCACGCATCACTGGTTGTGCCACAACGTAGGTAATTCATTACTGAATTTCCTATCTAGATGAGCAATCGACAGTGTCCGAGTCATATCCAGACTTAAGGCATAAGCCGTGGACTTAGGTATAGGCCGCTCTAAGCCTATTGCCATTCTCTTACTCCGCTTTACCGACTCTTCGTAGATTGATAGGAAGTATGAGCATCAACTTGCTGGCATGCAACATTCCTCATCAAGTCTGGCCGCAATCATCTCTTGCATAGAGCTTAGATGATATGAGGGGCCAACGTGCTGGACCGGTAATGCTGCAACTCATTGCGGGTGCATACTGTAGATGGTGGATTTTCGACAAAGGATAAATCCGTAAACTCATAATTATACGAAGCTCTGATTCAGCAATCAGACGTGAGTATCGAGACACGGGTCTCTCATCGAATTCTCAACGGAGAGTACCTTCTCTCAGAGTACATGTGGATATGTAGTCTCACAACTGGACAACGACATATCTCATGAATACTGAATACTTTCAGTGATTATTTCTATATATCATCACGTGATGGACGGCTCCTAGACAGCTTGCTCTGCTAGTATAGAGCGATAACGTCTTCAGGAACAAACAACAAGTTTACCCTGACTATATAAAGGATATGACCTACCGACAAGTTTGTATCGGGATAATTAATGCTCCTAGACAACTTGCGCTGCTAGTATAGAGCCAAAAAGTTAATTATTCCTAATTACAATTGCTCCTATTCCATGGTCGAATCCACGACTGGTCTCATGGAATGGCAATAACAATTGTTCTGATTCTACGTTCGAATCCACGACTTGATCTCATAGAATAACAATAACTATATTATCTCATTACTCCGATTTCATGATCGAATCCACAACTGGTCTCATAAATGGTAATAGATAAATCTTAATTACTCCGATTCTATAGTCGAATCTACGATCCCATGGAATGGTAATGCTCACTTTATTATTCTGAATTCGTAGTCGAATCCTCAGCTGATCCTATGAATTAATAATAAACATTTTATTACTCAGTTTTGTGAATTATTCTCCACAGGATTCCACAATTAGTAATAAATAATCAACAACCGGGCGTCTGAGCTACCTCTAAGTAAGCCCCTATTCAAATGGTGAAGGTGTGTCCAACGACGATACACTAATAGTTACCGCACGAACGGGTATTTCAAAAATACAACGAAACGATGAACCTATGCAAAATAGAGAAGAAAATAATAAATAATTAAAAATATTGACCAGGGTGCTGGGAGCATGGACACACGACCAACCGACCATGTCGTGGTCAATCCCACGCCAGTTTTATATTTTTAATGCATTTTTATTATTTTTCATGATTTGATGAAAATTCTCTCATTTTATCAAATTTCCTTCGTCTCGAGGAAACTCCTCGGTTTCATGGTACTTCCATAAATCCATAAAAAATAATATAAAATTAAGGAAAGGAGTGTGGGGCGTGACCATTGGCTAACCGGCCATGCCTTGGTCCCAACCGGCCCCACATCCATGGTTTTTTATTATTTTATTATTATTATTTCTCTAATTTCATGAAAAAACTCCTTGATTTCATGGTATTTTTGCAAAAATCATCAAATAATAATAAAATAAAATAAATTATGAAAACTTGTGGGACCGGGCCTTGGCCGACCGACCATGCCCTAGCCGATCTCACACGCCCTTTTGTTTTATTATTTTATTATTATTAGTTTTCCTTGAATTCATCAAATTCCTTGATTTCATGGTATTTCTCTCAAATTAGGAAAAATTCCCTCAAATCATCAAAATACTTAAAAATATTAAAAAAATAGGGAAACTCGTGGGACTGGGCCCTAGCCGGCCGGCCATGCCTTCTACGGTCCCACACGCCCTTGTTTTTATTATTTTAATATTTTTTGTTTCCTTGAACTCATTAAAACTCCTTCAATTCATGTAAACTCCTTAAATTCATCAAATTTCTCAAAATTCATGAATTTTTTCATAAAATCATCAAAATATTATAAAATTAAGGAAAAGGCACCACGGGACTGTGGTCACGACCGGCCGACCATGCCGTGACCACGACGGTCCCACGCCTCCTCATTCCTTATTTTATAATTATTTTTCATCATCTCATGGTGTTTTCCTCAGTTTCGTCGAAACCCTAATTTTGACATATTTTCTCGAATGGATGCTCAATTGCACGCCAGAAAATATCAAAATTCTCAGGACTGAGACACGGACGCCTTGGGGACACGAGCACGCTATCTTGACCGACCAAGATTGGCTCTTTGGCTCACGGAAGCCGGTCCCATCAATTTTCACAAGTTTTGACCTAATTTGCACAATTGCTCGTATTAGGTCCAAAACTCTCCCAAACACTTTGGATTTTCATGAAGTGATCGTCAGACGGTCACGGGACAACCCAGGGACGGTTTCATGCCTCCATGGTTGGTCCCTCGCCTCGTCATAATTAATTAGGTTTTCTCACCTAAAGCTCAGACGAGCATTTTTGAATAAATGATTAAGCCAGCATTTAATCATTCTTCCACCAACAAATCGTCAACTCTTCAGGAGTTCTTCATATTTGCTCACGTGAGCATATGGAAACTACATGGTTGATCCACGGTCCCATGTAATCGCTCCCTCCTCCGTCCCATGGTTGAAATTCTGACGAACCATGAATTGATCATCAATTGATCAAATTAGGGTTTCTGAATCCAAGGATCATCATTCCAGATTCTAACCTTAATAATTTTATGACGACCTCATGGTCATTAATTTTATTAATTATGCTCGGTTCAACGACCAATATTCTAATTATTATTTTTGGTACGCTTCCAGTAATCCATCAGACGAGCAACTCATGCTCAGACGACCAAATATTCAACAATTCATCACATGAGCAACACTTGCTCAGATGATAAATATTTGTTCAAACCAAGGAATATTGGCTCAACAATCAATATTCAACGATCCATAGAATGAGCAATACTTGCTCAATTCATCATAAGAACTATACCTCTGTCTCATGACATGTTCAATTCACGAGTTTCAGAACATCATGTTCAACTCAACGACTACATGGACTCATCGTCCCATCAAACCACGAAGTCATCAATTGACTAACAAACCACGAGACGTCAATCGTGTCACTTGGGGGGATATCACTTAGGGTTTTGGTCTGGCAGTCTACGACACGTGTGTTCAAACACACGATGTAATGTGAGCAAGTCGTGCAATCAGTTGAAGGAATTCACGAGGTAGTGGGTGGAAAATCGACCAAGTCTCCACACGTTGAGCAACTGGTTTCAAACACGATCTCCACTTCCCCACTCCTTGATTCCATCAACTGTCACACTTCATGGGGTCATGGTGTCTAAAATTCCAGCAATATAAATAAGTCTCTGAATCATGATTGAATCATCAGCATCAACAGTATCATCAATCTCACGTCTCATCGACAACACGAGATCATCAACTCATCAATTGAGCAACTACTCTCAATTGAGCAATTTCAATCATTCAGAGCTTATCATATTCAGAATTCATACACCCACAATCTTTGATTACCATTGATTCCACACATTTCTCAGCTTCCCTCCTACAGATCAACCCATCTTCTCTTGTGACCGAATTTACTCTGGAACGATCATTGTCTTGATTTAGGCCGGAGTACTACAGATTGATCTCTCGAATCTAAAGCACCTCCTTTGCAGTGGTGCATCTGTGTGAGGTTTAATATTTCGCTCGGTTCGAGGAGTCTCTTCCGTACGGTCGTCTCCTCAATTCCTTAAAAACCAGCAAATCGTTTTTCCCCATCTACAGATTAGCGACCACATTGGGAGATCATTCTCTCGGTTGCAATCTCACAATTTCACAAGATGGTTGATCTCAGGTCAGGTTCAATTACAAATCCTAACACAAACCGTGCTAGCACTAGCAAGAACAACAATCAGAGTATCCCGGAGACAATTCCGACCTCCAACACTGATGGTGGTGACACAACTCCTCCTCACGCCGAAGGTCATCCACTGTCCGGACGACACCCTGAAGAAGTCAGAGGAGATCCACTGCCTACCATTGCTGATCTTATCAAAGCGCAAGAGACTCTTGCAAAGAACCAGACTGACATGGCTGCTACACAGAAGGAGCTGTGTAATTATCTCAAAACTCTTACTGACAAGATGTCAGAGAAGACTCAAGAGAAGGGAAAAGAGAAGGAGAAATCCTCGGACGACGGTCCTGAAATAATTCCAATCCATACAGTAGAAGACGACGAAGTTCATAAAACTGCTGCAGACAACTCATCAGCGAAGGGATCACCGAATTTCATCACTCGCGAGGATCTGGAGCACCTCTTAGAAAACCATGGAAAAGGCAAGACATCGCATGACCATCGTCATAAACCTCCTTATCCTGCCGCTACGCAGAGGATTCCGCTCCCCAAAGGTTACGTTTCTCCAACTTTCACCTTGTATGATGGAACTGGCAATACTCGGGAAAATGACTTTCGTTTTCTCGAAGCCTTGGGAGAACAGGAACACAATCATATCGTCCATCTCAAGGAATTATCAAAATCTCTGAAAGTCAGGGCATACACCTGGTATAACAACATCACACCAGGGACCATCAACAATTGGGGAGAAATGGTTAATGCATTTTACAGGAAATACTTCTTCGTGTCAGAACAAGTCTCCCTCTCCGACCTTGGAAGAATGTTTCAGAGGGTCAGTGAAAATCCCAATGATTATGTGAAAAGGTTCAGAGTCCAATCCTTGGATTGCCATGACCCAAACGTCACGGAGCAACAACTGGTGGAATTGTGCATTAATGGCATGCTCCCGGTCTACAGGGCCTTGCTAGAAAACCTTCGATTCCAGACTTTCTCAGAACTTCACGAAGCTGCGAAGAGGTCGGCAACCACTGCATCCGCTCTTTTGGAAAGAGCAAAGTCTACAAAGACTGAAGATTCAAAAGACACTCGAGGAAGCAGGCGTCTGATCAACAAGCAGTATAACCTGCAACCTTCAACAAATGCTGTCGCGGAAGGGAGTAAGAGAAAAGCAGAACCACAACACAAGCAGACTTCCTACACCCCTTGAAAGACACACAAGGAGGAGAATTCGAAAATCCCTCCTCAGCATACGGAAGATCCAGAAGCACCTGATTTTCCCTGTTCAATGGAAGAAGTTACTGAACTAATCGATGCCTGGATTCAAGACGGCGCAATCAAATTGCCTTATGTCAAGAAGGAACCAACTGAAGAGTCCATGGAAAATCCTCGGTATTGTCGCTTCCATAGATACGTCAGCCATCCCACGAGTGATTGCAAAATTTTAAAGCGCATATTCAAAGAAAAGGTCGAATCAGGAGAGCTCAACCTGGGGAATGAGGGGGTGCACAAAAAAACCCTCCCAGTCAGAACTTTTACCATCTCCGAACCTCCTATCAAGAAAACGGTCCAATCTCTGGTCGAACATGTCTGCGAGATGTTGTATCTTTCGAAAGCTCAAAGGAAAGACATGTTTGCTGCACTGAACTACATCGTGTCCGGAAGACGTCCGCTGATCCAAGAGACTATCACTGGACCTTCAGCCACTGACACAGAAATGTATGACTGGGGACTGCTCACCACAGTGCACATTAAAGGAAATGAGTTCAAGAGGGCGTTCATCGATGTTGGTACCGCCGTCAACATCATCCCTTTGAAAAACTCTCAGAGTTGCTGGTATTACTCGACGGGAATCCACCCACGCTCCCATAACAATCAGGGACCACGAAGGAATCTCCAGAAACGCATACAGCTTCATCACTCTCAAAGTTACGAAAAGATCAATCTGCACTGAGGCCAAGTTTTTCATAATCCGGGAAGACCCTGGATACGACATGGTCCTTGGGAGAACTTGGATTCATGCTGAAAGGACAACGATGCCTTCAACACATCCTGTCATCGACAAGGATTCCGAGTCGGAAGACGAAACAGATGACGCACCACCGTTTGAGCATCTGGAAGAAGTAAAAACTCTGATGGGACTTACACAGGAACTTGGAGATAATCCGCACACCTTTGTCAGAAGGTTTCGAGCTCAGGAAAGTCTTATTCCTCCTCTTGCTCCAATATTACCAATGTTCAAATACGCTACTATGGTCCAAAGACTTCTCCCCATGAATAATTTAGCAGTCATCAAAATCTACGAGTGGGTAACTTCACCTCAGCAATATTACACTCAATGGTTGGGTTCAGAACTTCTTCAAATCGGTCACTCTATCGAGAGGTTTATTGCTGAAGACTTGGCTAAGCATGATCAACACTATGTTGGATACTCTCTTCCGCGTGAGTGTCCATATGGGCCACAATCGTGGAATTCCATCAAACAGGGAATTCCGAATCAGCGGAAGATATTCAAGGCACGATCGACCAAGCCCAACAAGTTTCATGAAGGGGACCTGGTTCTCAAAGCAGTTCAGCGCAGTCTTCATTCTACAAGGAACTCCAATTGGGAAGGACCATTCATGATCGCTGAGTCCATGGACGGAGGATACTACAAATTGACCAACACAGATGGCAGAACCCTACTAGTAATTCATGAAAATTGGCTGAAGGCGTTTATCTGAAATTATTGGACATTTAAGGTATTGGGCGTTTGAAGCACTCATGGCGTTGGGATTTAACATTTAGGATTTTTTTTCATTTGTATTTCAATTCCTCCAAAACATTTTCAATACTTGCAATCAGTATTTGAATTCAGCAATTTATCAAAATTCAGTTCATATTTCATAAAAGAAAATCTCTATCAAATCTACAAGAAAATCCTTAACCATCAGTCAATCCAAAACCATCTAAATATCAAAACCCAAGTGTAAACCTCACATTACTCAGAAGTTCATAAGTTCAAGAGATCAGCAAGAAAAGGCTTTCACTCATCAACATCCTTCAAGATTTGCAAAGCCGCCCTCTCCTTGTTCAACTCCTCGGTCAGCTTGGCAATCTTGTCCTCCTTCTCCTTCACATCATCATTTGGAAAGGGTATTTTCTTCTCACATGAATCCTTGATAACGTTTATTTGCTTACGAAGCCATTTCACGTTGAGGCCAAGTCTTTCTGAATTCTCCAAGTTAAACTCCCAATCAAAGAGTATATATGGAGTCACGGTATTCCTGGGTCTCGTATGCATATCACTCACGACACACAAGATAACGCCTACTTGCATGGTTAAAGCATAAGCACGCCCAAGGTTCCTGTCAACGGTCATGTGGCCAAACTTCTTCCATATCGTCTCGTACAAGCGTGCATATCCAATGGGAATGTTGAATCCACCGATCAGTTCATGATACGGGAGTGAAGTGTTAAAGGGAGGATTGAAAGCAACCCCTGCAGTTGTATATTCATACACTATTATACGGTTCTCAGTCAGCGGCTTCCATGACCAAAGCAACAGTTCCTTCGGTATTCTCCGCTGCTATCTCGGTTTCTTCTATCACTGAGGCAACAACCATCTGGTCTTCCATAACATCAGAATTATCATGGCCTCGAAGTGTAGGGATGACTGTCTCTTCATCAATAACTTCGGAAGAGTTAGAGTTGTCATCATTGGCTCCAGTATCCTCAACTTCGGTATTTAGCACCTAATACGAAGATTACATGAGGTTAGAGTCACGAAGCCAAAGGAGATTATGAAACACAGTATACCAGCAAGGCAATATCATCAAAGTTCATCATACTACATTCAATGCACGAGCAAATAACATGAAAGTCATGAAAACACATTTCACGATGAGTCCGTCTGAAGAAACTGAACTCTGCCCTGTACTAAGAGACGAACTGGGATCAATTTACAAGGAATCTGAGGATGGGCCATATTCTATTCTCTTCGTATGGATGTCCTCTATGACATGTAAAAATTTCACGACACTCCAATAAACGAGCGAGTAGATGTGGCCAAAATATCAAGTGACGCGCAATCTGGAAAAGTTCTGGAAGTTTACTATTTCGCCTTTTTCAGGCTCTAAACGTGCTCAAAACTTAAAAAGCTTCGTTAGTAAAGCTTGGAAATTTTCTGGGCTTGAATTTGCACATGCAGATCATCAAAATCCAACTCCGGACGAAGATTCTACAGCGTTTCTACTAAAAATCTGGGTTCTGAATTTTTTGACGACAAAATTCGACTAAGTTTTCACATATTCACATGGGTTCTCATTCATTCATTTACAAGTCAGCACTTTTATACTTCTATGAAGAATGTACAGGATATATACTTACTTGAGGAGTCTCCAAAGTGTCCAAGGGGTTGGAATTGTCCACATCAACGACAAGAGGAACATCACTTCCAACCGACTCCGAATCTTGGGAATTACCTCCATTCTTATTCCCAGAGGATGATTGAGTTCCAGAATTCTCCATCTCCATGACGACATCCTCCTGTACACGTCCTTTACAATCAATATTTTCATCTATGAAGCACCCCATTTTAACATGTGAAGAAATACTTACAGTTTCTTCGTCACTCAAATCAGCGATTGCTTGTTCAGTAGCAGAAAATTGAAGACCTTCAAGACTTGATGGAGTAAAATTCTGCAACAAAATTAACAACGTTGGCTTCATGATTCTAATGCTAATAGCAATGAAAGTCACAATGAGAAATATTGGGAACTCACCAAAGCACCAACTGGGGACTTTACGGTATTAGGTAACAACTTATAACCTTTATGCCTGCCTTCTCCGCCATGAATAACCGCCTCAGTCTCTGAGAAATCTACACCGATTCGAGGTCGTATATTACGACGGTCCTGTGGTGAAATCCATTAATATAATCAGAATACAGTTCTTATAATTTCGTGAAGATTATATGAAGAAACATACCTGAGAGCATCCTGGAGACGACTTTCGTTTATCACCAGAAAGATACTTCAATCTTGGTCGACTGGAAATCATCTCAGCCAAAGGAAGATCCTTGAATGGAGGTCTGGGAAATATTACAAAGCCACGCAAACGCCCAAGTTACTGATCCCAGAATTATACATAACCTGGGGTTACATAGGCGAATCTATCAGAACCAGGAAACCAGTAGCTACTCCCTTCCACGTGAGTATGATCCAAATGAGTCCTGAGTTTCTCAACTGATGGCTTCCTTATCCGTATGGTTGGAACACACTGATCCATACCCATTTGTCGAGCTGCTCTATCAATATTATACTCCTCCACTGAAAGCTCTCCAAACGTGACTGATAGCAAATGACCAGGAGTGCAACTCAACATGAAAGATCTTTCTCCATCACTCAGATGCACACCAGACGTCAAACTAGTGCCTTCTCCGGTATTGAAAGTCATCGGCTGAGAAACATAATCAGGGACTGACACCCACGGGCGAAAATTGAACTCAGATTCTTCATCTAACACATCAATAAAACGTATTTTAGAACAAGGCTGCTTGGTGGACCAACGTATGATCCTAGCATTATCTTTCTCAGGGAAAGTATGGCGCGCATCAGTATTCGGTCCTTGCAGAACATTACGTGGAGTAGGTGTATAATTCTTAAAATGCTCCCACATCAAAGCTTGAAGAAACATCGTGTTGGCATAACACTCAATCTTCATAGAGCCGTTCGACACACTGGAGTCTATAATCAAGGAGTCCAGGTTGTAATACAAGGATCCTAAGAATAAACTACCTATCGTAAGTTGCTCACCTTGAGCCATCTTAATAGCAAAGGGAATCACAAAAGGCTTCAACAAGTTTCCACTGTCTTCAAAAACTTCTCTGGACAACCATAAACATAAGAAAGCAGCAATGGGTAACATACCGTCGATGGGTTTATCAGAAACCTTGTCTTTGGGCCACCAGTGTGTCAACCAGAAAGCATAGCATCCTTTACTACCAGCCTTATTCTCTTTCTCCATTGCAGCTGTCAAGACATGAGAAACGACGGTCTCCTCATCTGAAAGATCCCCAGGAAGATTTCCCGTGATCGGGAGATGCATCAGAGCCGCCATGTCTTCCAAGGTAATGGTAAACTCTCCCCATCTACATATGAAAGTGTGAGTGGGAATGCACCAGCGAGCAAACAGAGCCATAATACCACTTGCGTCATGATAAATGAACAACTCTCCAGAAGCTTGAATAGCTCACGTCACCTGCGCCTGGTCGAGCATAGTCCTCACATGAGGAAAATCCAACATATGCCTCGCCCATCCGGCAAATTTCTCCAAAGGTCATCGAGAAAGCTTAAACTCTATGATTGATGAGGCGAAGACCCCTCGTTCAAGACAAAATCGAATCACTGTCTTAGGAGTCACCAATTTCTTCTGAGTAACAGTTCTGGGATTTATCAAAACACGATACACTGGGGATTTCAAATGTTGCTCAGCTCCTGGGACATCTTTTTCAAAGAATGCATCATCTATGTTCGGGACATTTTTAATCCCAGGGATTTCATCTTCGTCTCCCCCAACGGAAGTTTCATCCATGCATGTCTCATCTCTGGAGATACCATCATCAACGTACATTTCTTCCCTCAAGGCGTCGTCAGCTTGGGAATTGGACATCTTTGCTAAGTAGCTGAAAAGGTTTACACTACATTCAACTTCAGTATGCGGTCCAGATATAAATCAAGGAAATACAAGCAAAAATGGTAACTCTTAATTTTTATACTTCCACTAACAATAGTGATAGTAATGCTAGAGTTAACACCCCAAAATCGTTCGTCTCTTCGAAAACTGCAAAAACGAACGAAACTTTTATTTAATTTCCGAAACTGATTTTTCATGAAATCACGGACACAATTTTCATAATGTGAACATTCACACAACTGACCTATGAAGTTTACAACAATAAAATATTTCGTCATAAGTATATTGTCTATCTTCGAAGGTTCCTCAAAACCCACGCTTTGATTTTTCGAAAAAAGAAGCAATTAATGCAACTTGTATACATAAATTCTCAAGAATTTTATCTAATGAAAACAAATTCATGCAAATAAAATATACCATCATATTTTACACAATATATTTCACGGCTGCATATATATAAAAAAAAACTTTATTTTCCTTCGTATCGTCGTTATTTGTCTTTAAAACGAAGGTTTATTTCAAAAAATATTGTGAAAGCTCACATATCATACATATGATAAAGTTTTGTATTTACATGAAATCTCATAAGAAAAATTTTATCACTGGACACAAGTTCATCATACATATTTTCCTTCGTGTCATCGTTATTTGTCTTTAAAACGAAGGATTATTCCGATTTCATGAAAATTCACTTCTTTTATGATAGAACCTTGGTACACATGAAAGCTCATAAACTAAGTTTTATCACTGAACCTAGGTTCATATACTAAAAATAAATCTCTCCTAAATCAGGGATTATAGTTAGTTTACAAAACTAACAATCGAACGAACATACGTTTACAAAAACTAGGGTTTTTCATAAAACTCACACCAATTGTATACACATGTATATGATCTCAACATGATCGCTTCATGAAATTCATGTAAATAACAGCAAAAAAAAAAAAAAAAATTCTAACCTGGTCGGCGCCGGCCGGAAACTGGCCGGACGGTGGCGGCGACGGTCGGCGGCGATCGGAGCTCCGGCAAAAACTCCTGATGCTCGGACGTGATGAAGATGAAGGCGTGAAATAAAAAAAGGATTTATCCCTTTTATATCAATTTTATTTCCAAAACCTAATTTTCTAAGGATTTCCTTATTGTGCCCGACCCGCGAATCCTAACCGACCACGGACTCGTCGTCCAAACCAGCGGTTCAACGCCAATTTATGCTCATCAAACGACCTTCCAATCATGACATTGAAGCCTTCATCAAGTCGTGGTTTTCTCATGCTCTCTAAATCCGGTAACGTTCAACTTACGACTAGATCAATTACCGGTATTTTATTTATGGCGGAAAATCACCATTTAATGCTGCGAGGAACACAGCTTTCCTCAGTAAGCAGGGAGCGGGACTTATGTGATGGTGGATTTTTCTACAAAGGCTAAATCTGTAAACTCATAATTATACGAAGCTCTGATTCAGCAATCAGACGTGAGTATCGAGACACGGGTCTCTCATCGAATTCTCAACGGAGAGTACTTCTCTCAGAGTACATGTAGATATGTAGTCTCACGACTGGACAACGGCATATCTCATGAATACTGAATACTTTCAGTGATTATTTCTATATAGCATCACGAGATGGACGGCTCCTAGACAGCTTGCTCTGCTAGTATAGAGCGATAACGTCTTCAGGAACAAACAACAAGTTTACCCTGACTATATAAAGGATATGACTTACCGACAAGCTCATATCGGGATAATTAATGCTCCTAGACAGCTTGCTGCTAGTATAGCCACAAAGTTAATTATTCCTAATTACAATTGCTCCTATTCCATGGTCGAATCCACGACTGGTCCCATGGAATGGCAATAACAATTGTTCTGATTCTATGATCGAATCCACGACTTGATCTCATAGAATAGCAATAACTATATTATCTCATTACTCCGATTTCATGATCGAATCCACAACTGGTCTCATAAATGGTAATAGATAAACTTAATTACTCTGATTATATGGTCGAATCTACGATCCCATGGAATGGTAATGCTCACTTTATTATTCTGAATTCGTAGTCGAATCCTCAGCTGATCCTATGAATTAATAATAAACATTTATTACTCAGTTTTGTGAATTATTCTCCACTGATTCCACAATTAGTAATAAATAATCAACAACCGGGCGTCTGAGCTACCTCTAAGTAAGCCCCGATTCAAATGGTGAAGGTATTCAACGACGATACACTAACAGTCACCGCACGAACGAGTATTTCAAAAATACAACGAAACGATGAACCTATGCAAAATAGAGAAGAAAATAATAAATAATTAAAAATATTGAACACGGTGCTGGGAGCACGGACACACAACCAACCGACCGTGTCGTGGTCAATCCCACGCCAGTTTTATATTTTTAATGCATTTTTATTATTTTTCATGATTTGATGAAAATTCTCCCATTTTATCAAATTTCCTTCGTCTCGAGGAAACTCCTCGGTTTCATGGTACTTCCATAAATCCATAAAAAATAACATAAAATTAAGGAAAGGAGTGTGGGGCGTGACCATTGGCCAAACGGCCATGCCTTGGTCCCAACCGGCCCCACACCCACGGTTCTTTATTATTTTATTATTATTATTATTATTTCTCTAATTTCATGAAAAAACTCCTTGATTTCATGGTATTTTTGCACAAATCATCAAATAATAATAAAATAAAATAAATTATGAAAACTTGTGGGACCGGGCCTTGGCCGGCCGGACATTCCCTAGCCGGTCCCACACGCTCCTTTGTTTTATTATTTTATTATTATTAGTTTTCCTTGAATTCATCAAATTCCTTGATTTCATGGTATTTCTCTCAAATTAGGAAAAATTCCCTCAAATCATCAAAATACTTAAAAATATTAAAAAAATAGGGAAACTCGTGGGATTGGGCCCTAGCCGGCCGGCCATGCCTTCTACGGTCCCACACGCCCTTGTTTTTATTATTTTAATATTTTTTGTTTCCTTGAACTCATTAAAACTCCTTCAATTCATGGAAACTCCTTAAATTCATCAAATTTCTCAAAATTCATGAATTTTTTCATAAAATCATCAAAATATTATAAAATTAAGGAAAAGGCACCACGGGACTGTGGTCACGACCGGCCGACCATGCCATGACCACGACGGTCCCACGCCTCCTCATTCCTTATTTTATAATTATTTTTCATCATCTCATGGTGTTTTCCTCAGTTTCGTCGAAACCCTAATTTTGACATATTTTCTCGAATGGATGCTCAATTGCACGCCAGAAAATATCAAAATTCTCAGGACTGAGACACGGATGCCTTGGGGACACGAGCACGCTAACTTGACCGACCAAGATTGGCTCTTTGGCTCACGGTAGCCGGTCCCATCAATTTCCACAAGTTTTGATCTAATTTGCACAATTGCTCGTATTAGGTCCAAAACTCTCCCAAACACTTTGGATTTTCATGAAGTGATCGTCAGACGGTCACGGGACAACCCAGGGACGGTTTCATGACTCCATGGTCGATCCCTCGCCTCGTCATAATTAATTAGGTTTTCTCACCTAAAGCTCAGACGAGCATTTTTGAATAAATGATTAAGCCAGCATTTAATCATTCTTCCACCAACAAATCGTCAACTCTTCAGGAGTTCTTCGTATTTTCTCACATGAGCATATGGACACTACATGGTTGATCCACGGTCCCATGTAATCGCTCCCTCCTCCGTCCCATGGTTGAAATTCTGACGAACCATGAATTGATCATCAATTGATCAAATTAGGGTTTCTGAATCCAAGGATCATCATTCCAGATTCTAACCTTAATAATTTTATGACGACCTCATGGTCATTAATTTTATTAATTATGCTCGGTTCAACGACCAGTATTCTAATTAATATTTTTTGTACGCTGCCAATAATCCATCAGACGAGCAACTCATGCTCAGACGACCAAATATTCAACAATTCATCACATGAGCAACACTTGCTCAGATGATAAATATTTGTTCAAACCAAGGAATAGTGGTTCAACAATCAATATTCAACGATCCATCGAATGAGAAATACTTGCTCAATTCATCATAAGAACTATACCTCTGTCTCATGACATGTTCAATTCACGAGTTTCAAAACATCATGTTCAACTCAACGACTACATGGACTCATCGTCCCATCAAACCACGAAGTCATCAATTGACTAACAAACCACGAGACGTCAATCGTGTCACTTGGGGGGATATCACTTAGGGTTTTGGTCTGGCGGTCTACGGCACGTGTGTTCAAACACACGATGTAATGTGAGCAAGTCGTGCAATCAGTTGAAGGAATTCACGAGGTAGTGGGTGGAAAATCGACCAAGTCTCCACACGTTGAGCAACAGGTTTCAAACACGATCTCCACTTCCCCACTCCTTGATTTCATCAACTGTCACACTTCATGGGGTCATGGTGTCTAAAATTCCAGCAATATAAATAAGTCTCTGAATCATGATTGAAATATTAGCATCAATAGTATCATCAATCTCACGTCTCATCGACAACACGAGATCATCAACTCATCAATTGAGCAACTACTCTCAATTGAGCAATTTCAATCATTCAGAGCTTATCATATTCAGAATTCATACACCCACAATCTTTGATTACCATTGATTCCACACATTTCTCAGCTTCCCTCCTACAGATCAACCCATCCTCTCTTGTGACCGAATTTACTCTGGAACGGTCATTGTCTTGATTTAGGCTGGAGTACTACAGATTGATCTCTCGAATCTAAAGCACCCCCTTTGCAGAGGTGCATCTGTGTGAGGTTTAACATTTCGCTCGGTTCGAGGAGTCTCCTCCATACGGTCGTCTCCTCAATTCCTTAAAAACCAGCAAATCGTTTTTCCCCATCTACACATACGTACCCTTCCCTACTCTAAAAGGATCAAGCACAGACTGTAGTTCATCTCGAAGGGATATAAGCTTAAGCCAACTCATTTACATGGTCGTGGCCAAGCAATAATGGTAATGGCCTAGTCCGTATAGGCCATTCCGTCAAAATGCATCCAAGTGATGAAAATTTGGTTTGCGACATGGCATAGTGATGCCTCAGCATCATATGCTCTATTCGCAAGGCTATGCCTTAGGCATCATTCATAGCGTTCCGACTAAGCTGTGAAGCTTACTTGGTACATGGTCCTCATATGCACCTTCAACCAACTAGCCCTCCCTATATATGTTAATTTTATATTTTTACAACTTAAATTGGGGGAGCGAAAATCATTCATCAACTCCCCACTTTTACTATTCATGGCCGTTGCCATGTATTTTCCTGAATAATCGGCCAAGATGGTTGTACATTCAGTTCTGGCTCACATGCCAGTTCCTATGCCCGGCCAGAATAGCTGAACACTTCCTGAGTCAAACCCGATGAAGGGCCGTGATGGCTGTATTTCCGACTTTGTCCCATAGGCCACTCAAATGTCAACTCGATGTTCAGCCAGGATGGTTGTATTATAGCTTTGGCCCGTAGGCCACTCCTATGCCCAACCGTGTTGGCTGTACATTTTCCACCCGATGTCCAGCTATGTTGGTTGTACATATTCAAGTCCATCTACCCAACTGGCCTAATGCATCATTTGATGCAAGATTGGCTCTTGGACAATGTAGCCTCCAACTAATGCCATATTGGCCTTAGCCAATATGCATACGCGATGTGCCTTACTTAGCACCGGATATTGGCCCTGGGCCAAATGCATCTCACATGCAACGGAAGCTTTGGATGAAGCTTCATCTCGAGCAATGGCGCATATTTTAGCATGCGCCATGCTAAAAACACGGGGTGTTACATTCGAAGTAATACTACAGTGATGTGTTTTTCCCCCTTAGCCAATACTTATATCTTTTGCGTATAGGTAAAAACTATAGATATAAATCCACTCCCCATTACACAGTGATCTATAAACCATGTGTATGTAGTAAGATACTACTTAATAATTCTCCTCCTTTTGTCAAAAAATTTGCAAAGGTGAAAAGTCTGGATCGTATTGAATCATAACAAATGAGTATTCACGAATAAAGAGACACATACCGAATTTTAGTTTAGACGACGTCACTAATTAAACTTAGCGTGTTCATCAAGGGGATATATAGTACAAGTATCTCCTACAGATTCCACATCCGCTCTCCCCAGACAATTAAGCATAAGTTCAAAAGAACTCTCCCCCATATGATGTTATTTCCAAGGGAACAACATGGCGACCTTTACAAATAACGGATTTTTATGGACATTAACAAACTCACAAGTAAATTTTTATCCATCATCATCAAAAGTTTACTCCTCCTAGTTTATTAAGAACGTAAGAGTTAAAAGCGTAAATTTTGAGGAAAAATCATCATGAGATGGTGTTCCAATCCTATAAATATGATAACCAAGAAATACATCTCAAGGGACTTAAGCAATACGCAAGAATAATCATGAGGATCAAGTATTGCGATCATCTTCTATATGATACAAACTTGCAAAGAACATACAAGATTTAATTTACTCTTAGAAGGGAGAACCAATCTTTCTCGCAAGGGTTTACACCAAGAATGGACACCAAAGGCGTATGAAAAGATTTCCTTGACAAAGAAGAAGATGCACATATATATAAACCATCAAGAACCGCGCATCATAGTTGATGGTGGATTTTTCGATGAAGACTAAAATTGTAAAATTATAGTTTTGTATATTTATAACCTAGCTTCAGACGAATCTATGAAATTCATATTTTATAACTTAGACATGAAAGCTCAATTCACAATGATCTTTGATTGAGTGTGTAACCTCTTCAGAGCATGCATGAATATGTAATTATTGAAGTCTCTCAGCTGAGATTTCAAAATTATGTATATTGCATCATTTATACTAAGAAACTTTAGTATACAGTTTTATATTGAACCGAGAATGATTGGACGACTCCTAAATGGATTAACCACTAGTATAGAGAAACAACATCTTCAGGATGTCGCATATTTTCCCTGACTATGCAGAAATGTTCAGAACGAGTATGACGAGTATGATGCCTCTACTTTCTCATACCTCGATTCTCGAATAAATATACTGCTCATAGAAAAATTGTCTGCTAGTATAGAGCTATCAATTAATTAACTCTAATGCAATATTTATCAATTGAATTCCTAGAAAATATTTTATTTTCCGTACTATATTTATTACTTCAATTCACGGCTTTTCTTAGATGAATCCCATGAATTAGTAATAAATATTCTCCTTTTGCGGAATTTCCACTCGGTATGTGTATTAGTCACAAAAAAAGAAAAAGCGGGACCGGGCCTACTGACTGGCCATACCGTGGCCGGTCCCACACCTCTCCACTTCTTTTATTTTATTACTCCCTCTGTCTTTTTTATCTGTCCTATCTTCTATTTTGGTCTGTCTATTTTTATCTGCCAGCTCTGTTTATAGACATATTTTCCTCTTAAACTATCAAATACACCCTTTATTTTTAATAATCATAAAATCATTTTTAATACAAACTCAATCCAAAGTCTTAAATAGTATAATATCACCATATATAAGGAAAAAAAATTATTCAGTATCTTTCATATTAATTGTCATTCCATTTTTAAACAAAATTATTTATGGACAACTATAAATTTCCTAATAAAAATTCTACTTGTTCATACATAATTTTTCATAATATGTATTTTCATAATAAAACAAAGATATCGTTGTTTCTATTTTCTTAAAATATTTTTCAAAATAATGATATTATTTTTTTTTAATACGTCAATTTTAATTTTAGTAATAATATAGCATTTAATAGGGTCCTAACATTTCTTACGATCCCCTGATACAGGTGTATCTGTACTCCTTTATGGAACTTAGTTAACCTCAAGATAAGTTGAGGGAAGAATCCTATTCTAGGCAGGAATCCTATTCTAGGCAGGATTCCTGGTTAGGGAAGAATTTTGTTTTAGGCAATACTCTTAGTTTAGGAAATAGATTCCTAATAGAAGTCCTTGGTCGGTGTAGTTACCTAAAATCTGAGAAAGGTTAGAAGTGGGATTCTAGGATTTCTGAAAGTGAGTTACGGGAGGTTGAGCACGAACAGTCTGTCATGTACCCATGACTGAGACCGAGTTGCTTAGCTGAGTTGAATACCCGACTCACCTGGTTTACTAGTAATCACGTGTTTTCATGTGTGCTCGATTGTGAAGGATTTATTTCCTTGAGCACCGTTTTTGTTTACTTTCTTCTCTGATGTAATAAGGTCTCTTGATGTCCCTCTTCTCAGATTGGTAGCTTAAATACCCAATCATTGTAAGACCCTAAATCATGAATGAAGAAATTATTTTTCTTTCAGTTTTGAAAGTTAGGCTCTGCTTGCAGAGAGAAGGCAGCTTGCTGCTAGTTATCTAGATCAAATCCTTGTAGTTACACATCAGTACACTACAATTGGTATCAGACTCTTATCCTGGAACCTGTCGCCATGGAAAATCGAGAAAAACTTCAAGAACTTACTGCTTCTGTTGCTGATAACACCACTTCCATTAATGAAATCAAAGCAGAAATTACTTCTCTGAAATCTTCAGTAGCTGATATTGTTACCCAATTGAAAATTCTTATTCAGTTGTCATAGCACACTCATCAACCACCAGATCCAAATTCCTCTGGTGAATTTCAAGATGAATCTGCTCATTCTTTAACAAATCTTCGTCAAATCATAAAGACCCTAATTCCTCACAACAACAGTAAGTTCTCTCCCACACCTAAAGTTGATTTTCCGAGATTTAATGGTTCCAACCCTCAAGGTTGGGATCTTAAGTGTGAACGTTATTTTGCATTTCACAAATTTCCTGATGAGGATCGGGTAGATATGGCCGCTATACACTTTGACTCTCAGGTGAATTCATGGTTTACAAATTTTCAACAAGGTAAAGAATCTATTCAGTGGGATACTTTTTTTAAATATTTATGTATTGTTTTTGAGGATATTCCACATGATGATTATGTGGGTAGTTTTAACAAATTATCCCAAACCACTACTGTAGAGGATTACTATGATAAATGGGAACATTACAAAGGTTTCATGGTTGCTAACAATCCTTTTTTACCAGAAACTTTTTATACCCTCAGTTTCATTAGTGGTTTGAAAGATGATATGCGCAATACTGTTAAGATGTTCAAACCTGACACCACTTCTGAGGCTTTTTATTTAGCAAGGATGCAACAGGCTTCAATGCACCATCAACTAAAGCCTATTAAACCATGCTCTAGACCTTTTACACCAATACTATTATCTGTTGCCCATCCACCTTCCTCTATAAAACCATTTTTTTCTTCTACCTCAACTTACAGTAGACCACCAAATTCAGCCACTACCCCCATTATAACACACCCTACTACTCCAACAAAAACTTCTCCAGACAATTCCTTTCCACCAATTAAAAGGCTTACTCATGCTCAAATGCAGATGAGAAAAGATAAATGATTATGTTATAACTGCGATGAGTTCTATAGGCAGGGCCATAAGTGCAAAACTCAACAGCTTTTTATGTTAATCTCTGATGAAGAAGTAGAAGAACAAGAACAGCTGAGCACTGATGACTTACCTGTTGTGTCCCCTTCCACTCCTGATTCTCCTATTGAAATATCTATGCATGCCTTAACAGGAAATGTTGTCCATGACACAATCAGGATTACAGGTCACTTGCACAAGCACCCCATCATGGTTTTGGTTGACACTGGCAGTACTCACAGCTTCATTGACTCATCTCTCGTGGCCAAATTAGGCATTCATGCTTCTCCAACAGGGTCAATGTTAGTTACTGTGGAAAATGGAGACAGTCTCATAAGCCAAGGCATATGTCAAGACCTACATTGGGATATACAGGGCTACAACTTTTGTTCTAATCTAAGGGTCTTACCATTAGGTGGCTTTGATATGGTATTGGGAGCTGACTGGTTACAGCAATTGGGAGACATCACTTTCAACTTTGCTCAACTAAAGATCTCTTTTATGCATCATGGTAGCTACATCACACTTCAGGGCAGTCATTCTAAACCTTCCATTAACATTATTTCTGGCTCTTCATTGAAGAAATTCATCAAAGATAACACGCCAACATTAGTTGGTCAATTTTTTGCTATTTCTCCTACACTTCCTACTCCAATACCTACTCCAGTACAAGCAGTTTTGGATTCTTTTCCTGATGTTTTTGCAGAACCTGCTGCACTTCACCCACAGAGAAATTTGGACCATAAAATCCCTCTTAAACCAGATTCATTACCCACTTCACAGAAACCCTATAAATTTCCTTACATCTATAAATCTGTAGTGGAGCAAATGGTGCAAGAAATGCTTTCTGTAGGCCTTATTCAACCTAGCAATAGCCCTTTTGCTTCTCCTATTCTACTGGTGAAAAAGAAAGATGGGACCTGGAGATTCTGTATTGATTACAGGAAGCTCAATGAGTTGACTGTCAAGGATAAGTTTCCCATTCCCTTAATTGATGAGTTGTTGGATGAATTCAAAGGAGCTGTTATCTTCACCAAAATTGACTTGAGATCTGGTTACCATCAAATAAGAGTCTTTGGTCCTGATATATTCAAAAAAACTTTTAGAACTCACCATGGCCATTATGAATTCAGGGTCATGCCTTTTGGCCTTACAAATGCTCCTGCTACATTTCAAGCTTTGATGTATGACATATTTCAACCATTTCTCAGGAAGTTTGTTTTGGTATTTTTTGATGATATCTTAGTTTACAGCAAATCCTTGGAAGAGCATATTTTGCACCTCAACCATATTTTTACACTCCTCAAACAACATTCTTTATATGCTAAGCTATCTAAATGTGATTTTCTCAGCCTCAACTGGAATACTTGGGACACCTCATTTCTGCAGATGGTGTAGCTGCTGAACCTGCCAAAATATCTGCTATGCAAACTTGGCCACTCCCTACCAACTTGAGACAACTAAGAGGATTTTTAGGCCTTACAGGGTACTATAAAAGGTTTATCAAAGGCTATGGTACCATATCTAAACCACTTACAAATATGCATAAGAAGGATGCATTTCATTGGTCTGCATCAGCTCATGAATCTTTCAAGGCTCTCAAGTCTGCCATGACAATGGCCCCAGTATTGGCATTACCTGACTTTAACAAGCAATTTATACTAGAAACTGATGCATGTGACAGGGGAGTGGGAGCAGTACTTATGCAAGAAGGCAGACCACTTTCTTTTTTCAATAAAGCTTTGGGTCCTAAATCATTGGCATTATCCACTTATGAGAGGGAGTTTTTAGCCATTGTCATGGAAATACAAAATGGAGGTATTACCTCTCTCATAGTAAGTTTATCATCCATACTGACCACCAAAGCTTACAACATTTAATGGATCAAAGACTCTCCACTACCTTACGACAGAAGTGGCTAGTTAAATTGATGGGATTTGACTATGTCATCAAATAAAAAAAAGTCCAAGACAATCTAGTTGTTGATGCTCTGTACAGACTACCAACCATCTCTACAGATTGCAATGCACTAACCTTGAGCGCTCCCCAATGGACACAAGATATCATATCCAGCTATGAAGGTGACCCTATGGCTCAACAAAAAATTGCAGCATTAATTGTCTCTCCTGCTCAGTCCAAGTTTTCTTATTCACACGGCATACTGAGATTCAAGGGAAGACTATACATTGGCTCAGGTAATGATGTTAGACACTCCATTCTTCAATCCTTACACTCCTCTGCTATTGGAGGACACTCAGGCATGCTAGGCACTTATCATAAGGCCAAGTATCATTTCTTATGGCCCAAAATGAAAAATAACATCATGCAATTTGTGGCCACTTGTGAAATATGTCAATGCAACAAAAGCTCTACTTTTCCTAGTTTGCTTTTACAACCTCTACCCGTACCAGATCAAGCATGGAAGGAGATATCCGTGGATTTTATTGAAGGACTTCCAATGTCCAATAAGAAGAGTGTCACCTTAGTTGTTGTGGATATACTTACAAAATATAGCCACTTCATTCCTCTAAGTCATCCCTTCACAGCCATGTCAGTGGCCAAAGAATTCCTCAATAACATCTTCAAGCTAAATGGTTTACCATCCTCAATGTCAGTGACAGAGACAAGATTTTTGTTAGTCATTTCTGTCAAGCTCTATTCAAGTATTTAGTCACCACTCTCAAACTCTCTACTGCTTACCATCCACAAACAGATGGACAAACTGAGAGAACAAATGCTTGTGCGGAACAGTATCTCAGGTGTATGACTAGCTCAAATCCCAAGCAATGGACACAATGGTTAGATCTTGCAGAATGGTGGTTCAACACAAACTACCACTCTAGTCTGAAAATGTCACCCTTTCAGGCCTTGTATGGTTATCAACCTCCTCATCTCATCTTTCCCATTATGGCTTCCACTTCAGTTGCTTTTGTAGAAAGTTACTTGAAAGAGAGAGATATTATGTTGCAACTCCTAAAAGAAGACCTAGCAAAGGCACAAGATAGAATGAAGTTTTTTGCAGATAAAAAGCGCTTGGATAGGGAATTTGCAGTAGGAGACTTGATTTTTCTTAAACTGCAACCATATCGCCAATCTTCAGTTGCTATCGGGGAGAATTTTAAGCTTTCTGCAAAATATTTTGGTCCCTTTGCAGTTCTCAAACGTGTTGGAGCAGTGGCTTACATACTGCAATTACCAGTAGGATCATGAATCCATCCAGTCTTTCATGTTTCTCAGCTTAAGAAGCACATTGGTCTCAACGCTTCTACACTACCTTTTCTGCCATTGGTGGATGATGCCGGTCGTTTTGTTGTCGAGCCAATGGCTGTGTTAGACACTCGTACCATTCTCTGAGGTAGTCAATTTGTGCCTCAAATACTCATTCACTGGTCTAACTCTACGACAGATGATGCTACATGGGAGGATACAACTCACATACAAGCTCAGTTTCCAGACTTTATCCTTGAGGACAAGGATTTTTAAAGGGAGAGGCATTGTCATGTACCCATGACTGAGACCGAGTTTCTTAGCTGAGTTGAATACCCGACTCACCTGGTTTACTAGTAATCACGTGTTTTCACATGTGCTCGATTGTGAAGGATTTATTTCCTCGAGCACCGTTTTTGTTTACTTTCTTCTCTGATGTAATAAGGGCCGTTGATGTCCCTCTTCTCAGATTGGTAGCTTAAATACCCAATCATTGTAAGACCCTGAATCATGAATGAAGAATATATTTTGCTTTCAGTTTTTAAAGTTAGGCTCTACTTGCAGAGAGAAGGCACGCACAGTGGCCGTTCAAAGGATGCTTCAGTCACATGGAAGAAGGATTAGGGCTGGTCTTAGGGAGGGAAGCAGATAAAAAGAGAGATCAGAGAACAAGTTATTGCTCTGAGAGGTTATAAGAAAAGATGTTCCTAGCTTGGAAAAATAGAGGGCCTATTTATAACTGAATTCTCTAATCTCAGGTCGGTGAAGATAAGGATTGCTTTCCGTGCCGTGCGGAGCAATTCTCCCGTCTCTTCAGAAATAGGGATAAACTAGGTTGAGTTTATCTCATTATTCCATAGCCTTTACTCTCTTCTGCGGTGAGAAATAACTCGAGCATTCCTCACACGTGTCGTAGACCACCAGACCAAAACCCTAATTGATATCCCCCATTTGTGTGAAGCTGAGTCAGCCTTTGTGATGATGTGTTGAGAGAGAAATATTCTCTTTAGCCGAGTTGGCCAAGATAGAGAGATATTCTCTGGTTTGTGAGAATGACTAGGATAAGTCATGTGAAAAGGCATGGAATTCCTCAGGAATCGTGTGCAGTGTGAGAGGAGTTGAGGCTGATCTCCCTCTCTCCATGGCCGGTCACATATGTCATGTGAAGACCGTATTATTGTTTTTGGGTCCCTGTGTTGAGCATGCAGAGCTCAAGAGAGCTTATCCACGTTTTTGGATAGACATGTATAGTTCATGCTCAATTTACTAGCCGTGAGTGTGTTTGAGAGGATGAGAAATATGCTTGAGTACTAGGTAAGGTGTGTGCCTATCATGTGAATCTCTCCGAGATTTTGAAGAGATATTTGAATCTCTTCGAGATTTTGCAGAGAGATTTGAATCTCTTTGAGATCTTGCGAAGAAATTTGAATCTCTCCGAGATTTTGCAGACGAAACAACATCTCTCAGTGATTTTGCAGAGAGATTTGAATCTCTTCGAGATTTTGCAGAGAGATTTGAATCTCTCCGAGATTTTGTAGACAGATCAAAATCTCTCCGTGATTTTTGCAGAGAGATTGATTTTCTTAACGGATCTGAATCTCTCTATGGTCAGCTGGGATTCGTCCTGGAGAGAGAGAGAGAAAATGCTTTGTACGCCTAATTAAAACCTCTATGAGACTTTGGCTCACTTGTCTTTGACCAGAGTATCTTGCAGAGATGTGCTAGGAATCAATTTTGTGTCTATATGATGGGACAACAAGACCAGTGTATCCTGAAAGGATGTTCTAGGAGTCTGTCGAAAGGGCCCGGAGGCAGAATAACCAGTGTATCTCGCGGGGAAGTCCTAGGAGTTATTCAGTAACCTCAGTAAGTCGAGTCAGAGCCTAGAGTAGACATGAACAGTGTATCTCGCGATGATGTACTAGGAATCAGTCCTTGATATCAAATAGGGTAGTCATGCTTACGGTGTAATAACCGGTATTTTTGTTTACGATTTTTTGGGACGGATTTCGTTCAAGTAATTAGCTTACCTTGTGATTCGCGTTTTTGTGGAGTCGTTTTGTTTGCCTTAGCCTAGTAGGTTATTCTTTTGAACTTAGATATCTAGAAGACATTCTTTTATCACTTAGTAAAAGGTTAGGGTGTAAATATAATCACCTAATTATTGTTAGATGAGTTTATGGATTTGAGGAAAATGAAAAGATAATAAAAAGAATAAAATAAATATTAAATATTTATATAATATTTTTCACAAAAAATAACTTTTACTTTAAATTTATTCTAAATAGATTGTTTAACATTTAACAGAAGAGGGTTTAGTTGGTAGTCGAGCAACAAGTTGAGCACCAACCCCCTTTTGTATAGCAACATCTAATCTGTGAAAAATAAAACTACCAAGACTACTACCAGCGTCATGGCTAACTAAACAATTTTTCAGACGCTTGAAAAAACAAATAGTATCACCAATAAGTTCCCCTAAGGTGGTAAAGGCTAGCACACCCAAACCATAACCATGTGAAGTGCATTCATTCAAATATTTAGAACGTTTATGCGAGATTGCTTTGGAGATAGCCTGGCCTGGGACGAAAGTATGAACACCATCTCCAAAAAAGGGGGAGACTCATGTGACATCCATACACATATCTTGGCCATTTTCCCAGTTGAGAACAAGGATATCTGCCAGACGTAAATCCTTATTATTCTCAGACAAAAATCCCAAAGCAACTTCCTTGCGGGCAGGGACACCATCTTTGAAACAAATATTCGCAATTACATCGCGTACCAAGTTATGGCGGAACTTCAAACCAACATCATTAGCACAATGAAGCGCGTGATCACCAAATATATCCATAGTCCTTTTGCAACAAGAGCACAACCCATCCTCAACAAATAAAGGGATACCAAGGCGATAACAAAAAACTGCTCTGAATTGTCTGGGACCAAGGCACTGATCTAAACCGCTGATCGGAACAGACAAAAGATAGTCTTGAGCGTGTTTGATCTGATTGCATTTCCAAAGAACGGAATCTCTTGCAGATAGAGTAAATTGGTCAGGGATTTGCTTCTTAACCGCATAAAAATAAGTGACTGCCAGGGAGTGCATAGAAGGGGGCAGTGTCATTGACGCAAAAGTTGGAAGGCAAACCACATACCTGAATGAAGTTATGAAGAGCCGTCTGATAGGCAACCCCATTATCCGTTGTGAAGGAGCTACCAAGAATCACCTTCCGCACCGAGGCAGTCTGACTCTGAGAGGCAAGATAGCAATAGGTGCGAGTGTCAGCTATGGTATAAATGCCAGGACCACCATCTTTGATAGGAAGAGTAGCCAGTATTTGTTGCAAAGTTCCAAAACCAACACCATCTTCGGTGATTAAAAGCCTCAAATATTGGATCAGGTGGTCATCAAAGAGGTCAGAGGCCTGTTGTAGAGCTGCCAGATTAGTAGTATGCATAGCAAAATATAGTCTGGATACACCTACACAATTACGGAGTAATAACATGTCACTCTGTGGATCTCTGAGCTTTTTGATATCATACATTAGCTGAATAGTCTTATTCACCCTATTAAGAGCCATGTCACTCATGAATTCCAAATCTAAACTCACTGGTCCACCCAGAAGCTTAACTCCCTTGCCAGGTCTGCCAATATCCGGGGGGAAAACACCTACTTCCAAGCTACGTGGATCAGTAGTGGGCCAAAAGACCTCGGTCTTATTGATATTAAGATGAAGACCTCTATCCGGTCCTTCAGACTCAATAATGCTCAAAGCTCGAGCAACCTCCACCGTGTCGCCAATGATAGTGTCATCATCCAGGTACCAGGCGTGCAAATAAAGCTTGCAACGAGAAGTAATGGACTTCACAAGGGGATGAAGTGTCAAGGAAAACAAAAGGGGACGAGAGGATCACCTTGTTGAACACCGAGTGCAGAAGACAAAATGTATTGGTCATAGTACAGTTTAGCAGGCCTAGCATAACAAAATTCTACCCAACGAGAACTACCTGGACAATGAATCCGAACCTCTTTTATATAATTGGGATAATTAGTATTAATTTATATAGGATTTATAATAAAGTAAAAAAGAAAGGGAATGAGAGAAGTTAAAAGAAAAACCAAAAAGCTAGAGAGAAAGAGAAGGAGATGGAGCTAGGATTTATATAGAAGAAGATTATGGGAAATCAGCAAAGGGTCATTGAATTAAAGGTAGAATGTGAAACCCTTTTCTCTTTTGGTGTTTTCTTTGAGTGTTTATTTTGTATGATTTTGTATTATTGGGTTTTAGTAATTTAATCACACAAATATATATCTCCTAATGATGATCAGGCTTTTGAAATTATTAGATAACATGATTAGGTACCTATGGTTAAATTTTGAGAACAATACACCACAAATTCACCGTTGAATGTGTGTTTAAATTTGGATGATAGAATCTGAAATTCTGGACAGTTCCACTTTGCTGTGTTTTTGATATTCTTACGAAGTCTTAATGATGTTAAAACGATTTGAGTCCTTAACAAAAGTTGTATATTTGTGATTTATCTATCAGTTTGGTTTGTATTGAGTCAATTTGATATTTATATGAATTTATCATGAATTGTTTGTTAATGACATGTAATCTTCCCAATTTTTAGGATGTCCTTGTAAATTCAATAACTTTTTTTTGAACAGTTGGTTTTCTATGCAATTTGGATATGTGGTTTTTTATGGAGTTATGTATGTTCTCTAAAAATTTTAGAAAGATCAAATGAATAAATAACCCAAATATGTATGATGCAAAATGGATGTAGTTAGCTTGTTTGTAGAAATGCTTGAAAGAAATTTATGTTCTTATGCCATGGTTGCTTGTGTTGTGTGTAAAAACGATTTTAAAAATGAAATGAGTCATGTTTTTCCGTTATATGGAATATCATTTCGTGCTAACGACGGGTAATGATCCCCGAGAGTTAAATGGGTAATGATCCCCATGGGAACTTGTGTTTTCCCGACCGTCGATGGAGGCTTTCCGTGCCGATAAACGATAGGTGGTGTATGAACCAAGGTTTTCGTACTTTGAATGAAATGGGTAATGATCCCCGAGAGCAGATGGGTATGATCCTCATAGGAACTTTTTTTCCTGGCCACCGATGGAGGCTGTCCGTGCCGATAAACGATAGGTGGGTGTACGAACCAAGGATTTCGTACCGTGAACTCAAGGTTTGTTGGTGAGATGTGTGAAATCTAATTCAATGAATTGTTGAACTCAAGTGTGAACTTAAAAGGATGGGTTGTTGGAAACATTATTGATAATGTTAATTGGTGTGTTGAATCTTAGAAGGATGATTTGTTGATAATAATATCAATGTTATGAACTCATAGACTGAATTCTAGATTGGATAATTTATCGAAAATACTATTGGTATTGTGATTCTTGAATATATCATGGATTCGTTATAGTTGTACCATGTTCTTGTCATATGTTTTTCTTTGATAAAAATGATTATGTTTTCGCATCTTTAGAGATTTGGTAATGCATTCTACTGAGCTGCCATTTCACCCCAATTGACATCCTTGCAGATTTATTAGAGTTGCGCAACGGAAGTTAGGATTGAGTAGCTTAGTGATTTGAATCTTTTCATTGTATTGATTGAAATGTAATTTGAAATAATAAGTTTGCTGGAAATGTTGTTATAAATGATTAGCAAATTCATATGTTTAAACTCATGTTAGAAAGGTTAAATTATGTTTTTTTATAATAAATAAATTAGAAGAGTTATATGCATAAGTCTCCTTCCGTCCCGTAACGCTTCGAGTTCGAATCTCCATATGTGTTTGATCCTGATCCGGAACTAGGGGTGTTAAATACAGGAGATATGCAAATCTCCGCTCTAGGTCATAAGTCCTTAGGGGACGTATTTACGCATCTATAGAGCCTATATGACCAACAACATCTCATTGAGGATGTATACTAGGAATCATGGCATCTCAATCAGTTGCGTCTCACGAGGACATGCTGGAATTGTGGATGTTCTGGTTCATAAGTATGTCGGGGACGTTTTACGCTCTACAGAACCTACGTGACCAGCAGTATCTCGTCGAGCATGTGCGCTAGGAATCACGGCATCACGACCAGCAGTGTCGCGCGGGGACGTATACTAGAAATCGTGGCTAAGGATGCCTTGAGGGTCAAGGGCTTAATCTCTCCCGTGAGAGTTGAATTCTGTCTATAGGGTTGAAGTGACACTTTTGCCCCTTATCCAAATTTTACCATCTACATTAAGTCCCCTACTCAGAGTAGAACCTTGATTGTTCTATGATGATTATATAGATGGTAACAAATCATTCGTATGGAATTACAATTCGTTCATCCTTTTAGACTTGCAGAATCCCCGAATTGATGTTTATCCTTCAATTGTTATGACTCTGATCTTGGAATCAATTCTGGACCTTGAAATTTCCTGGGAATTTGTGTTGGACGTTAATGACATGATAATGAAGTCTTGATGAGACACAAATTCCGTCGAATGGAATTTGTTAATTAGGGTTTACTTGGCCAAAACCCTAATTTTCTCTCTTTGTGCATCCTTGAGATTCTGAGTTTGTATAGGCGAGTATGTGGGGAACATAGAATTTTAGAACGCTCTCCTGGATGGACTTGATTTTGGTGAAGGGCCGTGAGAAAATATTGGTACTTACTTTTGAAGTTCCGGAGTCCATATCCCATGTAAATTCTGAATTCGGGCTTGTACTGTACCTAAACCCTAATTTCTCTTTTCTTCGCGTCTGACTCCTTCAGACACTCTGGAGAGGCCTGAAGAGGCTTGGAAGGTTTGCATATATATTTTGGGGTCGGTACCTTGCGTGATGAGAGCTTTTTTAATTCCTTGTACCAATCAGGCTCATTTTTATTAGAGAAAATACATACTTTTGAAACTAAGGGTATTTTCATCAAAAACCACTGTGAGCTTGATTTTTATTTAGCATGAAAGAGGCATGGAACTTCCCTAGGCATAGTCACGTATTGATAAAGGGATAGAGGAACATATCTGGTCTTGTTTTTGAAAATTATGAACTGAAACTTCCCTTTTGAGCTAAATTCCCTTTATTTTCTTTGAGATTCCGCTTTTATGGATTTCGTTTCAATCCCGTTCTTCTTAGAGAATTTGTAGAAATAAATATTCACGTGTATGAGGCTTTTGGAATGAGTAGATGAGAGCTTGGTCGGTCTCTAGCTATATTAAGGCTTTCTTCTTTCAAAATACTCAAAATTGCAATATAAGGGTATTTTGGTCAAAATCTCTTATGAGCTCGTTTTTTGTTGAAGAGTAATGAGCTAAAAGGGATTGAGATATGCCTAGAGAGCCATACAATAGAATGGGAGAGGCTCGGTCCCCTCTCTTTTAGAATAAATCCCTTTTTCACCAAATTCTTGAAATTAAGGTTATTTTCGTCAAAACCCTAATTCTCTTCGACTTTGATCCCTCTGTAAAAAATTCTGAGAGAATAAATCACGTCCCACTGGCCTAGGATAGCAACCTCACGCATGAAAAGGGCATGTCCACGGTTTGGAGGAATTTTTAGAAGAAACAAAACCCTCAGTTTCCTTATTTGATCCAAATTCCTCTAATTTCCTCTTTTAACTCGAAATCTTTTCCCTTTTGCTTCAAGGCTTCCCTTTTGAAATAAAATTGAAAAGAGAAGTATTTTGGATATTTACTAGGTTTAGAAACCGGTGCATTGTGTTCCACAAATTTCATTCACAGTAGAATTCCTTGTTTAAGTTGAATTCCTTCGCCTTCTCTTAAAACTCCTTTCCTTGCTTGGCTTGAACTCTAGTTGGACGCATTGGAGGCTGAGATAACTTGAAAACCGTGTGTATTGGTCTAGTTCCATTATTGTATAAGAACTTTATCACTTCTCTTAGCCAAATCCCCTTTTCTTCAAAATAGCCAAAATATTGAACTAGAGGCACTTTTGTGTTTACTTCTGCCTTTTTTTTTTTTGATAAGTCTACGTTCAAGGAGTTGGATAAACTTCGGCATGAATTATGATTTACTTGGGTAAGGATAGAAACAAGTAGAACACATCCTGGACTCTTTTTGGAAGTTGGTTTATTTGTTCAAGTGAGATTCATCCTTTTATTTGAAGTAGGATTTATATTGCACTCTGAAGGAAATTCACGTGCTAACTTTTAATGCTTGGTGTACTTGAATTGAGTTCTTAATAATGGCGTGCTGAGTGATAGCATATTTATTTTGAAAAGATAGTAAATTTGTTGTTTTTCAGAACGATATTAATCTTCGAACTGATGACATAGAAGTTAAGAGAAGTACTTATCATCTTGAGTTTGCTGATGTAGATACCCATCCTTCGTTCTCCATAGAGTCATCTTTGGTAAGTCTTGATATTTGTCCCTCTTGGATCATATATTCATATTCCTTCGATCATTGAATGAAAACAAGTAGTCGTATTTGTCATGGATTCACTTTGTTTAGGTGTTAGTCAAAAAAAAAACTTCAGATTTGAGACACTTAGGGAGAATGGTTGTAAACTCTTCATACAGACTCTGATTTGAGTCATCGGACTCAAATTTGAAAGAAAAGAGAATATACTTTCTAATTCAAAAATAATTACTTGATTCCGAGTTCGTTTGGCCAATCAAATCCGTGTATACTTTTGACTTCAAAAATCCCGTATAAAATTTCAGGAGTTTTTTCAGATTGCACTTACTTCGGTGTTGGGACCACATCTCCTAGCTCGTTTTTCCGTTTGAAGCGCACTTTTGTTATGTTGTTGGGAAGACATAGAGGAACACCTTTGCTTCAGAAAGTACCCCGAAATTCCTTATGAATTTTCATCAGTTTTCAAGTCTTCGCGTTGCAAAGGAATCCTTGTTTCAATTGGATTCTTAAAACGTTCTCTTGCTTCAAGCACAACCCCTTGGAGTATTATGACTTCAATACCCTTTCTTAGCTCGGTTTAGGTCGTGAATTTTGTGTTCTTAGTCTAGAGACACGTTTGTGGTATTGATTATTCGTTTTTACTCTTTGGTTTCCAGAAAATGTATTTTGCTTGATCCCTTGTTAAAGTGTGAACCCAAACAAATCCACGAGTATCTCATGAGATGTGATATGGATTTCTTGATAAGTATAGGACTCTAGGAATGAGGGTGTGCTTGAAGGGACTAGGAGAATACAAGGTTTGAAGGGATTGTAGGGGGACAAGGTTTTAGGGAGAAAGGTCGGTCCTCATGTAAATCAAACCCAAGTCATGTGTTGTTGCTCCCTTGATTTTAACATATGTAATTTGAACTTTGCAACCTTATCCGATCTTCTCTTTGTTTGTAGAGTACTCTTCATGGTAAGAACGAGTTAGATCTTGGTAGAATGCGGATGAGGCGGGCTTCAACAATTTCAAAGGGATTTCAGCAAGAGATTCGGGTGCAGAGACAACTGACTTGCATGAGGGTAATTTCACAGAACCCATATCTTGACTTCGAATAAGACACTTGCCGATGGATTATATCACAAAAATGATAACTCCGAACGGTCTTGCTTTTGATGATTTTGTAAACCTGGGAAACTTGGTGACAACCCGTGAGAATCTTTGGGCTCAATTCTGTCAGGATCCGTCGGGGTGAGTTGAGTTCGGGTCCTCGTATTTTAGAGAGTTTCTTAATCTGGAATGAAGCATGGTAAATGAAGAGCTGGAACATGCTAAGAAGGTGGCTCGAGATGCAGAGGCCAAAGTGAAGCAGTGGAACATGAAGAAAGAGATTTTCTCTAGGGGGCTCTGTCGGAAGATTTCTCCAGGGTTGATATTTTCTCTCTCTAAACTTTTCCATATGCATCTGGTAAAGGAATGGGACCCTTATGAGTTCGAACTTGATGCAAACCCTAGATTTCTCCGTCGGGTATGCGAGTAGGTGAAAACCCTAAGTTAAATTCGTAATAGAAGTTCTTTCCTTGTGCGATCCTGACTTCAGAGGTTGTAAAAACTTCGTTTGACGTCTGATTTCAGTGGTTGACCCCAACTATCGAACATAAAAGACCCAACCTTCATCTATTGGAGAAAAATTAGGATTTCGAGCTTATTTTTTCGGTGATATGTCCATATGAAGTTGAACTTGGAGTCCATATCTATTTAGCAACAATTCCTTCAAGTGTTTTGATAATATCTCTTGGATCGTGTATTGAAACATCACACCCTTTTAACACATGATAGGAGATACATGGACGGATACTTTTATCAATGGCGCATTGTCGAATTCTCTACCCATTTGTGTTAGTTCTTCGAGTCATGTGACTAAAGTATGAGTGGCGTCTGAGTAGAATGGAGACTATAGACTCCTCTTCAAACCTATTGTGAACCCTAGTTTTCTCCTGCATGTGTTTATTATTGAGGGATAATTTGAATGCTTCTTCTACTTGATATAGTTCTGGTGCACGCGCATAAAACCCTAAAATATCTTATCTTCAGTCAGGATTCAGGACATGGTTGTAATTGCCGAGTACAGATGCTGACGGAGAAGAATTTGACGAGACCAGAGAGAGATGCGAGATTTATAGAGATAAGTCCCCTTCACCATTTTAAAGGCCGATCTCTAGCCACCTAATCCCAAGTAATAACATGTTGTGTTGTGTGTTTGGGGAGCTGAATGGTCTTGATGTGTCCCGATATTTTGATATTCCCGCGTTGATCGTTTCTAAATTTGTTATATGAAAACTGGATATCTGGGCCACCTCCTGTTGGCCATGCAGGTATGTGACGCACGATTCTCCGTTAGTCCCCAATTTTATATAAGACTAGGGATTCACATTGCTCGGGACGTTTGGAAAATGAAGTAAGACCCTTGTAGCGTACGTGATTGAGTCTTCAAGGCGAGCAAGCGATAATCTGTGGGATGGAGACGTTTGTGGAGAGTCATGTCGAGATACTGCCGCATGTGTCTTTGTGGACAAGATGAAGTTGTTGTTCCACCTCTACAAGGTGTCTTGACAGGGATTCGTGTGAACTTCTGTAGTAAAATTATCCGTTGAGATTTATTATTCTTTTTGGAGGATGCTCAACCGAACTTGAGAGTAGTATATGCCTTCTGGTACAATTAGGATAATAGATACATTCAGGTCCAACTGCGCAGTCGATTTTTATTTGTTTTATTGATGGAAGAGTTATCTGGGAATTTTCTAGGTAATTCTTCACGTGGAGGAGTCGTTTTTTGACATGAGGAAATTGTATGTGATTGTTATATCTTGTCCTTCGCTCATTGCGTCTGAGCCTGACTCATAGAATAACCTGTCAATTGGATTTTCTCGATAGAAGAGACTTTGACCGAGGGAACTGCTAGTATGTGTCTGAATGAGTAACGTGTATCCTGAAGCTATGGTCTCAGATCCTTCTCTTGTTTTACTTCAGTGGCAGTAGCTGGTTGTAGTTGTATGTCGAGTAACGGAGTTTTATCTGAATTGTTGGCACTTCAGATTTCTTTTCCATTGGTAGGTTCAAGTGCAAAGATATCCTACTTCTCCTTCTTGGGTGAACTGAGGTACGACCGGAAAATGATACTGGATAATCGTTGGTGTAACCGAGATGAAGGCTCATCGAGACTTAGTCGTACAATCACTAGGACTCTTTTTTTCTGACGGGATGGGTGTTGAGATAACATATCGACCGGCGGCTTTGAATCTTCATATAAGTATGAGCTTTGGCCGATAAATGTCTTGGAAGCTAGTCTTATCTTATACTTTGTTGCATTCTGGTCATGATCCTCTGAAACACGAAAATGACAAGATGCATCTCGGCTGGCGATTTTTGACCTTATGTGGCTCTGCAAAGCTTTTGTCTATGTCATGAATTTTTTGGAACCTTTCCAAGTTTTCGTTAAGTTTATCCTGTAAACGAAGAAAAGACAAATCCGACAGAAAAAGAACTAGGTCAATCTGATTCAGAATGAAAGAGTTATAAGTAAAATATTAAAGTGAAGTAAACTTCACGAGTCCCCTGTGATCAGGTTGAGGGCCCTTGACCTAAACGAATTTTGGAGAAAATATTCGTCAGAATCTCCAAGTTTAGAGCGTCTTATGGTCCTTTAGGTCCTTGAGAGTGATAAGGTCGGCTGGGTGGTTGCTCCTTTGCTCTGTCGCGTTCGTAACGAGCTTTATCTTCTCCGGTGAAGTCGATTGCAGGCAAGATCCCGTCAGTGCTATTCTCAGCAGTTTTAGTACTCCTTCTTTAGGAAGCGTTTACTCGATCTAGATTTGTTGGATCCATCCCTTATGGTAACTCTAAAGGCGTTTTCAGATAAGTCTGAATGTCGATCTGAGATTTTGCAAGATTCTGTTGAGTCTCTGGGAGTTCTCCTTGGTCCTTATCCAACATTTTCAAGGATTAGAAATAGATTTTTGTGAAAATAGGTTACTAGGGAGTTTTGTTATGCATGAAGATATCCATATGATCTGGGACGCACTAACCTTTTTACTAAGGTCAAACTCGAAAAAGAGAGAAAGTGCTGGTAGGGATAACTCTCTCGGCTAAGTATGTAATGGATTTATAAATACTGAATCAATGGAACGTTTTTGTGTTTGGATTGTTGGAATCGTCTTCCTTCCTAAGAGACCTTGATTGATATCTGTAACTGAGTGAACAACCTCTCATTATGGTCGTTGTAGATGAGGAAAAACGATTTGCTGGTTTTTAGGAAAGTGAAGAGTCGAGTGTGCGGACGAGACTCCTCAACCGAGCAAACTGTTGAACCTCACACAGATGCACTGCAAAGGGAGTGCTTAGATTCGAGAGATCAATCTATAAGACTCCGGCCTAAACCAAGTCAATGGCCGTTCCAGAGTCAATTCGGTCACAAAGAGGGAGATGGGTTGATATGTAGGAGGGAAGCTGAGAATGGGATCAATTATGATCAAGGATTGTGGATGTGTTGAAGGTTTCTGCAAAATTGATGAACTGCTGAATGTTGAGCTCTGTGAATAAGTTTCATCGAGTTGTTGTGTAGACGAATGTTTTCATGAAAAACGAATGTTGTCCTTTGTCCTCGATTTAGGACTTATTTATATTTCCAGAATGATGAACACATTGATCCCTGTAAGTGTGACGGTTTCTTGAGTGAAAGAGTGGGAAAGTGGAGAATCGTGGTGAAACCAATTCCAGGTCGTGCGGAGACTTGGTTAACCGTCCACCCACTACTTTGCTAACTCCTTCAACCGTTTGCACGACTTACTCACATTTCTCATCGTGGATGAATCCACGTTCCGTAGGCCGCCAGACCAAAACCCTAATTGATATCCCCAATGTGACGTGATTGATGTCTCACGAATCATGGAGTCTGCAGGACAGACGTGTATTTAGTCAGTTGTTGACTAATTAGACAATGAGTCTAGGTTTTGTTGAATTGAGCATGATTGATGAATGCTCAGTGATTCATGGATCGAACATGTCCGTTGAGACGTATATTTCTTTGAATGATATTGATATTGCGTGTATTAGTAAAGATTGTAAATTCGACGACTGAGCATCGATGAATTACTGAATATTGATAGTTGGATCAATATTCAAGCAACTGAGAAGGTATTGCTAAATTCGAAGAATCACTGAACATTGATAGTTGGATCAATATTCGAGCAACTGAGCAAGTATTGCTCAATTCGGCGAATTACTGATAAATTACTGAATATTGATAATTGGATCAATATTCGAGCAACTGAGCAAGTATTGCTCAATTCGACGAATCATTTATTGGTGACGTGGCCCAATAAAATATTAATTAAAATATTGGTAGACTACCGAATATTATATAATTAATTCAGATGTTGATTGCTGGATCAACATAAATTTATTAGTGTTTGAACTTGCATGATTTGTGGAGCGTTTGTTCAAAACCCTAATTTTTGGTTAATTGTTCGTCAATTGATGAATTGCTGAAAATAGGTCATGAGTGAGGGAGGGACCGACCACATGGTATAATGGAAGACCATGTGATGCCTAATTTCTAGAGTGAGCGTGCACCAGGGTTCTGGGTTGACCAGTTAGTGAAAGAATGATGATTAAATGCCGGTTTCATCATTTATTGAAATAGTGCTCGATTGAGCATTAGGTGATAAAACCTAATTATGGAAAAGTGAGGGACCGACCAAGAGGGCGTGAAACCGGCCCTTGCTGGTCGTGGGACCAGCAGATGGTCGTTTGAGAAAATTCCAAGTTGGTTGGAAAGATTTTGGACCCAATATGAGCAATCGAGCAAATTAGGTCAAAATTATAAGAATGTGTGGGACCGGCTCCTTGCAAGCCTTAGGGCCGGCCTTGGTCGGTCAAGTGTTAGAGCATAGCCCGGTCAACCTCGCATGCGTTGCTATCTCAAGCATGTTTGTCAATGTTAGTGATCAAAACTATAAGTCTTGATTTCTAGCCCACATCTCGGACTAGGATAGAAAAGTGTAGTTGAGCCCAAGGACTTCATGGCGATTCATCATACAACGACGAAGATATATACAAGGAACCGTGGAACTTCATCAACAAAAAGGTATGTGGAGATTTGAACTTATCTATCACTCAAAAGTCTATCTCTTCTATCTCATACTTTTTATGAGACAAAAGTCGTATGCTATATAGACTAGATCATACACATTTGACATTTCGAGCTGAGCATTCATTGCTTATCTTTTATCTCAAAATCGTGTGTTGGTAAAGCGTTTCGCTTTGATCAAGTTTATCTTCACCTAGTGACGGAAGTCATGAAAATTTTCAATCACTTTGAGAATTGCTCTGACATGAATCGGTCTGTGAATAACGGATACATAACGTCCTCTGAGAATGTCTCAATGATTGAAATGAGAGTTTAGATTATATAACCATGTATTCCTTGAACCGAAGTTTTCAAACTTTGTTGATCAAGAGAAATTGGGAGGATTGTGGAATTGGCTTGCCAAGTCCGCGAACTGTCGGAAGTTCTCGACCGAGAATTTCTGCTGGATTTTCCAAAACTCGTTTGCGAACTCAGTCCGTGAACGAGCGGAAGTTCTCTTTTCGAGAATTTTCTGCTGAGTTTGGAAAACTCAACCGATTAACTTAAGTCCGCCAACTTGTTTGTGAACTTAAGAGGTTATGATCTAAAGATGTCCTATGAACATGAAACATTAACTTACTAAGGAATGCTTTATGCAAACCGTGGCTATAATGTTCATGAGCCGATTCAATCGAATCGAATCATCTTTGTTTCAATTGTGTCTTGTGTAGTTACATAAGATCTCATAGAAATTGAACAACTCTTTAACTAGTTCATTTGAGTCAATTGAACTAGTTATGGTGAAGAAGAACAAGGTTAATATGAAATGCTCATATGGTTAACCTTTTGGGTTACTATGTTGAACCAACATACACGTACACGTTTGGGCATGGTTTTCACGAACCCAGTAAACGTCTACCTAAGTGTGTGTGACAAGCTAAGTTTTCGATCTAACGGTTGAGAAATATTATCTTGTATATAAATTAGGTTTTCATCTAACGGTGAATAAGCATTGCTTTGTACCTAAGTCAAAACTCTGATTTGAAGGCTATATAAAGGAGACATCTAGCATTGTGCAAAACTAATCCCCACACGTCTGTGTGCTACTAGTGCGCCCGCTAGAGTTGATCTCAATTAACCTTTGATTTTCTTCTCTAAAATCAGGTTAACGCTTAAAGACTTCATTGGGATTGTGAAGCCAGACCGATACTACTTTATCGTAGTTGTGCGATCTGATCTTGCATCTTCTATCGTACGAGTACAATCGATTGATTGGATTGAGATCGTGAGAGTTCTCCGATATTCAAGATAAAGAAGTCACAAACATCTTCGTCTCACTGTTTGTGATTCCTCGACAATCCGCTTGTGTAGTCAGGAAGGATTGTAGAGAGGTGATTGATTAATCTAGGTTGTTCTTCGGGAATATAAGACCGGATTATCAATTGGTTCCTGTTCACCTTGATTTTACATCAAAAGACGGAACAAAACCTAGGGTTTATCTGTGGGAGACAGATTTATCCTTTGATAGACTTTTCTGTGTGAGACGGATTTGTTTATTATCAAGTCTGTGATTTTGGGTTGCAGCAACTCTTGGTTGTGGGTGAGATCAACTAAGGGAATTAAGTGCCCAGTATCCTGCTGGGATCAGAGGCGTAGGAGTACAACTGTACCTTGGATCGGTGGGAAACTGATTGGGGTTCAACTATAGTCCAGTCCGAAATTAGTTTGCAGTAGGCTAGTGTCTGTAGCGGCTTAATACAGTGTGTATTCAATCTGGACTAGGTCCCGGGGTTTTTCTGCATTTGCGGTTTCCTCGTTAACAAAATTTCTGGTGTCTGTTTATTTCTTTTCTGCATTATATTTTATATAATTGAAATAATGCAGGTTGTGCGTTCGTGATCATCAATTGGAAATCCAACCTTTGGTTGTTGATTGATATTGATTGATCCTTGGACATTGGTCTTTGGTACCGTCCAAGTATTCCTTGTATTTGATAAAGACTCGCTATTGATTTTAGCCTGAGTAAAAATCAAATCAAGAGAGAGAGAGATATTAACTCCTTGAGATACTTTTATCTAGATTGAGTCTGACTGTCTAGTTGATTCTCTAGCAAAGTATTTCAGAGTTAGTCCATACAGATTGCTAAGCGAAATATTGGGTGGTGTTTTTAGACCCCCGCTTTTTCATCAAGGAAGCATTCCCGTGTCACCATAATGTTTGTGTCTCAGTCCTGAGAGTTGCGGCATTTTCTGATGTGCGTTTGAGCAATATTTTGAATTTTCAGAAGAGTTTCATGTTTGACTGAAATTCTTGATTTTGCTCGAATGAGCAAAGTAGAACCTTGCTCGTTTCATCAAAATTTGGAAAATATTGAAATAAGGATATTTTAATATTTGGCATGAGTAGCCTAGTCGGTCATGTGACCATTTCACTTTTTGGTTTTTTCATGGTTTGAGCAATATTTGAGAAGATATGAAGAAACCATGATTTTTGCTCAAACTGAGGAGTTTCATGAGATGAGGGAAATAATAATTATAAAAGACTAGGGATTGTAAGGTATGGGACCGGACACGACTAGGGTATGGTCGGCCGGCCAGGTAGCCCGGTCCCGCAACACCTTTCCCTATTTTTATTATTTTTCATGAAACCGTGAAAATATGGAGAAACCATGAGTTTTGCTCAAACAAAGAAAATTGCTAGCATCAAGGAGTTTTCATGAGTTCATGAAAATGATAAAATAATTTAAAATAAAGGAAAAAGGCGTGGGGGACCGTCCACGGCGGCATGATCGGCCGGCCGGTGGGCCCGGTCCCCTAGGCGACACTCTTATTATTTTAATATTATTTTCTCTCTCTTGTTTTTTGTAGGATTGCTCGTTTGTTCATATTTTCGAATGCTCGTTCGTGCATTTGGGTGCTCGTTCGTGCATTTGGGTGCTCGTTCGTGCATCATTGTCGAGTACACTTGCACCATTTTATGGGGCTTACTCGGTGATAGTCCAGATGCCCGGTTATTGAGTATTTATTGTTAATTTATGAAATTCAGTGGAGAATGGTTCATGAAACTGAGTAATAAAGGTGAGTAGTTATTTATTATCAAACCATAGGATCAGCCGTGGATTCGACCATGGATTCAGAATAATAAAATGAGTATTACGATTCTATGTATTCGACCATAGAATCGAAGTAATAAAATTGTTTATTACCATTCCATGAGATCAGCCGTGGATTCGATCATGAAATCGGAGTAATGAGATTATCTATTACCATTCCATGAGATCAGCTGTGGATTCGATCATGAAATCGGAGTAATGAGATAAAATAGATTATCTTCTAGGAATTCAATGGTGAATGTCACGGTAGAATTAATCTATTGCAGAAGGAATATTAGCCAGTTATAGCGCCATACCCGTTCTGAAAGGTGCATAGTCAGGAAACAGCTAGTGTTGACGATGTCCTGAAGGTGTTTTTCCCTCTCAACAATCATGTATGGAGAACCGCCTGAATCTGTACACGGTCTCTCTACATGGTCAGGGAACAGTGAGTGTCACCGACGTCGTGAAGGCGTTAATGCTCTCAATTTTATAGAGAACCGCCCAATCGTTCTTCTATGTAGAGGGGGATCTCTCTATGTAGTCAGGGAACAGTGAGTATCACCGACGTCCTGAAGGAGTTAAGTTCTCAATCATACGGAGAACCGCCCAATTATGTTATTCTACATAGAGGGCATGATGAAATGCGAGGCATCGAACGCTCAGCTAGTGGAGGCCTTTCAAGAAACATATTCATCATGACTCGTAAAATATGAATCATCACATGCTTGAAGTCGTGTCAGAAACATGCAGTATCATGGTTTTACGATTTTGACCTTTATCGAAAATCCACCATCAACACTAATTCCCCTGCTTAGTGTGGGACACTCATGTTCCACAATAAGCATTAGATGGTGATTTTCAGTCGACGAGATCAGTGGTTGAACTCGGTCGTACAAAGGTATTCTCAAAATCCTCGATTTGCTCCAATGGTGTCATGTACGAGCAAATGTACAGATACGGATCCTACGATAGAGCGTCATCCCGTGAGCATGGAGAGATGAAGCACTGCTGATTTGGTCGGTCGGACGTCCAGTTTTGGTCGGTTTAGCGTTTGCGGGCCCAAGCCCAAAAAAGGAAATCCATGTTTTATTAGGTTTTGGAAATAAAATTGATATAAAAGGGAAGTAATCCTTTTTTTTTTTTTAATTTTTTGATTACCCGACCACTCTCCCTCTTCAGCAACTTCACGCGAGCAGCAGGAGGGGAAAGGATTTTCGCCGGACTTCAGTGGCCGCCGCCCGTCGCCGATCACCGTCCGGACAAATTCCCGTCGGCGCTGACCAGGTAAGTCTGAACTTTTTTTTGTTGTTGTATGTTTTGATGAGTTGTTGAAAACAAAAAATCCTATAGTTGCATGCATGCGTAGGTTTTATAGAAATTCGTTGTTTTGAAAATATATATATATATATATATATATAAGCCCGTTCGTTCGTTCGTTAGTTTAGGAAACAAGCAATAATCCCTAATATGAAAGAGATACATAATTTATTGAATAGACATGGTCTAGTTGCATTAGAGAAAATTTCGTTTATGAGGTTTCATAAAAATCCAAATTTGTTTTCAAAGCATGAACTTTCACACAAATATCTTCAGGAAACGTACGTATCGTTCATAGTTAAAGTAATAAACAATAATCTTAATATATTTTTGAAATAGACCTGCACTTCATGATAAAATTTTGCATGTGAACTTGCAAATTTTATTTGAGAATATGTGGACTTTTACAAAAATAGAAAAGACCCTCGTTTCATAGACAAACGCTCGTTTGAGCAAAAAATAAGTTTTTTTTTTATTAACTCACGTAAAAGTTTTTTTTTTATAGTGAGTTTTTTTTTAAATAAAAAGGAATTTTATTAAGAAAATCAAAATTTGATTTTTGAGAAATCGTTGGAAGCAAATAATATTTTCATGAGTTCATGAACTCATAGTGTATGTACATAGAAAATCAGTGAATGTTCACATGAAGGGTTATGTGAATTATTCGTAGTTCCGTGAAAAGTTAGTGTCGACTCTTGAATGATAGATTTTTGCTCTTCTTTGCAGGTTTGAAGAAACGAGCAAATTTTCATAGTTTTACGTTATTATCACTAAGTTCGTGAAACCGTAAACAGGTAAGAGTTGAGGGTTACCCTTTTGTAGACGCTGATGTGAGCATCATAATTATTTTGTTGCTTTTAATTCCATTGTTGATAAAATTCATGTATGGATGTCACAACAACATTCCAAAGATGACTGATTCCCGTGGTACCGCTTTTGAAGATGATGTTTCCAGAGAGGAAACTTCCAGAGAGGATGTTTCTATAGACGCGTCTTCTAGAGATGATGATTCTTCCAGAAATGATGGTTCTGGGACTTCTAAGGAGAAAGAGGAAGCTCCTAAAACCAAGAACATCCCAAATGCTGATGACGAATTCTTCGTTTTTCTATATAGACCCGAAAAGCGTCCCTCAGGTTCCTCGTTTCGGCTGCTCATAAATCCCAGGAGAACTATTCAGCGCAAATTAGTATATCCTCAAGCGATAATTAGATTTTGTTTGAGTCGGAAACATTATTTGGTTTCACACGTGGAACTTAAGCTTTCTCGAAAGACCCTGGAACATTTCTCTGGATGGGCAAGGCATATGTTGGGTCATAGTCATGTAAGGACCATGCTGGATCGTGCACAGGTGACACGAGCTATTCAGGCTGCTGGGTATTTGATTATTCATCACGACATACCAGGTATGGTGGCTTTTCTTGCTCGCTGGTGCGTTCCTACTCATACTTTCATATGCAGATGGGGATAATTCACCATTACTTAAGAAGACATAGTATCTTTGTTGCATCTCCCAATTACTGGCAATTTCCCTGAAGAGCTCTCAGCATAGGAGAATGTGATATCTTACATGTTGGAAACTACAATGCGTGAATTCAACAAGTCACCCAAAACTTGGTATGCTCAATGGTTGAAGCACTGGTGGCCGAGAGATGAGGTTCCTGAAGAACTTGTCGATAGTCCCCTGACCATTGCTGCTTTCTTGTGCTTGTGGCTCTCCAGATATGTTCTTGAGGATAGCGGACATCTGTTGAAGCCACTTGTGATTCCTTTTGCCATAAAGAGGGCCAAAGGTGAGAAACTTCCCATCGGCAGTCTGTTTTTGGGTTCACTATTTTCCAATTTAGACTCCTTAGTCATAGACTCCAGTATCTCCAACGGATTCATGAAAATTGAAACATATGCTAATACTATGTTCCTCCAAGATTTGATGTGGGAGCACTTTGAGAAGTATGCACCGATTCCTCGTAGCGTCTTGCAAGGGACAAATGTCGACACTCGCCATGCTTTCCTTGAGAAAAATAATGCCAGGATCAAGCGTTGGTCGACAAAGCAACCAAAACAGAAGATACATCTCACCGATGTTTTGGACATCGAGTCTGAGTTTGATTTTCGCCCTTGGGTGTCGGTTCCTCCGCTCTTTTCACAATTGATTACTTTCAATACTGTTGAAGAAAATACCATATCGAAAACTGGCACTGGTTTGAGTGAGGAGAGAAGTCTTTTATATTGATTTGCACTCCTGGTTACTTAGTGTCAGTAATGCATGGAGAATTTCAAGTGGAAGAATATAACATCGATAGAGCAGCTCGACAAATGGGTCTCGATCAGTGTACTCCAGGTCATCGAACGAATTAGCCATCAGTTGTGCATTTGAAGGCTCACCTGGATTACACACACATGGAAGGAAATGATTATTTGTTTCCTTGTTTTGACCGAGCTACTTATGCGACTACGGGTTATGTAGACTTCTGGCGTCAGCAACTTGAGCGCTTGCACAAGTTTGCAATGGATGTTAAGTCTCTGGTACGAGAGTTTCCTCCTGCTGATGTGATTTCTGATCGACCAAGGTTGAAGCATATCTCCAGTGGTGATAAAAGAAAAACGCCTCCAGAATGTTCTCAGGTTAGTTTTCTCCTTATGATTTTGGCGAATGCATGATAACTACACCTTAATGCAAGAAAAACGCCTCCAACCATTTATTTGGTGAGTTGTTAGCACTTCCCTTATCATCACGATTTTCCTTTGTCCGTGTAATTAGGATCCAAAAGAGTATTGTTAATTTGTTTCAGAATTTTTCTCCATCGTTCATTGACGGTCTTCATCTTACCTCTATACGAACAATTCAGGAATCCAGCATTGATGAAGAGGTTGATGTAAGTATCCTTTTATGTAAGTGATTATGGCATTTCCTTGAATGAAGTAATGATAATTGTTGTTGATGCACCCAGGCGGAGATTGTCGTGGAAATTCAACATGTACAGGTTATTCATTCATCTTCAAATAGTGGTAAGAAAGAGAATCTTCAAGAATTGGGACCGAATGGAGGTAATGGTGCTCCCAATATTGATGCCGACCATATTAATCCTTCGAATGACTTGGGAAATCCTCAAGTAAGTATCCACTTCATATTATCTTCATAGAAGAATAATATTGCTGATTTGATATTGAATGAATGAGAATCCACATGAATGAATGAAAATTTTTAGTGAAATACGTCACCAGAAAATTCAAAACTCAGCGTTTTAGTAAAAACACCATAAAATCTGCATACGATGTCAGATTTTCGCAATCTACCCATGTATCCTTATGCCCAGGAAATTTCCAATCTTTTTCAAAGAAGCTTGTAGAGTTTTGAGCACATTTACGGGCCGAAATCATCGAAACAGTAAACTTCCAGGAGACCTTCAGGAATCTTTCAGCTGGCATGTAGTCAAATGTTTTGGCTACAACTCCTTACTCGTTTATCCAATTGATATGAAATTTTGATATGTTATAGAAAACATCCATACGAAGAGAATGGTATATGACACAACCTTAGATTCCTTACCAATTGCTCTCAGTTAGTCGTTTTATACAGGGCAGTATAAAATCTCTTCAGACGAGCTTGTTGAAAAACGTGTTTTATAACTTCCACACTATTTGCTCATGTCTTGGATGCATAATAAAGAACTTAGATAATGTTAGTTCACTTATACACTGGATTTTATGATTGCCTTTGGTTTCCATGCTTGAATTGCTTTAATCTCATGCAATCTTCGTATTAGGTACCAAACACCAAAGTTGAGAATAATGGAGCTAATTATGCTGATTTAAACAATTCGGCGAATCAAAGTGGTGGCGTCACCATCTCTGAACCTCAGGGTCATGAGAACATTGCTACTGAAGTTGTTGAGGAGACCGAGACTTCAGTCGTTGTTACTTTAGTGATGGAAGAAACTGAGCCGGAGGAGACTGTTCCAGAGGAAGCTGTTGCTATGACCGTGGAAGTTGCTCCAATGATCGAGAACTGTATAATAGTGCACGAATATCCTAATGCAGAGATTGTTTGTGATCCCCCTTCGGTGAGTCACTCCCATACCGCACATCGGTCGGTGGATTTAGCGTTCCCATAGGGTATGCTGCCATGTATGAGAAGTTGTGGAAGATGTATGGTCACATTGTCATCGAAAGAGATCCCAAGATCAGTTACTTCTTGACGATGCAAGTAGGAACCATCTTGCGTGTCATTGATGATATATGGATGATAGGTGTAGAATACACCCTATTTATTATCTATTGTTTATGCTTTTTCTGCTAGTTTTTCTTGTAAATTATGTATTTTACGTTTATTTTGAGTGTTCAAGGTACTTTGGAGTCATACGGAGGAAAAGAAGAAGAAATCACCCAAACTGAATCGAAAAGGGCAAAGTAATCATTCCGCAGGCTGAACACTATTTGGAGCCAAACCAAAGGTTAAGGGACGACTCTTTTGGAGGAGTGTTAAACATATATCAGCTGAGGCTAAGGGGATGCCAGCTGGGTGGTTCTATAGTTGGGTGTCTAAATCCCACCCAAATCATTACAGTCCTAAATTGAAAATCTACTCAATCATTACCTCTCGTTTTTCATTCACCTGAAACTAAAAAGCAGCGGCTGCTACTGTTGAAACCAAGAGAAGAAAAGTAAAATCGATGTTGCTGAGATCGAGAAATTCAGAGAAATTGAGAGATGGAAAGGGGTCTTGAGATAATTTGTAAGACAGAGAGAAGAAATCAAATGATGAATTCAAGCCAGGGATTGAAGGAACTAGGATTTGTTGTTGATGTTGTTGTTACCGTCGATGTGCAAGAAGAAGGGGATCCTGGGATCATTAGAAAGGATGGGTTTACCCTAAATTTGATATCACAACTGTTAAATGTGATGAATAGAGAAGAAAAGGGTTCTTTTGCCATTGATAAATTGAGATAGAGCTACTGTTGTCGAATTGAAGAAATGGGTTTGATATAAGGGTTTCATGCTGTTGTTGCTTGAGTTACAGATCGAGAGCATGAATTTGGTGGTGATTTTGGTATAAAGATTGAAGTTGCAGCAGTGGTGGTATTGAACTAATGGAGGAGATGCAGATGGATTTAAATGGGATTTGGAAATGTCGTTGAAGCTCCAGGATGGAATTGTTGGTGGAGCAACTGGTGTTGGTGGTTCTGGTGGTGCTGAGTTGATGTTGCAGGTGCAGCTAGAATGCAACAATTGATTTGAAGGAATTGTGAACAAGAATGCATTGCAGAAGAGTGAACAAATAGATGTATGCTAGGTTCTTAACAGGTATGAAGCAGAGATAAGCCTGAAACAGGCCTGGAATTGGTCGAAATACAAAGAGAACTCCGCCTGAATTTTCTTATAGGCGGGTCAACTCAGTACTGGCCGATGAGCCGATTCAACTCATCTGAGTAAGACCAGTTAGCCGAGTAAGATGCTAACTCAGTGTTTGAATCCCTATCCTTGACTCTATTGACCAACCGAAGACCGTCAGTTTGACCGTTACTTATAACGGCACCGGTACGGAATATTCTGTCGACAGAGAAGTATATCCAGTGACCGGCGGTGACTTTTCAGAACGGATTCTGGTGATCCCGAGAACTTTTCAGGCGACCAAGAAATACAGAAATTTGTGAAGAATTCTCTAGACTCATGGGTTTGAGGAATTGAACTTGAATTTGGAAAGTGGAGATGGAAGATTTGAGAAAGACAAGGACTTGGAAAGAAGACTTATAAAGGTAAAGGGATTATATTCCTAAGAGGATTGCTAAGAAATTGAAGCCTATAAATAGAGAAGTTCTCTACACACTTTTACACACCTTTTACACACACAACATGTTAGAGCATTGCTCGGTCGAACTCGCATGCGTTGCTATCTCAAGCATGTTTGTCAATGTTAGTGATCAAAACTATAAGTCTTGATTTCTAGCCTACATAGCTAAAGTTCTCGGACTAGGATAGAAAGTGTAGTTGAGCTCAATAAATCCATGGCAATCATCATACAAGACGAAGGACTACTCAAGGAACTGGTGGATCTTCATCGACTAAAAGGTATGTGGAGACTTGAACTTATCTGTCACTCAAAAGTCTATCTATTGTATCTCCTACTCTTGAGACAAAAGTCGTTTTAATATATAGATTTTCATTATGCACATTTGCTATTTCGAGCCGAGTTTATCTCGCCTATCTATTTCTCGAAATATGTGTTGGTAAGCTTTCGCTTTAGCTGAATTCATCTTTACCTAGTGAAGAAAGTCATGTTATGTTTCAATCACTTTGAGAATTGCTCTGACGAAAAATGGTCTGTGAATAACGGCTATATCCATCCTCTGAGAATGTTTCAATGATTGAAATGAGAGTTTAGATTACATAACCATTGGTATGATATAAGCATTGTTGTGGAAACACATATATGTATAAGTCCTTATTCCTTGAACCAAAGTTTGCGAACTTTGTTGATCAAGAGAAATGGAAGTGGCGTGAGCCAAGTCCGCGAACTGGCGGAAGTTCTCGACCCGAAAATTTCTGCTGGAGTTTTTGAACTCCTTCCATGAGCTTAAGTCCGCGAACTTGAGCAGGTTATATCTAAAATTGGTTGTTCTTGAACTCATGTTTATTTAAACTAAGGAATGCTTTTGCAAACCGTGGCTATAAAGTTCATGAACCTATTCGAGTGAATCAAACCATTTTTGCTTCGATTGTGCCTTGTGTAGTTACATAAGATCTAAGCAATTGAACAACTCTCTAACTAGTCCATTTGAGTCATTTGAACTAGATATGGTGAAGAAAAATATGGTTGATATGAAAGTAATCATATGGATAACCATTTGGTTAACTATTGTTGAACCAACAAATGTTAATGTTTGGGAACGGTTCATAAACCCAAAATTGGACATTTCATTTGTGTGTAACAAGCTAAGTTTTCGATCCAAGGGTTGATAAATATTATCTTGAATCTAATCAGGTTTTCATCTAACGGTGAATATTGAATGCTTTGTTACTAATCTAACATTAATTGCAAACCCTGATTTGAAAACTAAGGGAGAACTCTAGCAACTAGGAAACCAAATCCCCACACCTTAGTGTGATACTAGTTGCTTAGCTAGAGTCGATTCTCCTTTAACCTTTGGTTTCTTCTTTTAAACCAGGTTAACGACTTAAAGACTTCATTGGGATTGTGAAGCCAGACCGATACTACTTTTCTTGTAGTTGTGTGATCTGATCTTGCATCTTCTATCGTTACGAGTACGATTGTAATAATTGGCTCGAGATTTTATATCTCAGATGGGCAAGATAGAAGAGTAATCACAAATACTTCGTCTCATCGTTTGTGATTCCACAATATCTTTTTTCGCTGCGTCGATTAAGATTATTGTGAGGTGATCAATAATACTACGCTGTTCTTCGGTAATATAAGACCGGTTTATTGATTGGTTCCTGTTCACCTTGATTTATCAAAAGACGGAACAAAACTCGTAGGTATATTCATGGGAGACGGAATTATCAATTACCGTAGACTTTTCTGTGTGATACAAATTTGTTTATTAAAGTCTTCGACTTTGGTTCGTTGCAACTCTTAGTTGTGGGTGAGATCAGCTAAGGGAATCAAGTACGTAGCATCCTGCTGGGATCAGAGGCGTAGGATCATAACTGTACCTTGGATTAGTGTGAGATTGATTGGGGTTCAACTACAGTCCAGACCGAAGTTAGTTTGGAGTAGGCTAGCGTCTGTAGCAGCTTAATACAGTGTGTGTTCAATCTGGACTAGGTCCCGCGGTTTTTCTGCATTTTCGGTTTCCTCGTTAACATAATTCTGGTGTCTGTGTTATTTCTATTCCGCATTATATTTGTTTATATAATTGAAATATCACAGGTTGTGCGCTGTTCAATCAATTAGAATATCCGACCTTTCGGTTGTTGATTTAAATTGATTGACACTTGGATATTGGTATTTGGTACCATCCAAGTTATCTCTCTTTGATAAAGACTCGCAAATTTCTATTTGCTTGAGTAAAGATCAAATCGAGAGATTGAGATATAAACTGTTTGATATACTTCTTAACTAGATTGAGTCCGACTGTCTAGTTGATTCTGTAGAAAGTATATTGGAGTTTGTCCATACAGATTGTTAATCGAATTGTTGGCTGTGGTTGTTGTACCCCCGCTTTTTCAATCGATATCAGAGCAGGCAAACACGTTTCATACCTTACAAATCTGTGTTTGCAGCGATCTGACTCTATGGACAGAGGTGCTATCTCTATTAGCGTACCACCAGTCTTCGATGGCTTAAATTACTTATGGTGGAAAATTGTTATGCGAACTTTTCTTCAACCGCGTGATTTTCAATCATGGGTATATGTTGTTAATGGCTATAATCCTCCCGTTGTGGCAGTCGGAGATGTAAAGGTTCCCAAACCTATTGGTGAATACACCCCTGCCGAGATAAATGCTGCAAATCAAAACTCCAATGGTTTAAATGCCATTATACATGCCATTACTCCAAATCTTCAGCACCATGTGACTAATTGCACTAAGTCGCAAGAAGCTTGGGATATCTTGGTGTAGATGGTGGATTTTCAACAAAGGGGAAAACCGTAAAATCATGAGGCATGTTTTTGACACGACATTCAGGCATGCAGCGATTCATATTTTACGAAGCCATGATGAATATGTTTTCGAAAAGCCTCCACTAGCTGAGCGTTCGATCCCTGGCATTTCATCGTGCCCTCTATGCAGAATAACATATTTGGGCGGTTCTCCGTAGATTGAGAACTTAACGCCTTCAGGACGTCGGTGATACTCACTGTTCCATGACTGCAGGAGAGAGACCCACCTCCACATAGAAGAATAGTTGGGCGGCGGATGCCTTCAGGACTTTGGTGACACTTCACCGTTCCCTGATTATCTGGAGAGAGTGCATAGATTCAGGCGGTTCTCCGTAGATTGAGAGCATCAACGCCTTCAGGTCGTAAACAACATCGTGACTCCCTGACTATGCACCATTCAGAATAGATGTGACGCTTTAACTGGCTAATATCTTTTCTGAAATAGATTACTTCTGCCGTGACATTCACTGCTGAATTCCAAGAACAATCTATTATTGCTCCTATTCCATGGTAGAATCCACGGCCTGATCCTATGGAATGGCAATAACAATTGTTCCGATTCTATGATCGAATCCACGGCTTGATCTCATAGAATGGTAATAAAAAAACTGTGCTATCTCATTATTCCTATTTCATGATCGAATCCACTGATCTCATGAAATGGTAATGTATAATCTTAATTACTCTGATTTTATGGTCGAATATACAATCCCATAGAGTGGTAATGCTCGTTCTATTATTCTGAATTCGTAGTTGAATCCAAAGCTAATCCTACGAATTCATAATGAACATCTACTCATTTTTATTACTCAGTTTCATGAATTATTCTCCACTGAATTTTATAAATTAGTAATAAATACTCAACAACTGGGCATCTGAACCATCACTGAGTAAGCCCCACAAAAATGTTGCAAGTGTAGTTGACAATGATGCACGACTGAGCACCCGGATGCGCGAACGAGCATCAAAAAACATGAAACAATGGGGAATTCTACATAAAACAGGAGAGAGAAAATAATAATAAAAAAATAATGGAGAAACGCCCATGGGTCGGGCCCGCCGGCCGGCCGTGCCCTAGCCATGGCAGGTCCCACGCTTCCCCAATATTTTTCCTTATTTTCGTTGTTTTCATAAACTCATGAAGACTTCTCCATCTTGGCAAAAAAATTCCTAATTTGCAAAACTCATGAGTTCTCCATAACTTGGTGGATTCACCAAATAAATTATAAAATAAGGAGAGGTGTGCGGGACCGGGCAACCCAGCCGGCCTGCCATGCCCAAGCCGTGGCCGGTCCCACACCTCACAATCCTTAGCTTTTTATAATTATTATGTCAAAACTTCATGGATTCTCCATATCTTCAAGGACTCTCCATAACTTCGAGGATTCATGAAAAATAATAATAAAATAGGGAAAGGTGTGCTGGACAGGGCAACTTGGCCGGCCGGCCATGCCCTAGCCATGGTCGGTCCCACACCTTGCAATACCTAATTTTTCATAATTATTATTTCCCTCAACTCATGAAACCCTGGGTTTGGGAAAAATTCGTGATTTCTCCATATATTCTCAAATATTGCTCGAATCACGAAAAACCAAAAGCCAACATGATCACACAGCCGGCTAGCCTCTCACGACAATTTTTAAATATTAAAATATTTTATTTTTAATATTTTTAAATATTGATGAATTGAGCATACATTGCTCATTCCACCAAAAAATCGAGAATTCTCAGTCAAGATGAAAATCTTCTGAAATTCACGATGTTGCTCAAATGCGCATCAGAAAATACTGAAACTCTCAGTATGGAGACATGGACACCATGAAAACACGTGCACACCTCCATGACCGACCAGGTCGTTCCTAGGGCTTGCACGAGGCCGGTCCCACACGTTTTCGCAATTCTGACCTAATTTGCTCAATTGCTCATACTGGGCCCGAACTCTCTCCAACCAACTGGAGAATCCTCCAAACGACCAACAATCGGTCACGTGACAACCAAGAGCCGGTCCCATGCGCTCTTGGTCTGTCCCATCTCTCATACCCAGGTTTTACACCTAATGCTGAACCCAACAATATTTTCAGTAAATGGTGAATCCACCATTTAATCATTATTTTTCACCAACTCTCAAACTGAGAACCCTGGTGCATGCTCACTCGAGCACTGGGCACCACATGGACGCTCCTCATCCCATGTGGTCGGTCCCTCTTCATTCATGGTTAATTTTCAGCAATTCCCCAATTGATGGAGGATTGACCAAAAATTAGGGTTTTGAACAAACGCTTTTCATTCTGAGCACTCTTCAAACACTAATAAATTTATGTTGATCCAGCAATGAACATCAAAATTAATTATACAATATTCGGTAATTTACCAGTATTTTAATTAATACTTTACTGGGTCACGCCACCAGTAAATAATTCGCCGAATCGAGCAATACTTGCTCAATTGCCCGAATATAATCAATATTCGACAATTCATCAATAATTTGTCGAATTGAGCAATAATTGCTCAGTTGCACGTCAGATTATCATAAATCATTAATTTGGTGAATTGAGAAATATTTGCTCAGTTGCCTATCAAATCCTTAATTTGGTGAATTGAGCAATATTTGCTCAATTTCCCATCAAATCCTTAATTCGATGAATTGAGCAATACTTGCTCAGTTTCCCATCAAATTCTCAATATTCAGTAATTTGGTGAATTGAGCAATACTCGCTCAGTTGCTCATCAAAGTCCCATAATTTGGTGAATTGAGCAATACTTGCTCAGTTGCTCATCAAATTCCCGTAATTTGGTGAATTGAGCAATACTTGCTCAATTGCTCATCAAACTCTCATATTTCGCAGAATTGAGAAATACTTGCTCAATCGCTCAACTAGTTGGTAATCCATCATACTGACATTTTTTCAGAGAACTACATGTTCAACCCATAAATCGCCGAGCATTCACCATCCATGCTTGATTCACCAAACTTAGACTTATTGTCTAATCAGTCAACAATTGACTAATCAAAACACGTCTGCCCCGCAGACTCCACGATTTGTGAGACATCAATCACGTCAAAAATGGGGGGATATCACTTAGGGTTTTGGTCTGGCGGTCTACGGCACGTGGATTCATCCACAACTAGAAATGTGCGTAAGTCGTGTAAATGGTTGAAGGAGTTATCAAAGTAGTGGGTGCACGATCAGTCAAGTCTCCACATGACATGGAACTGACTTTACCACGATCTCCCACTTTCCCACTCTTTCACTCAAGAAACCGTCACACTTATAGGGATTAGTGGTTCATCATTCTTGCAATATAAATAAGTCAAAATCTAGGACAACAGATATCATCAGTATCAACGTTTTCCTTCAACAACTCGATACAAACCTATTCACAGAACTCAACTTCAGCAGTTCACCATTATTGCAGAAACCTTCAACACACCCACAATCCTCGATCATCACTGATCCCACATAATTCTCATCTTTCCTCCTACAGATCGACCCATATTCCTCTTTGCGACCGAATTGACTCTGGAACGGCCATTGTCTTGGTTTAGGCCGAAGTCATACAGATTGATTTCCCGAATCTAAGCACCTTTTTTGCAGCGGTGCATCTGTGTGAGGATTAACATTTTGTCCGGTCGAGGAGTCTCGACACCACGCTCGTCTCTCCACTTCCCGAAAAACCGTCGACCCATTTTTCCCCATCCACAGATTGGCGACCACAGTGGGAGATTAATCTCTCGGTTGCAATCTCTCATTTTCGCAAAGATGGTCGATCTTAGGTCAGGTTAAGTTACAAATCCCAACACCAACAACGCTAGTACCAGCAACAACAGTGGTGGTACTCCGGAAACCGTTCCTGCTTCTAATAATTGTGGTGACATTACTCCTCCTCACACCAATGTCGAAAATCATCCTCTTTTCGGGTGACATCCAGAAGAAATCAGAGAAAATCCGCCTACCATAGGCGATCTCATGAAAGTCCAAGAAGTTCTCGCCAAGAATCAAACTGACATGGATGCTACTCATAAGGAACTATTCAATTATCTTAAAATTCTCACTGACAAAACGTCAGACAAAACTCAAGAGAAGGGAAAAGACAAGGAAACTTCTCTAAATACCGATCCTGAGGTTATTCCAGTCCCTGATGACGATGAAACCCGCAAAGCTGCAGAACCTCAACCTGCTGGTTTCATCACCCGTGAAGACTTGGAGCGTTTTATGGAGAATCGAGGAAGGGGTCATACAACGACCGTGCACCGTCATCAGCCTCCATACCCTGCAACCACACAAAGGATACCTCTCCCAAAGGGCTATACTTATCCAACGTTCATACTCTACAACAGAACGGGGAATGCCCGAGAACACGTTTCTCAATTCTTTGAAGCATTAGGAGAGCATGAACACAACCATGTTGTCCGCTTGAAGGAGTTTTCAAAATCCCTGACGGGTCGAGCATATACCTGGTACAACAACATCACATCAGGAAGCATAGCTAATTGGGGAGAAATGATTAATGCTTTCTACAGGAAGTACTTCTTCGTTTCTGAGAAAACTACTCTTTTTGACTTGGGAAGGATGGCTCAGAAGACTGCCGAAAATCCGAATGATTATGTGAAGAGGTTCAGGGTTCAATCTTTGGATTTCCATGATCCAAACGTTACTGAACAAAAACTGGTGGACTTGTGCATCAATGGGATGATCCCTGTTTATAGAGCTTTGCTGGAGAATCTTTGCTTTCATACCTTTTCGGAACTTCATGAAGCGGCCTAGCGATCAGCGACAACCGCTCATGCCTTTCTCGAAAGAACTAAAACTGTCAAAGTGGAGGAATCGAAAGACAATCGAAGTAGCACCTCTCGGCGTCTGATCAACAAGCAGTACAACGTTGAAGCTTCCATGAATGTTGTTGAAGGGAACAAAAGAAAAGCCGACGCATAGCAGCATACGAATTTTTCTCCAATGTCTCACCCTCCAAAATCTCCAAGGAAGGACAGCCAGACTAGGAACGCACAACCTCAACAGAATGATGAGGAAGTTCCTGATTTCCCTTTTCCCATTGAAGAAGTGATCGAACTACTGGAAGTCTGGATCCAAGATGGTGCAATCAAACTACCCCCTGTCAAAAAGGAACCAACCGCGGAACAAATGGAAAACGCACGCTACTGCCATTTCCATAGGTATGTCAGTCATCCAACAAGTGATTGCAGAAATTTGAAGCGCATTTTCAAAGAAAAGTCCGACTCAGGGGAACTGGGGACTGAAGGCGTGCACAGAAATCCTCTCCCAATCAGAACGTTCGCACCCTCCGAGCAGATGGTCAAGGAAGCAGTTCAATCCTTAATTGAACACGTCTGCGAGTTGCTGTACTTGTCAAGATCTCAGAGAGACGATATGTTTACTGCACTGAACCATATTGTGTCAGGAAAACGACTGACAATTCAGGAGACATTCCTTGAGCCTCCAGTGATAGACAAGAAAATGTAAAACTGGGGACTTCTCACCATGGTGCATCTCAAGGGAAATGAATTCAAACAAGCATTAGTCGGCGTTGGCACTGCTGTTAACATCATCCCTTTGAAAACCTTCAGAGCTGCTGGCATCACTCGTCAAGAATTAGAGATAATGAAGGAATCTTCAGGGATGCTTACGGCTACATCATTCTCAACATAAGAAGTGATTCTACCTGGACAGAAACTAAAGTCTTCATAATCAAAGAAGATCCTGGATACGACATGGTTCTTGGGCGAGCATGGATTCATGATGGAAAAGTTGCCACGATATCTTCATCCTCAGTTGCACACTTCTCCGCCGAAAAAGAAAGCTCTGACTCAGAGGATGATCAACCTTTCGAGCATTTGGAAAAGGTCGAAACTTTGATGGAATTCACGCAAAAACCTGAGGAAAGCCCCAACGAATTCGTCAGGAGGTTCCGCACTCAGGCAAGTCTTATTCCTCATAATGCATATGTATTACCAACTTTCAAGTATGCTACCCTAGTCCGGGGGATTAATCTCACTCACGACCAATCCATCATCAAACGCTATGAGTGGATAGTCTCACCTAAGCAATACTACACTGAATGGTTGAAGTCCCTTCCAACTATACACCCCATTGAAAGGTTTATCGCTGAAGACCTGGCTAAGTTCGACAAGCAATACCCAACATACTCTTTCTTGCATGAATGTCCACATGTGCCACAAAAATCTTCACCAGCATGGAATCCACGAGTAATTCCAAACCAGCAGAAGATATTCAAGGCACGGGCAACTAAGCCTAACAAGTTTCATGAAGGAGATTTGGTTCTTAAGGCAACCAGACGCAATTTGCATTCCACAAAGGGTTCTAACTGGGAAGGACCTTTTATGATTGCTAAGTCATTTGCTGGAGGGTATTACAAATTGGCTGACATCAAGGGAAAGACGGTTGTACTAGTGATTCATGAGAATTGGCTCAATATTTTTGACGCATGAAGCATTCAACATTGGATGTTTTATATCCAAGGAAAACGCGCAAGTATCTGACGTTTACACCTTAGGATTTTCTTTATTTGTATTTTCAATTTCTCCAAAACGTGTGCATACTTGCATTCATCATTTGAAAATTCAGCAATCTATCAAAGTTCTTTATTTTAAGAAAAATCTCTATCAAATCCAAAATCCAAAATCCAAAAGAAAATCATCAGTAACTCATGAAATCAAAACCTATCAAAATCAAAACCCAAATAAAACCTCACATCTCTCACATAGTTCAATGTTTATAAGATTATGGAAAGAAAACTAAAAAAATCCATCAAAGAATGATTTCCGCTTCTCTGCATCCTCCAGAGCTTTTAAAGTCGCTTTCTCTAACCTCAACTTTTCAGTCAGCTAAGCAACTTCAACCATCTTCTTCATCACGGCTTCACTAGTATAAGGGATATCCTCCACCACTGCATCCTTGATGGTGTTAATTTTCTGACGAAGCCACTTCAGATTAAAGCCAAGTCTCTCAGAATTCTTCAAGTTGTACTCCCAATTTAAAGAGTACATCACGAGTGACGGTACTTCTGGCCCTGGTACGAATATCATCTACAACACGTAATATGATCTCTACTTGCCTTGTCAAGAAGTAACTATGATCTGGATATTCCTTAACAACAATGTGGCCATACATCTTCCACAATTTCTCATACATGGCAACATACCCAGCGGGAACGCTAAGTCCACCAACTAGCGTGTGATTTGGGAGTGTCTCACCGAATGGAGGATCAAAAGCAATCCCTGCATTTGGATATTCATGCACTATCATACGCTTCTCAATTACTGAAGCAACATCAACAACCATAGAGACAACTTCAGACGAAACTGCATCTTCTATTGTTGATTCGGGTTCCACCATCTCGGGCACAACTGGAGTTTCCACCACCTCCACGACATCAACAACCAGCACTTCATGACCTTGAGGTGAAGGGGTGGGAGTCTCATCACCTACAGCTCCAGGATTGTCCAAACTGTCATTATTGGATCCATGATTCCCAACTTCGACATTCGGCACCTAATGCGAAGATTACATGGGATTAGAATGATCCAAGTGTGGAAATCCAGTAAAACCATAAAATTAAGCAAGTAAGTGAACTAACATCATCTAAGTTCCTTATTATGCATCTAAGACGTGTACAAGTAGCATAAAATTCGTGAAACACGTTTTCAAAGAGACGCAGCTGAAGAAAATTTACACTGCCCTGTGTTCAGTGACGAACTGGGAGCAATTGGTGTAGAATCTAGAGTTGGGTTATATATCATTATATTCTTATGGAAGTCCTATACAACATGTAAACATTTCATAACAATTGGATGAACGAGCAAGGATATGTGGCCAAAACATTGGACTACATGCAATCTGGAAAAGTTCTGAAAGTCTCCTGGAACTTTACTGTTTCGCCTTTTTCAGGCCCTAAACATACTCAAAATTCGAAAATATTCTTTGAAAAAGCTTGGAAATTTCCTGGGATTGAGGATGCATATGCATAAATTGAAAATCCGACACCAAACGAAGTTTTTACGGTGTTTTCATTAAAAGCTGAAGTGTGAAATTTTCTGGTGACGTATTTCCGCAAAATTATTCATATGGGTTCTCATTCATTCATGCACAAATCAGCAACCTCATACTTATATGAAGAGACCACAGGAGAAATACTTACCAGAGGAGTCTCTAAACCATTTGAAGGCTCGGCAATGTTAGAATCTCCATTGGCAACTCCGTTATCTTCATTCGATTCGGAATTTCGGGAACTCTCCATGCTTCCATGTTCCAAAGAGGAATGTGCTTCATCAACATGCTCCTTATCCACAGTGATTTCCTCCTGGACACATCAACAACAATCATCACTCATTCATCCTAAGGCACGTTACAATTATCAGTGCGAAAAGGGAATACTTACGTCAACCTCCTCAGTGCTGGATTCCTGAATTATTCGACCAAGAGAAAAACGAAGACCATCAATAACCGATGGAGCAAAATTCTGGAATGGATTGAAAATATTCTTTTAAGATCCTAATTACATGGACGAGGAAGTTACAATGAACAAAAGCGCTAACAACTCACCAAAGAAGCGACATGGGACTGTATATTGTTTGGTATCATTCTATGAGATGTCTTACTCCTGCCTTCTCCTCCCTGGGGACTTCCTTGAAAGTTTGGAAAGTTTACGTCGATTCGAGGCCTCACAACACGGCCACCCTATCACAAGTACAACAATGCAATTAAAACGTGATCGACATACTTCATTTGAAATCACAAAAAAAGGGACTTACTTGTGAAGTATTCGGATACGTTTTCCTCTTATCACCACCAGGAAGGTATCTCAGCCTGGGTCGACCGGAAATCATGTCAGAAGAGGGGAACTCTCGAATTGGGGACTGAACATCCATTACAAACTTGTATACATGCTCAAGTTGCTGATGCCAAAAGTCTATATAACCAGGAGTTACGAAGGTGTCTCGGTCAAAACATGGGAATAAATATTTATTTCTTTCCACATGGGTGCAGTCTAAGTGAGTATTCAGGTACTCAATCTCTGGCTTGTTTGTTTGATGGCCCGGAACGCATTGATCAAGTCCCATCTGTCTAGCGGCTCTATCAATGTTATATTCTTCAACGTGGAATCCTCCATTCATTACTGATATCAAGAAACCAGGAGTGAAACTCAAGATAAAAGATCTCTCTCCTTCGCTCAGACCAGCACCAGTACGCAACATGATATTCTCTTCAGCAACATTAAAAGTGATCAATTGTGAGAACATAGAAGGAACCGACACCCAGGGGAGGAAGTTGAACTCATATTCAATGTCCAAAACGTCAGTAATGCATGTATTATATTGTGGTTGTTTTCTAGACCAGCGCATGATCCTAGCATTATTCTCCTCAAGGAGGGAATGACGAGTGTCGACCTTGCGTCCTTGCAAAATGCTACGGGGAATTGGGGCGTAACTCTCAAGATGCTCCCACATCAAGGCTTGGAGAAACATGGTATTGACATACGTCTCAACTTTCATGAAGCCATCAGAAATACTGGAGTCGATAACTAAAGAGTCCAAGTTGGCGAACAAAGAACCCAAAAATAGACTGCCAATGAGAATTTTCTCACCTTTGACCATCTTAACGGAAAAGCGAATCACAAACGGCTTCAGCAAGTGTCCACAATCTTCAAAGATATCCCTGGTGAGCCACAGACACAAGAAATCCGCAATTGTTAAAACACCATCAACCGGTACTTCAGGAGTTCTATATCTTGGCCACCAGTGTGATAACCATCGAGCATAGTGGTGGGCCCGGGAAAGCGTATGAAATTGAAGCGAAATGAAAACGCGGGCCTACAGTAATACCGCAAGTGCACGGTCGTCAGTTGTAACTCGTGCAAGTACGGGTCGATCCACAGAGACTGGGTGTGTTTGGAGTTTCTAGCTATTTGGGCTCTAAATTTTCTATTGGGCTTCTAATTGTGCTTTGGGCTTAGTGGGTTTTTGTAACAATGAAATGGTTTTGGGCTCAGTGGGTTTGGATTGACTGTGAACTTATGGGCTTTTGGTCTTTTGAATTGCACTGGGCCTTGGGCTAACAGTGACTGTGAATTGGGCTTTAGCTTTTCACCTGGGCTTTGATTAAGTCCACAGTGGGCTTTTGTAATGAATCTGGGCTTCAGCAGTAGCAGAAGCAGTGCACAGCAGCAGCAGAAGCAGTGCACAGCAGCAGCAACAGCAACAGCAAGTAGTAGCAGCAGCAGTGCAAAGGGCAGGTGCTCAGCAGGGAAAGGGAGAGCAGGAGCTGTGCAGGCAGACAAGGTAAAGCAGGCTCTAGGCAGACAGGGTACTAAATCACACAGGTCCAAGGATGGCATTTACAATGACAGGTACAAAGAAAAAGTGACAATGGTATATACATGGAAGCAACACAGGGCAAAAGGATGAAAATTTACAATGGCAAAAGCAAACAGCACAAAAGTATTATGAGAAGGTGACATAACAATGAAACTACAAGAAGAGAACAATGGAACCAAGGCCTAAGCCAAGGGCAGGGGAGACAGTGCACTGACTTCAGTGCACAGCAAAATGTGAAGTGCAAAAAAAAACAGTTAAGTTGCAAGTGACTGTGAAAACAAAATGTGGGTTAAGCTAAGGCTTTGAATCCACCCTTGTGTCCTAGCCAAACAATGTGATCCTAGGTTGAGTTGAAAATCCTATGCATACATCTAGAATGGGAGGAAAACTAATTTTCTCACTAGTTTACCCCTAGCATTGACTGTCTTTTGACAGAACAATCAATCACAGGCACTATGAGCATCAATCTCTTCCCATTGCTCAATCAAAACACTGCACTAAGGCTCTAACCTAGCATTCCACTATCAGACAGTGCACTAAAGCTTCATCTGAGCCTCAGCAGTGAACTCAGAACATAATTAACATTAAAATGGAACTAAACATGATCATGTGAAATAACTTTGCATTTAAACAACTAAACAGTGAATGAAAATTGCAAATGAAGAACCCTAAAAATTAACAGTGAAATCAAATTGACATTAAATTAACCCAATTAGGGGGTTTCTCGGATAACCCAAGAACAACTTTTAACATCCTACATCAGTTCCTATTTATAGTTTACAACAAAATCCCTAATTTCACCAAACCCTAATTTGAAAATCCCCAAATCAGCAGGATTAGGGTTTCGAGAATAACTAAAATTAACTCACCCTCTGATGCAAATAGACTCGACCCATGCTTCTTATGACCTTCCTGCTCCTCTCTCATGCTTCAATTGACGCCTCTGCTGCTCTAATTGTTCCCTAGTTCGAGTTATTTTACTCACCCCAAAACCTAGGGTTTCAGTGGTTGTGAGATGGGGAAAATAACTAGGCTAGGGAGATGGGTTTGAGGTGGTGTCGGGGTATGGAGATGGTAGTGAGGCAGAGGGTGGCAGTGGACATGGAAGAGAGGCAGGAGCAGATCTCGACTGCAACTGTCGGGGGAAGAAGAGAGTTTTTGGGGAAAAAAAGATTTGGGGAAGAAGAACTTGTTTGGGTGAAGTCGATGGTTTTGGATGCTAGGGTGTGAAGCGGGTGTAGCGAACTTTGATGAACAGCAAGTAAAGAGCGTTGGATGATCCCATATAGATTGAATCGAACGGCTATGATGGAGAGTTATGTGGCGACCGTTGGATTATGAGATACAACAAAATTGACGGCTTCATATGGAGTTAGGTACTATGGTGTCTGACAGGAGCTTCGGATTTTGATGCACAATGATGAGGCGACCGTTGGATGACAAGATGGATCCAATCTGACGGCTCTCATGGAAATGGGTGTGGATAATGGAAATGGATTTGGGTAAGGGTTTTGGGCCTTGGGTATGCCAAGCCCATATCTTCTTTAAGAACAATTCTTCCTCTTCAAGCCCACTTCTCGTTGATCCGGCTCTTGCAAACATCATTCTTCGCTTCCTCCTAGCGGGAGTCTTTGCCGTTCCTTTGCTCTTTTCGCTCCGTGAGATAACCATGCTTTATTTAGTACCTAAAAATGCAAAATTAATTAAGAAAAGTATTTATTCTTGAAAACAACGAAAATACAGAATATGGGATAAAATGTAGAATTAATGCACAAAAGATGAGCTAAATGCCAACAAAAAGATATAGAAATATACACTTTTTAGCACTCATCACATAGCAGGATGCGGGTGACTCATTGAATTCGTGCATCTTGGATTCTAATACGTCAGATATCTCCTTCTCCTCTATCGAAAGTTCTTCAGGAAAATTACCAGTAATCGGAAGATGCAACAAAGCAACTACATCTTCCAGAGTAATGATGAATTCTCCTCATCTGCATATAAACATGTGAGTGGGGACGCACCAACGGGCGAGCAAGGCTGCCATACCTGGTATATCATGGTTGATGATCAAATCTCTAGCAGCTTGAATGGCTCGAGTCACCTGGGCACTATCCAATATGGCCCTCACACGGCTGTGACCTAACATGTGCCTTGCCCATCCAGAGAAATGCATCAGAGGTATCCGAGAAAGCTTGAACTCCACCTGAGAAGCCGTGAAGTGTTTCCCTTGCAGACAAAACCGAATTACTGCTTGGGGAGACACCAATTTATTCTGATTAGTGATCCTGGGATTTATCAGCAACCGAAATGAGGAGCCTCAGGGACGTTTCTCAGGTCTGTACAGATACACAAAAAAATTGTCTTCAGCGGTGGGAATGTTTTTAGTCTTGGGACTTCCCTCTTTATCCTTAGAAATCTCAGAATCATCATTTCTGGAGGAATCATCATCTCTGGAAGAGGCGTCTGTGGAAATATCATCTCTCGAAGAAACATCATGTTCAGAAACACTACGGGATTCAGCCATTTCACAAAGTTGCTGCAACATCCATACATGAATTTAATCAATACAATGGAATTAAAGCGACTAGACCATCAACGTCTGCAAAAAATGGTATTCCTCAATTCTCACCTCTTTATGATTTCACGAACTTAGTGATAACAACGTAAAACCTCCAAAACTTGCTCGTTCTTTCAAACCTGTAAAATCGAGCATAAAACATATTAGTCAAGAGTCAACACTGATTTTTTGAGAAACTATGAGTGATTCACATAACCCTCTATTTGAGCACTCGCTGATTTTATGTATACATACGCTATAAAATCGTCGAATTCACACATACACTGTGAATTCACCAAATTCATAAATTGTGAATTTTCAAAATTCAATTTTTATAGTACGTGAATAAGTCACGCACGCATATAAATTTTTATTTTTTTTTCGTGATTTAATAACTCACGTAAATACATAAACAAAAACTTTTTGCTCAATCGAGCGTTCGTCTGTGAAACGAGAGACTTTTCTATTTTTGTAGAACTCTCCATACTTCAAATAAAATCTCGAGAGTTCTCAAACAAATTTTCATCATGAACTCCAGGTCTTTTCAAAATTCCTTTAACTCTAAGGATTATTATTTATTACTTTTACGAACGAACCTACGTTTCTAAAAGTATTTGCAAAGTTCATGCTTCAAAAACAAATTTGGGTTTTCATGAAACCTAATAAAAAAACCTTTTGCTACTGCAACTAGACCATGTCTATTCAAAATTTTATGTGTCTCTTCCACATTAGGTATTTTTGCTCGTTCCTTCAACTAACGAACAAACGTGCATATACATATGTTTTCTAAAAATCCTTCATAAATACGACGCATACATGCAACCACGGGGTTTTGGATTTTGTGAACAATCATCAATCATAAAACCTACAGCAAAAAAAAAAAAATCGCGCGGACTTACATGTCTGCGCCGACCGGAATTTTTCCGGACGGTGGTCGGTCGGGCGGCGACGACGCTGGTTCTCCGGCGGAAAATTTCTCCTCCTGCTGAACTCGTGTGATGATGGACAAGAGAGGGAGTGTTGTTCGGTCAATAAAAAAAATATAAAATAAATTTTAGGGTTATTCCCTTTTATACCAAATTTATTTCCAAAACCTAATAAAACATGGGTTTCCTTTTTTTGGGGCTCGGGCCCGCAAATCCTAAATCTACCATAACTAAGCTTCCAAAAACTCAAATCAGCATTTCCTCATCTCCCCACGCTCATGAGATGACACTTTACCTTACTATCAGAGTCCTCATCCGCGCATTTGCTCGTACATGACACCATTGGGGTAAATTGAGGATTCTGAAACTACCTTTGTAGACTGAGTTCAACCACTGATCTCGTCGACTGAAAATCACCATTTAATGCATACTGCGAACATGACTGTTCCCCACTAAACAGGGGACTTAATGTAGATGGTGGATTTTTAACAAAGGGCAAAACCGTAAAATCATGAGGCATGTTTTTGACACGGCTTTCAGGCATGCAACGATTCATATTTTACGAATCCATGATGAATATGTTTTCGAAAATCCTCCACTAGCTGAGTGTTCGATCCCTGGCATTTCATCGTGCCCTCTATGCAGAATAACGTATTTGGGTGGTTCTCCGTAGATTGAGAACTTAACGCCTTCAGGACGTCGGTGATACTCATTGTTCCCTGACTGCAGGAGAGAGACCCACCTCCACATAGAAGAATAGTTGGACGGCGGGCGCCTTCAGGACGTCGGTGACACTTCACCGTTCCCTGATTATGTGGAGAAAGTGCATAGATTCAGGCGGTTCTCCGTATATTGAGAGCATCAATGCCTTCAGGTCGTAAACAACATCGTGACTCCATGACTATGCACCATTCAGAATAGATGTGACGCTTTAACTGGCTAATATCTTTTCTGAAATAGATTACTTCTGTCGTGACATTCATTACTGAATTCCCAGAACAATCTATTATTGCTCCTATTCCATGGTAGAATCCACGGCCTGATCCCATGGAATGGCAATAACAATTGCTCCGATTCTATGATCGAATCCACGGCTTGATCTCATAGAATGGCAATTAAACAACTGTATTATCTCATTATTCTTATTTCATGATTGAATCCACTGATCTCATGAAATGGTAATGTATAATCTTAATTACTCCGATTCTATGGTCGAATATACAATCCCATAGAGTGGTAATGCTCGTTCTATTATTCTGAATTCGTAGTTGAATCCATTGCTGATCCTTTGAATTAATAATGAACATCTACTCATTTTTATTACTCAGTTTCATGAATTATTCTCCACTGAATTTTATAAATTAATAATAAATACACAACAACTAGGCATCTGGACCATCACTGAGTAAGCCCCACAAAAATGGTGCAAGTGTACTCGACAATGATGCACGACTGAGCACCCGGATGCGCGAACGAGCATCCAAAAAATGAAACAATGGGGAATTCTACACAAAATAGGAGAGAGAAAATAATAATAGTAAAATAATGGAGAAGCGCCCATGGGCCGGGCCCAATGGCCGGTCCCACGCTTCCCCATTATTTTTCCTTATTTTCATTGTTTTCATAAACTCATGAATACTTCTCCATCTTGGCAAAAAAATTCCTAATTTGCAAAACTCATGAGTTCTCCATAACTTGGTGGATTCACCAAATAAATTATAAAATAAGGAGAGGTGTGCGGGACCGAGCAACCCAGCCGGCCGGCCATGACCAAGTCGTGGCCGGTCCCACACCTCACAATCCTTAGCTTTTTATAATTATTATGTCAAACCTTCATGGATTCTCCATATCTTCAAGGACTCTCCATAACTTCAAGGATTCATGGAAAATAATAATAAAATAGAGAAAGGTGTGCGGGACCGGGCAACTTGGCTGGCCGGCCATGCCCTAGCCATGGTCGGTCCCACACCTTGCAATCCTAATTTTTCATAATTATTATTTCCCTCAACTCATGAAACCCTGGGTTTGGGCAAAATTCGTGATTTCTCCATATTGCTCGAATGACGAAAAACTAAAAGCCAACATGGTCACACGGCCGGCTAGCCTCTCACGGCAATTTTTAAATATTAAAATATTTTATTTTTAATATTTTTAAATATTGATGAATTGAGCATACATGCTCATTCCACCAAAAAATCGAGAATTCTCAGCCAAGATGAAACTCTTCTGAAAATTCACGATGTTGCTCAAATGCGCATCAAAAAATACTGAAACTCTCAGTATGGAGACACGGACACCATGACAACACGTGCACACCTCCATGACCGACCAGGTCGTTCCTAGGGCTTGCACGAGGCCGGTCCCACACATTTTCGCAATTCTGACCTAATTTGCTCAATTGCTCATACTGGGCCCGAACTCTCTCCAACCAACTGGAGAATCCTCCAAACGACCAACAATCGGTCACGTGACCACCAAGAGCCGGTCCCATGACCTCTTAGTCGGTCCCATCTCTCATACCCAGGTTTTACACCTAATGCTGAACCCAACAATATTTTCAGTAAATGGTGAATCCACCATTTAATCATTATTTTTCACCAACTCTCAAACTGAGAACCCTGGTGCATGCTCACTCGAGCACTGGGAACCACATGGACGCTCCTCATCCCATGTGGTCGGTCCCTCTTCATTCATGGTTAATTTTCAGCAATTCCCCAATTGATGGAGGATTGACCAAAAATTAGGGTTTTGAACAAACGCTTTTCATTCTGAGCACTCTTCAAACACTAATAAATTTATGTTGATCCACCAATGAACATCAAAATTAATTATACAATATTAGGTAATTTACCAGTATTTTAATTAATATTTTACTGGGTCACGCCACCAGTAAATAATTCGCCGAATCGAGCAATACTTGCTCAATTGCCCGAATATAATCAATATTCGACAATTCATCAATAATTTGTCGAATTGAGCAATACTTGCTCAGTTGCACGTCAGATTATCAAAAATCATTAATTTGGTGAATTGAGAAATATTTGCTCAGTTGCCCATCAAATCCTTAATTTGGTGAATTGAGCAATATTTGCTCAATTGCTCATCAAATCCTTAATTCGATGAATTGAGCAATACTTGCTCAGTTGCCCATCAAATTCTCAATATTCAGTAATTTGGTGAATTGAGCAATACTCGCTCAATTTCTCATCAAATTCCCATAATTTGGTGAATTGAGCAATACTTGCTCAGTTGCTCATCAAATTCTCGTAATTTGGTGAATTGAGCAATACTTGCTCAATTGCTCATCAAACTCTCATATTTCGCAGAATTGAGCAATACTTGCTCAATCGCTCAACTAGTTGGTAATCCATCATACTGACATCTTTTCAGAGAACTACATGTTCAACCCATGAATCGCCGAGCATTCACCATCCATGCTTGATTCACCAAACTTAGACTTATTGTCTAATCAGTCAACAATTGACTAATCAAAACACGTCTGCCCCGCAGACTCCACGATTTGTGAGACATCAATCACGTCACAAATGGGGGGGATATCACTTAGGGTTTTGGTCTGGCGGTCCACGGCACGTGGATTCATCCATAACGAGAAATGTGCGTAAGTCGTCTAAACGGTTGAAGGAGTTAGCAAAGTAATGGGTATACGATCAGTCAAGTCTCCACACGACATGGAACTGACGTTACCACGATCTCCCACTTTCCTACTCTTTCACTCAAGAAACCGTCACACTTACAGGGATTAGTGGTTCATCATTCTTGCAATATAAATCATTCAAAATCGAGGACAACAGATATCATCAGTATCAACGTTTTCCGTCAACAACTCGATACAAACTTATTCACAAAACTCAACTTCAGCAGTTCACCATTATTGCAGAAACCTTCAACACACCCACAATCCTCGATCATCACTGATCCCACACAATTATCAGCTTCCTTCCTACAGATCAACCCATCTTCCTCTTTGCGACCGAATTCACTCTGGAACGGCCATTGTCTTGGTTTATGCCGGAGTCATACAGATTGATTTCCCGAATCTAAGCACCCCCTTTGCAGCGGTGCATCTGTGTGAGGATTAACATTTTGTCCGGTCGAGGAGTCTCGACACCACGCTCGTCTCTCCACTTCCCGAAAAACCGGCGACCTGTTTTTCCCCATCCACACTTGGAAACCGTATTCGAAGGTAACTCCAGTGAAAAGGAAGCTAGGCTTCAAAACCTTAATTCCGATTGGGAAAACCTTCGTATGGCAGATGAAGAAACATTTGATGAATTTAATCACAAAGTGTCTGAAATTGTTAATGCATCCTTTGCATTGGGTACAACTATTCCTGAAAAGGACATTGTGATGAAAATTCTCAGATCGCTGCCATCTAGATACGATTCTAAGAAGCATGCCATCGTTGAGGGAGATAACCTTGATAATATTTCCAGAAATACGCTGGTTGGGAAGCTTAAGATCTTTGATCACGAACATTCATCCAAAACCAATGATGTTGCGTTCAAAGCATACAAGGACACTAAATTACTTGATAAGAGTAAAAAAGTGTATATCTCTAAAGATGATCACTCTGAGACAAATTCATCATATGAAGATCTTGACAAGTCAGTCTCGATGATCACAAGACAGTTTAGGGATCTTCTGTTGAAGAGAAGTAAACGGTTCTCCAGAGATACGCCTAAGGCATCAGTTAAACCTCATAATCGTATTCTTCCTAAAAACAGGGAAATAGATGAGACTGATGATGAGGATATGCCTCAGTGCTTTGTGTAAATGATTTGGTCATTTTGCAAACGAGTGTTCAAATCGTAGAAAATACATTGGGAACAAAGGTCTTGCGATAACTCTTGATGAAATGTCTGACAACTATGATTTTAATGAAGACGAGAAATCAAGTGTTGCACTTCTTGGTGAAAATATTGATTTTGATAATTGTAGCAATACATACATTAATCTTGATATTCTTTCAGAAGAGAACCCAACTAATCTGGAAAAAAAAATTGACCCAATTCTTGGAAACTCTATTGGTAATGTTTCAGGTTCCGCCATGTGTAGGGGTGTAAATTTTGCCCGACAGCCCGAGGCCCAGTACCGTCCGCCCTGTGCCATGACAGCCCATGGGTGACCGTAGCCCTTTACGGGTTGGACCGACCTAGCCCATTTAAATAAGAGGGTGGGCACAGGCCATAATTCAAATTTTCTTGCCCGGCCCAATACCCTCCCTATTATCCCGTCAATGCTACCCGCCATGTTAGCCCACCAGTGTTATCCATTTACCTAGCCTAAGTGACTGTTCTCATTTGTTTTATCCTAGAATATACTTGGTACATATACTTAATACAGTCAACCCTCATAGTTTTCATATGTATTTCTTAACTTTTATTCCATTGGAGTCTAATTTTGTTAACCATATAGAGAAAATATTGAGCAAAATCTAAGGAAGTTTCCTTTTCTGATGATTCAATTCAGGAAAAATTATAGGAAGTTTGGTTTATCTTATTCCCATCTCAATTCTCGTATTTGATTATTAATTTTAAGTAAAAATTGTGTATTATTACTACTTTCTTTTTATTTTTAACAATATATATGTATAATATATATATTTGTTTGTAATATTCAAGGCCCTCCCGGCCCTACCTGCCCGAGCCCAAATTACAAAACAGGCTTGGGTAGGACATGGGTACTAACTGTGGATAAATAACCCTGCCCGCTTGGCCCTTTTAATTTCATGGATAAGAAATGTTCCGTCCCGCCCTATACCGTCCCATTTAATGAATAGGTCGGGCTGCCCGGCCCGGCCCAATTTACACCCCTAGCCATGTGTCTAGCTGCGTGCACATCTCAGAAGCCTGACTTTTATCCTAGTTTGACGTGCTCGTATTGTTCTTTAAAGGGTCATGAACTTTCAAGGTGTTACAAGTACAAACACCAATTGAGGCACGTCAACAAACTTCAACGAAGAGCAAATCATTTAGAAAGAACTTGCTCAGAAGACCGCTGAGGTATGTAAGATCTTATCTTCATCTAAGAAGTTAGTTTCCAAGAACAAACCAAGACCATTAGAGGAGAAGGTATGGTCGAATCGGTTTGATAGACAGAAGTCTGAGGATTCTCTCCAGAGGAAAATGGTGGACAAATTGTTGTTCACCACAACACAACTTGATTGTGTTGTTTTGGAAATCTTGTTTCATCCGCCTGATCAAAAGAGACAATGATTTTGTACCTCTCAAGCTTTAAGTAAATTTTTTCGTTCTTTTTCTTAATTTTTTGTTCTTTCCTGTCTATCAACAAAGGAGGGTTATTATCGACAATTCGACTCTTTATAGGGTTGTGAGTTGGACGTGTATGAACCTGTTTAAAGGTTTCGAAACCCTACATTCCTTTTTTCCTTCCTCAAAACCTCTTTTTATCTCAAGACTACTTGTTGAGTTCAATTTGTGATTTCCTCTCACAAACCCATACGTTATAGATACTCCAAGCATGATGTCTTCTAATGGAAAAGATGTTAATGTGATTGTTAAGCCATCAATCATGAAGGAAAAATAAAAATCTCAGTTATCTTCTACCTTGAAAAGAAAAAGAAGGAATGTGAGGAAGCCAAGAGTCGTTTCTTCAAACTCTCAGAAGTTTTCTGGTGTTCTTGAAGAGTTGAAGGAGATGCGAAAGGAGATTCAACAAATAAAGGCTTTTGTGTATAAGACTCATAAGATTCAGAAGGCCCTGGTTCGACAACATCAGCCGAGAAGGTTTATTGATATAAAATCCTACCTTAATGAACCTTATGTCCCAATGGTTGTTGACGACAAGGAGTTCGGGGACGATAAAGAATTCTTCAAAGGTCTTATTACCTAGTAAATCTTCTACTTTATGTTTTTATTAGAAGAATAACTAGAGTTTGGAATAGCCATTATTGTGATTACACATAGCTATGTCTAACGTTTTCATCTTCATGTTTTTAGATTTATTGGTTTAAATTCTAAACTTGTTTGGAAGATGATTTTTGCAGTATTAATCTTTATGGTTTTATATATTGCAATATTGTTATGGGATTTGTGTGTTTACGTCTGTAAACTTGACCGTCCCATATCTTGTCAAAAGTAAAGTCTTTCGTAAGTCGATATGCATGTATTGATAAAAGAATGAATGGACTTTTGAAAAATACAAAAATTAAGCCTATATTGTCAATCTTTGATGGAAGATAGGTTAAAATCTTTTGTTTGCAAGGATTATGTCTATTGTATGTCATTATGCGAATGGTGATGGAAAATAGAATGAATCTTTGTGTATTCCGCAGTAATTGATCTTCCTTGATCCATATTTTATGTATTACTGTGAGGCTCCGTAAAGTGTCTTATGTTGAGCATTAATCAACCAAGTTGATTATTTTTTATTAGCTATGTTGTTGTTACGTGAAGTACTTTATGTCGAGCATTTTCAACTAAGTTAATCATATTGTTTGGTTATTTAGTTATTGCTCCATAAGTGTTCTTATGTCGAGCATGACCAATTAAATTGATTACTTTTGTGATTAATTTGGTTGTGTATTTCAATTAGATTAATTATGGGTTCTCTTGTGATTAATCTAATTGTATTTTTTAAGTCTCCATAAGTTCACTTATGTTTGAGCATTTGTCGATTAAATTAATCATGGGTTCTCTTGTAGTTTATTTAATTGAACTTTTTGGATTCAAATTCATACTTGTATGTGATTTGTTATGTCCAAATAAATCCTTTTTTTCTTTCGAAATTAAGGTCGCTCTTGTTGTTCTTTCGGGAATGACATTTAATGGGGGAGAGTTCTTTTGAACTTGCGCTTAACTGCCATATATTTGTGGGGAGTGCGGCAGTGGAATATTATAGGGGTTATATTTTATCTTTATAAACTCCTTGATGAATGCATTTAGATTCGGATTTATGATTGCATCTAAAGAACAAGTTGATATTTTTGCTTTCTTTTGGTCAAGAAATGTCTCTTTCGGAAATTTCATTAGGATCCCGTTCTTGTACCATTGCCAATTTTATTGACAAAAAGGGGGAGAATTAATATGTAGTTCACACTACAAATACATATGGTTTTCGGATCATTATGTAAGGGGGAGTGGTTTCCATGTGAGATGGAGTATTGACTAAAGGGGAGTGATACATATCACCATAGTAATGTTGTTGAAGTTGTGATACAATTGAACTTTGACGTTGTGTAATGATACTATGACACTGTATAACAATGATTGAGAACTATTGTTTTCTTATTGTTATAGCTACGGATTTTCAACAACAATGATGCTAAACTTACAACCTTTGGGATCATTGGAGTACTTGGAAGTGACGAAGATTTCGAGTAATGTTGAAGATTAGGCATGTGGAATAGGAGCTACAAAAGTTAATTTATTTATTTTTTATTCCATATGTATTAATAGTTTTTCCACTAAAATTGACAAAGGGGGAGATTGTTAGAGCATTGCTCGGTCGAACTCGCATGCGTTGCTATCTCAAGCATGTTTGTCAATGATAGTGATCAAAACTATAAGTCTTGATTTCTAGCCTACATAGCTAAAGGTATCGGACTAGGATAGAAAGTGTAGTTGAGCTCAAGAACTCCATGACAATCATCATACAAGACGAAGGATTACTCAAGGAACTGGTGGATCTTCATCGACTAAAAGGTATGTGGAGACTTGAGCTTATCTGTCACTCAAAAGTCTATCTATTCTATCTCCTACTCTTGAGACAAAATTCATTTTGATATATAGATTTTCATTATGCACATTTGCTATTTCGAGCCGAGTTTATCTTGCCTATCTATTTCTCGAAATATGTGTTGGTAAGCTTTCGCTTTAGCCGAATTCATCTTTACCTAGTGACGAAAGTCATTTTATGTTTCAATCACTTTGAAAATTGCTCTGACGAAAAATGGTCTGTGAATAACGGCTATATTCGTCCTCTGAGAATGTTTCAATGATTGAAATGAGAGTTTAGATTACATAACCATTAGTAGGATATAAGCATTGTTGTGGACACACATATATGTATAAGTCCTTATTCCTTGACCAAAGTTTGCGAACTTTGTTGATCAAGAGAAATGGAAGTGGCGTGAGCCAAGTCCGCGAATTAGCGGAAGTTCTCGACCCGAGAATTTCTGCTGGAGTTTGTGAACTCCTTCCATGAGTTTAAGTCCGCGAACTTGAGCAGGTTATATCTAAAACCGATTGTTCTTGAACTCATGTTTATTTAAACTAAGGAATGCTTTTGCAAACCGTTGCTATAAAGTTCATGAAACGATTCGAGTGAATCAAACCGTTTTTGGCTTCGATTATGTCTTGTGTAGTTACATAAGATATGAGCAATTGAACAACTCTCTAACTAGTTCATTTGAGTCATTTGAACTAGTCATGGTGAAGAAGAATATGGTTGATATGAAAAGTAATCATATGGCTAACCATTTGGTTAACTATTGTTGAACCAACAAATGTTAATGTTTGGGAACGGCTACATAAACCCAAAATTGGACATTTCATTTGTGTGTAACAAGCTAAGTTTTCGATCCAACGGTTGAGAAATATTTTCTTGAATCTAATCAGGTTTTCATCTAACGGTGAATATTGGATGCTTTGTTACCTAGCTAACATTGATTGCAAACCCTGATTTGAAAGACTATATAAGGGAGAACTCTAGCAACTGGGAAACCTAATCCCCACACCTTACCTGTGATACTAGTTGCATAGCTAGAGTCGATTCTCCTTTAACCTTTGGTTTCTTCTTCTAAAACCAGGTTAACGACTTAAAGACTTCATTGGGGTTGTGAAGCCAGACCGATACTACTTTTCTTGTAGTTGTGTGATATGATCTTGCATCTTCTATCGTTACGAGTACAATTGTAATAATTGGCTCGAGATTTATATCTCCGATAGGCAAGATAGAAAAGTAATCACAAACACTTCGTTTCATCGTTTGTGATTCCACAATATCTTTTTTCGCTGCGTCGATTAGGATTATTGTGAGGTGATTGATAATACTAGGCTGTTCTTCGGGAATATAAGTCTGGTTTATCAATTGGTTCATGTTCACCTTGATTTATCTAAAGACAGAACAAAACTCGTAGGTATATTCGTGGGAGACGGATTTATCTATTACCATAGACTTTTTTGTGTGATACAGATTTTTTTATTAAACTCTTCGACTTTGGGTCGTAGCAACTCTTACTTGTGGGTGAGATCATCTAAGGGAATCAAGTACGTAGCATCCTGCCGGGATCAGAGACGTAGGAGCATAACTGTACCTTGGATCAGTGTGAGATTGATTGGGGTTCAACTACAGTCCAGACTGAAGTTAGTTTGGAGTAGGCTAGTGTCTGTGGCGGCTTAATACAGTGTGTGTTCAATCTGGACTAGGTCCCGGGGTTTTTCTGCATTTGCGGTTTCCTCGTTAACAAAATTCTGGTGTCTGTGTTATTTCTTTTCCGCATTATATTTTGTTATATAATTGAAATATCACAGGTTGTGCGTTGTTCAATCAATTAGAATATCCGACCTTTTGGTTGTTGATTTAAATTGATTGACACTTGGATATTGGTCTTTGGTACCATCCAAGTTATCTCTTTGATAAAGACTCGCAGATTTCTATTTGCCTGAGTAAAGATCAAATCGAGAGATTGAGATATAAACTCTTTGATATATTTTTTATCTAGATTGAGTCTGACTGTCTAGTTGATTCTCTAGAAAGTATATTGGAGTTTGTCCATACAGATTGCTAAACGAATTGTTGGGTGTGGTTGTTGTACCCCCACTTTTTCACAACACTTCTCTTTTCTTTATTCTTTGTGTGAACTCTTTAGCATGAGTATCTAATTTTCTTATTGATTGAGGATGAATTCTTAGTTCTTAACATATGATTTGAGTTTTTGTTTCAATTCTGTCTTGACATTTTTCACATGATTATCGTTTGTTTTTACTAATAGGAATGTTTATACATTCATGGTTGTTTGATAGATTATTTAGAGTCCACGATGAATTGATTTTTTAACTCAACCTAAAACTAGTAGAAGTTAGGGAATACGTAATCGTTCTCGACACTTTACACAAGTAGAAAACACGAGACCTTGCAGAGGGATTTTGTGGAGAAATTGTGTGTGAAAACAACGCTAGAAAGTGGACCAAGCGAACCGAGTTTAACTACTAGTACTAAACCTAAATTCATAAATCTTAATGCGTTCGGGGAATTACATCTTGTAAGCGAACCTCAAGGTGGTTCTTTTGAATAGAATCTGATAACTAAGCGGACTGTTACTCAGTGAAACGAGGAATTTTGGGGCTAGCTAAGCGAACCTGCTATCCTACGGTTGGAGATAATCTGTGACTAATAACAAGTGGAAAAGAACATAACTTGAATCATTGTTTTTACAACGAAGAACGATTCCTTTATCTTGTCTCTCTTATTGATTTTCCTTTATCTTTTTTTTTTGTTGAACCACATTTTTTCACTCATTGAACAACCAAAGTAAGGCTTACAGGACTGACCCAATATTAAAATACAGACTCAACAACCAAAAAAGAAAAAATCAATAAAAAGAAAGACCAAACAATTGAGGCCCGGTACCTAATTAAAACTGAGACATGACCAAGCTACTAATAGAGAAGACTCAATATTAAACTTGAAAGAAAATTTTCACCTGGAAATCATATTGATTATTCCTGCTAACACCCTTCAATCTATACCTCCCTTCATGAACAAGCTGTTTGATTCTTCTTTTAAAACCATTCAAATTGGGTTTATTTTCATCAAAGTATTTTGCATTTTTTTGAAACCACAATTCCTTCATGGTTGCACAGGATGCAATCATCCAAACCTCCCTTACATGAACTATGGTTCTTAGCTGTTGTACATACATCATCAAAAGATTTTGGATTTATAAAACAGAAAATTCTTTTCAACCAGTCCCAAATTACAACACTGAAATCACACTCCCAGAGAATATGATGCATTGAATCCTGAGCTGCCAAACAAATACAACACATGGAAACCATTTTAAAGCCATTCTTCCTCATTACTTCATCATCAACATAGACAGCTTGTAGTAATTTCCAAATGTTGCTAGCTATACTAGGGTGTAAACAATTTTGCCATATATACTTAGGCCATGGGAGAACTGCTTCTTTATGCCTTATTTTCTCAACTGCAATGTCAGTGTGAAAGGTACCATCTTTACTTGCAGTCCAAATCCTTTGATCCAAACCTCCACTAATTACTGGTATGGAATTCACTGAAATGATATGTTGTAGCTCAGCTGGAATACACCAATTGCCATCAAAGATCAAGTCTTGAACTGTCAATACAATATGATCCTTTACATAAGTTGTGAAACCAATTTCTTCAATTAAAGTAGTTGAACCTAACCAAGAATCAAACCACATAGAAATATTAGAGCCAGTGCCAATTTTCCATTTGATATCTTCTTTTAGAGTATTCCGTGCCCATTTTAAACCCTTCCAAATTGAAGATTGCTTCCAATTATTGGTCCATTGCCCATATTTATCTTTAAACTTTGCAGAAATAAACAATGCCCATTCTGCTTCTGAGTTTAAAACTTTCCACATCAGCTTCATTAATAAAGATTTGTTTATTGTTTTCAATCTTCTAATGCCAAGTCCACCTTCCTCATAAGGAGTGCATACTCTTTTCCAAGAAATGGTCTTAAATTTTCTTAATTCACCATCACCAGTCCACAAGAAGTTCCTTATCAACTTTTCACACACTTTAATCACAGACAATGGCCATTCATAGACTGACATATTATAAATTGGAACACTGCAAAGAACAAATTTCACCAGAATCAATCTGTCTTGAAATGAAAGAAGTCTCCCTTTCCATGCTGCCAATTTTTCTGAATCAATTCAACTATTGGCCATAGCATTGCAGAAGTAATTTTTCCAGGGGCTAAGTAAACTCACATATACTTATCAGGAAATTTAGAAATTTACATGTTTACTAGTGCACTAATCATAGTTTTCCTCTGATGTGTAGTTTCATCCACAAAGAGTTTACTTTTAACCTTATTTATAATTTGACCATAACATGCTTGATAAGTATCTAGTAATTTGAGCAGATTGACTAAGCTTTTTTTTTCCACCATTACAAAAAATGAAAATATCATCTGTAAAAAAGAGATGTGTGGGATGAATACCTTTTTTTGTCACCATTGGTTGCAATTTTCCTTTTTCCACCGAAGCTGAAATGTTTCTACTGAGCACATCTTCCATAATCATAAAAATAATTGGAGATAAGGGATTCCCTGCCTTAGACCTCTTCCAACATTAAAAAATCCACAAGGACCACCATTCACAAGCACTGAAATCTTTGCTGAGCTGAACAAAGTTATTATCCAATCACACCACTCATCTGAGAAGCCATATTTTTTTAAAACTTTGACCAAAAACTCCCAACTCACTGTGTCATATGCTTGAGAAATGTCAAGTTTCATACTTACATTCCCTCCTCTTTTTTTGAACTTCATCTCATTAACAAGCTCAGAAGCTAAAATAATTTGCTCATGTATGCTTCTTCCTTTGACATAAGCTACTTGTTGAGGAGATATCATCTTCTTCATTACTTCACTCATTCTGCTGGTAATGATTTTTGTAAATATTTTAAAGATAACATTACTCAAACCAATTGGTCTGAAATGATTAGCAGTTTTTGCAACTTGAGTCTTTGGAAGTAAGAATAAGAAACTTGAATCATACCTCTGGGAATAAATTTTCTTCTCCAACAAAATTAAATATCTGCAACAAGATCACGTTTAATTATCTCCCAACAGCTTCTATAAAAAATACCAGAAAATCCATCAGGACCAGGAGCACTGTCTGGATCCATTTCAAATATTATCCTTTTAATCTCTTCTTCATCAGGTATCACATCAAGCAGTTTTTGATCTTCCTCATTAATAACTTTAGGAATTACTTCTAAAAGATCATCATCAACTTCCACAGGAGCATGTTCAAACTTCTTTTGAAAATGATTGACCAAATGCTGAGCTATTAGATCCTGACTTGCAAGTACATTACCATCATTATCCTCAATTTCATGAATTGCATTTCTTGCAGCTCTAATCTTCATATTTGTGTGAAAGAAACTGGTATTTGCTGATCTTTCTTTAATCCACTTAACTCTAGATTTTTGTCTTAATATAGTGTTTTCTTGTACCTCTCTACTAGCATGTTCATTTTGAGCTCTAACCAAATCTTTGTAAGCATCTTCATCAAATGGATTGTTGTCAGATATTTCAGTTGCAATTTTAACTTTTTCTTCAGCTTCTTTTATCTTTACTTGAACATTTCCAAAAAATTTCCAATTCAAATCATTTAACACCTTTTTAAGCTCTTTTAACTTGTGTAAGAATTGAAATGCAGGATCACCAATAATTGGGTTTTCCCAACATTCAGAGACTACTTGCATAAAATTTGGATGACTAATCCACATTTTTTGAATCTTTCTAGGAGTATTTTTTGGCTTAGGTATGCTTGCACAACCACCCAGCAAAGGTGCATGATCTGAAACAATTCTCATACCCACCTTGTATCCCCAATCTCCATACAATTGCAACCATTTCTGATTAAATAAGACCCTGTCTAAGTTACATAGAATCCTTCTATTTCCTTGCTGACAATTAGACCAAGAAAACTGAAGACCATTTTTTGGAGCATGAAGAAGGTTACACTGATTTATACACTCATTGAAATCCACCATTGCAGTTCTATTAGGAAGTCTACCACCAACTTTCTCATCATGTGAAATTACTATTAAAATCACCAAGGATAATCCATGCCTTATTAAGATCACTTATTAACTGCATTTCAGACCATAGATACCTTCTTTGAACCACCTTAACATGAGCATGTACTCCAGAAACCAAAACATCTCCAACACTGACTGTTATCATTTGACTAGAAACTGATATTACTTGTGGTTGAGCTATACATTTATTCCAGAATAACCAAATATTTCCTTTTCTACCTTGACATGAATTGTGAATTACCATTTTTTCCATACCAGGAAGATTCAACTTTTGACAAAAAAAAAACACTACAACTAACTTTTGGTTCTGCAACCCAAACTAAATAAGGACTAAATTGATTCACTAAAGACCATAGTTTGTCCTGAGCCCTTAATCTTCTCAGGCCCCTGAAATTCCAAAAAATTATCTTCATTATTTATTTGGAGGGTTTTTGGTACCCCCTTTAACTTGATTTTTTCTAAAATTCTACTTATTGTTTAAAGCAGCTTGTTTAGGTACCTTTACTTGTTCAGATGGACTTTTAGTAGTAGAAGTACTAGCTGTTGATATGACCATTTCCTTCTCCACCACTTTTTCCCAAGAAGTTACTTGCACTTGAGTATTTACTACTGTACCATTTATGCCATCAACAAAAGGAATCACGTTCACTTCCATTTCATTGACAGTTTTTGATGATGAAGCTACCTTTGGTGATGATGCTACCTTTGGAGTTGACACTGCATTTTTTGTTTCTACAACCTTAGGAGATGCAACTTCTTTTACGATTTCAGCAGGTACTTTTGCACTATCAACATTCTCCAAAGGACTGAATTTTGCTTTGCTGCATGATGACTCTGCACTTGAAGTACTTGGTAAAACAGTGTGGTGAATAGAATCTACTATAGAGTCTTCTTTTGAAGAACAATCACAAATATCAAAAGGAACATTTGTTTCCTTTGTAAGTCTCTTCTCTCCCAAAGTTGTTGTTTGATCTATTGAATGTGCTTGTTGCTCAATGACCTTGTTGTACTTTTCCCTTCTACATTCAGCATTTGGATGACCAACCATTTTACAGTAAGAGCAGTATTTAGGACAATCAGGAATAAGAACATCTTGAAAAAAAACCCTCCATATTTAGTTCCAATCCACACCTTATTAGGAATACGCTGTGCAAAATCAACTTCCACCAAAACATTAGCATAATACCCAACTTCACACCTAGATGTAGCATAATCAATCTTAATTGGTGTGCCAAATTCCTTGCAGATTTTAAACAAAATATTTTCATTCCAAAATTCTAAACCCAATTCTGGAAAACGAACCCACACCATTGCTTTAGATGTTCTTTGACTTGCTGGACGAAAATTGTAAACCCAATTTCTAACTTGTAGTACTTGATTCAAAACTTCCCATCTCTGTGATTTAATCAGCTGTTTATCCTTCTCGTTATCCAACTTAATAGTGAAGAAGCCTCTTCCTAATGGAATTAGACGACAATCACCCTGTAACTTCCATTGACTTCTTAAAATAACAACAACATCAACAAATTTAATCTTCTGTAAATCAAGCCTACCTATAAGAGAAAATTTCCATGGATATAAACTTTTTTCAAACAAATCTTCTGGTAATTCAATCGAAGGAATTTTCTGAAAATTGTTGTCATTCTTAAGATTTTCCATTTCAGACAAATTTTGATTAATCGAAGTGTTTCTAGGATCAGGATCCATGAAACAACACTTCAATTAAGACAATCAATCATCATAGAACAACTACCAAGAGAAAATTAAAGATTAATCACCTAGAAATGCACAAAAAACTAGATCTGAGACGAAGAAAATTTTCTCCGAGTTGCTCGCTGATTCTCAGAGCTCCGACTCAGTCCCGGATCCCGTGAATATCTGGAGGTTGTTAAAGTCATAACAACATCCAAAACCAAAACCCCCCTTTTGTGACTTAATAAGACAACTAAAACCTCTTTCTCCTCGTGGGAACGAACTTAACTACCACCATATTACTTGTTAATTGAGTGGAAAAATATTCACTAATTTGTTGTGGTTACGAAACACATCAATGGACCAGGGCTAGAAGCACTGTTACTCAAGATGTACTCTTTGATTGGGAGTACAACTTGAAGAAATCTGAAGAACTCGGCTTTAACTTGAAGTGGCTTCATCAAAAAATCAACACCATCAAGGATGCAGTAGAGAATAATATAACTTTTACCAGTGATATTGTGGTGGAGAAAATGGCTAAGATTGATGAATTGACTGAAAAGCTGGAGTTCGGGAAAGCAGCTTTGCAAGTCTTGGAGAATGCTGAGAAGCATAAATCTTATTTTTACGGTTTCATTTAGTTTTTTTTCCATAATTTCTTGAACCTTGAACTCCTGAGAGATGTGAGGTTTTACTTTGGTTTTGATTTTTTGATTGGTTCTGGATAAGTGAACAATTGAATTGAGGATTTTCTTTTGGATTTTGGGTTTGATAGAGATTTCTCTTTAAATAAAAGAACTTTGATAAATTGCTGAATTTAAATACTGGATGCAAGTATTGCAAACGTTTTGGAGGAATTGAAAGTACATGTAAAAAAAAATCCTAAGATACAAACGTCAGAAGTCTTGAGCGTTTGTCTTGGACATAAAACACCCAATGTCGAATGCTTCAGGCATCAAAAGTTTTGAGCCAATTTTCATGAATCACTGGTACACTCGTCTTGCCCTTTATGTCATCCAATTTGTAGTATCCTCCAATTGTTGACTTAGCAATCATAAAAGGCCCATCCCAGTTAGAGCTCTTTGAGGAATGAAGATTACGTTTAGTTGCCTTAAGAACTAGATCCCCTTCATGAAATTTGTTCGGTTTGGTTGCTCGTGCCTTGAATATCTTATGCTGGTTTGGAATTCCTCGTATAGTGGGATTCCATGCCGGTGGTGTTTTCCAATATTGCGGCACATGTGGACACTCACGCAAGGGAGAGTACCTAGGATATTGATTATCATGCTCGGTCATTATTCTAACAATGGCCATATTAGTAAAACGCTGAATTTGGAGAGGCTCTGCGTCCAACCACTTGGTGAAATATTGCTGAGGCGAGACTAACCACTCATAACGTTTGGTGATAGCTTAGTTATGAGTAAAATTGAGTCCCCGGACAAAGGTAGCATATTTGAAATTTGATAATATGGACGCATGAGGGGGAATAACACTTGCCTGAGTGCGGAATCTTCTGATGAATTCGTGTGCGCTCTCTCCCGGTTTTTGCGTAAGTCCTATCAAGGCTTCGACTTTCCCCAGATGTTCGAACGGTGGATCATCTTCCGCTTCTTCCGCAGAGAAATGTGCAATTGAAGGTGTTGCAGTTATCTTCTCAGCATGAATCCATGTCCGTCCGAGGATCATGTCATATCATGTATCTTCTCTGATTATGTGAAACTTGGCTTCTGACCATGTTGAACAAGTTTTCATCTTGAGAATGATGTAACCATATGCGTCTTTGGGGATCCCTTCATGGTCTCTGACTGAGACAGGAGCATGAGTGGCTTCTTGCCGGGTGATGCCCACATCTCTAAGAGTCTTCAAAGTAATAATATTAACAGCAGTGCCAACATCGACCAACGCCCGCTTAAATTCATTTCCCTTGAGATGGACTGTGGTGAGAAGTCCCCAGTCATACATCTCTTTGTCTGTTGCTTGAGGTTCGGGGAGTACCTATTGAATTTCTAATCGTTTCCCTGACACGATGTGATTCAATGCAGCAAACATATCATTTCTTTGAGCTTTAGACAAGTACAACAATTCGCAGACATGCTCTATCAAGGATTGAACTGCTTCTTTGACCGGCTGTTCGGAGAGTGTAAGTGTTCTGATTGGGAGAGGATTTCTGTGTACTCCTTCAGTCCCCAGTTCTCCTGAATCAACCTTTTCTTTGAATATGCGCTTCAAAGTTCTGCAATCACTTGTTGGATGACTGACATATCTATGGAAACGGCAGTAGCGTGGATTTTCCATTTGTTCCTCAGTTGGCTCCCTTTTAACAGGAGGTAGTTTGATCGCACTGTCTTGAATCCAGACTTCCAATAATTCGATCACTTCTTCAATGGGAAAAGGGAAGTCAGGCTCTTCCTGATTATTCTGTTGATGCTGAATCGGTGGTTGTGCATTTCTAGCCTGATTGTCCTTCCTTGGTGCTTTTAGAGGATGAGACATTGGAGGAGCATTTTTATGTTGATGTGCCTCAGCTTTTCTCTTGCTCCCTTCAGCAACATTCATGGAAGCCTCAACATTGTACTGCTTGTTGATTAAACGCTTGGTGGTGTTGTTTCTTGGTTCTTCGGTTTTGACGGTTTTCGTTCTTTCTAGCAAGGCCGGAGCGGTAGTTTCTGATCGCTTGGCCGCTTCATGAAGCTCTGAGAAAGTATGAATCCGGAGATTTTCCAGCAAGTCTATGTATATTGGGATCATCTTGTTGATGCACAAGTCCACCAGTTGTTGTTCAGTAATGTTAGGATCATGACAATCCAAAGCTTGAATTTTGAACCTCTTCACGTAGTCGTTGGGATTTTCAGTATTCTTCTGAGTCATCCTTCCTAAGTCGGAAAGAGTAATCGGTTCAGAAACAAAGAAGTATTTCTTGTAGAAAGCATTAATCATTTCTCCCCAATTGGCTATGCTTCCTGGTGCAATGTTGTTGTACCAAGTATATGCTCGGCCTGTCAGAGATTTCAAGAACTCCTTAAAACGGACAACATGGTTGTGTTCATGCTCTCCTAATGCTTCCAAGAATCGTGAAACATGTTCTCGGGCATTCCCCGTTCATTGTAGAGTGTGAACGTTGGATACGTGTAGCATTTTGGTAGAGGGATTCTTTGCGTAGCAGCAGGGTATGAAGGTTGATGACGGTGCACGGATGATGCATGGCCCTTCCCTCGATTCTCCATAAAACGTTCCAGGTCTTCACGAGTAATGAAACCAGCAGGTTCTGCAGTTTTGCATACTTCATCATCGTCATAGACTGGAATAACTTCAGGATCAGTGGTTAGAGATTTTTCCTTGTCTTTTCCCTTCTCCTGAGTTTTCTCCATTTTGTCAGTAAGAGTTTTGAGGTAATTGCATAATTCCTTCTGAGTAGCAGCCATATCAGTTTGATTTTTGGCGAGAACTTCCTAGACTTTCATGAGATCAGCTATGGTGGGCGGATTTTCTCTAACTTCCTCAGGATGCCGACCGAAGAGAGGATGATTTTCAATAGAGCTGGCAAACGGGCGGGACGGGGATGGCTTGTGACCAACCCGCGGGTTACGGGTTAATACAAGCCTAAGCTTGCGGGTTGAAATTCTTCACGGGTGGTCATTTATCCGACCCGCGCCCGTCCCGGGTAAAGCTTGCGGGTTCACGGGTGCTCACGGGTTAATTCCTAACTATCTTTGAGAGTCGTATCCCTTCTCTTATTCTCTCTTATTCTTCTTTTTTCTTATTTCTTCTTCATCTTCGTTTTTCTTGAGTTCTTTTCCGAGCGATTCTGAGAGTTTGTGAGAGATCGATTGAGAGAAGTGTTTGATGAAACTATTATATGATGGAGGTGTTGTTGTGGTGGTGAATCTTTAAGGAGGAGAGTCAGGGGATTGATATAGTTCTGCTCGAGATGATGAAATAGAGAAGTAAAATTAGGGTTTCTGTTAATTGTTTGGAATTCCATACGAGAAAGGATTAAGAAGATTTAAACGGAACTACAGGATGGGTTTGTTTTGTTGAAGATTTTGGATGTTGAATTATCGATTGGAGATTGTTCTGATGAAGAATCAAAACCAGGTAAATTTGGGGTTTCAGTTTTGATTGATTTCTTTATGAAATTGAATTTGTTTTGGTATAATATTTCATGGGTTTGTTATTGATTAAGGTAGAGATGATTGTATAGGATTTAATTTTGATTCTAAGAATTAGGGTTCTTGTTGTTCTTCCCCAATTAGGAATTAGAGTTCCTGAATCGAGTTGTTTCAATTAGGGTTCTAAGTTGATTTAATTTTAGTTTCTGAATCGAGTTGTTTCAATTATCGAGTTTTGTTGGTACTAATGGAACTAAGGCTTGAGTTTGGGATGGAGTGGAGCTGCATGTATTTGTAGTTAGAGTTATGTTGATGTTCAGTGATGGGTTCATGTGTATGTGAAATTGAAAGATGGGTCTGAGCTGAGGTAATTTTATCTGTTACGATTGTTTCTGAGATATGAAATTCAGAGAAGAAAAAGCCATAGGAATTGTGGGTTTGAATCAAGAGTTCAGGGAAGAATCAAGATGGGTTCATAGTCATTGTCAAGGAATTGAAGGAGTTGTCGATGCTGTGAAGATGAAATGGGTTTAATCGGTTGCAGAAGGAGATTCGATTGGTGGTGCTGTTGATACTGCAGCTCAGTTCAAGAACGAGATTTCAGAGAATCAAATTAGTGGTGTTGATATGAGGAACTCAGTGGGAAGAAGAACAATGGATGGGGGAGGTAGTGATTGATTTCTGCTGTCGAAGAAGAGGCTGGACTGGAGCCTGGATCTGTTGCTCTTTCACAGTACGGGAATGAAATTACGGGTTTACGGGCCAGCCGCGGGTTTCACAGTACGGGCCGGGTTAACCTGTTTCTTCACAAGCCACTAATTATACAACCCGTGCCCGTCTTGTTTAGTTACCATCCGGGACGGGTGCGGGTTTTCACGGGACGGGACGGGCCAACCCGCGGGTTTTGGCTTGGTTTGGCATCTCTAATTTTCAACATTGGTTTGAGGAGGAGTAGTATTACCACCATTGTTGGAAGCAGGAACGGTTTCTGGAATACCAGCATTGTTATTGTTGCTAGTGCTAGTGTCGTTTTCAATTGTAACTAACCCAGACCTAAGACCAGCCATTTTGTGAAAGTGTGAGTTTGCAACCGAGAGATTAATCTCCCACTGTGGTCGCCAATCTGTAGATGAGGAAAAACGACTTATTGGTTTTTAGGGAAGTGAAGAGTCGAGCGTGCGGACGAGACTCCTCAACCGAGCAAACTGCTGAACCTAGCACAGACGCACTGCAAAGGGAGTGCTTAGATTCGAGAGATCAATCTGTAAGACTCCGGCCTAAACCAAGTCAATGGTCGTTCCAAAGTCAATTCGGTCACAAAGAGGGAGATGGGTTGATCTGTAGGAGGGAAGCTGAGAATGGGATCAATGATGATCAAGGATTGTGGATGTGTTGAAGGTTTCTGCAAAATTGATGAACTTCTGAATGTTGAGTTCTGTGAATAAGTTTCAATCGAGTTGTTGTGTAGACGAATGTGTTTCGTGAAAAACGAATGTTGTCTTTTGTCCTCGATTTAAGACCTATTTATATTTCCAGAATGATGAACACATTGATCCCTGTAAGTGTGACGGTTTCTTGAGTGAAAGAGTGGGAAAGTGGAGAATCATGGTGAAACCAATTCCAGGTCGTGCGGAGACTTGGTTAACCGTCCACCCACTACTTTGTTAACTCCTTCAACCATTTTCACGACTTACTCACATTTCTCATCGTGGACGAATCCACGTGTCGTAGGCCGCCGGACCAAAACCATAATTGATATCCCATGTGACGTGATTGATGTCTCACGAATCATGGAGTCTGCAGGACATACGTGTATTTAATCAGTTGTTGACTGATTAGACAATGATTTTAGGTTTTGTTGAATTGAGCATGATTGATGAATGCTCAGTGATTCATGGATCGAACATGTCTGTTGAGACGTATAGTTCTTTGAATGATGTTGGCATTGTGCGTATTAGCAAAGATTGTAAATTCGACGACTGAGCATCGATGAATTACTGAATATATTGATAGTTGGATCAATATTCAAGCAACTGAGCAAGTATTGCTAAATTCGACGAACCACTGAACATTGATAGTTGGATCAATATTCGAGCAACTGAGCAAGTATTGCTCAATTCGGAAAATTACTGATAAATTACTGAACATTGATAATTGGATCAATATTCAAGCAACTGAGCAAGTATTGCTCAATTCGACGAATCATTTATTGATGACGTGACCCAATAAAATATTGGTAGACTATCGAATATTATATAATTAATTCAGATGTTGATTGCTGGATCAACATAAATTTATTAGTGTTTGAACTTGCATGATTTGTGGAGCGTTTGTTCAAAACCCTAATTTTTGGTCAATTGTTCGTCAATTGATGAATTGCTGAAAATAGGTCATGAGTGAAGGAGGGACGGACCACATGGGATAATGGACGACCATGTGATGCCCAACTTCTAGAGTGAGCGTGCACCAGGGTTCTGAGTTGACCAGTTGGTGAAAGAATGATGATTAAATGTCGGTTTCATCATTTATTGAAATAGTGCTCGATTGAGCATTAGGTGATAAAACCTAATTATGGAAAAATGAGGGACTAACCAAGATGGCATGAAAGCGTCCCTTGGTGGTCGTGAGACCAGCAGATGGTCGTTTGAGCAAATTACAAGTTGGTTGGAAAGAGTTTGGACCCAATATGAGCAATCGAGCAAATTAGGTCAAAATTATGAGAATGTGTGGGACCGGCTCCTTGCAAGCCTTAGGTCCGGCCTTGTTCGGTTAAGGAAGCATGCCCGTGTCACCATAATGTTCGTGTCTCAGTCCTGAGAGTTGCGTCATTTTCTGATGTGCGTTTGAGCAATATTTTGAATTTTCAGAAGAGTTTGATCTTTGACTGAAATTCTTGATTTTGCTCGAATGAGCAAAGTAGAACCTTGCTCGTTTCATCAAAATTTGGAAAATATTAAAATAATAATATTTTAATATTTGGCGTGAGTAGCCTAGTCGGTCATGTGACCATTTGACTTTTTGACTTTTCATGGTTTGAGCAATATTTGAGAAGATATGAAGAAACCATGATTTTTGCTCAAACTGAGGAGTTTCATGAGATGAGGGAAATAATAATTATAAAAGACTAAGGATTGTAAGGTATGGGACCGTCCACGGCTAGGACATGACCGGCCGGCCAGGTAGCCCGGTCCCACAACACCTTTCCTTATTTTTATTACTTTTCATGAAACTGTGAAAATATGGTGAAACCATGAGTTTTGCTCAAACAAGGAAAATTGCAAGAATCAAGGAGTTTTCATGAGTTCATGAAAATAATAAAATAATTTAAAATAAAGGAAAAAGGTGTGGGGTATCGGCCACGGCGGCATGACCGGCCGGTCGGTGGGCCCGATCCCCTAGGCGCCACTCTTATTATTTTAATATTATTTTCTCTCTCTTGTTTTGTGTAGGATTCCTCGTTTGTCCATATTTTCGAATGCTCGTTCGTGCATTTGGGTGCTCGTTCGTGGATCATTGTCGAGCACACTTGTACCATTTTATTGGGCTTACTCGGTGATAGTCCAGATGCCCGGTTATTGAGTATTTAATACTAATTATGAAATTCAGTGGAGAATGGTTCATGAAACTGAGTAATAAAGGTGAGTAGTTATTTATTATCAGTCCATAGGATCATCCATGGATTTGACCGTGGATTCGGAATAATAAAATGAGTATTACCATTCTATGGGATCGGGGATTCGACCATAGAATCAAAGTAATAAAATTGTTTACTACCATTCCATGAGATCAGCCGTGGATTCGATCATGAAATCGGAGTAATGAGATTATCTATTACCATTCCATGAGATCAGTCGTGGATTCGATCATGAAATCGGAGTAATGAGATAAAATATATTATCTTCTAGGAATTCAGTGGTGAATGTCACGGTAGAATTAATATATTGCAGAAGGAATATTATCCAGTTAAAGCGTCATACCCGTTCTGAAAGGTGCATAGTCAGGAAACAACGAGTGTTGCCGATGTCCTGAAGGCGTTTTGCCCTCTCAACAATCATGTATGGAGAACCGCCTGAATCTATACACGGTCTCTCTACATAGTCAGGGAATAGTGAGTGTCACCGACGTCCTGAAGGCGTTAATGCTCTCAATTTTACAAAGAAACGCTCAATCGTTCTTCTATGTAAAGGGGGGTCACTCTATGTAATCAGGGAACAGTGAGTATCACCGAAATCCTGAAGGCGTTAAGTTCTCAATCATACGGAGAACCGCCCAATTATGTTATTCTACATAGAGGGCATGATGAAATGCGAGGCATCGAACGCTCAGCTAGTGGAGGATTTCGAGAAACATATTCATCATGGCTCGTAAAATATGAATCGTCACATGCTTGCAGCCGTGTCAGAAACATCCAGTATCATGATTTTACGATTTTGACCTTTGTAGAAAATCCGCCATCAACAGTCGCCAAAATGTAGTTACCTAAAATCTGAGAAAGGTTAGAAGTGGGATTCTAGGGTTTCTGAAAGTGAGTTGCGGGAGGTTGAGCACGAACAGACTTCGCTAAACCACGCACAGTGGTCGTTCAAAGGCTGCTTCAGTCACATGGAAGAAGGATTAGGACCGGTATTAGGGAGGGAAGCAGATGAAGAGAGAGATCAGAGAACAAGTTATTGCTCTAAGAGGTTATGAGAAAAGGTGTCCGTAGCTTGGAAAAATAGAGGAACTATTTATAGTTGAATTCTATAATCCCAGGTCGGTGAAGATAAGGATTTCTTTCCATGCCGTGCAGAGCAATTCTCCCGTCTCTTCATGAATAGGGATAAACTAGGTTGAGTTTATCTCATTATTCCACCGCTTTTACTCTGTTCTGCGGTGAGAAATAAGCCAGGTATTCCTCACACGTGTTGTAGATCGCCAGACCAAAATCCTAATTGATATCCCCCCATTTGTGTGAAGCTGAGTCAACCTTTGTGATGATGTGTTCAGAGAGAAATTTTCTCTTTAGCCGAGTTGGCCAAGATAGAGATATATTCTCTGGTTTGTGAGAATGACTAGGATGAGTCACGTGAAAAGGCAAGGAATTCCTCAGGAATCGTGTGCAGAGTGTGAGAGGAGCTGAGGTTGATCTCCCTCTCTCCATGGCCGGCCACATATGTCATGTGAAGACCGTATTGTTGTTTGTGGGTCCCTTTGTTGAGCATGCCTGATGTGATTTTCAATTGAGTTGTAGTAAGAAGATTCGTTCACTCAGATTTGTTGAGAATTTGTTTTAAGACTTAATAAAGAAAATAAGGAAAAATATATATACACAATTTGTCACAAGATGAAGAGACACTGAGACGCGGGATTCCACTACTTTTCATATTGTTATGGTTCAGTCATTAACTCTAGACAATATAGCTCAAACAAAAGAAGTTGTGACTCTAGTTCTTTACCAAAAATAGATTTCATAAAATATTATTTGTAAGTTAAAAGCATGACGCATCTAAAGTATTTAAAACTAAGCATGCGGCATCTAACAAAATAACAAATAATTAATAGAAATCAGAAAGCAATTAAATATATGCAAAAACTCAATAAAAGAATCAATTCATTTACCACAATCATGAAAAGTTGCTTCCTCCGTTGTCCCAGTGATGGGGTCTAGCTCTGCATGGTGAAAACACACTTAAAGGATTTTTCACTGCTCAAAAAGGTGTTTACAAGGAGAAAATGGAGAAATAATTCATAATCGGGTTTGTAACAATTATATTTGTTACAAACCAGAGAACTATTGTTGCTCTAAGACTGTCTCCTGAACTACGACCCTCGACTGTGGGTCGTTACCGCTGTAGCATAAACGACTGTCCTTAGGCGTCCAATGAGTGGGTCGATGTTCTTCGTTTTCTTCACAGCAGCAGAAATGGTGGTTTCCTGCCACTTGATTATCTCGACTTTCTGATGCTCTGCAACTCTCCCAAACTCTTCATCCCTGTTTATGGACCTGGAGCCATCTATTTATACTCCTAAGCCTCATTTAATCACACCATATCTCCCAAATAATCTTCATTCATCATCATTATTCTCTACGACCAAAATTTCCATTTTTATCTTCACCATGCGTTAAACTTCTTCCAGCACGCTCCAATTCGTCATGTACACGCCTTAGATGTAGTTATACACACTTCTATCTCACGCCATGCACAGGAGAACACGTCCAATCCCTTGAAACACTTCTCCCGTTGATGTGCTGCCCTGTTTTTTTTCTTGCGAGTTATCTAGGCAAATTTAACCGAAACAATCAACCATACCAAGTCTGTTATGCTCAATCAAGTCTTCCCATAAAATTTTAGCCATTGAATCACACTATAACCCCTCCAAATCACGAACTGAAAATCTGTTTTCTAAAAATATCTTTTCCCGCCAAAAACCAGTTTCAAACATAGAAGATGGGTGTTGTGGATTAATTTGGGCTACACATAGCCGAGGGTGCTGAGAATAAGGGTGCCTCTTAGCAAAAGTGGGGGTCCGTATAGAAATTGTCCTCCGGGGGGGTGCTCCGAGCAACTTTTCGAGCCGAATTTTCCAACAATATTTATTTCCAAAAAATACCTACAAACAAACAAAACACCATAATAAGGACGAAAGCAAATACTAACAATACGAAACATTGAGGACAAATTAGACACATAAATGCGTTTATCAAATACCCCCAAACTTATTATTTGCTAGTCCTCGAGCAAATTTATTATAGAAAAATACAATTCAAACTCACTAGGTGTCCCTAGTGACCGAGTTATAAACTCGGGTGCGTTTAACAGAGGTGTACCCACAAAACCATGACTTCTAATTGGTCACAAGTATCCAAAGAGCTATGAGGACATACATATTCTCAACCTATCTCCAAGTAACTAGAATGCCAGAGAACTTTAAGTTTCCAGCTCTAAAGCTGACTGAAGAAATGGGGAGACATATCCGCAACACTGCTAGATAAAGAGATATCCGCTACACAGCTAGATAAACATTGTAAGATGCGTCCGCTGATTTACAACTGGATAAGATTAGGAGAGAGATAAAGATGAAAGGGACATATGCTACACAGCTGGACTAATTACGTGTGATGAGTTGAACCAGTGCTGGAAAGATCTTGTGCCAGATGGAAAGCGGACCAACAAAGCAACCAAATGTATCTTTCTTCGACTCTCTCATAGTGCTCAGTAGAAACAACGTCTTCTTCGGATTCAACTGTTGATGATAAACTCTCGAACCTCGTAGAACCTTGACAATTTAACTTTTCTCCTTAATTTCTTTCTTGAAACTTATAGATTTCTAATTCCCTATGGCCTTATTGAACAAAACGTAACGATGATTTTTTTCATTTTTCAATTTTTTTTTTGTTTTTTTTTGTTTTTTTTTGAAACAAAAATAACAAGACAAAAATGTAAATGGCCATGAGAGAAGGACTTTAGAACTTGGATCTTCGCAACTTGTGATGTCTTGGTATCATGAACTTTAACAACTTATATCATTTGCTCTTATAACTTTTTGTAACTAAGTCTTCAACTTTGATTTTTGAATTATTCTTTTCTATTGTTGCTTCTAAACCTTAAACGTCTTCAAATTTCTTCATAGATTTTGATGTCGCTCCGTTTGTTGATGATGATAAGTTTCTACTGAGAGAAATTCGTAATCCAGTAACTAAGACTGCATTGTGAGGTTGCTTTGTCTTTCTGGCATTTCCTTCTGACCTACTTTCCTTTCTATCATGGATGGTTACGTCCATCACGGTTACCCTCTAAAAGGAACAAGTTCTCTCCTGAATTTCAAGGATCTCAATGTCTTTTTCTCTAATGTCTCAATAGATTGTTATCCCTAGCATTCCAGTTTCTATCTTTTCGGTGAGAAACAATATGTAAACTTAGCTAACCGGATACTATGTGACGCTAGAAGTTTCTCCCTTACCCCCAAACTTAAATCTAACATTGTCCTCAATGTTCTAAAGATAAAATTAAAAACATGAACAAGGAGAAACTATTACCACTTGAGGGGAAATAAATAAGGAAGAATATTACCGCGTCGCAAGAATATTGGGTTACCTCCCAAGAAATGCTAAGTTTAAAGTCTTCAGCCAGACATTGGAAGAATTAGTCACCTCGTAGAATCATAAAGAAGTATCCGGAATAACTGTGGATCATCTGGATCAAAAAGTGTTACCCACAAGAAGAGGAAAGTGCAACAAACCAAGAAGATACCGAACATACCCTTGCTTAAGACAACTACATCTATTTGTGGTTCAGGTTCAGGCTCTATAAAAGGGTCTAAATAAAAAGTTTTCCTGGAATGGATTTCCTCAAAGGAATTCTGAAGATCAGGCTGAAGAGTCTGGAAATACTCAAGTAGGAACTTAGAAGCGCATAACAAAAGCCTGAATAATTGGGGATCCTCTAAGTCAATCAGATGTGACTCATCCAGCTGACCACAATGAAAGAGGTGGTCTTCCTTAAGAAAATGTGTCGACCCTAATATCCTAAAGTAATTAGGTTTAGTCTCGAAACTTAATAACCGACACATCTGAAAATCGTAAGTTCCCACAATTGGAAGAAAAGTTTTTGGTAGGAAAACAAAGTCAATCTTGGTATCATAGCCTGGGTTAACCACATCAACCAGAGGATGGGTTTCTAACACCTGAGCTCTCTTATGGACACAACTAGGTTCAGGAAAGAGTGTATGGAGATAATTTTGTAAAATGGTTGAGGCACAAATGTCAAGTCCTACACGAGGGAACTTAAGAGTTAAAGGTAAGGCACCGGGAAAGTGATAATCACCCCCAAACTTAGAGTTTTATGTGTCTCTAGATAGACTAGTCACAGTCTCCCTAATTTCTAGTGTAGTTGCAGGAAATCCTACACTACACCCCTCATATGATTTCATTGTTAATCAACTCATTTTTAGGTTTACACTCTTAATTTTATTGATAAATCTTTGAATGTTCTTACAAGAAAAGATAAAGAAATCAAAAATGATCTCTGCTCTAAACTTTCTCTCTCCTATTTACTTGTTTCTTACTCAAAAAAAAGATCTCCCCCTTTCTTTACAACTCGAACGACTATTTATAAAGAAATACATAGTGGATGACAGCTAATCTGTCATTTATTTTCGGGTATGGTTTGCGACATTCTCGCAACCTTACAAATGTTAATTTCGCAAACTCTCTAATTTTCGCAGAACTATCATATCTTTCTCGTGATCTTTGCTGGCGTCATTTATTTTATCATTTCTGAAATTGTTCTGCGACGCGGTTGTGCTGCGTCATTGATAATTTCGCTGAAACATTGTCGTTGCGAGATTCTGATCCTACATCTTGCCTCTTCTCATATCTTCTCTGCAAAGTAGAGAATGATGTGAGAAATGCTGCAGCTGCTTATCTTTTCATACTCTGCATTTATCACACGTATTCTTTCTTCCATTTATTTCTCGACACGTCTTTTGTAACCATTACTTTTTAACCGCTTATATCGTTCCGTATTAATCGTGTTTATTCTCTCGAGGATAAATTCCCTCTATATATATTCCTTTTCACTCTCTTCTTCTTTCTTTTTATCTTCTCTGCAACTTCATCGTTATTCTGCAAATTCCGTTATTGCAACTTTTCTTCTTTCTTCTTCAATCTTTTTAATTTCTTCTTCATCTTCATACTATTTCTTCTGCAAATCTTCATAGTTCATAATTTTCTTCGAAACAATCTCCCTGCTATTATCTTCCATGGATTCATCAAGGTTAGTTTTCTTTTTTCTTCTTTATGAGTTTTGCTGAAATTGATCTTGTTTATTGCCTTATTTGATGTTGTTTATGTGATTCCCATACTCTTGTTATTTCAGCAAAAGCGCTTCCAACCCTAGATTTACAGTTCAGAACCCTAATATTCCCAAGTCGCAGCATAAGGTTGTTGCGCATAAAAGAAAGTCTATGAATGAGAAGGTAGTAAGAAACACTATCCTTTTATAATAACAATATTGTTGCCTCTGTTTCTTATCTGGATTGTAATTCGCAGGGTGATAAAGATGTTAATAAACCAAACAAGAAATCTCGCCACCTTAAAACAGTTCCAACTTCTGTTCCCTTCCATTTACTCATCTCTTCTAAATCTTCTGCGACATCTTCGCAAGATAAACCTTTATCTCCAATTCGCGAAAAAGCTTCCTCAGACTTCATTTCTTCAGCTGACCTCTCAATGATTGAAACTCCCCTTGTTGATCCTGCTGTGAATGAAACCTCTTCTCTTCCCATTGAGAATGTTTCTCAACCTTCTATCTCTACCAGTTCTTTACCTAAGTCTCTTCCTCTTTCGAAAGAAACCGTGGAAGGGATAGATATTGCCTTCAAAGTTTTATCTGAAGTTCTGGATGATGTCAAGAAGTATTCTATTGATCCTATCAAGTATAATGTTTGCGAAATTCTGAGCAAGCATTTGGGTTCTGACAGAGCTGCTTCGCAGACAGCTTTGGAAAAAGAATGTAATGCTCTTTGTCTCGAAAATCAGAAGCTTCAGAATTTTTTACTGGATCGTGATAATCTTCGCAAGAAGAATGATGAATTGAGAGGTATAATTTTCTTATCTGTGTCTTTAATTTGCCTTCTTAATGGTTTTATCCTTCCCATATTTAATTATCCTTGAAATCCCTCTTTCGCATGTTAAGCTTTAAACCAGAAACGAATAATGGAGAGATATCAATTTGAATCTGCTGTTGAAGAAGCCCGTGTTGATAAAAAAATCTTGATGGATCAATATAACCAATTAGATAACCTCTATTCATATTCTCTTGATCATATAAATAATCTTACCAATGAAAATACCTAATTAATTCAAAGACAAGATTTATTAAGTAATGAAGTATCTCGTCTTTCTTATTCTCTAACTAAAGCTAATTTAGGGATGGAAACTTTATCAGATGAGAATAAAACCTTGTCCCAAGAGAAGAGAACTTATTTAAGCAAGATGGCGATATCTTCACAACAACTTAGTATTCTTCAAAAAGTATGTGATGACCAAGAGCAATCTCTTCGCTCTTTGAGAAATGAACTTAAAGAAGTAACAGAGTCATCTATCGCTGAAAGAGATACACTCATCCAAGGCAGAATAGCTTTAAGTGTAAAGGCGAATCAGCTTAAAGAACAATATTCCAAATTAGAAGAATCTTATTATTCTCTTGCGAAGAAAAATACCTTTCTTATTTCTAAAGAGAAAAATCTTCAGTCTCGACTTAAAGGTTTAGTTGGAGATAAATTTGATGACGCAATGGACAGTTGGGAGAATAGTTGTCTATCCTTGATTCAACACCTTATTTCGCAAAAGGAAGGTAGTCATAATAGTTTGACTGCCTTAATTATCTTTTCTTTGTCATATCTCTCTGAATTCCTTATCTTAATAAAATTTTGTATTCTATATTTCGAAGAGTCTGAGAAGAATCTTCATTCTTCCATTTCTGTTTTGGAGGCTAAATATGCCAAAATTCGCAAAGAAAATGCATTGCTCGTCTCTACCCTTACTGGTTCTCGCGACCGAGCAAAAAGAAGACTTGATTATCTTGCTTATTTTAAGGATATTCAAGATAGGAATCATCAGAGAGCACTTCTTCCAAGTTCATCTCCGGGCTGAAGTCCTTGTAAATGACATTTTATTGTCCAACTCTCTTCCTCCTACATCAATTGATCCTTTAGAAGTAGATGATGATGAAGTTCCTCGTCCTGCTGATAGTGATTATGATTACGAAAGCGGTGCAGAGGATAATTTCTTGGAAGATGAAGAAGAGGTTCCTTCTAAAGAAGCATCTGCTGGTGTTAATCAGATGAGAAAGAAATTTCTCCTGAAGAAGTAATTGCTGGCGATAATCAAGATGCTAGTCAAGGCGAAGATCAAAACCGAAATGAAGGAGAGGCTTGCGAGAATATTGGCGAAGAATTTCTGTTATCTCCTGCTACTGAAATTAATACTGAAGCTTGAGCTTCTTATCTAGCTTTGTCTTCTTGAACTGTCTTATTTTTATCACTTTTGCGAGTTACATTTTTCAACCAACTTTGGAGTCAACTTTTCCTTTTAATATTTTGTTGATGAGAAAGATAATGCTTCTTGTGTATTGATTCCCATACTTGCCTCTCATTATCTTTCTTGCAAAAAATAATCTGTTACGAATACTTATAAATTTTTGTTTTATCATATGGTCTTATTTTCCTTCCTAATTAAAGGTCTTATTATGCCACCTCTTGTCATTGCGACAAAATCGCAGGACGTCCTTGCACTTTCATGCAAAAACCCATTGATCTTGCCTTAACTTTTTCTTTTGTATTATGGCCTCTTCAGGAATGTTGCGACAATATGACAGGCCTAAATATTCTTGCGAAAATAAAGCCCCATGACATTGCCGTCTTGCGACGAAATCGCAGGACGTCTTCGCACTTTCATGCGAAAACCCATTGATCTCGTCTTATCCTTTTCTTTTGTATTATTGCCTCTTCAGGATTGTTGCACAAATATGACAAGCCTTAATATCCTTGCGAATAAAAAGCCTCATGACATTTGCGTCTTAAGACACTTATCAGCTCCCTAATGGAGGGTGCCGCCCTTATCCCCCCTGGTTGCCCCTTCAAGGAGGCGTACTTCTACCATACAAGGTTAGCTCCTCCCATCCAGTCTTAACAACAACCAGTTGTTTTCGCAGCCTCTTATCCCTTTTACCTATAGGGCTTATGGTTACGAGACTGCACCCTAAGTGGGGTTTTCTTCAGGCCGAGTGCAGTATAAGCCAAGACTTGTCAAGAATGGCAAGGTACGCTTCAAACGTCCCTGGCACTCTTGACTCAACCGTGTACCTCGGCGCCTTGATCAGATCTGCACTCCTTGGGAGAGTCCTTATTACCTTAGTCGCCCAACCCAAGTCATATGCTTAAGCTGAGAATCCAAGGTGCCTCTCCCGGATGGGCTTTATTGACCCCAAATCTCCATGACTCAGGTTCCGGTGGCGGTGTAGCCTTTCCCTGAGCCATGCAACAGGTACCCCCTAATATGACGTACTTTAGGTCTTACATTTGCCTCTTGCGAAATTTTATTCGCGAACTAGGGTGTACGCCATAAAGGTTCGCCCCTTTCTTTTATGTCATTGTTCTGTGATTATCTCTGCGAAAATTTCGCACATCATGATCTTGTTTTGATATGAGTAATCTTGCAATTATTCTTTCAGAATCCATAACTTCTCAAAGCTTCTTACGGATAATATCTTTTTAAGTACAACCTGTTCCATGGTCTGTCTAATCTATGAACATCTCTTCCTTCTGGATCCATTAATCTATAAGCTCCTGTTCCAACTATCTCCTTAATGATGTAAGGTCCATCCCATTTTTTCGCTAATTTTCCACCATTTTCTCGCTGATATATTGGTGTTTCTCGCAGAACTAAATCTCCTGGTTGAAATTCGCGTATTTTGACACGTTTATTATATTCTCGGGCTAATCTTCGCTGATAATTCTCCATATGTTGTAAAGCTTTTTCTCTTCTTTCTTCTAATTCATCAAGTTTATTTAAAATCAAGCCCGCACTAAGATTTTTCTCCCAAGCTTCTCTTTTTGTTGTCGGAATAACAACTTCTGTTGGTAACACCGCTTCAACTCCGTATGTTAAACAAAAAGGTGACATTCCAGTAGCTTCTCTTCTAGTTGTATTATAAGCCCATACTGCATTATGTACTTGTTCGCACCATGCTCTGTGATGTCCTTCCAATTTCTTCTTTAATATATCTGCAATTGTTTTGTTTGTTGCTTCTACTTGCCCATTAGCTTGTGGATACAAAGGAGTAGACTTTCCACATTTTATCTTGAATGCATTAAGTAGCATTTCTATATTCTGTCCTTCAAATTGTTTCCCATTATCAGATACCAACTGTGCAGGAATTCCGAATCTGCAAATGATATTTTCGAATATGAATGTAAAGATATCTTTGTCGCGAATATGTTGTACTGCCTTCACTTCTGTCCATTTTGTGAAATAATCTGTTGCGACTATTAAGTATCTTCTTTGTCCAGATCCTGGTAAAAATGGCCCCATATCTAAGCCCCACTTTCCAAAAGGCCACACTGGTTGAAGATGACAATGGTGCTCCAGGTGCATGTATTTTCTTTCCATGCCGCTGACAATCTTCGCAACGTCTTGATATTTGTTTTGCATCTTCATGTATGGCCAGTAATAACCTTGCATTTTTGCTCTATGTGCCAAAGATCTTCCTCCACTATGATTGCCAGCATCCCCACTATGTAACATTTTTAGCACCTTTTCTCCTTCCTCTCGTGTCAAACATCTGAGTGATGGTCCATTAAAGGATTTTCGGTATAGCAACCCATCTCTTAATTCATAATTCGTTGCACGGCTTTTTAACTTGTGTGTTTCCAATCTATTTCTTGGTGTTTCTCCTTTCGCCAAATATGCATGAAGTTCCATTCTCCAGTCTGCGATATTGTTCATTTGTTCTTCTTCTTCATTGTCTATTATCATCACGTCCACTTCTTCTTCTTTATTGATTGATGGTGACAGAAGTGTTTGTATTTTTATGCATCTCGCAGTTGGATCTGTCATCATGCTTGAGATGAAAGCAAAAGCGTCTGCGAGTCTGTTATCCTTTCTTGAAATGTGCCTCCATTTTATTTTTGGGATTTTCGCTGACAATTCTTCAACCAGCTTCTTGTATTTCTTCAAGGATGGTTCATTTGTAGTATACTCTCCCTTTATTTGGCGAATAACTAGCTGCGAATCACTAGTGATCCTGGCATTTTCTAGTTTCATTTCTATTGCGAATTTTAAGGCATGTATCACAGCTTCATATCTGTTTCATTATTAGTGGATGCAAATTCCAATCTGAATGAAAAAGCCATTTTATTCCTTCTGGCGAAATTAAAACAATTCCAACTCCATTTCCTTCTCCATTTGATGATCCATCTACCAATATCTCCCATCTATTTGGTTCTGTTAATAAATCTTTTGGATCTCCATGTTCTTCTTCTACATCCATCATTTCTTCTACTGCTTCATCTTCTTCTAAAGGAAATTCTGCCAAGAAATCTGCAACAACTTGTGATTTTGGTGAAGACAAAATTTCATATTTAATATCAAAGTGGCCTACTTGTGCATTCCATCTCTCCACTCTTCCTGATCTTTTAGAATTCTTCATCACTGATTCAATTGGTACTTTTGTTAATACCTTTATCTTGTGTGCTTGAAAGTATATGCGGAGCTTAAATGATGCATAAACTAATGCTAAGATTAACTTTTCAATCTTTGAGTAATTCTTCTCGGCAGTATTAAAAGTTTTGCTAATGTAATAAATGGGTTTCTCCACTCCTGCGTCTACTCGCAATAACACACACTTAATGCATGCGACGTCGTCGCAAGATAGATCAATAATTCTTCTCCTGATTCTGTTTTGTAAAATAGTTGTATTCATAAGATGTTCTTTGATTCCTTGAAAAGCTTTTTCACATTCATCAGTCCATTTAAATTTCGCACCCTTCTTGAGTATATCGAAAAAATATTTGCATTTGTCTGATGATCGCGAAATGAATCTCCCCAGCGAAGCTAGAAGCCCATTCAACTTCTGTACATCTTTTATTGTTGCTGGTGTTGGCATGTCACGAACTGCTTGCACTTTTTCTGGATCAACCTGTATTCCTTCTTTGATACAATGTAGCCTAAAAATTTTCCCGATGCAACTCCAATAGTACACTTCTCAGGATTCAATTTAATGTTATACTGCCGCATTTGTTCAAAAATCTCCCTCAGGTCTTGTACATGGTCTTTAGCTTCTTTACTCTTACTAACATGTCATCCACGTATACTTCTAATGTTTTGTGTATCCATTTTGCGAACACCTTCTCTACCATTCTTTGGTATGTCGCTCCGCGTTTCGCAAACCAAATGGCATTTTCGTGTAACAATATAAACCTCTAGGGGCAAAGAAAGCAGTATGTTCTTGATCTTCTTCAGCGAGAGGGATTTGGTTATACCCTTTGTCCATCTAAAGATGATACCCTATCATTTCCCGCTGCGGATTCCACCATTTGAGGAATATCTGGTAACGGAAAACTATCTTTGGGGCAAGCTTTGTTTAAATCAGTGAAATCTATGCAAATCCTGATTCCTTTGTTTTTCTTTGGGACAATGACCATATTCGCTATCCATTCTGGGTATTTAGCTTCTCTTATGATTCCGCCTCAAGCATTTTCTGTAGTTCTTCTTCTATTTGGGAATGGTAAGTTGTTGCAATTTTTCTTATTCTCTGTTTAAATGGTCTCATTTTTGTTAATCTCCAACTTGTGGCATGCAATTGATGGATCTATTCCCGGTATCTCATCCATGTTCCTGCGAAAACATCTTTATATTCTCGCAACAAGTTAACAGTTCTTTTTCTTCTTCCATATCCATTTTGGTTCCAATTCTCAATATTAGAGGTTCTTCTATAGTCCCAACGTTTATTTCTTTTGTTGGTTCTGCGGCAGTGTAACTGGGTTTAGGTTCTCCCATTGGTGTTGGTTCTTTTATTATTTTCATAGGTCCTTCTCCTTCTTCCGAAATTTCGCTGGGTATTCCTTTGCCTTCTTTTGCCCTTATCATATATACTCTAAATTCTTCTTCTTTCTTTGCTTCCTTTGCCAACTTTCTGCGAAATTGTTTCTTTTTTGCTTGTCCTTCATAATGTTTTACTTCAATCTGATGACATAATTTCGCATTGTCAACATCTCCTCTGATTTCACCTATTCCATTTGGTGTGGGGAATTTAATACATTGATGCAACGTTGATACCACAGCTTTTATCGCATGTATCCATGGTCTTCCTAATAACATATGATATGGCGATTCCATATCCACCACGCACAACGTTACATGTGTTTCGATTTCTCCAAGTGGAAATCGTACCACTATCTCTCCTTTGGGTTTTGTTATGTATTTTCCAAAGCCGTGAACAAAATATGTTGAACTGGATATTTCTTCATCTTTAAATCCCATTCCCCGGAATGCGTGATAAAATATTATATCCACTGAACTTCCTGTATCGATTAAAGTTCTGTTCAATATCCATTCTCCTGTGGATTTTGTCGTTGTCTCCCTCTTTTTTCGCGTAATAGGCACTGTGACAACCAATGGAGATGTGGGTATTTCTGCCGCCATGAATGTAATTTTTTGCTTTTCCCAATCTTTCAAGGGTGATGTCTTTTCTACCGCCATAACTTTCCTTCCTTCAAAATTTCGTTTATGTATTCTTCCTTTGATGTTTTCATGGAATTCATTAATCATCGTTTTAGTTATCATATTACACTCCAATCTTTTGTCATCTACATTAATTCTATTCATCTTTCTTCTGACCGATTCACTGATTTATTTAATCACTTTCTTGATTTGAATATTCTCAACAACAATCTTCAACTTTCGATCTTCAGTCCCTGTTTCTAGCGCCATTATGTAGTTGCAGGAAATCCTACACTACACCCCTCATATGATTTCATTGTTAATCAACTCATTTTTAGGTTTACACTCTTAATTTTATTGATAAATCTTTGAATGTTCTTATAAAAAAAATTAAAGAAATCAAAAATGATCTCTGCTCTAAACTTTCTCTCTCCTATTTACTTGTTTCTTACTCAAAAAAAAGATCCCCCCCTTTCTTTACAACTCGAACGACTATTTATAAAGAAATACATAGTGGATGACAGCTAATCTGTCCTTTATTTTCGGGTATGGTTTGCGACATTCTCGCAACCTTACAAATGTTAATTTCGCAAACTCTCTAATTTTCGCAGAACTATCATATCTTTCTCGTGATCTTTGCTGATGTCATTTATTTTTATCATTTATGAAATTGTTCTGCGACGCTGTTGTGCTGGGTCATTGATAATTTTGCTGAAACATTGTCGTTGCGAGATTCTGATCCTACATCTAGGTCATCAGATTCCTGGAAATGGTCAATTGATTCTTCTAAGTCTGGTTCATCCTCACTCATATCTACGAGTTTGTGGTCTTCTAAGATTAGTGTTTCTAAATCGCTAGACTCGAAAACATTATTCTCAGAGTAAACTCTTTCCTCTAAACCATCATCAAAATCATATAAAGGATTATCAGCGAAAGTTTCTAGTAAAGGCTCATTAACTAAGGTGTTAATCATGGTTACTTTCTCCGATTCACTGATAGGCACATCAAATAATGGATTATCCAACACACTGCAGGCTAAAGGGTCATGAACTACATCGTCTAAAACGGTGGTATCTCTAGTCAAATCCTCATCCTTTTGAATAGGTGAATAATTATTAAAATTATTTGGATTTGTACTAGAAACAACACTATCATTATAAAGCTAAATCGGAGTAACAAATTCCTGATCAATATGCCTACATATTTCATGTTCTTCATCAATACTATTACAGAGCGAACTTCCCAATAGTAGACCAGAACACCAAACTTACAGAAAGTAACTGGACTTTAAGGAGGTATAAAATGCCTAATCTGACAAGATAAGACAAAAAAAAAATACCAAAATCTGGTAGATAATACCTTTGAATATACACTTCACTTTAAAGGAAGAAAGGATGACATACGCCAAACCTGGAAAAAGTCAGAAAACCCAGACGAAACATGAAGGTTGTAACACCTGAGATAAACATTCAGGTACCCGAATAAACGTCAGCACATATAAGCTAGTAAAGGTCAGCATGAATAATTTAATTTATTAAAGCTAAATAAACTAAGTTTAAAGGAGTCAAAAGACTTACTTAAATTAAACTTGGGGAAAATTTGTAGATGACAAAATATAACATCTACCCAAGAACTGACAGCTATGAGTAATACAAATGAGATCTGAAATGAGACTCAAGGTCAGAGGTCAAAGATTCAAACCATAAGTCGTCAATTGAAGAAGATACATGAGGATATACGCGTAATACCCGAGTTCGACATCAGAAGTTGGGATGAACCTCAAAGGTCTCAGCTGAGTTACGACCTGTAAGACTATATCGTCACACCGAAAAGCTAAACCAAGTCTGATCAAATAGGCGCAAGACCGAAAAACTAATCGGGTCATTGTCTTCATGTGCTTACAAGTGAATACTTGAGATGGAAGTCATTTACATGTAATCCTTGAATTCATATAATGTTCGAAAAACCAGAAAGGCCATAATGTTGACAAGAAATTTTTATTAATAAAAATTATACTTCGAACATATCCCTCTTTGTTGATTTCCTTATAGTTGTAAGTTCTTCATCCGACTTAAAAAGATAATCCGGAGAGCCTAACTTTACAAGCAAGATTACCGATCCAAAATCAGAGATTAGAGTAATCAATCAAGGTTGTAATCCCAACCAGCGAACTGCAACCATAGTATCGTAAAAGGTATACTCTCAAATGAGTTAATGCATCTTCAGTTATTTCACATGTTATTAATGTATATTTGCTTGTTTTTCTCGTTAGTATATTTTGTCTCGAGATGATTGTTATTATCATATGTTGTACTATCTGATGTCGACGTTCTCCGTATAATATGTCCACATATCTCAATGCATTTAATCAATTTGCTCCCTTGATTCTTGATAATTAGTTTACTTGATTCCCATAGACTGATTTTTTTTCTTCTCTCCCAAACTAATGCTATTGCTATTATCGTATAATATGGTTATTAGTTAGTATTTTTATTTTTGAAGCAAGTATTATCGAATTAATTAATAAAAGTCATCATCTACTATGCTCTGTTATGATTGTTTCCTTTGTTTATTTTATTAAAATCTTGATTTCGTCATATGCTTCTCTACGCCCATCACATGCAACTAATTTGACAAGACAAAATAGGTAAAGTTAAAGGAAACATGAACTTGTTTGGAAAGTTATAAAAACGTACCGTACTTTTTAGATTATATTAGGATTTCAATTTGCACGCACTATAAAAAAACCCTTAGTAAGCCATATCAGTTTTTATTTTTTTTGAAGCATGCATTTTATTAAATTACTAAAAGGCAATTATACAAGAGTATATAATACCAGAAGATTCATCAATTACAATTAGATTGGTAAGCTGTGAATCTTCATCAACATGATATTGGAGGCACAAAATAACAGTCTTCGTATCAGAGTTGCATTGGTGGGGGATGTTGGAGTCGAAGGTTGAAAGACCTTCGGTCAGTGCTTTCCACAAGAAAAGTTGTAATTTTGGTGGATGCGGCAGTGTCCACAAGGATTTAGCTGGAGGTAGAGGTGTTCGATGCAATTGGTTGAAGTTACTAGTCAGGTATTTGAATCTTGTTGTTGCATCGAAATGCCCTGGTGATATATGTCTACTCCTTTGTCTTTTGACTTGATCCATCACTTCAGTTGAGTTTTTAGGTTTCGTATGTTTTGAAGAAGATCCAGACTTCGCACTTGAAGGACCGGTGCTAATAGTACTACTAGTGCGTTTATTACAAGTTTACTAAAAACTTAAATACAAATAAAGTAGGAATTACAGATTCAACTAAACTAAACTAATAAAGCTATTCAAAATACTACTGCTATCAATTAACAAAAAAAAACTAAACTGAAAAGATACAAAAGGTATTATAGACCTAATAGGATATAATTTGCATTTTTCTTTTTTGACATTTTCAGTATCTATTATTACAGATGGATTCAATTTTGCACAACTCTTCGAAAGAGTATTGATTGACATTTTATCTAATTAGTTAAGTAAATAATGTATAACACTATCATATATGTGCGTGGATTCTCGTCTTGTTACATAATTTCCAAAATTAAAATAAAAAATTAAACTGTGATGTAAATTGGATACCCATTAAAATATCAATGATGTGTACACAAAATAGAAAACACCGGAGATTGAGCGAGATGGTCTACCAAGCTTCATAACCTGTTTGGGTACCGTAAATCAGAAGTAAAAATTCAGTTCCGTAAATCAAAAGTAAAATATTTTGCATAACAAGTTAATTTTTTTGCATGTGGAAGTCATTTCAAAATAATATTGCCAAACTGACTTTGTTCTTTTTGACTTTTAAAAGTCAATAAGCTAGATTTTTACATTAAAAAATCGATAAGCTAGGTTATCTGGATACACACCTAGAAGTTGTTTTTTGACTTCTGGAAGCAGAAAAGTCAGAAATTAGTTTGGCTACACAATTTCAAAATAACTTTTAGAAATAAAAAAGTCAACCTTTGTTGTGTTCCAGCACACATTCAGAAGTAACTTTTTGACTCATAGAAGTCGAAAAGCAAAAAATTAGTTTGAGTGTTAAATTTCATAGAAGTCGACTTTTTTACGAGCAAAATATCTTTGCTTCTGACTCATGCTTCTGGTAAAGCAGAAGGACTTTTATTGTGGTCATGACTTCTGCTATCCAAACACATAAGAAGATGTTCAGTCATGCAGTCATACTTGAAGTGTTGACACCTGCTTTGCAAAAAGTTACAAAACATGACAAGTAAATTATGTTGAATTTTCATTAAAATGTTTCAGAAATCTGAACTCACAAAAACAATTTCCCATAATTGCAGGCATCATTAAAACAAACAAAGAAAAAAAATAGAAAACATTACTTCACTATACACTAAACAGATCTCCCTAGTCTTTGCGTAACCATTACAAATAATATCATCTTCTCTCTCTTCCCCAAAATGAAACCCTAGATCGAAGGAACCGGAGGAGAATCAGCAGCAGCAGAAGAAGAGATTACAGACTGATTGATTATCGTTAATCGTGTCTTCATCGGGGACAAATGCTTCTTCCGATGTTGGAGACTAATTTTCCCGCCAAATTCTTCAAAACCCTGGTAATTAAGAAAGAAAAGCCATGAATAAAGATCTATACGCTTTCTTTCTTGCTCTAATTTCAATCTATCTCTTTCATTTACGGCTCTCTGTTGATGAGATCAAGGTTATTCAACCTAATTCTGAAAATCAGAACTATAATGTAACGACAAATGATGGTGAAGAAGCAACATCTAAGAGGAATTACATTGTTAGGTTTTTGGATTACAAGAAAGCTGATGATCATAAGGTTTACTTAGAAGAGAATTTGGGATTGTTGAAAGGATGGAAATGGATCGAGAGGCGGAATCCTGCATCTGCATTTCCTACAGATTTTGGTCTTGTTTCGATTGAGCAATCTTTTTACACGAGTTTGATTGAGAGAATTGGTAAATTAGGGTTTGTAAAGGATGTGTCGGCTGATTTGAGCTATTCTAGGGGTTTATTGAGTAAGGATCGAAGGAAACGAGGTTCTTTTGATAATGGGAAGAAGCGGCCTGGGAAGATATTTACCTCTATGTCATTTAGTGATGGAGAGTATCATTCTCCACTTAGTAATTCTTCGATTAGTTGGCAACGCAAGCTCATGATGGAGGTAAGCTTAGCAATGTGTCCTTTCTTGGTATCTTATGTTAGCTCTTTTTAGGTGTAATCAAGTTTTGGGTGAACTCTGATTAGTTACTTCCTGGTTTTTTGTAGAAAATGTCGAAATTATTATCGCATTCTTTCTTTTATGAGATTGTTAAGATTGATTAATGAGTTTATTTTTGTAACAGAGATCCCAAGTTACATCACTATTTGGTGCGGAGACACTCTGGGACAAAGGGTATACTGGTGGAAAAGTTAAGATGGCAATTTTTGATACTGGAATTAGAGCCAATCACCCTCATTTTCGTAACATTAAGGTATTTGAATTATTGGTTGTCATCGAGCCTTTTGTTTCATTGGGCAATTTATATTGTCTGGTTATTTTGTTTCTATAATGTTGAGCTAGCTTTTGTTGTTTGCTGAATGTTGTACCATCTTGGACATTTTACAGGAGCGGACGAACTGGACCAATGAGGATACGTTAAATGACAATCTTGGACATGGAACATTTGTGGCAGGAGTTATTGCTGGTGAAGATGAAGAATGCCTTGGTTTTGCACCTGACACGGAGATATATGCTTTCCGTGTATTTACTGATGCCCAGGTAATGCAAATTGTTATTTATGGGAACAGTTGTACAAGAGGTTTCACAAAATATCATTTGTAGTAGTACTAATTTCCCATTCTTGAAAAAACTTTTGTGTGCGAACTAGTTGATCATTTGACTCTTATTATGTTCATCATATTAGATTTTTATTTTTTTCTAAAAAACTTTTGTGTGCGAACTAGTTGATCATTTGACTCTTATTATGTTCATCATATTAGATTTTTATTTTTTTCTTAGCAAAGGGCCTGCGCCTGTTACCGCTGTTGTTTTTATCCACGGACCTTAACTTGTTGCCGGAACTAACATGTTGCTGGTCCTTGATATTCCTTGAAGGTCTCATTTTGGGGTTATCAATTAGCAACTCCCACCTTTTAGTAAGTTGATAATAGGAATTTCCTCATATGTTGTATGTAAAAAGTACTCACGTCATTCTGAAGGGCATTCTCAATAACATGTTAAAATCACAGGGTTGCTAGTGGTGTTCAAAATGTTCCAAGCAGTCTAAGAAAATGTTTGATTGTTTGGTGATGTTAAGTCTGAAATCCCTGTAACGATGCAATTATACAAAATGTTTCAGATACGTTTGATTTCAAGTTTCAAAATACATTTGTACTTGTGATCTATTACCTCTACGTTTGATTGTTGAAGGTAAATTGGTATTAACAGGAAATTGATATATCCCAAGGCGCTATATGAAAATACAGCAAGTCTGTTATAGGTTGTTATTTTTTACAATGTTGCAACATTGTCTTGCGTCTTTATAAACCTTTTTCATCCTCTCTCTAGATTTGCCGCTTTCAGATGTTATTGTTGTTGGCAAGACTGTGAGAAGTGTGTATTCAGCCTATTGCAGGTATCTTACACATCGTGGTTTCTTGACGCGTTCAACTATGCCATTGCAACCAAGATGGATGTGCTGAATTTGAGCATAGGAGGCCCTGATTACTTGGATCTTCCTTTTGTTGAGAAGGTAAACATTTCCTTTATTGCTTAGTTGATTCCTTCAGATTATTAAATTATCATTTCGGAAAGACCTCGGTAAACTTGGTCTGTTATGTTTTGGTAGTTTTCTGCCTATCGCTTCCTTAAATATATCGATTATTAGCAGGTAGGAATCCCTGCCCTTCATTTTATTGGCACTTGGCTGATAGTATACGTACGTAACCTACCATGTCTTTTAGTTGGTAATCATCCACCATAATTTGTTGCTTTACATTTCAATTTTTTATCATCTTCTGTGCAATCATTTGCTTCTATTATGTTTCTGAGATCAATCATTGAGTAGCTTTCTCCTTAGTTCATATCATTGTGGATTATGAGAATTTGAATAAACATTCACACTTCCTCCACCCTGGATTGGAAGGACGAGAAAATAAGAAAGTATCGACTAGTTATTTTAAGTTATTGTCAGGATTTCATGTAGCTTAAACTGTTCTTCAGGTTTGGGAGCTGACAGCAAATAATGTTATCATGGTTTCTGCAATTGGAAATGATGGACCACTGTATGGTACCCTGAACAACCCTGCAGATCAAAGTGATGTTATTGGTGTTGGTGGCATTGATTACAGTGATCATATCGCTTCATTTTCCTCACGTGGCATGAGTACTTGGGAGATCCCTCATGGGTAAAGTATCTCCATATCTTTGTACCCATCAACACAACTTTTCTACTTCTTAGTGGTACTTTTCGGTCATGTTTTGTTATATTTTCCAAGCTTTTCCTTCATCTTCACCATTACCCGACGGCATAAACAGATTTTATGCGCAATTAATAGCTGAATTTGGGTGATCTAGGGGGTATAGTAGAGTTAAAAAACAAAAGCATTGAGAGCACCTGCATAAGTATGTTGCCGAAATCAGTTTACATTTGGTGTGCATGGAGCTAATGAAATTTATCTGTTCATGGCATAAAATGTGAGTCGTGTACAGCTGTTGATATTTTTTCATCATTATGTATCTGTTATCGATGTTTTGGCAACATAAGTATTCGGAGTTATCCTGTTGTCCATGTGTTAATTTGGTCTGCTTTTTTTTTACTTTAACTCGACTCCAGAGAATGCAGAGCTCAAGGCCTTATACCCTTACTTTTACCCATGCAGTTATGGTCGTGTAAAACCAGATATTGTGGCATATGGTCGAGAAATCATGGGATCAAAGATAAGCACAGGTTGCAAAAGTCTCTCAGGTACCAGTGTGGCAAGTCCTGTGGTTGCAGGTGTGGTGTGTCTTCTTGTTAGTGTCCTGCCTGAAAACACGAGAAAGGATATTCTAAATCCAGCTAGTATGAAGCAAGCACTGGTCGAGGGGGCTGCCAAGCTTTCTGGTCCCAATATGTATGAGCAGGGTGCAGGGAGACTTGATCTGTAAGTTTTCTAACTCAATGCTGTTTAGTATCTTCGGGTTTCAGTAATTTGTTCACGTTATTCATGCTGATAATGTTGCTGATGGTTTCTTTTTTTGTTAGCTTAGAGTCATACGAGATTCTGAAAAGCTACCAACCACGGGCAAGTGTTTTCCCTAATGTTCTTGATTACACAGACTGCCCCTACTCCTGGCCATTCTGTCGTCAGCCCCTCTATGCAGGTGCAATGCCTGTTATCTTTAATGTCACCATTCTCAATGGAATGGGAGTCATCGGCTATGTTGAGTCCCCACCCTCATGGCACCCTTCAAATGATGAGGGAAACCTCCTCAGTATTCACTTCACCTACTCAGAGGTTATCTGGCCCTGGACTGGTTATTTAGCAGTTCATATGCAAATCAAAGAAGAAGGTTCTCAGTTTTCAGGGATGATTGAAGGTAATGTGACAGTTAAAGTATATAGTCCAGCACCTAGAGGAGAAAAAGGCCCGAGGAGGAGTAGTACATGTACTCTTCAACTGAAGATAAACGTGGTTCCGACTCCCCCGAGATCAAAACGGATTCTCTGGGATCAGTTTCACAATATCAAATACCCACCCGGTTATATTCCAAGAGACTCATTAGATGTTCGTAATGACATCCTAGATTGGCACGGGGATCACCTGCATACAAACTTCCATATTATGTTCAACATGCTGAGAGATGCTGGGTACTTCGTCGAAACACTCGGTTCACCTCTCACATGTTTTGATGCTTGGCAGTATGGGACACTGCTCATGGTGGATCTTGAGGATGAGTACTTTGAAGAAGAGATTGAGAAACTGAAGGATGACGTTACTAATACTGGATTGGGATTGGCTGTGTTTGCAGAGTGGTATAATGTAGAAACAATGGTGAAGATGAGATTTTTTGATGATAACACGCGAAGCTGGTGGACACCAGTTACTGGAGGTGCAAATGTTCCTGCACTAAACGATCTTTTGGCACCATTTGGAATTGCTTTTGGGGATAAGATTCTGAATGGTGAGTTCTCTATTCAAGGGGAGCAGAGTCGTTATGCATCTGGAACGGACATAGTTAGGTTCCCTCAGGGTGGTTATTTGCATAGCTTCCCATTCCTTGATAGCTCTGAGAGTGGGGCTGCTTCTGGTATGATGAAGGTGCGTGCAAAATTCCTCCAGTTAACCATTTTTAGTTATTAAAAGAGTTTCTGAACAGAAAAATAAGAGCTTAGTTGATGATCATTACTGTGTTGCTTTTTTCACATTCTTTGTAAAAGAAAATATTATTACATTTACGTTTCTGACCTTGTTATGCCCGTTAATGCCCACAAAATAATGCAGGAGGAGTCTTCTATTCTGGGACTTGCTGAGGTTGGTAGTGGACGTATTTCGGTGTATGGTGACTCAAACTGCCTTGACAGTAGCCATATGGTCACCAACTGCTATTGGCTTCTGAAGAAAATATTGGATTTCACTAGTGCCAACATTAAAGATCCAGTACTCTTTTCAAATCCTGTTAGGAGGAATCAACCTCTTTTGAAGGATGACAACCAGTTACCATCTCGCAGAACCGATGTGAATTTCTCTACGTATTCTGGAGTTTTAGGGAAGAATTTGATCTGCCAGAGTGATTCTAGGTTTGAGATATGGGGAACTCATGGTTACAGTTCACAGACGATTGGAAAGAACCGAAGATTGCCTGGGTTTCCTGCTGCAGAATTTGAGAGAAATTTAAACATGACATTGGGAGGTTCCATAGCGGAGCAAGCAAATATTACGAATAGCAGCATCTCTTCTTCGTCCAAATTGGGAAACAAGAGTAGCAAAACAATAGACCTCTTGGGTCTGCTTAACAGAGATGAGGTAAGACGGTTACCCTTTTCATGTTCTTGTTTCTCATTCTACTTCTGTTTTTCTCATCGTTTTCCTGTGATTCATCCACCACCTAATGAGGTTAATTTTTTTTTTGAATATTTTTGCTCGCAGCTGGACATGCCCTCGTTAGTTGCAACTCAATGGCTGATACCCGTTCTTGTTTCAGTTTCTGGTAAGCAACACTAGGGTAGAAAAGATCTCTATGCAAATACTGTTTTCTACTTTTCTTGTGATCTTAAGGATGAGAAGTTGCCAGTACCTGAGTTTTCACTTTACACAATATAGTTGCTCTGTTTGCACAATAGTGGATCAATGTTCAAAATTTAGTATAAGGTTTCGAAAAATCTGGATGTTTCCTGTTCTTCTCTAATCTCTGGTAGACACAAGAATGGTTAAACAACACAATGAAAACAGTGAAAATACCCCCTTGCCATATCCCTTCTAGCCACATGTTGGCTATGACCTTTGGTGTATAATACTAAGGAAACTTTGAACACTTGGTTGATTTTGAAAGTATATTATTTGGACTAGAATAATTCTTATTTTTTATTTTTCTAAATTTATGTAGGTCTTTTGCTGTTTTTGAGCTTTTGGAGAATAAGACAGAAGCGCCGGCGAAGGAAGAGGTCAAGTTCTGGTCGTTTGTCAAATGTATAGCTTGCCCCAAGGGTAGAGTATTCTGGGGACTTGTATTATTTTTTTTTGGCAATGTCTCTTGCTGCACTGCCCAGAAGCTGTATTTTGGGATTTTTCGCATGGATGTTGCCTTGGGAAAATAATTACATATTCTTAATCTAGCTTTTTATAGAAACGTTTTCATTTTTTTTACTTTTTTTTTTCTCTTTTGGTTTTTTGTCCACACCTAAATGACTTTCTAACAAATGTTGCCCACAACTTAAACAGATATCAAACAAATGATCCTGTTTACAGATACAAATTCGTTCAATTTTTTTTCCTTTTCTTGAATCAATTCATTTGACACCAAGTAGCATCTTTTATCATAATAAACTCATAAGCCAACATACAATGATACAAACAAGGCCTTCTACAGAATTGACTAGTGACACTGAAATCTGTACTTCGTCATTTGCAGCGAAAACTTTCTTCAGGTTGGCGTTTCCATAACAAGTTGGCCGCCTCGATCCATCCAGGGTGAACCAAGAATTTCTGATGTTTTTTTGCCCAGCGAGATTTCTTTGTCCCCACATCTGTTGAAATAACATGTGTGACAGATGAATCGAGTTATTCACAACAGATGGCTCCCATTTCCTCTGCAACCCTCCATAGTTTCTGGTTCTCAGCCTTTTCTCCAATTCGCCAAACACCACTGAAAACTAATTTGCATCCATTTAGAACTTCTCCGCGAACTGTTTTCAGCACGTGTTCGACATCTCTCCCCATGAGATCATCATGACACTCGGAGTCGAAGAAGAGCTGGTGTATAAGAACTTGAAGGATTGTTGCTAGTGCACCATCAGACTCACTCTCATCCCTCTTTACTTCTGAAAGCGACTTGTTGTTCAAACCAAATGAGCGCAAGCTTGCAGAGAAGTAATGGTACCTATCCATGAGGATCAGGTTTTCCATGTGTTGCTGCCAGACATGCTCGGTGTCATCGAGGACAATTACAGCACTCTCTGCACCAAGCACCACATCAAGACCTTTTTGATATTTCTTGGTGCAATCACCCTGTGAAATGACTCCCGAGTTGAAGTATGCATTATCTGGATCAAGTAACCGTGCCATTTCCATAGCATAACGCTGCTCACCCATTGTGTAAATATAGAGTTCAAACATGTTGCTGGCCTGTTTTAGGAAATCCCTGACAAATGGTCTCAGCTTTGTGAACATCTGGATTTGATCCAATCGAAATAGGTTGACTGAATCAATTTGGTTGTTAAGATATTCCTCATCAGGTGATATGTGTTGGAAGTGCGTTGAATTAAACAATGTGTGATCCAAATCCAAGACCAAGATTAGCTTCTTCTTTTGGAATAAGGTGTTCAGATCCTTCTTACGTAGTCGTGCAAGTTCTTGACTGGCAACCTTCAAGTCTTTGTGGATGTGGTACAGCATTATAAAAGGACAAATTATAATAGACTCGCTGAATCATTAGTTTGGGTCTGCTTTATATATTTCCATATATGAATCTTTGGTAAAAAAATTGTGACTTGGGAGAACAAAGTACTGTAAAATTCTGTTAATGCCAGGTTTCATCAAAGTATCAAATAAATATAGTGAAAATTACAGAAAAAATGGAAACCAAAAAGAAAATTTTGGTTCTCTTTCCCTCATTGCAATCAATGTTGGCTCCACTATAACACCCTTTTCTCTGTTTGATTCCCTTTCCACCATTGTCAAGAACAAATGTCGAGTTGATCCGATCATTACTAAACAGAACACACCAAAAGTAAGGTCCGTGGTGGTTTCCGATCAAGCCGACCCCCACTTCGGAGTGATTTTTATCTCTCAAGACGGATAAAGTTTTGTGATCTCGAACTAGGACACGAGAAAATGCTTCTAAAGGTTCAACATACTTAGATTGACATCCCACAATCCTTCCGGTTATGGTGCCGAAGGTCGGTAACTCCACGCCGCAGTTAGGTGCAAAGATTTCAGTGAAATTATTTTCCGATGGTTTGCATTTTAAAGTATTGTTACTGGTGCAATTTCCTTGGCAGTGTTCAATATATTGTAAAGCTATGCAGCTGAGACCAGCATTGTCATTCAGTTGCGGAAGCTTTGCAAGTGTTCGGTTCTGATTGATGATATTGACAAGCTCGTTCGCAGGATTTCCTGCAACAAGCGAGAGATAGAATTAAGGTAAAAATACCCTTGTGGAGAAACTAAGTGCGACAACAACTTAATGATCTAGGATTTGAGGCATTGTTCCACCATTACACATACAAAAATTGGAAAAAAGAAGAAGAAAAGATTATAGAAATTACCATGGTGCTTGGCGGAAACCACTGCAGAAAAGAGCAGGTGAAGAATCAGGAACCATTTGCAGCAACTAATACTCTCCATCATAAGCTGAAACTGGTGGTGCAAAATCCTTGAATTTCACTGGATGGGTTCTTCTCTTTTTCCAATCTCTTCTACTGATAGACGGACTAAACCGGAGAGAAACCAGTTTCAAGAATTGAGTTTTTTTTTTTTTTTGCTGTAAATCTCAACTTTCTTATACAAAATAGAGTGAAGACAATTATTATGAAATCTTAAATCTTTTCTTCTCTACTTTTAGTTAAAAAGAAACCAGGAAATAGAGAATAAACAGTAAAAATGGAGTACCTCAACACTCGAGAAAACTGGTTGTTGCTTTGATATTGTTTAAAGAATAGAGTAAATTGTAAAGGTTATTGATGGAATATTGATACAGCTTATTCTGAGGAATAAAGATTAAACAACTATTTTAGACATGATTGAATGTTGAAGAAACTGAATACAAATTACAAAAGTTGAGAGTGTGGACAAAAGTAAAGTAGCCGTTGGCTGAGTTTGGTCTCACTTCTCTTTTTTTTGTTTAGGAAAAACAATAAGAAAAAGACAATGCTATCTGGATTCTGGACTCAGTATGTCCCATAAAAAGTTTACCAAAAAAAATTAAAAGAAAATATTTTACTCGTATGTCCCATAAAAAGTGGTCATTTCATATTTAGACGGAAGAAGTATCAAGTAACTTTGGGTCGTTAGGCTGAGTCTAGTGGAGGAGGTAAGGGCCGGGGTACTTGTACAATCCCGCCACGTCACTCAGGGGTAAGGTCTTAGTTTAGTGGTGAGGGAGGTAACAATCCTCCAAAAGTGTTTTATTTATATAAACCACTAAAGGTGGGCCCAAAATCTGATATTAATATATTTTATTAGTTTTTTTTTATTTTAGGAGCCAGAAACGTGAAGAGTCTTCACGAATCTCATTGAGAACCGCAAATTTGTGTTTCTCAATGAAAATTGTGATGGGAACGCGCTCCTAACAAGAAATAAACGCGCTCCTGACTGGGGAGGAACGTCTCACTCAAATACCCTTAATTTCCCGTTGTCATAAAATTTGATTGAAGCATATCTAATATCCGACTAAATATCCTACAACTGTATATTTTCATATCTTCACATCTTTATCTAATATATCATATACCCAGCTCCAATATATTCTAGGTCAGAACGTTTTAGTTTTAGTCTTTTATATCTTATCTAGAAGTTAGTGTCAGTGTTTATCTCAGACTCTGGATACAATGGTCTGTATGTTAACAGATACTAGGCTAATGAATATTTCATCTCCTACACGTCTAGTCTACACATATATTTCATGCTGTTGTCTACACTTAAATTAATGGATACTAGGCTAATTAGTATTTCATGTGCTGTCTTCCAGCACCAAATAAGAGATATATTTCATGCTGTTGTCTTCTTTTTTGTTTATAAATTTAGGAAACTAGTAGTATAACTAAACCTAATTTACGCCCCGATGCGTTCCTCGAATTTCATATTTTAAAAATTTAACGATTCGCGTTTTCGTTCTCGTTCCCGCTCCTGGCTACTAAGTGATTTATTATAATACATTCTATTTCTGGCGAAGATTCAATCCTCGCTTATTTTGAAATCCCCTCCCACCTTACCTGCTTTCGAGCAGAGAGAAAGGGGATTGAAAATTTGCAGGGATTTAGCCGCTGCTTTATGTCACTATCATTACCTCCAATCTCTCCACTACACTCAGCCTTATAAGTAGTGGATGTAGTCTATCAAGTAAAAGTTTGGCATGAGTTCTTCAACATATACAAGCATTTCGTCCAGATAGGCAGTCTCCTGGCGAAGACCCCAGAACTTGACCAGTTAGGTCCGATCATAGCACATGTCGCCTCATACTGACACACAAAATGTGTAAAATAAAAGATAATAATTTAGTAATTAGAAGGAAATTAGACTCATATGGTAGCATTTGTAGTAAAGGGTCAGTTCCACCACCGATACTTTCTATCTATGATTTTTATGATTTTTCGTACGGGTACGGTACAATATGTTAGTTAATCTAATTGACCGGTACTAAATCTCATATGAGCCCCACATCACACGGTGAGCGTGACACTCTCCTCAAATTAAATTAGATAAAAACTTTGGGCATTAGTAAACCTGGTGAAGACATTTGGCGGGACTCTATTGGTCGGAACATTAAAAGTTCAATAACACTCTGTTTACACCCAATATTTAACCGGCCGTTTGCAACCCTGTTAGACAAAAAGTGGGAACACAATACTTCCATTGAGATCCAAAGCTCATAAATTTTGTTATACTTGGTTTACACCGAAAACTTAACTGGACGTTACTAACACCAGTTAGGTGGACAAAACATCCGCGAGAAGCTAAACCTAAAACTTGCAAGATTTCCTACATCCTTATAAAACTCGAGCTCCTCACTTCCTTCCGCCACAGACTCTCCTCTACCACATTCATACTTCATCCTCTTCGAGAAGTCTAACTGAAGATCGTTGTTGCTCTCTCAGTTCAGGTTAAACATGGACTCTCTTAAACTATATCTTTCTTCCAGTCTCTCCTCTTTCTTTTCCTCATTCTCTCCCTTTTATCTTTCGAGAACCCTAATTTTCCTTTGTAGTTGGGTTATCTTATCTAATTAACTAACTCTTCTATTTTGTTCGCTGCACAGATTAATGGTGTTTGTTTAGCAATCTTTGCAACAAGTCAATTTTACCATGTATTATTCTTTTAATTTGATTTCATTTCTGTTATTGTCAAGCTCCAACAAATAACAAGTAATATGAGATTACTGAGTAATATGAGTCATTTTATGCTTAGGAAGATTGGGTTTCAATCCAAATCGATTAGGGAATTCGAGCAAGAAACATAAGTGACAGAGTTATCTCCATCACCAGCTCAGAGAACGAATATCAAGTGTTTGTAATAATGCATGAACCATCATTTCTTCACCAAAAGTTGTTGTTGTATCCAATAGTTCTATTAGGTGTTTCCGAAAGTTTTTTCTTTTGCGCAACTGACCTATTATTTTTTACAGATTGTCCCATTGTACTGGATACGTATACAATACTTGGTTTTTGCATCAAGCTTACATGCATTAAGTAACTTCTAAAGGAGGACACGGGAAATAGACATCGAATATGACTTTCGAAGGAGAACAAGGGAACGTGTAAAAGAATGGTGGTGAACGGGTACGTAAACCTATTTCACTATTGATATAAGTTGAACCCTATTAAGGCGAGACCTTAGTCGGTGACTTATACCATTTCACAAATATTGTAAGAAAATTATGGAACTTCAAAATTTAACCAAATATCTTAGTTCTAAGAGACTATCTAAACAAGTATTCTTTATCTTCAAATTTTTGTTAAGTTGCAGTTTGTGGTTTAGCTTTAAAAGTTTGTGGTGTGGAAATAAGTAGTAATATTGTAAAATTAGTCGCTTGAATCTAGACATATCTGTTAGAGCACTGCTCAGTCGAACTCGCAAGCGTTGCTATCTCAAGCTTGTTTGTCAAGTTTAGTTAATCAAAACTATATACTTCATTCTAATCTACTTATAGCTATGTCTCGGATTAGGATAAAATGTGTAGTTGAGCTTTAGACTTCATGGCGTTCACCAATTGAAGACGAAGATCTACTGAGGAGATTGGAGGAACTTCATCAACAAAAGGTATGTGGAGACTAAAACTTACCTATCACTCAGAAGTCTATTTTATTCTATCTTCTAATGATACTAAGTCGTATAGCTATATAGACTTTTACATTGTACACATTTGATATTTCGAACCGAGTTTATCTCGCTTATCTTTTTCTCGAAATATGTGTTGGAAGCTTTTTGCTTTAGCTATGTTCATCATATTCTTGACGAGTTTAGTTGGAAACAATTTATTTGTTGGAAACTAAATATAATGTCAAAAGATGACCATGTGAAAATTACCTTGAACATCGTATATGATTTATGTGAGACACTCATTTGATGTTAACTAGAGAAGTTTCGTATTGATCATTCGATCACTTGAAAATTACTTGAAGTTAATGGTTTGTGTGAGACAACCATTGTCGTTTTCCAAGGATGTTTCAATGATTGAAATGAGACTTTAGAACAATTACCCATGTCTGGATATAACACGGTACGCATACCTAGTATGCGAATTGTATTGCAATGATTCAGGTCGGAACTCTTGTTTGCATACCTAGTATGTGAACGGGTTTACTTGAGAAGGTCCAGAAATCTTGTTTGCTTACCTAGTATGCGAACGGGTTTACCTAAGTTGGGTCCGGGACGTCTGTTTGCGAACCGGGTTTGCGAACGGCTTGACAGGCCAAGGTCCGGAGCTGCTGTTCGCGTACCTGGTTGGCGAATACAGTGGTAAAGTTCTAGAATAGGTCATGTACTCATGAACTAATACATTTATGATTTAAGGAATGCAATCTTTTCAAATCGTGAATTAATGTTTCATGAATTGATTCTTGTATAAGTACTTTGTACGATTACGAATCAAACTGATTTCGTTTAAATTTGTTCATATATTTTTCTATGAGATAGTGAACAATTGAACAACTCTACTTGAAACTCATTTAGATTCATTTTATTATCTTTCATGATTGATTGATCTTCATATTTGATCTAGAAGTGTTAGATGAATACGGCTAAGACAAAAGTGTTCATATGGCTAACTTCGGTTAACTATTATTGAGCCAACTCAATATTGACGTTTAGGTATGGTAACCCATATATAAATGAAGGTGTACTTCATTTGTGTGTAACAAGCTAAGACCATCTAACGATGGAGATTGATTGCTTTATTTTTAAGCAAACTTAGCTTGAACTTTAAATCAGGTTTTCATCCAACGGTGAATATTGAATGCTTTGTTACTAAGCTATCTTAGCTTTGATTGAAAGCAACCCTGATTTGAAAGACTATATAAGGGAGAACTCTAGCAATAAGAAAACCTAATCCACACATTTCTGTGTGTTCCTAGTTGTGTACTAGAGTCGATTCTCCTTTAACCTAGGTTTTTCCTAAAACCATTATAGGTTAACGACTTGAAGACTTTATTAGGATTCGTGAAGCCAGATCCAACTATTTTCTCTGTAGTTGCATATTCGGATCGTACTTGTTCTATCGTATTGAGTTTTATATTCTCTAAGATTTACTCGAGATTTATCTCCGATAGGTAAGATATAAAAATTAATCACAACATATCTTCGTCTCAGACTCTTGTGATTCTGCAATAACTTTTCATGTTAATCAGTTGGGTTCTTGTGAGGTGATTGATATTTCTAGGCTGCTCTTCGGGAGTATAACACCGGATTATCAATTGGTTCATGTTCATATTGATTTATCAATAAACGGAACAAAAACCGAATTAAGAATAGACATATCTATGGGAGACATATTTGTTTATAAATCTTCGACTTTGGGTCATAACAATTCTTAGTTGTGGGTGAGATCAGCTAAGGGAATCAAGTGCGGCAGAATCCAGCATGGTTCAAGAGGCGTAGGAACGCGACTGTACCTTAATCGGTGTGAGACTTGGTTAAGGTTCAACTACATTCCAGTCCGAAGTTAACTTGTAGTAGGCTAGAGTCTGTAGCGGCTTAATACAGTGTCATGTTCAAATCTGGACTAGGTCCCGAGGTTTTTCTGCATTTGATGTTTCCTCGTTAACAAAACTTCTGGTGTCTGTGTTATTTCTTTTTCGCATTATATTTGTTTATATAATTGAAATATCACAGGTTGTGCGTAGTTCAATCAGTTGATAAATCCGACCTTGTTTGTTGGATATAACTTGATTGACACTTGGGCATTGGTCTTTGGTACCGTCCAAGTTATTTATCATATCAATCAGGATTGCAAATTTCTATCTATTTGATTTGATGATTGTATTGAGAAAGAGATAAAGCTCTTTGATATATCTCTTGATTGAGCTCGCTTGTAAGTTGGTGCTCTTGGAATTATATTGGAGCTTAGTACATAAAGATTTCCAAACGAATTATTGGGTGTGGTTGTTATACTCCTGCTTTTTCAATTGGTGTCAGAGCAGGCAAACACGCTAAGACCTCATAAGTCAGTGGTTGTAGCAATCTGACTATATGGACAGAAGTTCTATCTTTATAAACGTACCGCCAGTCTTCGATGACTCGAATTACTTATGATGAAAAATCGTTATGCGTGCCTTTTTTTCAAGCGCGTGATTTTCAATCACGGGTTCGTGTTGTTAATGGCTAAAATTTTCCATTAGTTACAGTAGACGGTGTAACTGTTGCAAAGGATATTGGTAAGTATGATCCTGTCAAGATTCTCGCTGAAAAGCAAAATTCTGACGGATTAAATGCTATCATCCATGCCATTACCCCAGATTTTCAACACCATATGACTACGTGTACTCGGTCTAAAGATGCTTGGGATATCTTACACACCGTATTTGAAGGGAATACCTCTGAGAAAGAATCAAGTCTTCAAAACCTAAATTATGATTGGGAAAACCTTCGTGTGGCTGATGAAGAGTCATTTTATGAGTTTAATCACTAAGTATCTGAAATTGTTAATGTATCTTTTGCATTGGGTAAGACTATTCCTGAAAAGGACGTTGTGATGAAAATTCTTAGATCGCTACCAGCTGGATAAATATTCTAAGAAACATGCCATCGTTGAAGGAAATAACCTTGAAACTCTTTCCAGAAACTCACTTGTTGGAAAGATAAAAATACTTGATCATGATCAGAACACAGTCAGAATATCTGCGTTCAATATTGTGACCAATACAAGTTAATCTTCTAACTTGTCTTGGGATAATGAATGTTGTTCAAATCATGTTGATCTTAACAGATCATTGATTACACAAAAGATCAAGGATATTGTGAAGAGAAGCAAAAGATCAGAGAAACGATGCTCTATCTCTCTGATGCTTCAGATGATTCAATACAAGAAGAAAAATCATGTTAGTTCGTCAATAACATGCATACTTCTGAAGTTTGCACAGAAAATTCCGCTCTCTCAGCAGAAACTCCTATAAACTCAAATTATGATTCAGAATATGAGTCTGACACTGAGATTTTGGAATTCTTGGATAAAGATGAAGAAATTCACCAAGAAAATCTTCAATTAAAGAATTTGTTGGAGAAACTTGAATCATCGCTTCAGGTGAAAAATCTTGAGATTGATAATCTTAATGATAAATTTACCAGAACCCTATCTCAAAAGGAAAGAGAGATTGATACTCTTAAGTGTGACTTGGAAAAGTTGTCTGGAATGTCTGTTAGAGCATAACCCGGTTGAACTCTCCAAGTGTTGGTATGTCAAGTTTGGTTGTCATATTTTAGTGTGTCAAAACTCATCTAAAGTCGCTTGATTAAACACTAGAGTCAACTTTGAAAAAGCGGGGGTCTAACAACACCACCCAATATTTCTCCTAGCAATCTATATGGACTAACTCCGAAATACTTTGCTAGAGAATCAACAACCAAAGGTTGGATTTCCAATTGATGATCACGAACGCACAACCTATATTATTTCAATTGTATAAAATATAATGGAAAAGAAATAACACAGACACCAGAAGTTTTGTTAATGAGGAAACCGCAAATGCAGGAAAAACCCTGGGACCTAGTCCAGATTGAATACACACTGTATTATGCCGCTACAGACACTAGCCTACTCCAAGCTAACTTCGGACTGGACTATAGTTGAACCCCAATCAGTCTCCCACCGATCCAAGGTACAGTTGTACTCCTACGCCTCTGATCCCAGCAGGATACTGCGCACTTGATTCCCTTAGCTGATCTCACCCACAACCAAGAGTTGTTATAACCCAAAATCACAGACTTGATAATAAACAAATCGTCTCACACAGAAAAGTCTATCAAAGGATAAATCTGTCTCCCACAGATAAACCCTAGGTTTTGTTCCGTCTTAAGATATGAAATCAAGGTGAGCAGGAACCAATTGATAATCCGGTCTTATATTCCCGAAGAACAGCCTAGATTAATCAATCACCTCTCTACAATCCTTCCTGACTACACAGGCGGTTTGTCGAGGAATCACAAACAGTTAGACGAAGATGTTTGTGACTTTATTATCTTTCCTATCTGAGAACTCTCACGATCTCAAGCCAATCAAAGATTGTACTCTTACGATAGAAGATGCAAGATCAGATCACACAACTACAATAAAAGTAGTATCGGTCTGGCTTCACAATCCCAATGAAGTCTTTAAGTCGTTAACCTGGTTTTAGAGAAGAAAACCAAAGGTTAAAGGAGAATCGTCTCTAGCGAGCGCACTAGTATCACACAGACGGTGGGAATTAGTTTTTCATAATGCTAGATGTCTCCTTTATATAGCCTTCAAATCAAGGTTTTGCCTTAGTTACAAAGCAATCCATATTCACCGTTAGATGAAAACCTGATTTAGATTCAAGCTAATATTTCTCAACCGTTAGATCGAAAACTTAGCTTGTCACACACACTTGGGTAGACGTTTACTGGGTTTGTGAAAACCATGCCCAAACGTGTACGTGTATGTTGGTTCAACATAGTAACCCAAAAGGTTAACCATATGAGCAATTCATATTAACCTAGTTCTTCTTCACCATAACTAGTTCAATTGACTCAAATGAACTAGTTAGAGAGTTGTTCAATTGCTATGAGATCTTATGTAACTACACAAGACACAATTGAAACAAAGATGATTCGATTCGATTGAATCGGCTCATGAACTTTATAGCCACGGTTTGCATAAAGCATTCCTTAGTAATTTAAGTTTCATGTTCAGAGCACATCTTTAGATCATAACCACTTTAGCTCACAAACAAGTTCGCGGACTTAAGACAGCCGGTGGAGTTTTCCAAACTCAGCAGAAAATCTCGGCAAAAAGACTTTCGCCAGTTCGCGGACTAGGTTCGCGGACTTACACGCAAACGAGTTTTTGGAAAATCCCAGAAGAAATTCTCGGTACAAGAACTTCCGTCAGTTCGCGGACTGGGTTCGCGGACTTGGCAAAGCCAATTCCTACGGTTTCTCTCAATCAATAAAAATCGAAAACTTCGGATTAAGGAATATATGGTTATGTAATCTAAACTCTCATTCCAATCATTGAGACATTCTCAGAGGACGTTATATAGCCGTTATTCACAAACCGTTTCACGTCAGAGCAATTCTCAAAGTAATTGAAACTTTTCATGACTTTCGTCACTAGGTGAAGATAAACTTGATCAAAGCGAAACGCTTTACCAACACATGATTTCGAGAGATATATAGGCGAGATATACTCCGCTCAAAATATCAAATGTGTATGGTTCAGTCTATATAGCATACGACTTTTGTCTCATAAGAAGTAGGAGATAGAAGAGATAGACTTTTGAGTGATAGATAAGTTCAAGCCTCCACATACCTTTTTGTTGATGAAGTTCCAACGTTCCTTGAGTAGATCTTCGTCGTTGTATGATGAATCGCCATGAAGTCCTTGAGCTCAACTACACTTTTCTATCCTAGTCCGAGACTTATCTATGTAGGCTAGAAATCAAGACTCATAGTTTTGATTACTAACATTGACAAACATGCTTGAGATAGCAACGCATGCGAGGTCGACCGAGCTATGCTCTAACAATCTCCCCCTTTGTCAATTTTAATGACAAAACTATTAATACATATGGAATACAAAAAAGATAAACTTTAGTGGCTCCTATTCCATGGTCTAATCTTCAACATTCCCTAAAATCTTCGTCCTTCCAAGTACTCCAATGATCCCAAAGGTTGTAAGTTTAGCATCACCGTTGTTGAAGATCCGTAGCTATAACAATGAGAGAAATCGAGATTCTCGATCATTATTATACAGTGTCATAGTATTATTATGTAACATCAAAGTCCAATTGTATCACGACTTTAACAATAATACTATGGTGATATGTATCACTCCCCCTTAGTCAATACTCCATCTCGATCATGGAAACCACTCCCCCTTACACAATGATCCAAAAACCATATGTATTTGTAGTGTGAACTACAATATTTCTCCCCTTTTTGTCAATAAAATTGGCAAAGGTACAAGAACGGGATCATAATGAAATTTCCACAAGAGACATTTCATAGACTAAAAGAAAAATACATACCAACTTAATTTAGATGCAATCATAAAGCCGAAGCTAAATGAATTCATCAAGGAGTTTTAAGATACAAGATAACCCCAATAAAATTCCACAGCCGCACACCCCACAAGATATTACCATTAATCACAAGTTCAAAAGAACTATCCCCCATTTGATGTCATTCCCGAAAGAACAACAAGAGTGACCTTAATTTCTAAAGAAAAGAAGGATTTTCAAATTGGACACCAAAAACCATAGAAATGATTTTCTATATCCAAAACTCAACCAAATTAATCACAAGAAAACCCATGATTAATTTAATTGGGATACGCATCTAAATCAAACCACAAAAGTGATCAATTTAATTGAACGTGCTCAACATAAGTAAACTTACGGAGCTACGACTAAGGTAATCATACGGAGATAACTAACTTAATCGTTCACATACTCAACATAAGGAAAAACCTTACGGAATATACGACTACATCAACCAATAGAACATGATTAGTATAGCCGTTCATATACTCAACACAAGAACTTGTGAAATATATGAAAACTCAACTAGACAAATTACAAGAGAACTTATAATTAATCTAATTAGAATACAAACAACCAAACTAATCACAAAAGTAATCAATTTAATTGTCAAAGGACTTTGCTCGACAAAAGAAGACTTTCAGAGCAAATAACTAAATAACCAATCAAGATGATTAATTTAGTTCAAGAATGCTCAACATATAGCATCTCATGGAACAACCAACAAGGCCAATATTAATCGACATAGTTGTAAGGTGCTCAACATAAGATACACAATGGAGCCTTCACGGTAAAACATAACAAAATCGATCAATGAAGATCAATACCGTGGATAACATACAAGGATCTATTCTATTTTCCATCATAACGACATAATAGACTTTATCCTTGTCAAACAAAATATTTTATCCTATTTTCCATCAAATACATGACTGCATAGGCATAACTTTTGTAATTGTCAAAAGTCCATTCGTCCTTTCATTAATACGAATACCAATTCATGAACGACTTTACTTTTGACAGCATATGGGACCTTCAAGTTCATGGACGCAAACAATACATATCACATAATCAAATTGCAATATCACAAAATCATAACGATCAATACTGCAATAACATCATCCTCCAAATATTTTTAGAATTTAATACCAATAAACCTAAAAAATAACATAAGAAGATGAAAACAAAAATAGCTATCTGTAGTCACAATCATCGCTATTGAAGGCACTAGTTATTCTTCCAACTAATCCATAAAGAAGACATACTAGGTATCCACACTTCTTAAAAATAATTTCAGTTACCTTGAATATTCTTCTCGTATTCCCTATATTCTTCAAGCTCATCTTCGGTTAGGTCAATCCTTGATTCAAGACTATCCATTTTCTCCTCGAGTCTTTTAGAAGAAACTTCAAGTACATTTTTCAGAGCACGAACTTGTTTCAAGACGAGATTCATGATTGAAGAGAGCTTATCAAACTGAGAGACATAAGGGTTCTCATCAGAAGAAGAGACATGTTTGTCATAGCACATCTCATTGTCAGAAGAATCGAAACGAATCTTCTTCGAAGTAAATAGAACCGTCCATACATCACTTTCTTTACTTGAAATACTAGAGGAGGACATGATAGAGAAGATGAAATGAGAATGCTGAATAGGTAGAGCTTTAAAAAGAAATACAGGTGTAGAATTCCCAGAAACACCCTTTTTACCAAACCCTAACAGAAGTTGGTTATCCAAAAAGCTGAAGACGTTCATGAACAAGACCTGGTAAAAGCACAAATAGAAAATAACAAGATTATATTACAGTCCTCTTGTATATCATGATTCTTGTATAAGAGGAAGAGAACACAAGAATCATTTTTCAACAAGATTACTGAGCATAAGGCCTCCAATCTAAGGTTGGACTGGGATAATCTTTGCAAAGAGAGAAACCATCCATTCCACTAGGTTTCTGCTTATTCAAAGGAGAGTTATGAAGAACTTTCTTATCCATTGTAATCACAGTTTTAAAAAACTTGACTGCAGATCTTTGCAAATCCTGCACCGTTTTTGAAAACACCTTTTGATGAAAGGTAGACTTCCTTTTCTTTTCCAGCATACAACGGTTAGCCAGTGGTGGCTCTCTAAAAGAGTCACAAACATTATACCTGCAAGTGCACAGGGTCTAGTGTATAGAACAGGGCAAGCAGGGTCTATCCACAGAGACAAGGTGTGAGTAAGCTGAAATCTTCCTAAGCTAAAGTTATCTAAACAAGTAACTAAGTGGCAGTGAGATAGTGAACCAAGGAATAACTGTGAAAACAATGGCATGGAGCCAAAGGCAGTGAAGTAAAGAAAAATCAGTGGCAAAGGATAAGAAAAACGTAACCAAAACAGAACATGGGAGAGAAATTGTGGATGGGAATGAAGTGTATGGAGATGGATGAGAATTCCCTTCACCTAGCTAGTTCACCTAGGTTAACCTTGTCATGTGTCTAGTTAACTACCTAAAGTCCTTGGATTAACCCCTAGCATTGCCTATCTGATTAAAGCATAAACAATCACAGGTCAATTAGGTTCTAGGCCTCTAACTAATATGGTTTGTTAATCCCTCAGACTATCACTGACCCCTAGCATTAATGGTCTGTTTAAAGCACCACTAATCACAAGCCAGTGAACCCTTGGAATGTCACTAACCTAAGTGTTTTGAGCTCAACAGGATGTAACCCAAATGGTTAACCAACATGGTTCAATGGTCTTCTCACCCTAGTGGTGGATTAGAACATAACAAACATGGTGATTAACATAACATGATTAAAGTATCAAACATCACAAAATTAACAGTAACAGTAAACCCTAAAAATTAAAATTGAAGAACCCTAAATTGATTTGAAATGGAAATTGAAATTAAACATGAAATTAACCCAATTAGGGGTATCTCGGATGACCCAAGAACCCCTTTTACATTCCCTGCAACTTGCCTTTTATAGCTTTTCAAAAAGCCTTAATTTTGTGAAACCCTAAAATTCGAAAACCTAAATTTTTAATTGAAAAAATTCCTTACTGTTCTCGCGATTTTGATGTCGACCCATGCTTTATCTTCTCTTCCTCCTGCTCCTGCTACGTTTCTAGCTTCATAGCCATCAACCTAGTTCGTCACTTTCACACGCCAATAGTGAGAAGAGGGGCGTGAAATCGACGAACTCGACTGATAGCTAGTAGGGGAGGTCAGTGGTGATGATGGGTTTTAGTTGTTAAGGTTGTAGGGTGGCTGTGGTGGCTGGTAGGGGCGGAGAAGGTGGTGGCAGGGAGTAGGTGGATCTGTTGCAGAGGGATGGGGGAGAAGATGGAGAAGAAGGTGGTCGATGGAAAATTGGGTAAGGTCTGTTTGGCTGACGGGTATAGGTGTTAGGTGCTCGGGTGTTGGGCGGTTGTAGCAAATTGGATGAACAGCGAGGATGAGCCGTGGGATGTGGAGATGATGGATCGATCTAACGACGAGATGGAAGGAAGCGAGGAGCGACCGTTGGATGCGGAAGTACAACGAAACTGACGGCTCCAGATGGAGTTAGGTGCTATAGTGTTTTTCAGGATCTTCAGATTTTGATGCACTATGATGAAGCGACCGTGCGATGCTGAGATGATCCAATCCGACGGCTGAATATGAAGGCGGGTATGGATATTGGAAATGGGTTTGGGTGAGGGTTTTGGGCCTTGGGTATGCCAAGCCCATATCTTCTTTAAGAACAATTCTTCTTCTTCAAGCCCATTTCTAGCCTTTTGGTCTTGCGCACAACATTCTTCGCGGCTTCCTTGTGTGATTCCTCTTGGCTTCCACCACTTTTCTGCTCTTTTTGCTCCGCTATTCATCCAAACTTTATTTATTACCTAAAAATGCAAAATTAGTTAATAAAAATATTTATTCTTGAAAACAAAGAAAATACAGAATATGGGATAAAATGTAAAATTAATGCACAAAAGATGAGTTAAATGCCAACAAAAAGATATAGAAATATGCACTTTTTAGGACTCATCAGCCAGGAAGGACTGTTTTTGATTTATCGTGCTAAGATAATCCTTAGATAAACTCAAATGAACAGAGAGATTTGTTAGATCCTTTTCCGAGAAACTCCTGGAGTTCAACACAAAGTCAGAAGAGGTTTGTTGACCCAACTCATGAGACACAGACGGACATGTCATGAATGAATCATGAGAATGATTTTCAGCAAAAATACTGTGAGAGCAATCATAGATTTCCTCAGGACAATAATCAAGAGTATTCATACATGCTTTAGTTATCTATCTTACCCCCGTTTCTGGATATTTCGAAGTGACTTGAACAATTTTATAGCACGTAAGACCAGTTTCCTTAGTACGAATTTTCTGAATATTCTTATCCTTTACATTGACTAACGGAGTTTCTTGTTGAGACTTTCTTTTGCTACGTCTGAGTATTTTCTTAAGTTTCTGTATAAACAGAGACAACGTAGAAATAAAACAATTCTCACTTTTCTCGTTTGTCAATTTAAGACGACATGTCTTACAATCAGGAGAAGTGACATGATTGCTAGACAATTGATGGTCATTTCTTGACATGCATTCGCGATCGAAAATCCTAAGTTTTCCGACAAGTGTGTTTCGCGAAAGTGTATAAAGGTTATTTCCCTCAACGATGGCATGTCTTTTGGATTCATATCTGGATGGCAGCGATCGGAGGATTTTCATCACAATTTCCTTTTCAGGAATGGTCTTACCCAATGCACATGATGCATTAACAATTTCAGACAGTTTGTGATAAAAATTGTCAAACGATTCTTCTTCTGCCATATAAAGGTCTTCCCATTCGGAATTAAGGTTTTGAAGCCTAGCTTCCTTTTCACTGGGGTTACCTTCAAATACGCTTTCCAAAGTATCCCAAGCTTCTTTGGATGTGGTGCATGAGGCCACATGATGTCAAAGATTTGGGGTAATAGCATGCAAGATGGCGTTCATCCCGTCGGAGTATTTCCTTGCAGCAATTAACTCGGTAGCATCATACATAAAAAAATCTTTAGGTACAAATGCATCTCTTTCCATAACAACGGGAGTTTCATATCCATTCACAACATAAATCCATGATTGGAAGTCACGCGACTGAAGAAATATGCGCATAACAACTTTCCACCATAGGTAGTTTAAGCCATCGAAGACTGGTGGTACGTTTACACAGATAGCACCTTTGTCCATAGAGTCAGATCGCTACAAACACAGACTGATGAGGTCTTTAACATGTTTTCCAGCTCTGATACCAATTGAAAAAGCGGGGGTTTAACAACACCACCCAATATTTCGCTTAGCAATCTGTATGGACTAACTCCGAAATACTTTGCTAGAGAATCAACTAGACAGTCAGACTCAATCTATATAAAAGTATCTCAAGGAGTTAATATCTCTCTCTTGATTTGAGTTTTACTCAAGCTAAAATCAATAGCGAGTCTTTATCAAATATAAGGAATAACTTGGACGATACCAAAGACCAATGTCCAAGGATCAATCAATATCAATCAACAACCAAAGGTTGGATTTCCAATTGATGATCACGAACGCACAACCTGTATTATTTCAATCATATAAAATATAATGCGAAAAAGAAATAACACAGACAACAGAAGTTTTGTTAACGAGGAAACCGCAAATGCAGAAAAACATCGGGACCTAGTCCAGATTGAATACACACTGTATTAAGCCGCTGCAGACACTAGCCTACTCCAAGCTAACTTCGGACTGGACTATAGTTGAACCCCAATCAGTCTCCCACCGATCCAAAGTATAGTTGTACCCCAACGCCTCTAATTCCAGCAGGATACTGCGCACTTGATTCCCTTAGCTGATCTCACCCACAACCAAGAGTTGTTGTAACCCAAAATCACAGACTTGATAATAACCAAATATGTCTCACACAGAAAAGTCTATCAAAGGATAAATCTATCTCCCGCAGATAAACCCTAGGTTTTGTTCCGTCTTAAGATATGAAATCAAGGTGAACATGAACCAATTGATAATCCGGTCTTATATTCCCGAAGAACAGCCTAGATTAATCAATCACCTCTCTACACCTTCCTGACTACGCAGGCGGTTTGTCGAGGAATCATAAACAGTGAGACAAAGATGTTTGTGACTTCTTTATCTTTCCTATCGGAGAACTCTCGTGATCTCAAGCCAATCAAATATTGTACTCGTATGATAGAAGATGCAAGATCAGATCACACAACTACGATAAAAGTAGTATCGGTATGGCTTCACAATCCCAATGAAGTCTTTAAGTCGTTAACCTGGTTTTAGAGAAGACAACCAAAGGTTAAAGGAGAATCGACTCTAGCGAGTGCACTAGTATCACAAAGACGTGTGGGGATTAGTTTTTCACAATGCTAGATGTCTCCTTTATATAGCCTTCAAATCAGGGTTTTGCCTTAGTTACAAAGCAATCCATATTCACCGTTAGATGAAAACCTGATTTAGATTCAAGCTAATATTTCTCAACCGTTAGATCGAAAACTTGGCTTGTCACACACACACTTGGGTAGATGTTTACTGGGTTTGTGAAAACCATGCCCAAACGTGTACGTGTATGTTGGTTCAACATAGTAACCCAAAAGGTTAACCATATGAGAAATTCATATTAACCTAGTTCTTCTTCACCATAACTAGTTCAATTGACTCAAATGAACTAGTTAGAGAGTTTTTCAATTGCTATGATATCTTATGTAACTACAAAAGACACAATTGAAACAAATATGATTCGATTCGATTGAATCGGCTCATGAACTTTATAGCCACGATTTGCATAAAACATTCCTTAGTAATTTAAGTTTCATGTTAAGAGCACATCTTTAGATCATAACCACTTAAGCTCACAAACAAGTTCGCGGACTTAAGACAACCGGTGGAGTTTTCCAGACTCAGCAGAAAATCTAGGCAAAGAGACTTTCGCCAGTTCGCGGACTAGGTTCGCGGACTTACACGCAAACGAGTTTTTGGAAAATCCCATCAGAAATTCTCGGTACAAGAACATCCGTCAGTTCGCGAACTGAGTTCGCGGACTGGGTTCGTGGACTTAGCAAAGACAATTCCTCCGGTTTCTCTCAATCAACAAAGTTCGAAAACTTCAGATTAAGGAATATATGGTTATGTAATCTAATCTCTCATTCCAATCATTGAGACATTCTCAGAGGACGTTATATAACCGTTATTCATAGACCATTTCACGTGAGAGCAATTCTCAAAGTAATTGAAACTTTTCATGACTTTCATCACTAGGTGAAGATAAACTTGATCAAAGCGAAACGCTTTACCAACACATGATTTCGAGATATAGATAGGCGAGATATACTCGGCTCGAAATATCAAATGTGTATGATCCAGTCTATATATCATACGAATTTTGTCTCATAAGAAGTAGGAGATAGAAGAGATAGACTTTTGAGTGATAGATAAGTTCAAGTCTCCACATACCTTTTTGTTGATGAAGTTCCACGGTTCCTTGAGTAGATCTTCGTCGTTGTATGATGAATCGCCATGAAGTCCTTGAGCTTAACTACACTTTTCTATCCTAGTCCGGGACTTAGCTATGTAGGCTAGAAATCAAGACTCATAGTTTTGATCACTAATATTGACAAACATGCTTGAGATAGCAACGCATGCGAGGTCGACCGAGCTATGCTCTAACAAACTTCATTTAGGTTAGACTAGAAAGTCTAGGAATGTAGAGACATACAAGTATTACTCCGAAGACCTGAAGAATGTGAATAAGTAGCGAACATAACGACAACATCATCCTCCCACTTGAGGTTAGTAATATTGACTTGAACTATTTCATTCCTAACGTATCTTTCAAGTCGTGCTATATTGAAAACATAACTGCGAAGCTGTATATACTGTAGATATTGTATAATACTCTAGTGATGTGACATGATCATAATAGTATGATCATTATATTAGAGAATTAGACTACGAAGTATAACGCTTATCTTTTGAACTTCATAGATATGACAACGACATAATCTTGTATATATTGTTATGATTATGTGAATGGGTTATGGTGAAGATTTCATCATAGGACACAATGTTTTACATTTGTTTAAAGGAAGTACATTCATTAACTTATTTTATGAATCGAAAGGGAAATCATTAGGCTTATTGGCCCGGCTATTCATTGCAAATCTTTGGATGAACAATATTTGTGAGATGGTAGAACCGATCTTAACTTATGTTATGTATCTTGGTATAACTAATCACAATGCCTGACTTATGATTTGGTATGACTGGTTTTTATTAATTGGTGTAACCGATCCTAAGTAATCACCATGTGTTGGTATGATCGATCCTTGTAATTGGTGTGACCGATCCTAGTAATTGGTGTGACCGATCATGAGTATGTATAATCGATCCCTGTAATTGGTGTAACCTGTACTGGTAACTAGTGTGATCGATTACAAGAAATACCATGCATATATGGAACCGATCCTTGTAACTGGTGTAACCAGTCCTGGTAACTGGTGTGACCGATCTCAAGTATTTCCATATTGAGGTATAACCGATCCTAGTGATTAGTAGAACCGATTGAACCCATGTATGTGATTTGGTATTTGATCAATCATATAGTAGTCTTGGAATACAGGGAAACCAATTCAAAACTTGTTTTGAAGTGTGGTATGACCGATTCCAAGAATGTAAATCCATGTAAATATGAAATAAGGATTTACAGTGAAAAATGTCAACATACTTTGAACACGAGCATTAACTCTTATCATTTATTGTTCAAATATATTCCTTCGTACTCAAGGTGATCCTGTGCCGAAATAAATTGAGAATCTTTTAATAAGGTTTCTGGTTTTATATGGTTTAATTACCAGCAATTAAATGCATATCTCTAGAGAATAAAAATTAGTAATGTGCATTTACTAATTGGATATTTTCTATTGAGAGATTGTTATAGTTTTAAAAGTGGTAGTAAAAGTTCGTTGCTCGGACTTGTAAAGATTTAAAAATAAAAATATATACACAATATTTGTCACAATGGGCGAGAGGTACTGGGACTAGGATTCCGCCAATTTCATTTCTTAAGGTTCAGATAATAATTCTTTTATCAATAATAGCTCGAAAAATATATTAAATATATCGACTCTAATTTATTGCCAAGATTGATTCTCAAAATATTAGGTGTAAATGTTAAGCATGGGACATCAAATCATCTAAGCTAAGCATGACCCATCAAATCAAATCACAACTAATTAATTTAAATCATAATTTCAATTAAAATTAATGCAAAAGTCATGAAAAGAATTAAATATAATTACCCAAGTGTGAAATAAGGCTTCCTCCTTCATCCCAGTATTGGGGTTTCGCTATTCATATCAAACACACACTCAAAATAATAATTCAAGCTCACAAGGTGTTCAAAAGATTGAAAAAGGATAAAAACAGTGGATCTACGACCCACGTTGAGCGTCCAGAAAACAACGACAATACTTTGATGCTGTAAACAACGACACAAGCCTACTTCTGTTGGTGCTGCTGAAAATAAGACTGTACTGGATAGTCTGTTCTTCGTGTTCTTCAAGCTCTTTAATGGCAGCAGCAGCAGCAGAACCCGTTCCTGGATATCGATTGTTTCTGCTCCTCAGAGGCTCTGCTCGACCCCCAACTCTCGACACCCTTTCTCCTTGAACTCAGTGAGCTATTTATACCCAACAGCATCGATATCTTCCATCATAACTCCATATAATCTTCTCTTCAATTCTTTGCAGACGCGAGAATAATATTTTTGATTTTTTTCCTGTTTAATCGAAATCGTGTTTACCAAATATTCTCTTGGCTTCTGACGCTCTCTCAATCTTTCCTAGCTTAGATATATTCGAATCCCATGAGATAACGCACGTATATCCTCCAACAGAATCCAATATTTTCCAAAATATTCTCCCGTGAAAACAGCTCCCGTGTTTGGACTTTGATCTTCTCTCCCGGTCATTTCAGCCCAACTTGATCGCTAAAATCACTTGCATTCGGCCTGTTTAGCCTTAACAGGCTTAGCCCAATAATTTCCAGCGATCGAATCTTCCAAAAACACGTCCAAGAATCGAGTAGAAATTTCATGCAGGCGTGATTGATTTCTCCCGCCATTTTCAAATTCAAATTGTGAAAAGGTGTCCCCTTAGCAAACAGTGGTGTCCCCTTAGGAATTTGGGCTGAAATAGTAATTCTTGGGTCGAAATAGTAATTTTTCTGGTTTCCTCCGGGACATTTCTGGGACGTTTCCGGTACATTTCTGGGACGTTTCCGGTACATTTATGGGGTGCCTTTAGTACTTTTCTTCGGGGTGTAAATCATCACTTTTTGAGCAACTCTTTCCATACAAGGGTATTTTCTCCAAAAACACCTAAACAAACATAAAAACACAGTATTAGTACAAAAATAGAGTTCCAACAATACAGGCATTGAGGACAAATTAGACACAAAAATGTGTCTATCAAATACCCCCAAACTTATTATTTGCTAGTCCTCGAGCAAATTTATTCTTGAAAAGTGACCGAGTTAATCTCGGGTGGGTTTATCAGAGGTGTACCCACAAAAACCAATACTCCAGACCCTAACTATCTACGCAAAATCTTGGAAAGCACTAAAGAACCTCCTTGGTTGGCATACTTATTAATTATAGGAGGAAGTACCCTGATGCGAAATTCCAATTACTGTACACGAGTTTTCACTCAAGCATACTAAAATTCATATAAGTGACAGAGCTCTACTAAGATAGTTTCACGATGGACATCATACTCGGAGTCAGACTAATCACATGAAATGATTAAGAAGATGGAAAAAGAAAAATGTAGATGGTTGAAAAGTGAACGATGTTTCCCATATCTGTCTGAAGGCCACTGCCAGAATGAACCTATCCTAATGGACTGAGATACCGGTCTGACTAATATCAACACAACTGGCATATACAAGGGAACCAGTGGTCAATAACTTAAATCTAGATCAACAAACTGGCAAATACAAGGGAACCAGCAGTTGACTACACATAACAATAACCATTTTTTTTTAACGGCATGAATAGTATTTTTTATCCAAGCGCATGCTTCTTGTCAGTAGATTACACGATAGTTCCCACGGGTCCTGCATTCCACGCTTGCTTAGGCGACGGAAACAGGGAGAACACACGCATATTGATATCCAAGTGTTAATACTTATTCCGATTGGTCTAACTGGTCCAGTCTTTTTTTTTTTTTTTAGTAATCTCAGTCACTCTAATTCACCCTAGCAGTGGTAACAACTTGAATCGTGTGCCCCACCAAATCACTTGAAATAAAAGAAAACTGAAAAGGACTCGACGAGATATGGCGAAACTATCATGTTATTTCTAACACCTGAGCTCTGTGCTTTTATGAATAGATTCTATAGATGTTTCCATCTAGTCAGATTGGTTCCTCAACTCCTAAAACAAAAATGTTTCCATCCACTTAGATTGGTTAGTGCTATCCTTAATAGGCGTAAATTTCTAGGCTCTGGAGTTTATTTATTGCAACTAATAGATTTTCCCATACCCCCAAACTTAAATCTAACATTGTCCTCAATGTTCTAAAGATGAAATTAAAAGCATGAACAAGGAGAAACGGTTACTATTTGAAGCAAAAGAGTTAAGTAAGGATATTACCGTGTTGCATGAGATTGGGTTACCTCCCAAAAAGTGCTAAGTTTAAAGTCTTCAGCCAAACTTAGAAAAGGTTTAGTCAATTCGAACTGTATAACAGTATCCGGAATAACTGCGGGTCTTTAAAACCAAAAAGAGATGACAACAGGAAATTGCAGTGAACCAAGAAAATGAACAAGACTAGCGTGCCCTTACCTAGTTTCCTGATTAAGATATTTATATCTAATTGTGGTTCAGGTTCAGGTTCTATGAAAGGGTCTAAATAAAATATTTTTCTTGGATGCATTTCCTCATAGATTGGATCTAAATTACTAGGTCCTAGAGTCTGGAAAAACTCAAATACGAACTTAGAATCACGAAGTAATAACCTAAATAATTGCGGATCCTCTAAGTCAATCAGATATGACTTACATAATTGACCACAATGAGAGTAGTGGTCATCCTTAAGCAAATGTGTCGATTCTAATTTCCTAAAGCATTTAGGTTTAGTCTCACAACTTAATATTCGACACATTTGAAATCTATATGTTCCCACATTTGGAAGAAAACTATTTGGTGGGAAAACAAAATCAATCTTGGTATTATTGCCTGGGTTAACCACATCAACCAGAGGATGGGTTTCTAACAGTTGAGACTCTTGTTGGATATCATTAGGTTCTGGAAAACGAGTACGAAGATAGTCTCGTAAGATGGGTGAGGCATTGATGTCAAGTCCCAAGTGAGGGATATTTTTAAGAGTTAAAGAACATGGAGAATGATAATCACCCCCAAACTTAGAGTTTTCGGCGTCTCTAGGTAGACTGGTCAATCTCCTAATTTCTATTTTTCAGGTCCATCAATGAAAGTGGGCGATTGATTTTTCTAAGTCAGGTTCATCCCCGCTAATCTCTACGAGTTCTTCTAAGACTATTTTTGCTCTAAATCGTTGACTCGAAAAAGTACTCTCAAGACTGGTTCCAAACCATCATCGGTTTCGTAATCATCGTCTAAAACGGGGGTATCTAGTCAAATCCTCGTCCTTTTGAATAGGTAAATAATTATTAAAATTATTTGGATTTGAACTAGAAATATCATTATAATCATCATCACCATCCTCCTCCTCATCATCATCACATATAATTTTTGATATTCACGAATTCTCAAGCTTTGTTCCCACTACATGGTCTATGTTTATAATATTTCTCATAGATCGTTAGAGGTGATTCCTCAATAAAAGTTGGAGTAATCCATATATCGCTGCCCACGCATATATCACCAAGAGTCATTTCCGAAGACGTCTCTTGATAACGAGAATTTCTAGACATATATTCTCGCAACGTCATCGCAGGTGCGTCTCCTCAAAAGGATTCATCACCGAAGAAATATAAACTACAGAGGGATTCTATACAATCACAAACAAGGCCGACTCGACTCCACCAAAGCAAACCTAAAGATTTCTAGCAAACAAAAAGCATGATGGCTCCACTTAGATTTTCTAGACCAGCTTCTATCTTTCGAAAGGGAATTCGTTGCAATTTGAGCAAACCCCTCTGGAATCAATCCGAGTCAAGTAAGTTGAATTGAGGCGAGGGAAGCTCAGTGGATCTTTGATACCCAAGGCCTCACCGCTATCACAAGGCGGCGCAGTCACGCATTCAACTCACAAAACCATCATGAACTTTGGAGTGTGCTTAAAGAGCAACCAATATTTTCGAACGAGTTTCCTATAAGCTCGTTACCCTATCGGTCTCGTTCTATTCCAAATTTTAAGCTTGGGTTCGCGTTAGGTTTTCGTTTCCTAAGGCGGGCAAGAAGGGAACGGTGATGAAATCCGAACCCTTATCTTGTTTAGGCCAGGCCTTGCCCTTTACTAGGAAAATAAAGACAGTCCGGTTCGTCCTCAAACAATTATCACCTTAAGGCAGACAGTAACCCGCTTGCAGGAGATTCGCGGGTTGTTTCGATTGGACTTACCTCCCGTACCAGACGGGCGATGAACCGTTGTCGTCGACTCGGGCCACGACTCCTATGCCGTGTGCGAACCCGAGGGGCCGAGACGATATAGTATCGTCGTCCTTCCCTGCACACAGTTTATAATAATTTTTTTTTGATAATAATACCCTTCCGTAGGGTTAAAAAAATAAAGTCCAATTGTTTAAAGTCCAAAGTCCAATAAAAAAAAATTACAGTTTTCCTCACACACTCTAAAAAATTAAAAATTAAAATTAAAAATTAAATCCTAAAATTGTCCTTTTTTTCTTCTCTTCGCTTTTCGCTTTAAATTTTTCCTCTCCAAGTCCTTAGTTTTCACTTTGAACCTGCAAAATAAAGACAAAAAAAACGTAAAAAGGAACAAAAATTCTAAAATAAATAACCTAAAAAAAAATCAATCTATACAAATCCGCGTCGGCGGCGCCATTTTGTTAATAGTTTTAAAGTGGTAGAAAAGTTCGTTTCTCGGACTTGTAAAGATTTAAAAATAAAAATATACACAATATTTGTCACAAATGGGCGAGAGGTACTGGGACTAAAGGATCGCCAATTTCATTTCTTAAGGTTCAAATAATATTTTTTTTATCAATAATAGCTCGAAAAATATATTAAATATATCGACTCTAATTTATTGCCAAGATTGATTCTCAAAATATTAGGTGTAAATGTTAAGCATGGGACATAAAATCATCTAAGCTAAGCATGACCCATCAAATCAAATCACAACTAATTAATTTAAATCATAATTTCAATTAAAATTAATGCAAAAGTCATGAAAAGAATTAAATATAATTACCCAAGTGTGAAATAAGGCTTCCTCCTTCATCCCAGTATTGGGGTTTCGCTATTCATATCAAACACACACTCAAAATAATAATTCAAGCTCACAAGGTGTTCAAAAGATTGAAAAAGGATAAAAACAGTGGATCTACGACCCACGCTGAGCGTCCAGAAAACAACGACAATACTTTGATGCTGTAAACAACGACACATGCCTACTGCTGTTGGTGCTGCTGAAAATAAGACTGTACTGGATAGTCTGTTCTTCGTGTTCTTCAAGCTCTTTAATGGCAGCAGCAGCAGCAGAACCCGTTCCTGGATATCGATTGTTTCTGCTCCTCAGAGGCTCTGCTCGACCCCCAACTCTCGACACCCTTTCTCCTTGAACTCAGTGAGCTATTTATACCCAACAACATCGATATCTTCCATCATAACTCCATATAATCTTCTCTTCAATTCTTTGCAGACGCGAGAATAATATTTTTGATTTTTTTCCTGTTTAATCGAAATCGTGTTTACCAAATATTCTCTTGGCTTATGACGCTCTCTCAATCTTTCCTAGCTTAGATATATTCGAATCCCATGAGATAACGCACGTATATCCTCCAACAGAATCCAATATTTTCCAAAATATTCTCCCGTGAAAACAGCTCCCCTGTTTGGACTTTGATCTTCTCTCCCGGTCATTTCATCCCAACTTGATCGCTAAAATCACTTGCATTCGGCCTGTTTAGCCTTAACAGGCTTAGCCCAATAATTTCCAGCGATCGAATCTTCCAAAAACACATCCAAGAATCGAGTAGAAATTTCATGCAGGCGTGATTGATTTCTCCCGCCATTTTCAAATTCAAATCGTGAAAAGGTGTCCCCTTAGCAAACAGTGGTGTCCCCTTAGGAATTTGGGCTGAAATAGTAATTCTTGGGTTGAAATAGTAATTTTTCTGGTTTCCTCCGGGACATTTCTGGGACGTTTCCGGTACATTTCTGGGGTGCCTTTAGTACTTTTCTCCGGAGTGTAAATCATCACTTTTTGAGCAACTCTTTCCATACAAGGGTATTTTCTCCAAAAACACCTAAACAAACATAAAAACAAAATATTAGTACAAAAATAGAGTTCCAACAATACAGGCATTAGACAAATTAGACACAAAAATGTGTATATCAGATATTTCGGAAATATTGGACAAGCTTTTATTGGAATTATGAAAACCGAATTTTGCCATTTATTGCATATCTTGAGAATATTTTCGGTTTTTGAAATTCCTTGATGTCCAAACATCCTTGGTCTGTAAATACCTAAGTTTACATTTCTAGCAAATAATCCTAAGAGCCAGACAAACTTGATTTCTTGTTGTTTCTGGTGGAGCCGTCTATTCGTAGAGGAAAGTATCCTAATTATGTGAAATCTCTTACGAGTGCTTGTTTAAAGACTTATGTGGGATCAAGAAGCTCTACGAGTACCGTTGGTGGGAAACTAGATAATTGCAGTGTTATTAGTTTTCGATTGATTTGATTGACTAAAGGTTATTGAAACTTTGATTACACCTAATTTGTTTATTCTTGAGATTCTTCTCTTCTGATATAAGATTCACTCAAGCTAGATCGAAGTATCGACAGGATCCTTAGAATTGTTGTTAGTGAAAAACGGGGGTCTAACAACCAAACCCAATATTTCTTTTTGAAATCTGTATGGACTAAACCTCAATAATATTCAGAGAGTGAAAACTCAATCAAAGAATAATCTTAAAGAGTTTATCTTCTTTTCTCAAATCAATCAGCAAATCAAACAGATAGAAATCTATGAGCCTGATTGATGTGAGAAATACTTGGACGGTACCAAAGACCAATATCCAACATCAATCAAAATCCTATCCAACAAACAAGGTCATATTTATCAATAATGATTGATTAACGTACAACCTGTGATATTTAAATTATAAAGATAAACAATATAATGCGGAAAAGAAATAACACAGACACCAGAAATTTTGTTAATGAGGAAACCGCAAATGCAGAAAAACCCTGGGACCTAGTCCAGAATAAACACACACTGATTATAAGTTGTTACACCAATTTCCTACTACCTATTCGGACTAGATGTAATACTAGCTTCAGCTGTATTCAAGCACTTACAGAACTCCTAGCAGAACATCGATTCTCCTTAGGAATTCTTCTCATAAATCTTCTAGCAGAATGTTAGTTCTCTTTAGAAGACGCACCAACACGATTGATACTTTTCGATCATTTGTTTTCACAAAAGACCGAATTGATTTCCCTTTAGATGGGAATCAAGGTTTTGGAAATCTTGTGTTTGTTTTGACAAAAACAATTACTAGGTAAAACTAATATCAAAACAAACTTGTAGATTAGGGATTATCATACTCTTCAAAAAAAGGAAGAGAAACCTAATGATTTTACAACAAGAACAACTAGAATAAATCTACAGATATCTTGTTTAAAACTTCTTAAGGATTTTTACGAGATACCTTAATCAAAGTTTTCTTTCTAGCTTCCGTTTTCGACTAACAAGTGTTGGTATACGATCGGAAACTGAAATCTATCAAAACCTAGGGTTTATGATCAACAACTCTTGAATGGTTTTGTATCAGAAGAGAAAACCTTAGAATAGACAATCCTAATTGGTCACTATACGTACTTCTAGAGACGATTAAATTTTGTTATTGATTTTTATTTTTATTTTTGAGACGAAAGTTATTTCGCTGCTAAACTATTATTTTTTTCTGAGATAAAAAAAATTCGTGGCTAAAACTATTTAGGTAACAAATTTGTTTCTTCACTATAAATATATTTAGAGACGAACAAATTTCGCGGCTAAAACTATTTAATGTGACAAATTTGTTTCTTCACTATAAATATATTTGGGGACGAACGAATTTTGCGGCTAAAACTATTTTAAGTGATAAAATATTTTCCTCACCTAAAATACTTGAGTGACAAAATTCTTTGTCATAAAAATTAATAAACAATGTCAATTTTATTTGCTCAGGAAAAGATAGTTTTGGTGGCAAAAAGACTTATCTCGCTAATTAAAAAATTTTGTGACGATTTCTTAAGGACGTCACAGAACACTTTCAACGACTTAATATAGGTGATGAAATTTTTTGTGCCGCTGAATTCTTTTTGCAACGAAGAAATTCTTTTTCTTGACACAATGTTTTGCCAATAAATCACAATTTATCTTAGGAAGGAATCACAAACACTTTAATATGGTAATCAAATAATGTTTGGAGTAATAGCTAACTTGCCTAGATAAGGAAACATCAAAAACTTGACCAAAAATGGCTTCTAGTCATGTAATTGGGCTCAAGTCCGTGAACCGTTACAAACAGTTCGTGGATTGTTTCCTACTAACGAACTGTAACAATTACAACAACACTTATAATGTTACTTTAATAAATCACTCATAACTTCATCGTTATAACTCGGAATTGAGTGATTCTTGGCTCCTTGAATTCGTAAGCTCATTCACTATAACATGAGATCCTTTCTAGGGATAAAGGTTATTGTTACCAAAGTCTTGAATCAAATAACCTCAAGTATATATACATAAATGTACATTTACCGTCATTGGAATTGTTATATAGAGTGAGCATTTATTTCAATAGATTAGAAAGGTAGAATTGAACAAGAATCCAAATCAAATCAATTACCACATACCTTTGTTGATGAAGTCCTTGTTGATGTCTTCTTGTAATCTTTAAACTTCATCCTTCAAGGATAGCTTCGATTCTACTTCTTAGACTTAATCTAGTCCGAAACTATCTTTAGTATACTAAATCAAGAATGCATTTTGGCAACTAAAATTGACAACTAGCTTGCCATAACAATGCTAGTGGGTTCAACCAAGCAGTGCTCTAACAGTTAGATCTAAAGACATCTTGTGATAATTCATTGTTAACATACTCCGTTCTGTGCGTGATTGTCACAAGAGATTCAAGTGGTGTTGTGCAGGCTATTGAAGATTAAAGAATATTTGAAGACGAAGAAGATTTATTATTGGGTTTCGTATCTTGTGAATTGTGTGCACAAACCTTGATCGGCTGGGATCCAACTAGAATCAGATTTATTCGATTGATTAGTTACGTGAGATCGGCATCGCTTTATAGTTTCTCTTTGAGATCTATATTGATTGATTGCGAATCTAGACTTGACTATTTCGATAGTTAAAGTTAGATTGATCTAACCAGGCAAAGTAGTTTATTAGATTACACGGAAGAGCCTTTGCGTATGACTTAAGATATCGTTATCTTGAAAATAATCTAAGGAGTTGTTACCAAACAGATTTGTTGTTCCTTTACTGTTTGGAATACGATCCAAAGGAAGTATACCGGTGCGTGACTTTTGAAGTCGGAAGCGCATGAACTAAGTAGCTAGGGGTAGTATGCTTGATCTCATTTATACGAAGTTGGTTTAGATTTTATATAGCGTCTTAATTCTGAGAGTATTCAATTCTGGACTAGGTCCCGTTTTTTTTTTTGCATTTGCAGTTTCCTCGTTAACAAAATCTTGTTGTGTCTTTTACTTTGATTTCCCAATTATAATTATTATTATAATAAAGTAAAATGCACAAACGTTAATTCCGTCATACTTGATAGTGATCCTACAGAGTTTGGTTATTACCGAACCTATTATCAAGTATCACATTTTGATTGTTGTATTCTCTCGATCTCGTATCCATAGACGATCACATAGAGTGTGAATACCGAAGTTGTTGTATTGTCTCGACTTTGTCCATAGACGATCACACTTAATAAGAGGACTTATAGGTTGAAACAAAAAGATTGTGGTGTATTTGGGTACCCTCGTCTTTTCAAGTTCTGACAAGATCTAAGTAATGTTATTTGGTGGGAAGTCTTTTGGAAACACAAATGGTATAGGGTTCAAAAGCAAGACTGTGAGCACAAAAAATTCCTTTGTTCCAGCCGGTTCTAGAAAGATGGATATAAAACATTGTGTTAAACAGGAAGTCAATCGCGAGAACAAAGATTCATCTCTGAATTGTTTGTTTTGTGGAAACGCGAATCATGTTCAAAGTAAGTGTTGGAAATTCAAGAAGAAGAACTAGAGAATTTCCAAGCTTCAGAATGATATGCAAAGGATGAATCTAGCATTGAGTAACCAACAGGGAACCTCAGATGCCAAGAAGAAGTCTCGGAGAACCAGAGTCATGTGAGGCAAGAAATCTGTTTATACAAAAAACCTTGGTATGTGTCATCATGTGACATAAGAAGTGAGCACTCTGCTCATTCTGTTGCTACCTAACTGTAGCAATGTTTGTATCCTCATTATTTAACTTGAGAATATGAGGATTGCATCAAGTTTGCTCAAGTTTTGTATAATTATATTTCTTTAAATAAGGGTTAGATTAGTTTTGTGAGAAAATATTTTCTTGTTAAAAATAAATAATGGATCATGAACTGTGAGGATTTTTTTCAAAGAGCCTATTAGGGTTTTTTTGGTTCCGGTGGTTTATTTATATTCCTTTGAAATCAAAATGCCCTTCACCCTTTTTCTTTGAAAGATATAGAATCATGGATCCTGTAACCAGAGGTACTACAAAAAGGAATGCAGTGGAAGCAGTTAATGCGTATCTGTGTGAAGGAATCCTTTCCTCAAGGAAGAAAAATGAGAAGTCTACAAAAGATGAAACATGTACTTCCTCTAACTGTTTTTTATCTGTTTGTCAGCATGATAATAACTTAAGGGCTATGGTGAAGGATTTCATCAGCCAAAGAAATGATTTAAATTCTCAATTCATTTCATCTTTGGAAAAGATAGCTCACTACGAACAAATGTTGTCTCTAACAAAGAACACCTTCTGTGAACTAAAAATAGAGCTCAGTGAGTTAACCGGCATTTCTGAAGAGTTGGAAGAATAGAATGATCCTATACTCAATGGCTTTTTTAATAATGAAAAGGAATTCTAGGTAGACGCCCTGAGAAAGCTCTACGATGTCTAGGAAACTTCTTATGAGAATTTATTCTTATGTTTAAGAAGGATAACTAGGGTTTAGAATAACACTAATTGTGATTACACATAGCTATTTCAACGATTCTCATCTTGCAATGTTTTTAGATTTATTTATTTAAATTCTAAAGTTATTTGGAAGATGATTTTTGCAGTATTTAATCTTTTTGATTTCATGTATTGCAACTGCTTATGAGATATATATGTGTTTACGTTCGTGAACTATACTTATCTCATATATGTTCAAAAGTTAAGTCTATTATGTCATTTGCAAATATTGATGAAAGATAGAATAAAATTTTGAAAGTATTCCGAAGTATTGATCTTTAATTGATCCACTTTTATGTGAAAGTACTGTATGGCTCCGTAAGTTTTCGTGTGTTGAGCGTTTCCGATGAAATTAATCAATAAGGTCTCATTGTGGTTAATTTATTCGAGTTTATTGGATATAAATCCATGTGATTTGTTAATGTCCAAGGAAATCCTTCTTTTCTTGTAAAAGTAAGGTCGCTCATGTTGTTCTCTTGGGAATGACATCAAATGGGGGAGAGTTCTTAATTGAACTTTTGCTTAATTGCCATATCTTTGTGGGGAGTGCGGCTGTAGAATATTGTAGGAGTTTTCTTGTATATTTATAAACTCCTTGATGAATATACTAATTTTCGACTATGTGAAATCATCGAAACAAAGTTGATATGTTCTCTTTTAGTCATGAAGTATTTTTTGAAAATTTCATTATGATCCCGTAGTTTTCGTACCTTTGCCAATTTATATTGACAAAAAGGGGGAGAATTATTTGGTAGTTCACACTACATACATATTGGTTATGGATCATTGTGTAAGGGGGAGTGGTTTTCATTGTAATATTAAGTATTGACTAAGGGGGAGTGATACATATCACCGTAATATTATTTCAAAGTTGTGATACAATTGAACTTTGATTATCTATAGTAATACCATGACACTGTATAAAAATGATTGAGAGCATCTGTTTTCTTATTGTTATGGCTACGGATCTTCAACAACAATGATACTGAGTTGAACACGTTCAGAATCGCTGAAGTACTTGGAGTAGCGAAGAATTCAAGGAATGTTGAAGAGCCAAGGAAATCAAGCATATTGGATGAGAATCTACAAAGTTTATTTATTTTGTAATCCATATGTATTGATAATTTTGTCAGTAAAATTGACAAAGGGGGAGATTGTTAGAGCACTGCTCGGTCGATCTCGCAAGCGTTGCTATCTCAAGCTTGTTTGTCAAGTTTAGTTGATCAAAACTATATACTTGATTTCTAGTATACTTATAGCTATGTCTCGGATTAGGATACAATGTGTAGTTGAGCTTTAGACTTTGTAGGATCAGAATCTCGCAACGACAACGTTTCAGCGAAATTGTCAATGACACAGCACAACAACGTCGCAGAACAATTTCAAGAATGATAAAATAAATGACGTCAGCAAAGATCACGAGAAAGATATGATAGTTCTGCGAAAATTAGAGAGTTTGCGAAATTAACATTTGTAAGGTTGCGAGAATGTCGCAAACCATACCCGAAAATAAAGGACAGATTAGCTGTCATCCACTATGTATTTCTTTATAAATAGTCGTTCGAGTTGTAAAGAAAGGGAGAGATCTTTTTTTTAGTAAGAAACAAGTAAATAGGAAAGAGAAAGTCCAGAGCAGAGATCATTCTTGACTTCTTTATCTTTTCTTGTAAGAACATTCAAGGATTTATCAATAAAATTAAGAATGTAAACCTAAAAATGAGTTGATCAACAATGAAATCATATGAGGGGTGTAGTGTAGGATTTCCTGCAACTATAGACTTCACGGCATTCAGCAATTGAAAAAGAAGATCTACTGGGGAGATTGGAGGAACTTCATCAACAAAAGGTATGTGGAGACTAAAACTTATCTATCACTCAGAAGTCTATTGTATTATATCTTCTAATGAGACTAAGTCATATAACTATATAGACTTTTACATTATACACATTTGATATTTCGAACCGAGTTTGTCTCGCTTATCTTTTTGTCGAAATATGTATTGGAAGCTTTTTGCTTTAGCTGTGTTCATCATATTCTTGACGAGTTTAGTTGGAAACAATTTATTTGTTGGAAACCCAATATAATGTCAAAAGATGACCATGTGAAAATTACCTTGAACATCGTATATGATTTATGTGAGACATTCATTTGATGTTAACTAGGGAAGTTTCGTATTGATCATTCGATCACTTGAAAATTACTTGAAGCTAATGGTTTGTGTGAGACAACCATTGTCGTTTTCCAAGGATGTTTCAATGATTGAAATGAGACTTTAGAACAATTACCCATGTCTGGATACAACACGGTATGCATACCTAGTATGCGAATTGTATTGCAATGATTCAGGTGGAACTCTTGTTTGCATACCTAGTATGTGAACGGGTTTACCTGATAAGGTCCAGAAATCTTGTTTGCTTACCTAGTATGCGAACGGGTTTACCTGAGTTGGGTCCGGGACGTCCGTTTGCGAACCGGTTTGCGAACGTCTTGACAGGCCAAGGTCCGGAGCTGCTGTTCGCGTACCTGGTTGGCGAACACAGTGGTAAAGTTCTAGAATCGGTCATGTACTCATGAACTAATACATTTATGATTTAAGGAATGCAATCTTTTCAAATCGTGGCTTAATGTTTCATGAATTGATTCTTGTATAAGTACTTTGTACGATTACGAATCAAACTGATTTAGATTCAATTTGTTCATATATATTTCTATGAGATAGTGAACAATTGAACAACTCTACTTGAAACTCAGTTAGATTCATTTGATTATCTTTCATGATTGATTGATCTTCATATTTGATCTAGAACTGTTAGATGAATACGGCTAAGACAAAAGTGTTCATATGGCTAACTTCGGTTAACTATTATTGAGCCAACTCAATATACACTTTTAGGTACGGTAACCCATATCCAAATGAAGGTATACTTTCATTTGTGTGTAACAAGATAAGACCATCTAACGGTGAATATTGAATGATTTGTTACTAAGCTATCTTAGCTTTAATTGAAGTAACCTTGATTTGAAAGACTATATAAGGGAGAACTCTAACAATGGGAAAACCTAATCCCCACACTTCGGTGTGTTCCTAGTTGGTAATAGAGTCGATTCTCCTTTAACCTAAGTTGTTTCTAATACCATTATAGGTTAACAAATTGAACACTTCATTGGGATTCGTGAAGCTAGTTCCAACTGTTTTATCTGTAATAGCGTATTCGGATCTTACTTGTTCAATCGTATTGAGTTTTATCTTCTGTAATATTTACTCGAGATTTATCTCCGATAGGTAAGATATAAAAAGTAATCACAACAGTTCTTCGTCTCAGACTCTTGTAATTCCGCAATAACTTTTCCTATAAATCAGTTGGGTTACTGTGAGGTGATTGATATTTCTAGGCTGCTCTTCGGGAGTAGAAGACCGGATTATCAATTGGTTCTTGTTCAATTTGATTTATCAAAAGATGGAACAAAACCGAATAAAGAGTAGACATATCTGTGGGAGACATGTTTGTTTATAAGTCTTCGACTTTGGGTCGTACCAACTCTTAGTTGTGGGTGAGATCATCTAATGGAATCAAGTGCGTTGAATCCAGCGTGGTTCTAGAGGCGTAAGGAACGCGATTGTACCTTAATCAGTGTGAGACTTGGTTAGGGCTCAACTGCATTCCAGTCCGAAGTTAGAGTCTGTAGCGGCTTAATACAGTGTGGTGTTCAAATCTGGACTAGGTCTCGGGGGTTTTCTGCATTTGCGATTTCCTCGTTAACAAAACTTCTAGTCTCTGTGTTATTTTTTTTCCGCATTATATTTGCTTATATAATTGAAATATTACATGTTGTACGTAGTTCAATCAGTTGATAAATCCGAACTTGTTTGTTGGATATAACTTGATTGACACTTAGGCGTTGGTCTTTGGTACCGTCCAGGTTATTTCTCATATCAATCAGGCTCGCGAATTTTCTATCTGTTTGATTTGCTGATTATATTGAGAAAGAGATAAAGCTCTTTGATATATCTCTTGATTGATCTCGCTTTTAAGTTGGTTCTCTAGGAATTATATTGGAGCTTAATCCATACAGATTTCCGAACGAATTATTGGGTGTGGTTGTTATACACCCGCTTTTTCAATATCTTCATTCAACTTTTCAAGTTAACCAAGATATTCTTTTACTACTATCTGGAAGTACATTCTTTTGTTGTTATAACCATTGTCATGGCTATATTTTCACTTGGAAAGAAAGTCCTAAATCGGTTCCTGAGTTGGGTGAACCAAACTTCAATTTTTGAGCTTTTCAAAATCAATTTTGTCGTTGTGGAAGCCTACATCTTCCATTTTAATGGTAAAGTACGTAACGGCTATGTATTACTTGGAATCTTAAATTCTTTGTTTATTATGCTCATGTTTATATATACTCCTCTTGAAGTTCAACACATTGGAGCTGAACTAGGAAAACCTTCTAATATGGTCACGGATGTGCGTGCATCTGGCATCAAACTGAATAAATTTGAGATGAATAAATTTGGCATCTAGAAAATATTGCTTATTAATGAGGTTTCATTAATGTAATTACTAATGAATACTTACAGATAGATGATGATCTTCACTGTATTTGATTGTTGTCCGAAGATGAACTGGATTGACTTGGTTTATGCAACATGTATTATTTGATTGCTGTCTTCATGGATGCTCTTAAGTCGGATCACCCCTATGAGCCTTAGTGGTTTGTTCTTCACTTTGGGTCACAGAAATGAGTACAAGTATGTTGTTCGTTTTAAAAGGAAACTTTTCTTGACAGTGTGAGAACAAATCATGTTCACGTGGACCTGATGCGGTTAAGAAATTTCTTATTGATTTGTATCTCTTATATACTCAGTGATGAACCCTCTCTAGATGCTGACAGTGATATGGATAGTTACTTTGTAAAAGAAAAATGAAGAAGAACCTCTTGTGCTTGCTTTCACTGGATAAAGGAAGTCTTCAATATATTCTGTAGCAAATGTTGGTGATGGGAGCTGGTGGGAAGGTCAAATTTTCCTGAGTTTCCTGATAGCCAATGGAAGATACGTAATACAAAATAAAGGATGAAACTGCAAGTGTCAGTGACCATAGTGCTAGGTAACTTCATGATCTTGATATCCAGTGGCAGTGACCTCATCATCATTATCATACACAAATTCTTTAATTGAATTCCTTCACTAAGATAATACAGTCCAGCAGATCACAAGTATTCTATTTTACTGCCCTTGCTATGCTAATCTACTGATTTTCCTCATTTCAAATGATTGTATAATATCTATTAAATAATGAAAGTTGAACCCTATTAAGGCGAGACCTTAGTCGGTGACTTGTACCATTTCGCAAATGTTGTAGGAAAATTATGGAACTTCAAAATTTAACCAAATATCTAAGTTCTAAGAGACTATCTAAACAGGTACTATTTATTTTCAGATTTTTGTTAAGTTGCAGTTTGTGGTTTAGCTTTAAAAGTTTGTGGTGCGGAAATAAGTAGTTATGTTGTAAAATTAGTCTCTTGAATCTAGACATATCTTCAGTCAACTGCTCAAGTTAACCAAGTATTACGAATGCCTTATTTCAGTTTTTGATGCTTGGTTGCAGTTGTTTATCATTATCTTGGAAGTATCTCTCCTCCTCTTACCCCTCTCTGAGAAAACTTTAAAAAATTGCCAAAAATTGTTTGAGTTGATTGTATGCCTATTGTCAGTGGAAGTTGTTTGGCATATGATTGTGTCGCATTGTGGGGGTAAATACAGTGCGAAGAGAGCTTATCGAGTTACGTAGGTTCGAACTTTAGTACTTTGACCTTAATTTTATATACCTAGTACTCTTAGTGGGGCATATTATTGAGTTCTCATAGAGATGATTGGTTTTCGATGCAGGATAACATAATGAAGACAAATCCTCTCTGCACGAAGGTTTCTAGTAGGGCTGCACATCGGATAGCGTGGGTAGGATATGGCTTATTTCGCCACCCTACTCGCTAAATGGCGGGTAAAAAAAATTTTACCCGTCACCTTACCCGCCATTAAACGGGTAAGATCCTACCCGACCCATTATTTGACGGGTCGGGTAGGATAGGGTAGCGGGTATAATCGTTTTTCTTTTCCTTCTATGTTCTGGTTCCTACTTTCTACTATGTTCTGGATTTTGTGGTTCATAGTTACTACCTTGACTGTGTATGCAAAAAGTGTTTCCCAAAAAGCAAAATAGAAAAAGAATAATCTTGCAACAACCTATCTAAATATGTACCCAATGGTACTGCCAATCTAACTAGGGAAAAATGAACAGACAAAAACATCCTTCCAGGCACAAATCCATTTGTAGTCTCAAGAAACAAGAGTTCCATTCTTTTCAAAATCGACGATGAATCCCAGCATAATTTCATGTTCTTCACGTAACCTTGTTCTTCATATAGCAGTATCATCACCAAAAGCTCTTCATATGACCTTCTTCTTCAATCATCATCTACGAGGATGGTATACATACTAAGATCACCAAATAAATCTGCATAACAACAGTTGAAACATGAGTGGTTAAGGCTAAGTATTCATAGTTAAGAGAGATTCTAATTTTTTGCATTGTATACACTACAGCTTATCCAAAGACCATCAACAACAAGAGGCTGAAGCAAGGGAAGCATGAAACACAATGTGGAAGTGATAATTGTACAAATTGCAAAAAGAAAAAATTGAGACAGTAATTTTGACAAGGTAGGTGGACCTGAAAACTTCTCAAGGAGGTACAAGAACTGCAGACTAATGTTTACCAATGTTCTGTTTGAAATTATACTATGTGCCTGGTGCCTGCTGTACACTAAACTAGCATAGGTGGAAAAGTTTAACTAAATGTATGGGGTAAAGCCCCTGTGACAATTCATTAAAATACATAAAAACAACTATTCATTAGATGTATAAAATGAAACCCTTCTGGTGTAAGTTCGCACCCGCGTGCTTCAAGAAGGGTCAAGGACTGTGCATACCCTAGAAAGCCAATACTTGTTATATTGCTACAGTGATCAATATTAGGCGAACTCAGTTCATAACAACATTCCAAGTAAACCCATTTGAGTTTTCAATCTGATTTACAATGTGAAACAGATGGTTTGAATGGATGAATTGAGCAGTTGAGAAAAAATGTACGAGTCTACTTGATGCATATTTATCTTTGATAAATCCTGAAACTACCATTTGACAATGAATATGATTGAATGCACTCAAATTCATACATTTATTCATGCAATATACTAACAACAAGTTCCATACCTGACTCTAAGACGTCATCCTCCTTCTCTTCAGCTCCTAGTATAGATGGATCCATATCAATCGGCGTCCTCAACCAGTTCTATAGGAGAATCAATGCTTCCACAGTTCGGACTCGAGCATTAGCCCAATCATACTTTTCAGGAGCATGCACACGAGGCTTTTTCTTCTTGGCTTTTCTCCGACCAGCTACAGGTTCTTCAGGAGCATCAGAATCAGATGAAGTAGATTCATATTCATCGGGAACATCTGTACTGTCAATAGCATCAATATTAACACCCATTTCTGGTTCATCGGGAATATCGAAGATAAACCTCTCACGAAATGCTTTATCTGAACGCGCTAGCCTTATAAAGGCTTTTTCATATTTTTCCGCGGAATCCAACATAAAAAAAATGGAGTTCCATCTTGTTTTTACATCTAATATTAATCCCTTTTTATACTCAATTCTTTCGTCAAATACAGCTTCTAAGAACTTCTTCATCCTAGCAGGAGAGGCTGTGACGTATTTAACCACTGACCTGATTCTTGCCACTGAAGTATTATACTTCTTCAACCCATCCTTAACAACTAAAGCTAATACGTGGGCAGCACATCTGACATGCAAATGTTTACCTCCAACAATTGATGATCCCCAACTGACAACTCTCTCCTTAACATATTCTATTGCTTTTTTTATTTGCAGATGCATTATCGAGAGTGATGGTGAACACTCTCTCAAGCCCCCACTCGATCAAACACTTCTCCAATGTTCTTCCAATATGTTCACCTCCGTGACTAGTGATTAAACAAAAACATATGATTCTTTTGTGTAATTTCCAGTGGTCATCGATAAAGTGGGCAGTAACTACCATGTAGTTGTAGTTCTGAATGGACGTACAAGTATCTGTTGTGAGACAAACTCTAACCTTGTTCACCTTGAAATAGTTCACCAACTTGGCCTTTTCAGTCACAAACAACCTGCATATATCACGATAGACGGTCGTCCGAGATGGAAGTTTGAACCTCGGCTCAAGATACCTACAAAATGCTATGAACCCTTCACCCTCAACCATTCGGAAAGATTGTTCATCTGTGATTATGAAATTTATCAAGGCTCTCCTACATGCTTCTTGACAAAACGTAGTCCCAACCATACGTTGCTGATCTCCCAGATTGCTAGGTTGTGCAGATTCTACTGTATCCAAATACTTCTGACACTTAGTCAAATGCCAGTTAAAATTAGATGTTCCATAATCCTTACCACCAGCCTTATATTTACCACCTTCACAGTAGTTACACTTCCCCCATGTAATACCAGCTTCATCAACACTCCTTTCTAAATGATCCCATACCCAAGATGTTCTCTTCCGCTTCATACTTTCTCTGACCTCAGGTTGAGAAGATGGTGGAGGTGGAGGTGGCGGAGATACAACCGCACTGGCCCTTCGTTGCACAGATTGATATGCAACTTGAGACGGAATAGGAGGTCTCGTTGACATCACTTCTGTAATCTCAACCATGTTTCCTCACACTAAGCCTGCACAAACTAAACCATGTTTAGTGACTTTTCCTGATGATCTCAACTAAGTCGGATTTGTTGGACTGCTTTGTCCTCACAACTAAGAGTCATAGTCTAAGACATGAAAATTTAAGGATACACAGATATGAGCTTATAAAACAGATCCTCCGCAAGTAAGGTCACACTCAATATTATGACGAGCTGAAGAACAAGTAAACATATAACTTACTTCTGTAGTTTGAAACCGAATATTAGGACGAGCTTCTAGTGTGTGCCTCAAGCTATTTCTGAAAAATAGACATAAATTTTAGTAGGTAGTTCGCATATTAAATGCTAACAAATTCTTAATATTGAGCCTGGAGTCCAATGGTTTACATTGTTTGCTTAATATTTAGAAAACTTCGGGTGGGAGGCCAACTGAAGCTAAGTGGACTGTTACAGCATCATACGCACCAACAATTCTAAACTGGCTTGCAAGAGCTGCAAGCACCAGTTTTGGGCATTATGTCTCTGCAAGCAATGGTATGAATGTGTATAGAGTGCAAAAATAATCTGTTGTCCATGTTGCATCATTTTCACCCCATGTTTCTCACAATTAAATCTAAACGAATCAATTTCGTATGAATGCGTATAGAGTGCAAAAATATAGACTCTCTCTCCAATTTAAGCAATGAGTAATGATTTGTATATAAGCAAGGGAACAAGATCTCAACTAAGGCATAGGAAAACAGTTTATGTTCAACTATACATCAATTTTGTTGATTCCTAAAATTCCATCCAAAAATAGTAACACTATTAGAAAAACCAAATGTAAATTAACTATTCAGTAATAACACACATTTTACTTGAAACTGATCAACCACTAATGCCAATTAGTAATCGATGAAAAATGTTCCACTTAAAAATCTAAAATAGAGAACAAAGAGAGATGGCATGGATCATGGACTGTGTGCTCACATACTTGTATTAGCTAGTGATGAATTGGACCCCAAGACTACATAAATCAATGGAAGAAGAATTAAGAAAACAGCCGCACTCATCAATACACCAACTCTCCACTGATAATCCTTGTTTAGATTACCCATAGTCAAAACAATTACAAACTACAGACGACTGAAAATCAGATATATGTTAACGGTAAATCTTTCCTCATACTCCTTATATAAGTTAAGCCCAAAAGTTATTCAGAGAGGAACAATCCAAGCAAATACAAACACACTGACTGATTCCAAATACAAATATGTAAATTTTCTTTCAATCTAAGTAGCTTAACTTCCTAACAACAAAATGAGCAACCCCACATAAAAATTACTTCAACTACACAAAACCCTCCTAGTATTTGGGTAAAAAAATGGAAAAGGAAATCTGGGTTTAGTGAATTTTCACCTGAAAATTAGTTTGAATTTCAAATCAGGAATTAATTGAGGAGGAGGAGGAGGAAGAACCACTTATTAAACCCTTCATTAGCTTTGCACACTCAGATTCCTCGTATTCTGCAACAAATTCATATCAAACAATGAACATCAATAATCTCAATTAAGATTAGCTATGATTGGAACTATGTCTAATCAATCATATATTGGAAATGTCCTAATCAATTAAGATTACCTAATATCGTATCCTGCAACATGCATGAAATCGTAAAACCCTATGATTTTTCAATCAATTTAACACAAAAAAATTTTTTGAAACAAAATCAACTTTGAAGTTAGATCTTACCTTGAATCAATCGATTAAAGGGTTCTAAACGAGATCCGTTGACAGCTTTGAATATGATATGCAACTTGAGAGGTGTGAGAGGTACTAGTAAATCAGATAAAAAAGGGTTTTATGCTTCTGCGTTATGGCTTCACAAGAATCATCCTAAAACCCTAGATATTAATCTCAAATCCATGACTGATTTCGGGTACTTCAAAATTTTATCTGAGATTCTATTGAAAAAGAACAGGGTGGAAAAAATGGTTGAAGGAGAAAACGAGAAATGATAATTTTCTGTTTAGATTTAGATCGACTTGACAAAAGAAATGGAGTTAACATTTTACCCCTTGTTTGTTTTAAAATAACGGTACAATGGACACGAGACAGAATAAAGGATAGGGATTATTTGGTCTTTTAAATATATCAGGCGGGTAAGCGGGTAGGGTAGGATAATTTCGGGTTTTATCCGTCACCCTACCCATTTGACGACGGGTAAGATAAAGTTTAACCGTCACCCTACCCTCAATTATCGGGTAGGATAGGATACAGATAAAAATTGTGACGGGTAGGATAGGGAGGCGGGTAAGGGTAGGATATGTGCACCCCTAGTTTTTAGGCTCGAATGGTAATCAGACACCATAACTCACATTGAGGTTTCTATTCATTTTGTAGGTTGCACTAATGCTTAAAACATTTATTGGATCTCAAAATAGGATTATTATGGTCTAACAACGAGGATTGCAAGCTGAATTTTGGAAAGCAGAATCAAGTTGCGGTACCCTAGCTATGTTTTTTTTTTTTTGATCAGAAAAGAGATGATATATTAGAGATTAAAATTTACAGGGATACCAAAGGTAGCATGAAAGAAGAAAAGAAAATTACAAAATTTTACAAAAACAGATTATCCCAGTCTCTAACTACAACGCTAACAAAATTCAGGTGTACCCGTCTTCCCGCAGCAGCAGCCCAAAGAATAACAGAAGTTTTAGCTTCATTTTCCAGATCTTCATCCATTTTGAAATTATGATTATTATCAAAGCAACGACTGTTACGTTCCTTCCACAAAGTCCATAAAATAGCAGACGATATTAAGGTCCAAATATAATTGACATTGGTTGAAAAGGTTGTAATATGTCAAGAATGAGCTAACATCATCACAGTTCTAGGAATTACCCATGCGTAACAGGAACTTGGCAACAACATTGACCAAACTCGATGTGCGATCTTGCAGTGCAAAAACAAGTGATCATGAGATTCCAGATCATCTCCACCACAACACACAGGAGTTATGAATATCAATCCCCTTGTACTGTAAAACGTCTTTTGTATTCATCTTGCCATGAATGAGACTCCAAACCAAAAGATTTATTTTTAGCGGGACAGCTGCCTTCCAAATGAATTGGTACGGAAATTTATCTACCCCATCTGCTTCTACTAATTTGGCGTAAAGAATTTAACTGAGAACACACCTGATGATTGTAATGCCCATTTCCTTGTGTCTGGTAAGTCGTCTAAAACAGGAGGAGTGTCTCCAATTACAGTAAGAAGATCTGCAAATTCTTCAACTTCCGAATCTGTAAGAGTCTGTTTGAAATCAAACTGCCAACTTGCATCCGTAGAGATCATACCTGCCACCTTAATATTTCTATCCCGAGACAACTTATAAAGAGCAGGAGAGACATGTGCCAATATCTGCTGACCACACCAGATATCATTCCAAAATGAAATATTCGTACCTGAATGCAAAAAGAGAGTTGAGTTTGCACTGATTACAGAAGTAGAAACAACAATAACACGCCAACATGACACGCCGTATGTTTGTGTGACTGCACCAGGTACCCAATAAGAGAAATCTGACCCGTATGTGTCAAATATAATCTTGTACTAAAGTTTGTTCTCCTCGACGCCAAACCTCCAACTCCATTTTTCTAACATGGCTATGTTCATAATCCTTAGATTGCAAACACCCAATCCTCCTCTTTCTTTAATAGCACGCACTAGGTCCCAATTAACTAAGTGACAAAGCTTTGCACCTTCTTTGTATTCCCACCAGAAGTTGCGCATCTTCTTGTCAAGAATTTTAATGACAGAAATAGGAGCTTTGAATAATGAGAAGTAATAAGTTGGTAAAGTGGATAAGATACACTTTAAGGGTTTGTTTGGCTGCTTGGATATGAAATACGTTGTCCAGGTAAGGGTATTCCCTGGTTTATCCAAGATTATCATGGCAATGGTTATTTTAAATGGTGTTTGTTTTCCATTGTGGGTTAACATAGTATGTTGTTTGTCAAAAGACTTATATACAAGCCAAATTAATTAATTAAAAAAGAAATAAAAAACCAAACCATATAATTTTATGGTTTTGAGCATAAGAAAAATTAAAATAAAAACAATATTTATTAAATTTAGGAAAAGTAACCGTCAAACCCAGGAAAGGATTAAGGTATTCCAGGTTTTACATGGAATTCCAAAATCCCACCCTTTTAGCCTCCTAAAATTTAGGTAGGATACACTATTCTTATCTTGACATGGAATAAGCACCCACACAAACACAATATACGATTATCTAAGGGATAACCCAACCTAGGTTAGGATATCAAGGCACCCAAACACTACCTAAAAGAGTAAGTTTACCTCCCTTAGAAAGTGAAATTCTTCTCCAAACTGATAACTTCGCATCAAACTTCTCTATGATCGGGTCCCAAATACTTTCTGAGCCAGACTTGTCCCCAAGTGGCATCCCCAGGTACAAAAAAGGTAAGCTATCAGTTGAACAACCAAATTCTTCAACCCAAATAGATAAATCAGGTACCTCACCAACAACAATGAGTCTGGTTTTAGATGTGTTTACCTTTAAACCAACAATAAACTCAAAACAATGCAAGACTGAAAACAGATTGTGTAATTCCTCCTTATTATTATCTACAAAAAATATAGTATCATCTGCATAGTGTAGGTGATTGACAATGATACTCGAAAGTGAAACTGAGAAACCACTGAAAATTCCTTGATTGACGGGTCTATCCATGAATCTAGAGAAACCTTCCATTTCAATATTAAATAAGAGAGGAGATACTGGGCAACCTTGTATGACACCTCTTGAACTATTGAAGTAACCAAAAGAAGAACCATTTATCAACACCGAAAAGGAAGAAGTAGAATAACAGAATTTCAACCATTTGCACCATTTCCTACTGAAATTCGTTTGATTTAATACAAATTCTAGATACCTCCAATTAATTATGTCAAAAGCCTTCTCAAGATCAATTTTACAGACAATACACGGATTCCTAAACCCGAGTCTAGAATCTACAAGTTCATTAGCAATTAAGGTACCCTCAAAAACCCATCTGCCTTCAATATAGGAACATTGCACTTGATATATAAGCTTATCCATAACCAATTTAAGTCTTGTGGCCAAAACTTTTGCAATAATATTGTAAACACTAGTAAGTAAGCAGATAGGTCCACAGTCTTTAATAGTTTCAATGCAATCCTTTTTTGGAACACGAGTGATGAAAGTAGAATTGTGCTTAGTATTGATCGTACCTGTTGTGCAGAACTCATTTACCGTACTCATAATTTCCCCCTTAACGAAATGCCAACACTTCTGGAAGAACATTATTGGAAAACCATCCGGACCAGGTGCCTTGTCATTACCTAAATCTCTTATTGCAAGAATAACTTCTTATTCGGTGAAGTCAGCATCTAGAATTTCATCCTCCATAGAAGTAATACTATAAAAAGTGATACCCTCTGAACAGGCCTAATAACTTCTTCTTCGGTGAATAGGGTCTTATAGTAGTCTATAATATGCTCTTGAAGTTGTACTCTGTCAGATACCAATTCACTGCCAATATAGAGTTGTCTAATTCTGTAGTATCTTCTTCTTGCAAAAGCATTATTGATGAAAAAAGAGGTATTCCTATTTCCTTCTTGCAACCATTTGGTATTAGATTTGATTCTCCAAGAGGTCTCTTCCATTTTTGTAATCTTCTCAAATTCAGTCTTGTTCTTCAACTGTGCATTCAATTCCTCGCCTGAAAGGATGCTATCTTCAGCTATCCCATCAAGAATGTGAATTTCAGAAATAATAGAATTGAACTTTGTGTTTTTGTGGCCAAATACTTCCTTGTTCCCTAGCTATGCTTTCTAACATCAATCATGATTTGGAAATTAGGACGACAACAAAATACATTTTTTTTTCTTTTGACAAAATTTCTGTTACGCCTTCTTGGTCGTACTTCAGAGTAATTTGTAAGTTTCATTTCAGCATCGAATTTGCAATATTTTTGAAAAAGCGGGGGTATAATTCGACACCCAATAATTCGTTCGGAAATATGTATGGACTAAACTCCAATTTAATTCCGAGAGCACCAACTTAAAAGTGAGACTCAATCAAGAATTTCATCAAAGAGTTTTTATCTCTTTCTCAATACAATCAGCAAATCAAACAGATAGAAATATGCGAGCCTGATTGATGTGAGAAATAACTTGGACGGTACCAAAGAACAATACCCAAGTGTCAATCAAGTTCTATCCAACAATCAAGGTCGGATTTATCAACTGATTGAACTACGCAAAACCTGTGATATTTCAATTATATAAACAAATATAATGCGGAAAAGAAATAACACAAACACCAGAAAATTTGTTAACAAGGAAACCGCAAAGCAGAAAAACCCTGGGACCTAGTCCAGATTTGAACACCCCACTGTATTAAGCCGCTACAGACTCTAGCCTATTGCAAGTTAACTTCAGACTGGAATGTAGTTGAGCCCTAACCAAGTCTCACACCGATTAAGGTACAGTCGCGTTCCTTACGCTTCTAGAACCACGCCAGATTATGCGCACTTGATTCACTTAGCTGATCTCACCCACAACTAAGAGTTGCTACTAATAAACAAATATGTCTCCCACAGATTTGTCTATCCTTTATTATGTTTGTTTAGTCTTTTGATGCAAAAATCAAGGTGAACATGAACCAACTAATAATCTGGTCTTATACTCCATAAGAGCAGTCTAGAAATATTAATCACCTCACAATAACCTAACTGATTAACATAAGAAGTTATTGCGGAATCACAAGAGTCTGAGATGAAGAACTGTTGTGATTACTTTTTATATCTTACCTATCGGAGATAAATCTCGAGTAAATATTAGAGAAGATAAAACTCAACAGGATAGAACAAGTAAGATCAGAACACGCAACAACAGAGAAAATAGTTGGATCTGGCTTCACGAATACCAAATGAAGTCTTCAAGTTGATAACCTGATAATGGTTTTGGAAAACCTAGGTTAGAGGAGAATCGACTCTAGTTTGCAACTAGGACACATGAAAGTGCCGGGATTAGGTATCCAGTTGCTAGAGTTCTCCCTTATATAGTCTTTCAAATTAAGGTTGCTTACAATCAAAGCTAAGATGGCTTAGTAACAAAGCATTCAATATTCATCGTTTGATGAACTCCTGATTTAAGATTCAAGCTAAGTATGCTTAGAATTAAGCAATTAATATCCACCGTTAGATGGTCTTAGATTGTTACACACAAATCAAATATATTTATATTTAGATATGGGTTACCGTACCTAAACGTGTATATTGAGTTGACTCAACAACAGTTAACCGAAGTTAGCCATATGAACACTTTTGTCTTAGCCGTATTCATCTAACACTTCTAGATCAAATATGAAGATCAATCAATCATGATAGATAATCAAATGAATCTAATTATGTTTCAAATATTTCACCATCTCATAAAAATATATATGAACAAATTGAATCGATCGGTTTGATTCGTAATCGTAGAAAGTACTTATACAAGAATCAATTCATGAACATTAATCCACGGTTTGTAAAGATAATTTTCATTCATTAAATCATAAATATTTTATTTCATGAGTATGAGAATCATACATTACTGATTTTAGAACTTCACCACTGTGTTTGCAAACTAGGTACGCGAACAGCAGCTGCGCACCTTGGCCTAGTCAAGCTGTTTGCAAACCCGGTTCGCGAACAACAATTCCGGATCTTCTCAGGTAAACCCAGTCGCATACTAGGTAAGCAAACAAGAGTTCCGGATCTTCTCAGGTAAATCCGTTTGCATACTAGGTATGCAAACAAGAGTTTCGGACCTGAATCATCACAATACAGTTCGCATACTAGGTATGCATACCGTGTTGTATCCAGACATGGGTAATTGTTCTAAACTCTCATTTCAATCATTTGAAACATCCTTAGAAGACGACAATGGTAATCTCACACATACCATTAGCTTCAAGTAATTTTCAAGTGATCGAATGATCAATACGAAACTTCTCGAGCTAACATCAAATGACTGTCTCACACAAATCATATAAGATGTTCAAGGTAATTATCACATGATCATCTTTTGACTTAATATTTTGTTTCCAACAAATAGATTGTATCCAACTAAACTCTTCAAGAATATGATGAACATAGCTAAAGCAAAAAGTTTCCAACACGTATTTCGAGAAATAGATACGCGAGATAAACTCGGCTTGAAATATCAAATGTGTATAATGTAAAAGTTTATATAGCTATACGACTTGGTCTCATTAGAAGATAGAATATAATAGACTTCTGAGTGATAGATAAGTTTTAGTCTCCACATACCTTTTGTTGATGAAGTTCCTCCAAGCTCCTCAGTAGATCTTCTTCTTCAATTGGTGAACGCCGTGAAGTCTAAAGCTTAACTACACATTCTATCCTAATCCGAGACTTAGATATAAGTAGACTAGAAATAAAGTATATAGTTTTGATCAACTAAACTTGATAAAAAATCTTGAGATAGCAACGCTTGCGAGTTCGACCGAGCAGTGCTCTAACAATCTCCCCCTTTGTCAATTTTAGTGACAAAACTATCAATACATATGGATTACAAAATAAATAATCTTTTTAGCTTCTCATCCATCATGCTTGATTTCCTTGGCTCTTCAACATTCCTTGAATTCTTCGTTACTCCAAGTACTCTAGCGATTCTGAACGTGTCCAACTCAGCATCATTGTTATTGAAGATTTGTAGCCATAACAATAAGAAAACAGATTTTCTCAATCATTGTTATACAATGTCGTAGAATTATTATAGATAATCAAAGTTCAATTGTATCACAACTTTGAAATAATACTCTGGTGATATGTATCACTCCCCCTTAGTCAATACCTCAATCTTACAATGAAAAGCACTCCCCCTTGCATAATGATCCGTAAACCATATGTATGTAGTGTGAACTACCAAATAATTCTCCCCCCCCCCCCTTTTGTCAATATAAATTGGCAAAGGTACGAAAACTACAGGATCATAATGAGATTTTCAAAAAGATAATTCATGACTAAAAGGAAAAAATAAATAAACTTGTTTCGATGATTTCACATAGTTGAAACTTAGTGTATTCATCAAGGAGTTTATAAAGATATAAGATAACTCCTACAATATTCCACAACCGCACTACCCACAAAGATATGGAAAATAAGCACAAGTTTAGTTAAGAACTCTACCCCATTTGATGTCATTCCCAAGAGAACAACATGAGCGACCTTACTTTTACAAGAAAAGAAGGATTTCTTTGGACATTAACAAATTACATGAAACATGAATTTGTATCCAGAAAACTCGAATAAATTAATCAATAAGTGAAACTCATATATTAATTCAATCGGAATTTCTCAACATAAGGAAACTTACAGAGCCATACAGTACTTTCACATAGTGGCAAGCATGACTAGGACTCTCTTCTAGCCTCACAAGTTTTCCTTGAAAGCAAATCTTTTTTCATTCCATCATGAAGTAATGTGAGGAAATAGAAGTTGATAATAAGTCATGAAAGTTTAAGTGTCTTGTGTGTTCTATTTCCTTGTACAATAACCAGTTTTGATATGAACTGTGTGTAGTATTCTTGCTACATATGGTGCTGTTTTCAGTGAGTTGTTGAGTATGCTAATGCTAGGTTCAAGTCTAATTTCAGCATGTAGTGAGATTATAAGATATTCAGTGGTAAAGCATAAAGATTAAGGAGCTGAAATTCCAACATTCAACTTCTATTTCACCTAGTTATTACATATTCAGCAGCTAGAGTGATTGTATGGTTGAAGTTTTGGACTGTTTTCCCTCTAAAGTTGTAGTTCTTCTTGTATCCGGTGGTTTGGTACTTCATGCTTGATGGTGTGGGGATGAAAATTCAGGACAATAAGTATTGGAGCAGTTGTAGAAGGTTTGTGTGTCACAATCAAGGTTTGTTCACATCTGTGATGGATTTGGACTTCTCAAAATAGTGTTTTCTGTTTAAGTACAAGGTCTGAATTTTTTTGTTTTGAGAAATTGTAACTTGTACAATCTGTAGCTTTCATTACTCGACTAAGTGTTTCCAAAGTGATGCTTTGAGAGTATGTGGAAGTGTTTTAATGAGAATCATGAAGTAATGTGAGGAAATAGAAGCTGATAATAAGTCATGAAAGTTTAAGTGTCTTGTGTGTTCTATTTCCTTGTACAATAACCAGTTTTGATTTGAACTGTGTGTAGTATTCTTGCTACATATGGTGTTGTTTTCAGAATACTACGGTTCATTCTTTATTTTATCAATATTTGCATAAAGACATAATAGACTTAACTTTTGAGCATATATGAGATAAGCACAATTCACGAACGTAAACACATATATATCTCACAAGCAATTGCAATATATGAAATCAAAAAAGATTAAATACTGCAAAAATCGTCTTCCAAATAACTTTAGGAATTTAAATAAATAAATCTAAAAACATTGCAAGATGAAAATCGTTAAAATAGTTATGTGTAATCACAATAAATGCTATTCCAAACCCTAGTTATCCTTCTTAAACATAAGAATGAATTCTCATAAGAAGTTTCCTAGACATAAAAAGTTCAGATTTGTTTGATAACTTCATAACTCTCCATGACCCCATCATAAAAGGTATCGTTGATATCCTTGATTCTTTTGACCATAGAAACTCTATGTTCATGATTTAGAACATTCACCTTCGATCAGCAACGCGAGCAAGTTGCCTGGCCTTGATGCAATTAGAGATGAGCTTCTTCTGGTTCCGTACCAAGACTTTTTGATTTTCAAGAATTTTGGTCTGGCCATCAATTAAATGATTTATTTGCAGTTGAAGATTTGCAAATTCGAACTTTGAGTCATTCCGATAATGAATTAAATCCTTGACAGATTCAACAATCCAGGAGTTGTACTCTTTTCTTGCAATCATCTTTTTCAAAACAAGTTCTTGAACCGAGCTGCATCCTTTGATGTCTTCTTCCATATCAAGATCCACCACTTCTTGAGATCTTGAAGAGTTCTCCATATATTTTTTGATAGGGATGGAAACCAATATAATAGATATATATTTGTGAACAAGAGAACGAAATGAATCCCTTGTTATAGAAACCCTATTGAAACTCTTAAGAAGAAGAGTACACGGATGTTCGTGGACCGGTTCCGAAAAGTTAATGGGTCAAATAAGATCCACAATAAGAAAATATACTATTTGTTTTCATACATCTCATAGATTTTCATAACTCGATAATTATAAGATTCACTTTAAATTAGAGCACATGAAAGAATCAACAAGATACAAAAGTTACTAGGAGTCAATATATAACTCAGCATTCACAAGATGAAGAAAACACTTTTATTTCAAGGATAAAAACATAAGATCAGGCGATACTATACAACGAACTTGAGTATCCCACAAATATCATCCTTGTAACTCTCAAGTTAGTTTCAAGGATGAATTTACCTAAAACTAGGTAACAGAGTGAGAAGTAATCCTATTACGTATATTGAGGGAAGAGTTGTAAATACCTTCTGAGTGTTTGTGTCGTGTATTCCTTACCTTCCTTCGGTTATATCTTATTACGAAAGAATTAGACATTGACATTTTTGAATCTCCATCAGAATGATTTCTATGAGGATTAAGTCTAGGACCTCTTGTGATCCGCTCCAGAGAATAAAGATCGACTTAAACCTGCCAGACTTATTATCATAAACACTGGGAACGTATACATAGGTGGTGTAAGGAGTTGCATCATTATGAAGAACATGATTTCTGTAAATATTTTTAGAGGAGTGACCTTGGAAACCCTTTTTATGAGATTTCTGGTTTTCTGCAGGAATATTATCCATTGTACATCTCGTCAGACTATTTACTTTGTCGACTATAAAAAAAGCAGATTTTGAAGGTCAGAAATTTGTTTCTTTCTAGCAAAATAATGTAGAACATTATGATTCTTTTTCCCGCAGAATGAACAGGTTCGTGGATTAGAAACTTTTTAAGAATCCCAATTATGACTCATAGCCTTTTCTGATATCCGCAAGTTACGCAAACGTTTCTTAGCAGATAGTTCCTTAGGAGTAATTTTCTCCATGCTAGGTAATACCACATGTGTATTAGAAATAGGCACTGAAGAAGACTTACTTACTAAAACATAATTTTCTCTTTTCAAGGAGTTACATTGTTCATGGGCTAGTAAAAGAGATGCAACAAGTTTCTCTTTCTCAACACGACATCTATTCAATTCTGATGAATGAGTCTTGATTAAACGTTTTTATCTAATTGAGTTTTCTTTAAGTATCTTTAAGCATACTAATATTGTCGCCTTTTAGATTAGTTTCTTGAACGAGGTTTTCGATATTGTTAGAAAAAGACTCAATAATACCATAAAGTTTTCGTTCTCTATCAAGAGACTTCTCAAGTTCATCAGTGAGCTGAGCATATTTTTCTTTAAGGGATCTAATTTTAGAAGCTTGAACATCAATAACCTCAGCATATTTTTTAATGTTATGGTGAGTTCCATCTCAGATTCTGACATAGTGTCAACTGTCACTTTAGAGGGAATGTTACCAGAATCTGATAGCAAAAGCTTTCTACCTCGGGATTCTGAAGAATCTGCTAAGGAGTTATCCTTTTAAGTAAACCCAAGACATTTGGCATAATCAAACACTTTGGAAGACATTTATATGCGCGTTAGGAAGAGATAAACTGCTGTCCACAGAAATCAGATTGTTATAAAGACAGACTTATGAGGTCTTAGCGTGTTTTCCTACTCTGATACCAATTGAAAAAGCAGGGGTATAACAACCACACCCAATAATTCGTTCGGCAATCTGTATGGACTAAACTCTAGTTTAATTCCGAGAGAACCAACTTAAAATCGAGACTCAATCAAGAATTATATCAAAGAGTTTTTACCTTTTTCTCAATACAATCAGCAAATCAAACAAATAGAAATCTGCGAGCCTGATTGATGTGACAAATAACTTGGACGGTACCAAAGACCAATGCCCAAGTGTCAATCAAGTTCTATCCAACAACCAAGGTCGTATTATCAACTGATTGAACTACGCAAAACCTATGATATTTCAATTCTATAAACAAAATAATGCGGAAAAGAAATAACACAGACACCAGAAATTTTGTTAACGAGGAAACCACAAATGCAGAAAAACCCCGGGACCTGGTCCATATTTGAACACCACACTGTATTAAGACGCTACAGACTCTAGCCAACTACAAGTTAACTTCAGATTGGAATGTAGTTGATCCCTAACCAAGTATCACACCGATTAAGGTATAGTCTTGTTCCTTACGCCTCTTGAATCCCAGCAGGATTCTGCGCACGTGATTCCCTTAGATGATCTCACCCATAACTAAGAGTTGCTATGACCCAAAGTCGAAGACTTATAAAAAAATATGTCTCCCACAGATATTTCGATTCTGGTTTTGTTTCCGTCTTTAGATAAATCAAGGTGAACATGAAACTCAACTAATAATCCGGTCTTTAACTCCTGAAGAGCAGCCTAGAAATATTAATCACCTCATAATAACCTAACTGATTAATATAAGAAGTTATTGCGGATTCACAAGAGTCTGATACGAAGAACTGTTGTGTTTACTTTTTATATCTTACATATTGGAGATGATTCTCGAGTAAATTTTACAGAAGATAAAACTCAATACGATAGAACAATAAGATCAATATACACAACTATAGAGAAAATAGTTGGATCTGGCTTCACGAATCCCAAATGAAGTCTTCAAGTCGTTATCCTAATAATGGCATTGGAAAATCTAGGTTAAAGGAGAATCGACTCTAGTTTGCAACTAGGACACACACGCGTGTCGGGATTAGGTTTCTCATATGCTAGATTTCTCCCTTATATAGTCTTTCAAATCAAGGTTGCTTACAATTAAAGCTAAGAAAGCTTAGTGACAAAGCAATTGATATTCACCGTTAGATGAACTCTTGATTTAAGATTCAAGCTAAGTCTGCTTAGAAATTAAGCAATCAATCTCCACCGCTAGATGGTATTAGCTTGATACACACAAATGAAATATACCTATATTTAGATATGGATGAACTGTACCCAAACGTGTATATCTTGTTGGCTCAATAATAACTAACCGATGTTAGCCACATTAACACTTATAACTTAGCCACATTCATCTAACACTTCTAGATCAAATATGATGATCAATCAATCATGATAGATAATCAAATGAATCTAAATGTGTTTCAAGAGAGTTGTTCAAATGTTCACTATCTCATAGAAATATATATATATGAACCATTTGAAAAAAAATCGGTTTGGTTTGTAATTGCAAAAAGTACTTATGCAAGAACCAATTCATGAACATAATGCCACGGGCCCACGGTTTGCAAAACAAGTTCGTATACCTTATTTCATTAAAGTTACAGGGACTTTAGTTCGTAAACAGAGTTCGCAAATGAACTTGATTTCATGAGTATGTATTTCATACTTACTGATTTTAGAACCTAACCACTACGTTCCCAAACAGAGTACGCGAACCACAGTTTCAGACTTTGACCTTGCAGTGCCGTTCACAAACAAAGTATACGCGAACAACAGTTCCGGACTCAGCGTTGTCTAGCCGTTCGCAAACAGAGTACGCGAACAACAGCTCCAGAACTTTTCACATGTAAACCCGTTTGCAAACATAGTTCACAAACAAGAGTTCCGGACCTGAACTAGAACTTCACAGTGCACTACCAAGTATACATACTATATTATATCCAGGCATTGGTAGTCATTCTAAAACTCCCATTTAATCATTCAAACATCCTTAGAAAACTACAATGGTAATCTTACACATATCACTAGCTTCAAGTAATTTTCAAGTGATTAATCGATCAATACGAAACTTCCCAAGTTAACATCAATTGACTGTCTCACACAAATCATGTAACAAGTTCAAGGTAATTTTCACATGATCATCTTGAATTAGTATTTAGTTTCCAACAACAAGTTGTTTACAACTAAATTTGTCAAGTAGATGATGAACTTTAGCTAAAGCTAAAAGCTTCCAACACGTTTCGAGAAATAGATAAACGATATAAACTCAACTCGAAATTTCAATTGTGTATAATGTAAAAGTCTATATTGCTATACGAATTAGTCTCTTTAGAAGATAGAATATAATAGACTTCTGAGTGATAGATAAGTTTTAGTCTCCACATACCTTTTGTTGATGAAGTTCCTCCAAGCTCTTCAGTAGATCTTCTTCTTCAATTGGTGAACTCCGTGAAGTCTAAAGCTCAACTACACACTTCTATCCTAATCGAGACATAGCTATTAGTAGACCAGAAATCAAGTATATAATTTTGAGCAACTAAACTTGACAAACAAGCTTGAGATAGCAACACTTGCGAGTTCGACCGAGCAATGCTCTAACAATGGTCTTTGGTGCTTTTAAGGGACTAAGTATATAATTATAAGAAAATAGTGAATACAACGATATAATCATCTTTTTGGACTAAGTATATGGTCTCAGGTCTATTTTTTTTTCCTACTTTTGACATTGTGTGGATTTTAAGCAAAGTAATCATATTAGAACAAAAAAAAATTAATTAAAAAAATGCTTTATTTATTGTTTCTCCGCTGCATGGGTAATGGGTGATCATAATTGAAAAAGTGGGGGGTCTAACAACCACACCCAATATTTCGATTAGCAATCTGTATGGACGAACTCTAATATACTTTTAAGAGAATCAACTAGACAGTCAGACTCAATCTTAATAAAAGGTATATTAAGGAGTTAATATCTCTATCTCTTGATTTGATCTTTACTCAAGCAAATAGAAATCTGCGAGTCTTTATCAAATACAAGGAATAAACTTGGATGGTACCAAAGACCAGTATCCAAGGATCAATAAATATCCAATCAACAACCAAAGGTTGGATTTCACTATTGATCGACACAACACACAACCTATATTATTTCAATTATATGATAAAATATAATGCGAAATAGAAATAACACAGACACCAGAAATTTTGTTAACGAGGAAACCGCATATGCAGAAAAACCCCGGGACCTAGTCCAGATTGAACACCATATTGTATTAATCCGCTACAGACACTAGCCTACTACAAACTAACTTCGGTCTGGACTGTAGTTGAAGCCTAATCAATATCACACTGATTCAAGGTACAGTTGCGCTCCTTACGTCTCTGATCCCAGCAGGATACTACGCACTTGATTCTCTTAGCTGATCTCACCCACAACCAAGAGTTTCTACGACCCAAAGTCGAAGACTTTAATAAACAAATCTGTATCACACAGGAAAGTCTACGATAATAGATAAATCTGTCTCCCATAGATAAACCTACAAGTTTTTTCCGTCTTTTGATAAAATCAAGGTGAACAGGAACCAATTGATAAACCGGACTTATATTCCTGAAGAACAACCTAGTATTATCAATTACCTCACAATAATCTAAATCGTATGGTAGCGAAACTAGATATTGTGGAATCACAAACGATGAGACGAAGATGTTTGTGATTTCTTTTTATCTTGCCCTATCGGAGATATAATCTCAATCCAATCTTATAATTGAACTCGTACGATAGAAAATGGCAAGATCAGATCGCTCAACTACAAGAGAAGTAGTTTCGTCTGGCTTCACAATCCCAATGAAGTCTTTAAGTCGTTAACCGACAGGGTCTCGAGAAGAAACCTACGGTTAAAGGACAATCGACTCTAGCAAAACCAACTAGTATCACACAAGAGGTGTAGGGATTAATTTTTCCAGTTGCTAGACGTCTCCCTTATATAGTTTTCAAATCAGGGTTTGCAATCCAAGTTACCTTGGTAACAAAGCATTCAATATTCACCGTTAGATGAAAAACCTGATTTATCCAAGCTAATATCTTTCAACCGTTAGATCGAAACTTAGCTTGTCACACACACAAATGAAATGTATTCATTTAGGTTTGAGTAACCGCACCTAAACGTGTACACTTAGTTGATTCACAAATAGTTAACCAATGGTTAGCCATATGAGCACTTTCATATTAACCGTATTCATCTTTATCATAACTAGTTCAAATGACTCATAAGAACTAGTTCAAGAGTTGTTCAATTGCTTAGATCTTTATACATAGACACAATTGAAAAAAAAAATCGGTTTGATTCACTTGAATCAATTCATGAACAATATAGCCACGGTTTGCAAAGATTGCATTCCTTATTGATTTATTGTTTAAGTTCATGAAACTACCGATTTGAGAAATATAACCAGCTTGGGTACGCGTACGGGCATGCGTACCTTAGCTACCGGATTTGAGTTTGTTTTTGATTTCCAAACTCAGCAGAGCTTTTCGGGTAGAAAAGTTTCGCCAGTACGTGTACGGGTACGCGTACCTAAGGTGACTGGTTTATGAGTTCGTAACTCCAAACTCAGCAGAATTTTCCGGGAGGAAAAGTTTCGCCAGTACGCGTACGGGTACGCGTACCCAACCTGTCTCCTTCACCAATACCGCATGCACACATATGCACGCACTTGGTTTCCGGTACATGGATTTATACACTAATGTGCGAACACACTATATATGCTTATATCCATAGTTGGTTACGTAATCTCAACTCTACGTTTCAATCATTGAAAAATTCTTCTATAATGTTATAATAGTCCTTAGACATAAAGAATCGACTATCGTCATCTAAGCTATTTTCAAGATTGAAACGTCATCATCACTTTCATCACGGGTAAAGATGAAAATGGTTAAATAAAAAGCTTACCAACACATATTTCGAGAAAAAGATAGGCGAGTAAACTCGGCTCGAAATAGCAAATGTGTATGTATGAAAACTATCATACTTATACGACTTCTGTCTCAAGAGTAGGAGATAGAGTAGATAGACTTTTGAGTGACAGATGAGTTCAAGTCTAAACATACATGTTGGTCTGATGAAGTTCTACTGGTTCCTTGAGTAGTTCTTCGTCTTCGTAAGATAATCACCATGGAGTCTGGAGCTCAACTATTCCTAACTATCCTAGACCGAGACTTAGTCATACGTAAACTATAAATCAAGATATATAGTTTTGATCACTTACATTGACAAACATGCTTGAGATAGCAACTCATGTGAGTTCGACCGAGAAATGCTCTAACAATAATGACTACGGATTATGTAGTAATTTCTCCTCCAACAAATTAATCAAGTTCCATTATTTAGATGGATCTTGTAGCTGATCTTCTGTTTGAGAAAAATTAACTCCCACATCTCCAAGAAAGGTGATAAATTTTTTGAGATCATTACGTATTATTGACTCCAATTTTTCGCACTTGCAGATGATACAAAATACAGAAAGAAGTCCATATACGTACACAAAATAAAATTTATCATAAATAAGCTTATATATAATTAATTGAATCTTGGAGTGGTGATGGTGAGATAGTGGAAGAGAATATATGGTATTGATTCCTATTGTTAAACTTAATGCAGTTTTTTATACTATGATCGGCAAGTGAGTTATGCGCAACCCTAGATTACGGGCGAACTATAATCAGTGTCGTCGTTTTAAACAAACTATTTCAATTAATTATATGTAAGCTAATTTAAGATAAATTTTCTTTCGTGTACGTATATGGACTTCTTTCCGTATTCCGTATCATCCGTAAGTGCGACAAATTGGAGTCAATAATACGTGATAATCAGTGTCGTTGTAAAGAAACTATGTCAACACGTGAAATTTTGTTTGCAATCGAGACAGATGCTCGAATTTTCTTAAGTGGATTTAGGAAATTTAATTGTTTGAGAACTCTAATAAGTCTCATTTCCAATAATAAGGGTCAAGAAATATTAGGAAAGCTAACTGAATTAAGGTCGGGCCAGACAGTAATCTTTGCCGTTTATTTATTTTAAGAGATATAATAGACGGGTTCAGATCCGTCCCAAAGATAAATTCACGGATCGATCGATCCTAACGGTGCACGATCTATTTTTAATGGTCGGATCTGTCCCATAGACAGACACCACTTCTTTTTAAAAAAGAGAATGCAAGAATACATGCATATTCAACATTTTTTTCCTCAATCTCTCTTATCTTTGGTCTTTGCCCAAAACTCATTATTTACCAACAATCCAATATCACAGACACAATCTAGTATCTTCTCAATTATCTCTGAAAAATATATGATTCAGATATTACAATCGAACAACAAACGTTTATGGATTCAAATTTTAGTTTTTCTATATAAATCAAAGGAAAGCCTTGGATTTCAAAGAAAATCAAAACCAAGAGAAAAGAGTTGGAGTTACTGTAGTTGATAAGACAAAAGAAAAAAGTTGGAATTACTATAATTACTAAATCTGAATAAAAGAAAGAAACTAATTCCAAGAAAAAAAAGTCAAGAGATTTTTAAAGGTTTAATGGAATCAGTTAACGATTTATCAAAAGAGGTTGTCAACTTCCAGATTATATGTCTCAATGTATACTTTTGAGATAACTTCTGAAATGTCAACTAAATGCCTATAAAGTGGTGGTAACATCAGTATATATGAAGAAAAAAAAAGAGGTTTTTCAAGTGCATGTTGTACTTACTGGTGATGAACATATTATTAGAAATACCAGATTTTGTGGCTACTAATTCAAGTTTACCATCTCAAAAATTGTAGACAAGAGTAAATGGGATCTTTTGTTAGAGACACGAACTTCTAAGGAATATGATGATGATGAGACTTCAGGAAACTCCTATTTATAGGTAGTAAACCAATGGTGGATGAATTCATAACTCACATTGTTAATGATACGGGTTATGTTTACTTGGATTAGAAAAGGGATGGTTTGAATGGATTGTACAAGATAATGATTATAAATACGTATTTTTGATTGGAGAGTAACTCAACATGAAATTTGATTTTATTTGGAAAAGTACGGCAGGCGCATCGCGCATGTGTCTAGACTGGGTATAAAAAAGAATGGTCTCAATTCTTTGCAGCAAAATATAAGGATAAGAATGATCAGTCAATTTGATTTTTCAAAATGAATGGAATATTCCGGATGCAGTAGTCAGTCGCTTATATCCTAAAATTTTACCATAATGGGGGTGGTGATAACCAACTTATCTGGTGTGGAAATACTAAACGAAACTTCACTACTTTTACTTTAGTGGACAAGATTAAAGTCAGAGAACCAATTGTGGGTTGGTCATAAAAAAATCTAGAAACCTTTTCAATATCATGGTATATCAAGTAATGATATCTGGAAGTTTGAGCAAGAAGTATATGCAAATGATAAACACACGAAGAAAGGAGGTTAATATCTCACCTTCTTTTGTTCCGTGATTTGTGAAACAGTTTGGAGATAGTTAGGTTTCCTAAACCCAAAATATTTTGAAGACGTTTTTACTTTTGTAAAACATAAAAATGTTATAATCAAAGAAGTTCGGGTGATGGCATCTTATGAAGATTTATGCTTTAGAAGAAACAAAACCATCTCTGAAGGTCTAAATCCCAAAATGAGTAAATCTAAAGAAAGAATTATGAAATTGTTGTTTAAAGGGGTTTTAGAATAAAGGGCGGTACGTAGAATCTGGTGTACGATATGCAGATTTTAAGTTTCTTTATAATTGGTTCCAGGATGATGAAAATTTACAGATTGAACGAGCTAGAGGATTATAGAATAAAGGGTTATGTCTTTAACTCGGACAACGAAGATTTGATTTACACAATAACCTTTTTTCATTCTCAAAGGATGAACCTTAATAGAATTTGATCAAACTCCTTGGCCAATTCATGAAGTTTATCCCAAGAAAGATTTTTCTTGTATTTGTCTTGGGTGTAATTTTTTTGAGTCGGAGCCCTAACAGTGTTAGTATAGTAAAACACGACAAAGATATGTAGGATCACCGGTCAAACCTACAATAAATTTTTTTTAATATAATACTCGATAGTATAATATTCTCGCTAAAATAATAAAATTTGATGGTCCCGACTCGGGTGCTTAGTGCTAAAATAATAAAATCGATACTATTTTAATATAATACATTCCAAAAGTTCCCCTTAAATGTTACTAGGTCCAAAATATTATATTAAATAATAATTCCATTAGAAAAATAAAAAATAATTTTCATAGATATCAATTTTTTTCAAAATATGATTCAATATTGGTTTGTTTTTCTTTAAAGTTCAAATCAAGTGGTATTTTATTCTTGTATGTAGTACAATATTAATGTTTTTACAACTTCCAGTCATTATCTAGAAACTTCTATCAAACTAGTCAATGGTTGCACATCGTAGGTATTTTGTATTAAACCACAATTGTTCAATTAAAATAATAGAAATTCTTCTTTTAAATTAATATATCATTAACATATTTATAAAATAATAAAATAATAAATTATCGATTATATAATCTCTTTAAAATAATAGGATTAGGATGGCCCAAGCATATTATTTTATCGAAGTTTTACTGTAAATGATAAAAGGTTTTTATGAGTAGTTTACACCTCATTACTAGAAGAATTTCATGTCACTGGTAGTAGTAGGTTTAGACTCTTACACTATATATAAAAAGAGGAGAAGGGAGAAAGTTGAAGAGATTACAAGAGAGGAGAGCAAAATACAGAGAGGAGAAGTGAGAAAGTTGAAGAGAGAACAAGCTAGAGAGAGCAAAAAAAAATACAGAGAGGAGAAGAGAGTAAAAAAAATGGCTTCAGCGGCACCTTTCTTGCTTTTCTTGATCATTTCCTTGGTTTCTCTCATCTCGGCTGCTAGTCTACCTCCTTTTTCCAACAACGGTTCTTCTCTTTCCACTCCAAAAACTACAAGCCTACCTACTACTCCTAGGTCTTCATCCTCCCCAAGATTCAAGGTTCCGGAACAATGTGTCGTGATATGATTTTATTTCTTATTGATAAAGTAATATCTGTAAACGGTTAATAAAAAAGATAAAACAGTTTTAAAAAAACATAGATAACCATTTTATATGTCATGTATACATTTTACATATGCCCATTATTGGAAAAATAATGTTCATTGGAATACATTTTGTTATAGTTTGATTCTCCATTAAGAACCTAAAATATGAAAACCATAGTTTTAATTTAATGATAAATGAATAGATAATTGAGTTTAGTAGCTCCAACAAACAATAGCTATATATAGAAAATTCTGAATAATAAATAACCATGGATAAAAGGAATAAGAAATCATAATTAATCATTTTGTTTCGTTTTTCCATACTTCTTAAAGTGGTGACCACATTTTAACATTCCTTCCTCTTACAAATGAAATTCTAGATGTAAGTAAAGTAACAATTTGAAGAACAAATAGTAAGAGTTACCTAAATCATCAAGGACACATGCATATGTTAGTAACTACTAATAATACACTCTTTTAGTAAGAAAAGGGGACTATCATTTGTATATAGACTCCCATTTAGAGATATTTTTTTTTTGGTTTGGCGAACTGTTATACTTTCTTTTAATTAACTTTATCAAGTAAGAATTACTTGTTTTAATCTTTTGACAAAGATGATATATTCAAAAAGGACGTGACAACTTTCTATAGTCTTTGAAAATTGAATACAAATACGAATTATCGAGAAAATTTAGTGGACACGGTTTGGTTTACATAATTGTTTCTTCCATTTCTTCTTCTTATTCACATTTCTCTTAGTAAACCAGATAAATTTTTCGATTTTAATCTTTATTTCATTTGTTTCCTGCCCATGTATTCATTATATCTTAAGATATTGGAAACACTTAGGATCTACAGTTTTAATGTTTTCAACTTCAATAAATCATATCGTTGCGTATAACTATTTTCTTTGGGATTTTTCTTTGTGTGTGGATCTATAGGAACTTCGAATGTTTATTTATACAAATTATATTGCTCAATATATGCCTTAGAACACTTTTATTACAGACTTAAAAGGTTTTTTATACGATGCTACAATATTTTTAAATGTATTATCGTGTGTTATTACTCCGACATGACGTAGTTTTTCATGACTCTGAATACCAATGACTACTGAATGCGATATTGACAACATTGTTCTGCGTATTTTTTCTTTGTTTTGAAAGACTTATACTTAATGAAGAAGTCAAATCAAAATGGTTGAATCTAAGTTGACATACCATCCTCCAATCTTCAATTTTCTTTTCAAAATTCATTTTTTTAATACTTATGTATTACAATCTAATTGTTCTCATGAAACAAAACGTTTGTCATTTTTATAATGCTTTTCATATTTAACGTATTTTTTCCTGATACGTTCCTGAATATATGGAAATAAAATTAAAACGTATACCTCTTTCTTTAAAAAATTAAAAACTAAATGCAAAAAGATAACATTTCATAGGCATGTGGTAGATAAAGTTGGCTTTTGTCGATATACCATGATAATTATGTTGAAGATGACTAATATACAAGTGTCCTTTAATATATAAGCATGGTTTCTATTTACCTGACCACCATCAATACCGACAACATATCAACAACAATACACATTTTTATCGTTAAGAATTTAAATATTCGAATTGCGCATACCAATAATTATATAGAAACTTGTTGTGGGTGGATTTTTTTGGATAATTTGATCAATAGCGTTTGGTCGTAATCACTTTTTGACTCTGCGCCATAGATTCTATTATTAGTAGTGATCAATAATGGACGAATTCCTTCATATTCATAGATATAGGAGACATAATTCGCATGGATAAGCCACCAAAACAATTAGTATAACAAATTAAATAAGAATGATCAATAAGCTAGAATGGATAATCATGCAAATAATTATCCATACTCACCAATCATCCAAGGTTAAAATTTTAAATCTTATCTTATCTTTCTTATATTAAAATAGAAAAAAACTGTTTCATAGGAAATGTCTAAGCAACAGTTTGTGTGTTTTTTTTTCTCGTGTCTTCACTTAGTTTTTTGTACATTTTAAAAGATTATGGAAGAATACATGCATATTCAGAATTTTTTCCTCAATCTCTTTTCTCTTCGGTCTTTGCCCAAAACTCATTGTTTACCAAAAATCCAGTATCACAGACACAATCTAGTATCTGCACAACTATGTCTGAAAAATATATGATTCGGATATTCAAATTACATTCGAACAACAAACAATTATGGATTCAAATGTTAGTTTTTCTCTATAAATCAAAGGAAAGCCTTGGATTTCAAAGAAATTCAAACCAAGAGAAAAGAGTTGGAGTTACTGTGATTGATAAGACAAAAGAAAAGAGTTGGAATTACTATAATTACTAAACCGAAGAAAATAAAAAACTGATTCCAAAAAAGAAATCAAAAGATTTTTGAAAGTTTAATGGAATCAGTTAACGATTCAGCAAAAAAGGTTGTCAAGTTCCAGATTCTATGTCTCAATGTGTACTTTTGAGATAACTTATGAAATGTCAACTAAATGCGTATAAAGTGGTGGTAGCATCAGTATATATAACGAAAAAAGGGTTTTCAAGTGCTTGTTGTACATACTGATGATGAACATATTATTAAAAATACCAGATTTTGTGGCTCATAATTCAATTTTACCATCTCAAACATTATAGGAAAGAGTAAATGGGATCTTTTTTTAGAGAAGCGAACTTTTGAGGCATATGATGATGATAAGACTTATTTAGAGGGGATGGGGGTGGTTGAATTGGTAAACTCCTCTTTGGTTAGTAAACCACCGGCGGCTGAATTCATAAATCACATTGTTAATGACACAGATTATGTTTACTTGGGTAAGAAAAGGGAAGGGGTAAATGGATTGTCCAAGATAATGATTGTAAATGAATATTTTTTATTGACGAGTTATTTAACAAGAAATTTGATTTTATTTGGAAAAGTACGACAGGCGCTTCGCGCATGTGTCTAGATTGGGTATAAGAAAGAATGGTCTTAAATCTTTGCAGCAAAATATAAGGATAAGAATTATCAATGGATTTGATTTTACAAAACAAATGAAATATTCCAGATGCAGTAGCCAGTTACTTATCTTCTAAAATTTTACCAGTAATGGGGGTGGTGAATTAACTTATCTGGTGTGGAAATATTAAACGAAGCTTCACCACTTTTACTGTAGTGGACAAGATTAGAGTCAGAAAACCAATTGTGGGTTGGTCGTAAAAAGTCTAGAAATCTTTTCTATATCATGGTATATTAAGTAATGATATCTGGAAGTTGGAGCAAGAAGTATATGCAAATGATAAAAACATGAAGAAAAGGAGGTTTCATATGGCATCTAGGTGTTCCTCATGTGGTACAAGGATCAAAATATACTATTTCACCTTCTTTGGTTCCGTGATTTCGGTGAACCAGTATGGAGACAGTCAGGTTTCCTAAACCCAAAGTCTTTTGAAGACGTTTTTACTTTTGTAAAATATAAAAACGTTATAATTAAAGAGATTCGGGTGATTACATCTTATGCAACTATGAGAGATTTATGCTTTAGGAGAAACAAAATCATCTTTGAAGGTCTTAAGTTCAAAATGAGTAAATTTAAACAAAGAATTATGAAATTGTTGTTTAAAGGGATTATAGAATAAAGGGCGGTACATATAATATGATGTATAATATGCAGATTTTAAGTTTCTTTAAAATTGGTACCAGGATGGTAAAAATTTCAAGTTTGAACGAGCCAGAGGGTTATATAATAAAGGTTTATGTCTTTAACTCGGACAACAACGATTTGATTAACACAACAATAACCTTCTCTCATTCTCAAAGGATGAACCTTAACAGAATTTGATCAAACTCCTTGGCCAATTCATGAAGTTTATCCCAAGAAAAAATTTTCTTGTATCTGTCTTGAGTGTAATTGTTTTGAACCGGAGCCCTAAAAATTGTTCAGGATTTTTAGGAATCAATACATTTCGCCAAACGGGAATTAGAAGGTATCGACTTCACCATAAAATCTTTCACAAGATGACGAGACCACGACCCTGTAATACGCAATCATGAAATTCTATACGACATGATACAAACCAAAGTTTTCTACAAAATTTCCAACTCTTAAACATTCTCCTTATAATTTCCAGTACTCTATTTTGGAATACGAAAACTGGCACCTGAAAAGACCTACGACATTCTTATGGTCCTACAAAATAGAGAGAAAGATACACAGTCATAAACAAATTAATAACAACTAATCAAATAACAAGCATTGTTGAGATTATTACGATGATATCATAGATGGTCGAGTCCACGAGATGGGATATCCAAGTAGAACTTTTCATTCATCTTTTGATACTCATATGGCTTTACCATTATTAAGAGGTTCTAACATTAAGTGCGAGGAGAGAATGTGTGAAGCAGGGGGTTTAATTGAGACTTTTTTCTTTGCATTGTCCTCTTTGTTTTTTTATTCATCTTTTTCCACCTCCAACTCCTCCTCTTACACCACGCCCTCCTCATTCTCCTACGCCTCCTCATCATTATCATCACCACCATCATCATTACCTTCACCACCAACACCATTACTTACATCACATCTTTTTCTTTTCCATTTGAATTCTCTTCTTCATTACCACCACCACCTTGTTCCGGGAGATATTTTTCTTTCGTACCTACATCGTCTGAATTCACAAATGAAATAGAAGAAGGAGAAGCAGAGAAATCCGCTGGGTCATTACCTTGTTGTGTTGTAATACTACGGATAACAAGAGATACCATTTTCAGACGTTTTCCACGATATGGGCCGGCCGTCATGAATTTATCGGTACATGGAGGTTTGGAGGAGGAGCGGGCACATGTTTTTTTTTTCCTTTCTTGATCTATTTAAGCATATACTATATAACATACACAAAAATAAAATAAAATAAATAAAAACTAACATTTATGGTCTCAATATACAGGTCGTTATGGTCAAAATTGTCGACCAACCTTCAATTATACCATGACGACTTTATAATTATACCATGGCCACTCTTGCCAAATTTGGGATGAAATGTTTTTTTTTTGGCTCTAAAGTCGTCATTATTTACTTAAGAATCGTTAAGCTACAATTTTAAGTCGTAATGGTTTTCCACCATGATGACCCTAAATATGGCCATCATCTCAACAAAAACAAAAGAAAGTAAGAGTCCACATGGTCACATATCATAGATTTTGGAGATTTTTCATTATTTTAACATGTATATGAAAACTCATTGTAATTTCTGATTTGCGGCCGTGAAGACCCTTTTCCTGTAACTGCAATCCGTTACAAACCCACATTCACAATCAAAACAACATAGAAAACACTAACCACAAATAGAGTAATAGGTTTTTAGTTTATTTACTTTTTAATTGAGGCCATTTTTGCTTCTCGTTCTTCCGATTCTTCATCAATTGATTTTTTCTTCCTTCTCGAATATTATTTTCCTTTGAGCGTATCAACGATATGGGAGTTAACTACATCTCTATTGTATTTATTTCACGAGCAATACTTGTAAAAGAAATTAATCGTTGATTAAAGTTTTTGAATCTACGATTACGATAATGAATTAAGTTTATAAAAAAAGGGAGACGGAAGAAGAGATGAGCCATTTAGCTTAGAAGAGAAGGTGAATATGATTTTAATTTTAAAATGAAAATAAAAAGAGGTGATAATTTTTAAACAAGTATTAGAATTATAGGTTTAGCTATTAGTGAAGGAAGAGTAATATAGTATATACACTAGCAATTGGCACCGCCCTGTCATTTGAGTTAGAGTGAGTAGAATTTTCATAGTCCCCCATTAATACCCACAACCCCGATTTGAGGTTATTGTACCAAATTTTATTGATTTTCCATTATGAACCAGAATCAACCACTAGATGATAATGACTGTATTTATTGGCTTGAACTAATAAATCTCGAATTGTACTTATCGATGTGAACTCTGAGACTATGTATCATCTTGACCAACAAATTAAGATGTCATCATCATAATAGTAAAACCGAACGTGAATGTTGGAAACATAGACACACTCCATTTTTAAAATGTTTTTTATTCCGTATCAGTCAGTATCCGAATGTATCTGTATTTATTTACTGATAAAGGTCGACATAGCAACGGTGCAGTCTACACTGCCAACTGTTGAGGTGGATCTTTGGCCAGGCCGTTGCTTATTAAAAAAATAATAAATAAATAAAAATTAACTAAGGATCCTTTCCGACTCCTTCATGCGGGGAACTACTACCCAGGCAACTGAGGGCCTGAGGCCAGCTAAAGATAAAGATTGTAGGCTTGCAGCCCACTAGAGAACGCTCATGTTTACTGCGAGTGCGCTCTTAGTAAAGAAAATACTCCCCAATTGTATCCTCCATTCCTCCTCTTGGCAACTCAAAAGTTCTCCTTAGAAACCCAAAGGGAGAGATGATTCGGGGTTTTGCAAGAACCCTAACCCTAAGAACAAATTTGAGTTCCTACTTCGTCACCCATTTTCTTCTTCAACCTTCGCTATAAAAAATGTAACCAGAGATAACTTCGATTCAGTTTCTGAAAATCTCAGAAACCATATCAAACAAGCTGATTTCGTCTCAGTTGATCTTGAAATGACTGGTGTCACTAGCGCTCCTTGGAGGGATTCATTTGATTTTGATCGAAATGATATACGTTATCTCAAAATCAAGGATTCTGTTGAGAAATTTGCTGTGGTTCAGTTTGGTGTTTGCCCATTTCGATGGGATGATTCTAAGAAATCATTCATAGCTCATCCGCATAATTTTTATGTGTTTCCAAGAAAGGAGCTTCCATTCTACGACGGGCCGGTGGACGAGTTCCTTTGTCAAGCAACTTCAATTGATTTCTTGGCTAAATACAAATTCGATTTTAATGCTTGCATACACCAAGGTAATGAAATTTGCACTTAATTTTGTCTTTGTTGAACTGAAGTAATAACCACTAGTACTAGTTATCATTTATACATGCTACTTAGTATGATATCGAGGGGTCTGATATCGGTTACTTAGTTATCATTTATACATGCTACTTAGTATGATAGGCGAATAGAATTGAAATGCAGCTATATAGAGTATTTAATATCGAGGGGTCTGATATCCGTTACCTGAGATTATCCCTTAGTTATTAGCTTAAGAATAGCTTAAGAATACAGTCTTGTTCTGTGCAATTATACTTCTTAGTGCAATGTATGGTAATATTTTGAGAATTTAAACTTTTGGGTAATCCCAGGAATATCATATTTATCCAGAGAACAAGAAGCTGAAGCACGGGATCGCTTGAAGTTGGCGAATGATGAATCTAATTAGGAAGAATATAAGGACAGTAGTGCTGATATTCTTTTTGCATGTCGGATGAAGAAATATATAGAGGGATGGCGTGATAGTTTACTGAGGAATACAAATGGAGGAGTACAGATTGACGAAAATCTTATAGACTTAGAGCCAATGTTCGAGACTGTTTTCTACAAGATGCATCCAGCCCTTAGATTGAAGGGTTTCACTTCTCATCAACTAAGATTGATTCAACTGGTAATTGTTTATTACTTTCTGATAATTTTCTATTTCATGACGCCAAACAGTTTGTTAGAAATTTGGGTGAGTGACTGAGTTGAGTGCATGCTGCATTTGTTATATGAAAGAAAAAGAGAATGAATAATACGATTTAGGAAAGATTCTAAGTAGAAAGGCTTAACCCACGACGGCCTTTACACAGCACCAGTGTCTCCATAGAAAGGAAATCCTCAAACCACCTATTACCTTACTAGTCTAATCCCTTGACAGCGCACCCTTGGCTGTAATAACATTCTTTTGCATGGTGGAGATGTTTGACCCCAACACAAAGTCACAAGGATGTGGCATAAAGGAACTTGACTAGATAAATTTTTTCGAGCATAAAATTCTAAAGCCCTCTCACTGCTTAACAGTGAAGAGGAATTCTCTCACACTTCTCCGCTTTCTTCGAAATAAGGGCTAATAATTAGCTAAGAGCGATGCTCACGGGCGGAGTTAGATCTGAAGCAGGGACGGACCTATGTGTTGCCCAGGTCAAAATGATATATAGTCCAGTTTTGGGTCCGTCCCTAGTCTGAAGTTGAAAGTTTAACTATAACTGCTGGCTGCGAGAGAAAAAAATCCACCTTTGCATTGTTACATCAGACGAACATTGGCTGAAAGATGCGAGCGAGATTTCCTATTAAGGACTTCACTACCATTGTTAGGCAGGAGAATACAGTAGCAGAAACTTAGTGAAAGAGGACTTGTTTCCTTGCTACACTATCCCTTGTGAGGATATAGTTTAAGTCCTTTTTTTTTTCTTTTGACATGATAGAGTACAGGTTTTTATGAACTTTCTCTTACATGATATACGGTTTTAGATTTTAACTCGAGGCAAATTAGCTTTTTGGGCCGTCAAGGTTAACACTCGTTACACTGTTGTAACTTGTAACATAGATGCAGGCTTTACCTAACTTGTACTATAGTATCAAATTTGCCCATGTTGCTAACAGAAGAAACTGGGAATATGCAGATCATCAGAAAGCACTTTCAAGATCTTGCTTTTGTTCGTGCAAATGGTGAAAGTTCTCTGAAGAAAAACTAATTGTGTATACAGATTCCGAGGATGGTGGAGACGTGGTTATGGTAAGAAGTTAAAACTATGTGGAAATTTGAAAGCTTGGTATGATGATTTTTGTCTTCAGATATCTTACACATTTGTCCATCTGTGTCCAGAAAGAGGTCAGCAATGACTTACATAAGGAGGCCGAAATGAAGCTAAAAGCTGCGACGGGCTTTCGTCGTGTTATTGATCTCCTTTCCTCAGAACAAAAGTTGCTAGTTGGTCATAATAGCTTTTTAGGTATGGAATATTCATGTTTGTAGACATGTTATTTTTGCAGCCCAACTCTCCGTCTATTACATTTCTTCTTCCTGATGCAGATATGACACACATATACAGCAAATTTATTGGCCCTCTTCCTCCAACAATAGATGAATACATATCTTCCGTCCATAAAGTCTTCCCATACATTATTGACACAAAGCTACTATTGAATACTGACTGTGCAATTCAGCGTTTGATGAAGAAACAAAGCACCTCACTGTCTTCAGCCTTTGCTCTTTTATGTCCCCAAATTGCGTTGTCCTCAGAAGGTTCTGCATCAGTTAATCAGCCGGGTCTGAAAATTGAAGTTCAAGTGGATGATATGAGGTTTGCAACTATCTCACTCTGTCAGTTAACGGATACATTACTTCTGTATGCTTCTTAAAGTGTATGCTAAAAAAGTAAGATGCGGATCTCCGCCTCTCGTGAAGCTTCACTTCTTAGTTTAAATGGTTGTCCTCGATCTCTTTTCTTCTTCTAACAAAATAATTCCTATGCAGGTCTTTTAACTGGAACTCAGGAGCCAATCATGAAGCTGGTTATGATGCTTTTATGACTGGGTGTATCTTTGCTCAGGCATGCAGTCATCTAGGAATTGGGTTTGATAATAATTCCCTGGCGAAAGGGTTGGCTGAACATGAGAACCTCCAGAAGTACATCAACCTTCTATACCTCAGTTGGAACAATGGGGCCATGATTGATCTGCGCACTGGGAATGAAAGTTTCGAATGATTGACTCAGCAAAACCCCAAACAACGGTATTCCAGAATTTTATTTGAGAATGTTGCCTTAATTTGGGGATTTCCATCAAAGTTAAAACCACGAGAAGTTAAGGAGTGTGTATCTATAGTCTTTGGTTCAGACAGTGTAACTTCAGTCTATTACTTGGATGGAACTGCAGCCTTTATTCAGTTCAGCAAGAAAGAACTTGTATCCGATTTCCTTGATCGGAAGGAGGCCATAGCTGGAAAAAGTGATCCTCTCTCTAAATTGCTTGGAGGTGGGAAAACCCATGCTGCCAAGTATGATGTATACAAAGAGATTTGTAGTTCTTCCTTGTCAGAAAAGTTGTTTTCAGATCAGGCCGAGGCACTTGGTATCAAGTAAACAAGATATAAAAGCAGCAAAAGAAATTGGAGAAAGGGAAGAGGCCCAAGGAATGGCTGATACAGGAGTAAGTGCCAGTATGTGAAGGTGTCGGTCACAGTTTTGTACTGTAGTTTGAAATTTTGCAAGGGGAATGCTTGAAATTATCTGGCAGAGTTTTGTACTGTACATATACTAATCTAGTAGTAGGTGCCAGTAAGGTGTCTTATGGGTAGTTGACTGATCCTGCAGAAATTTATGCGATCAATTTTGATAAATTTAAGGATTTTAGTTATTCTCTTTCAGTAAAGATCTTGCGGTTATCTAGACTATGTGGCCATGTAAAAGCAGGAAACAATTCTGAACAACTAGGTAGGAATCCCAGCAATGACCATGTTTGGATTTGAAATAGATATATGTGAACCAAATCAGTCAGGTCAGCCACCATATCCACTCCTCAAAGTTTAATTCTTCAAAAATTGAAAACTACCCCTCAAAGATTACTTCATTAAAGACTGTAATCATGAAAAATAAACAAAGTCGTTCCATTTCCTTGCCCAGTTCTCCTCTAATATCAACAGGTATTGTTCATGAACCTTTTGTCAGTACAGAAGAGAACAAGTATATGGAGGCCCTTAATAGAATTACAAAAGACACGTTCTGGCTTTTTAGCTTGCACCCTTGCAAGGAAACACGAAGCAACACTCAAACTAGCAAAGTTCTTATATGAGTACTATACAAAACCTTCAATGGTTATTCAGCACGAGCATGGGGCTCCCCTAAAGTTATCCAGACTCATCCTCCATTATATGCCTGAAGGTGAGATTAATCCTGACGGCATCAGCTTTTGCCCGCTTGGGCACTGAGTGGAGCCAATCTCTCTGAGTGTTGCCCCTCATGACCAACAAGGATCCATGCTTAAGCACAAAGGATTGTTGATTGTTTTGGCTGACGCGAGATTTTATTCGTTTGCTTGGTGGTTCCTCGCGTGCTGCTTGTACTGCATAACAGAGGTAGCATCTATCAGTTAAGAATCAGAAAGTCCAGTAACCTAGCAAATTAGAAAGTGTCCACCTGCCAAATGTTTAGGGCCGCAAAGGCCAACAAAAATCTGATCATTCACACATCTTATCAGAATCTATTACAGTGTGGAAAGAGAAGTAAAGTCCTACCTAATGATGAGTTTATGGCTGGTCTTTTCCTCAATAGGAAATCTCGCTCACATCCGAAGGATATTGATGCAATTTCCGGAGTTAGTCCGTACACCTTCTCATCATCAGCATGCCATGCTACATAATCAGTACCGTTCTTATATTTATTCAACAGCAAGCTATTAAAACTACTTCCTGGAAGAGCTTCGTGAACCTGGAAAGAAATGTCAAATTACCAAATGTAAGGTTCATGAGATGAGAAGAAAAGACCAGTTTAACTATGATTCAAGTTCACTCTTACTGCTGCCAAGATGTCCTTGAGTGGAGGGAAATCGTCCCAAGAATAAGCATGAGGAGTATACCCACTGTACCGCAGTCCCTGTAATCCTTTGGAGGCAACATAACATGTGTCTCTAGGCTGAAGAAAGAACCCCCTAATTAACTTATCAGCTGAGTTGCACCAATCTATAATTCATGCATATTCAACTTCAAGCAAACATGTAGACGAACGAATAGACAAGATGTATACTCTAATAGAATAATCAAGCAGGAACTTTAAACCAGATTACTTGATTCAAGATAAACATTCTCAAAGGTCAAACTGAGGCAACCTAGGTGTACAGGTAAGAAAAGTAGAATCGCTCATGGGAAAACAAGGCAGCTCCTTGCAAAAACTTATATCGTGACAGAATATTTTGAAAAAAATAAAATGAAACCAGTCCAACTCATTTGATTTACTACAGAATATGCAGTACTGATTTCACTACTTAGAGAACATACAACTGGCATCTTTCTCCTATTATGGGAGAGAGACACCGTTCTAGGCGAGGCTTAGGTTTCTTGCGTTACCCAAGAATTGCGAACTCATCAGCTGCAACTTGAGATGCATCAAAGATACTAAGCTACAAAGCTACAAATTTATCCCATTGCATTTTACCTTCTAATCATTCACAAAAATAAGAACTAGTCCAGTCTTTCTATATGCAAATCTCTGACAATTCATTTTCCAAGATTTAGTAAAGCTAACCCTAAAGTGATGTTAAAATCCATACATATTCAGAAATTAAAGATGTAATAATCCTAATTAAAGATAAAATTAGGGTCAGATTCTACATTACTTGCAATAATGAAAAAAGAATTCATAATAATTCACCTGAGAGCAAGAACGACCATAGACTTGAATTGTGGGTCTGACCCAGGGGATTTCTTTGTCAAGATAATCAAACCATTTCCAAGATTGTTCCGAAGGTACAAAACGAGGAATGTAAATGATTTCACTTCCTTCACCGAGATCAATTGTTTTACGATTTTGGGTTTCCTTGATAAAATTAGGGTTAGTGTTTATGTATGTTGTCAACCTGTTGCTCATTTTTCCGATCCAAAACAGGCAACCCGCGAAATCTAGAGTATTTGGTAGGATTTTCAAAAATTCATTTCAAGTTTTAACTGCCCTTATAAAAAAAAAGAAAAAAAACACTTTTCTTTTCATTCATTTTCTTTTCCACTTTACCGGTGTTTGGCATGAATGCCGATGTCAATTTACTAGGGTGAACCAAAATCCATGTAAAATAAAATATTTCGTTCTATCGGATAGGTACATCCCAAGTAGATGGGCACCCTTTTAGCAACATTGGTGTTTGGTATGAAAGTCTAAACCAATTATAAATTATAATCCGATGGAATAAATATGTTTACTTATTTCGAAACTTCTTCTAGTTCGAAGAAGATCCGTGCTCGCTAATTCCGACTTAGACAACTGTGTCTTCGCATAAACATAACGATAGATACTAAGTTTAAACACGTTGATTTCTACCTTTTTGTATTTTTTTCCCCCATATTCCTTAAGGTCAAGAAAATTGACCTTAAAAATAAATACTCGGGTACGTATTTCTTTTTACATTGATAAATCTACGATTAAGTTTTTTGAACATTTATTTTTTCACTTTGACAAAAGAGTTATTAAATGGAAAGGAAGACAACTTATTCAAGCGGGTAGATCCGCTATGAATATGATCCAACATATTCTGAAATCATCTCCAATTTATCACATGATTAGGGAAACTCCTATGATCCATATCTTTGAGATCATCCCTATATATATATATATATAGAGAGAGAGTCAGATATTTGTGGAGATCTTTTCCACTATGGAATTTTAAGTTAATATCCATAAATTTAACAGTAGACCTCACATACATCTAATTTAATATTATTTTATTAAACAAAAATTCAAATTTCGTCTGCGTGTGAGTCCGCCCAAGAAAAGTGAAAACTGGAAACATACACATCCGACCATCAAACGACCGCATGAGGTAAAAAACTAAAAAAAAAATCATGTCCGGTCATTAAGTGACTGGATGGACTATCCATAGAGATATCCTCAAAATAACGGAGTACCTAATGGACTTCATTGTTTTATGGATAATAAAACTCCCCATAGTAGCCTTTTTTAGCCCACATCTTGTAGACCCTCAGAAACTTGTGGATGGTTTTTTCATCCATAGAAGTCTTCCTTACATTCTTAATCCCTGATGAGATTATACAAAAAATGGAGAAATCCCAAAGAGACTTTTGGTGGGGCTAATCCTCTCCTAGTGGTATATACATGAGAAATTGGAACAAAATTTGTTCTCATAAGCATCAAAGGGTTTTGGTTTTAAAATTTTGAGAAAATTTTATCATACTTTGCTTTCTAAGTTTGCTTTGAATACTTTTCACTATCTCAATAACCTTTGGGTCAGGATTCTTAAATGCAAATATTTCAAAAACACTTATCTGTTGCATTACAAGAATTTTTGATTCCTCTCAAATTTGGAGAAGCATTTTCTAAGGTCTAGACATCACAAAAGACAAAGCCACTTCAGAGGTTAGGAATGGGAAAAAAATAGACACACTCAATGATAACTAGATACCCAATGCCTCTTTACCTGTCTGTAAGCAGGTTCCCAACCCCAAAATGTCAGTCTCTGACTTCATAGATCCCGACATGAAGAATTGGAAAGCGGATTTTATTGATTCTTTCTTCACAGCTGATAATACTCGGAAAATCCTTAACATTGGGATTCCTCTAGTTGGAGAAGACAAACTTATCTGGCCTCACTCTAATAAAGGTATTTCTTGCATCAGGAATTCTTACAAGCTCTTAGCATGGGAAACTCATCATATTCAAAACCCCATTGCATCTCAGGCTACTTACAAACCCTATGGAACCTACGTGTTTTACCTAAAGTCCATCTTAATTTTCATTTGGAAATGCTTTGAAAATATTTTAGGTACCAGGTCTAAGCTGAACCGGTACCTAAATTTCCAAGAACCCTGTTGCACATGTGATAACGATTAATTCCCTTGAAACTACAAAACACCTGATCTTACATTCCTTACGCTAAAGATGGCTGGTCTTCTTTTCCATTGAACCAAGTTATTCTGTGTGATTCTGACTCTAACATCTCTATCAAAGACTGGATTATCAAGTGGTTGAATAGAAACAACAATTCTCATTCTCAAAAGACTGTCTTCACAGTGGAATGGTGCATATGGAGAAACAGATATTTCAAAAAAAAAAAGAAGATGTATTTCCAGGTAACACTTTTAATTTGGCTGTGAGATTCATGATGGACCTTGAACACCAGAATGATTCTCTGCCTATACATATCATTAATCCTGACACTACTCATATTGCTCCCACCCTTAATGATCTTATTAATAATTATTATATTTTGTATTATGATGCTTTCTTTGATGAAAAAACTAAAGTTACTGATCTGGGTCTCATTCTTACTATTAAAACAACAACCTTTTAAGGACGTAAGCTTGCTGGAGGAGTAGCCCGAACTCTTGAAGAAACTGAATGCCTTGATATATATGAAGGGATACGGTGGATAAAAAGAAATAACATAGAATGATGTGCCTCTGCAGTGATTCCCAAAAGGCAGTTAATTTTATTAAGAACAATAATAATCCATTATCATGGTTTAGCAATATCTGTGTAGATTATTTTAATTTTTTTTAAATTCATTTTCCATTGTTAGAAGAGATTATATACCTTAGGCTGATGTTGCATCCAAACATTGTAGAAGACACGACGTTTATGAGAACGGATGAGCAATATGTCTCATTTTATTTCTCAAAACATGTAATTGTTTTCCTTGAATAAGATCTCATTTTCTTAGCAAAAAATAAATAAAATTAAACACGTTGGCGTTGATGTCGGCACTGGTGATGACAGAGTCATATTATCCCTGCTACAACAACTCTTACGATGTTCATCAACTCAATATTTCTTTCCCTTACATCAACATCAATTTTTTGCTTTCTTCACCAACAGTTTTCTTTCTTCGCCGTCTAATGTAAGATCTTTTGCCATGTACTCACTATACAATTTATCATTCCTCAAATTCAAACGAATAAAGTGGTGTAAGTTACAAGTAATGGGTATGATTTATTGCATTCGAAGTGGATAATTTGGCATGCATTTCAACAAAGAAAACCAGTCTTCAATACTCTAAAATAACGTTCAATACCTTTATGTAAAGATGAGTTCTTATGACTGAATGATTCCATCACACCTTTTGAATGTCTACTTCTTCTTCTAGAATCACGTAAGTGATAATTTTCTCTATGATAAGGTGTGAGAAACTCTGGTACGTTTGTGCGAATAACGTAATATCTTCTTGTATTTATATTAGCGGTTTAAAACTTCAATTCAACTAACAAATTTGAAGTAATAAATGCAAGTTAAATTTAATTGAGGTTTTCTTATGTGGGTCTTAAAAAGAGAAGTTTTCAACTTCCGATATTTGTATTTCTTACCAAACTTAATAATATAGCATGGTTTATTTCTATTCGTTTTTTGTTTTCCGACATAGGGGTTTGTAACTCATTTTTTACACCTTCTTCATGAACCAATTCAACAAAATAATCCACAAAATTGGTGGCCATGTACGAACATCATTACCTAAATGTATATATTTTAATATCTACAACCCAGTTGTTAAGGAGCTCTCATTGTTATTATGTCTCTAAAACTTCACAAAAACAAAAAAATCATGAATTTCCAGATTTATTTTTGAAGAAACTGTTTCTGATTTTAGCTCTATGAAATTTTTTTAAAATTTTATGGAGAGTACATATGAAGATTATGTCCTCAAGGGAACATATGAACTGATTGACACCAGGTTTGACCAAGTGAAAAAATCGATTTCTGGATTAATTGAAAATTTAGATAAAGTATTAAGCTTATGATTCATAGCTTTGACAGGGATAGGGTTTCTTAGAGTATAATTGTTGCTAAAGGATATTAGAAAACACAAGAAAATTATCAAGTATTATACGAAGAAGAAAATCCATGGGCTAAATATATTATTGTATGAAAATATTTATGTAAAGTTGAAGTTCTCACTAAAGGTGAGTATGAAAAACAGATTTAATTCCATGGTTACAAGATTTCAATGTAGGTATGGTTAGTTTAGAAAGTTTTGAAGTCAACAATTACTGTTAGAATCTATGGTTTAGTATTAAAGAAATATGAGTTAGGGAAAAAATGTTTATTTGTAATCCAAGGAATATGAACGAATATAACATGAATCTTGGATTAAAAATAAAGTTATTAATATCTGTTTCTTTTATGCAATCTATGAATGAGATCATCCATGTATTGACAAGTATTAATATCTAAGTTTTAGATGGTTGTTTTTATTCAGAAATTGATCGTTTGAACGTTGTTAATTTTCATTCCGGCGTCTAACGATCTAATATATATGTGCATTAAAATTAAAAAAATTACGCAAAAATTTCTTAAAAACACAATGTCTCATGATATAGTTTTTTTCTTTTTGGCAAAGTAATATTTTCAAATCGTTACATGACAATTTTAACGGGATGTATAGATAGTTTAAGATATGCTGAACTTTCAAGTGAACCTCTCAAAAATCAAACGTCGTGTGGAAGTAATATGTATATATATATGCGTGTGGTTTGGGATCCAGAAACCGAAAGGGGAAATTACCCTTATATATCACTTGTTGAGTCCTCCAACCAATCACCAAAACATGTGCTTTTATCTTTTTATCAAATTAGTTCGAACTCTAGCTAGCTAAATAGATGAAGCACATACCATATGTAAGCTTTGCATTTTGTATTTATTTGATGATGAACCCGATGTTAAGCTATATAAAAGATTGAGTCAATATTCTTCTACTGGACTCTATTTCAACATGATATTCTAGGAATACAAAGTAACAAACATATGTATTGTTTTTGAATTACTGAGTGGCATTTTTATTGTTTTGGGAACGACCAAAAAGGCATGCAAAAGAATATATAGGTTAAAAATGTAATCACAAAGAGCATGTTTGGTATTCAAAATAATGATTTGAATTATATATCTCGATCCTAACTATATTGGCATTGAATGTGCACAACATATGTAGTTTCCAAGAATTATCATTTTTATATTTGTGTTTCAGCTTTTTGAAAATTGTTATTGAAAGATAAGATCATGAACTAGATTTTGACCTTGGGTTACGACAGTTTTACCCTTTGGTTGTTGTTGTTGTTGATAAATCATTATATGGAATATATTTGAGTTTTATAGAATACTCTCACCACACTCGTATTCTTCGACCTCATAACCCATGAAACGCTTTTCTTCATCATCAAACTGGTACCATTTTCATTCAAATTTACCGTTATAATTGAGGGTGGTGAAGAAGAATAAGGAAAGTTTAAGTCTAGCGATTGGTTTTGCATCATTATTCTTCTCTTGTTCAAGCTGTTCAAGCTTCTGATTAAATCTGGATGATAGAATGGATTCCAGATGAGTAAGATTCACCATAAAATCATCAATACCAAAGTATCTTCTTGCTAAGGATCTTTTTTGGTTCATATCTGTGTCCAAACCATTTAGAATCCCGCTTGACCAAAAGTCAGGACCTGTTCTAAGGACAATGAAATCATTCCTCATTAGATACTTAACAACCTCCAACTCTTGATGCCATACTCCTAATCCCCTTGGCTCCGTAGAAGGTGATGTTTTGATCATGTAATCACCAGCCTCTTCATTTAGATACGTAGTTTACTAGGGGTGAACCAAAATCCATGTAAAACAAAATATCCCTTTCTATCGGATTGGTACATCCCCAAGTAGATGGGCACCCTATTAGCAACATTGGTGTTTGGTATGAAAGTCTAAACCAGTTATAAATTGTAATCCGATGGAATAAATATGTTTACTTATTCTGAAACTTCTTCTAGTTCGAAGAAGATCCGTGCTCGCTAGTTCCAACTTACACAACTGTCTCTTCGCATAAACATAATGATAGATACTAAGTTTAAACGCGTTGATTTCTACCTTTTTGTATTTTCCCCCCATATTCGTTAAGGTCAAGAAAATTGACCTTAAAGATAAATAATCGGGTGCGTATTCCTTTTTACATTGATAAATCTACGATTATGTTCTTTGAACATTTATTTTTTCACTTTGACAAAAGAGTCATTAAATGGAAAGGAAGACAACTTATTCAAGCGGGTAGATCCACTATGAATATGATCCAACATATTCTGAAATCATCTCCAATTTATCACATTATTAGGGAAACTCCTATGATATGGATGTTCAATCATCGATATCTTTGAGATAATCCCTATATATTTATGGAGAGTCGGATATTTGTGGAGATATTTTCCAATATGGATTTTAAGTTAATATCCATAAATTTAATAGTAGACCCACATATATCTAATTTAATATTATTTTACTAAACAAAAATCCAAATTTCGTTTGCGTGTGGGTCCGCCCAAAGAAAAGTGAAAACTAGAAACAAGCAAATCCTGCCATCAAACGACCGGACGAGGTAAAAAACTAAAAAAAAAACCATGTCCGATCATTAAGTGACCGGATGGACTATCCATAGAGATATCCTCAAATTCACAGAGTACCTAATGGACTTCATTGTTTTTTGGATACAAAACTCCCCATAGTAGCCTTTTTTAGTCCACATCTTTTAGACCCTCAGAAACTTGTGGATGGTTTTTTCATCCATAGGAGTCGCCCTTACATTCTTAATCCCTGACGAGATTATTCAAAAAATGGAGAAATCCCAAAGAGACTTTTGGTAGGGCAAATCCTCTCCTAGTTGTACATACATGAGAAATTGGAAAAAAATTTGTTCTCATAAGTATCAAAGGGTTTTGGTTCTAAAATTTTGAGAAAATTTTATCACACTTTGCTTTCTAAGTTTGCTTTGAATCTTGTTCACTCTCCCAATAACCATTGGGTCAGGATTCTTAAATGCAAATATTTCAAAAATACTTATTTGTTGCGTTACAAGAATTTGTATGATTCCTCTTAAATTTGGAGAAGCTTTTATTTAGGTATAGACATCACAAAAGACAAAGCCACTTGGAGGTTAGGAATGGGAAACAAATAGACGCATTCAATGACAACTAGATACCCAATGCCTCTTTACCTGTTTGTAAGCAGGCTCCCAACCCTAAAATGTCAGTCTCTGACTTCATAAATCCCGACATGAAGAATTGGAAAGCGGATTTTACCGATTCTTTATTCACAGCTGATAATACTCGGAAAATACTTAACATTAGGATTCCTCTAGTTGGAGAAGGCAAACTTATCTAGCCTCACTCCAATAAAGGTATTTCTTCTATCAGGAATTCTTACAAGCTCTTAGCATGTGAAACTCATCATATTCAAAACCCCAATGCATCTCAGGCTACCTACAAAACCTGTGGAACCTACTTGTTTTACCTAAATTCCATCTTAATTTTCGTTTGGAAATTATTTGAAAATATTTAGGTACCAGGTCTAAGCTGAACCGGTACCTAAATTTCCAAGAACCCTGTTGCACATGTGATAACGATTAATTCCATTGAAACTACAAAACACCTGATCTTACATTGTCCTTACGCTAAAGTTGTCTGGTCTTCTATTACAGTGAACCAAGTTATTCTGTGTGATTCTAACTCTAACATCTCTATCAAAGACTGGATTATCAAGTGGTCGAATAGAAACAACAATTCTCATTCTCAACAGACTGTCTTCACAGTGGCATGGTGCATATGGAGAAACAGATGTTTCAAAAAAAAATGTAGTTCCAGCTAACACTTTTAATTTGGCCGTGAGATTCATGATGGACCTTGAACACCAAAATGATTCTCTCCCTATACATATCATTAATCCTGACACTACTCATACTGCTCCCATCTTTAATGATCTTATTAATAATTGTTATATTTTGTATTAGGATGCTTTCTTTGATGAAAACTCTAAGCTACTGGTCTGGGTCTCATTCTTACTATTAAAACAACAACCTCTTAAGGATGTAAGCTTGTTGGAGGAGTAGCCCGAACTCCTGAAGAAGCTGAATGCCTTGATATATATGAAGGGATACGATGGATAAAAAGAAATAACATAAAATGATGTGCCTTTGCAGTGATTCCCAAAAGGCAGTTAATTTTATTAAGAACAATAATAATCCATTATCATGGTTTAGAAATATCTATCTAGATTATTTTAATTTTTTTAAATTCATTTTCCATTGTTAGAAGAGATTATATACCTTAGGCTGATGTTGCATCCAAACATTGTAGAAGAGACGCCGTTTATGAGAATGGATGAGCAATATGTCTCATTTCATTTCTCAAAACATGTAATTGTTTTCCTTGAATAAGATCTCTTTTTCTTAGCAAAAAACAAAAAAAATTTAACACGTTGGCATTGATGTCGGCACTGGTGATGACAGGGTCATATTGTCCCTACTACAACAACTCTTACGATGTTTATCAACTCAATATTTCTTTCCCTTACATCAACGTCAATTGTTTGCTTTCCTCACCAACACTTTTCTTTCTTCGTCGTCTACTGTAAGATCTTTTGCCATGTACTCACAATATATTTTATCATTCCTCGAATTCAAACGAACAAAATGGTGTAAATTACAAGTAATGGGTATGATTTATTGCATTCGAAGTGGATAATTTGGCATGCATTTCAACAAAGAATACCGAGTATTCAATACTCTAAAATAACGTTCAATACCGTTATGTAAAGATGAGTTCTTATGACTGAATGATTCCATCCCACTTTTTGGATGTCTACTTCTTCCTCTAGAATCACGTAAGTGATAATGTTCTCTATGATAAGGTGTGAAAACTCTGGTATGTTTGTGCAAACAGAGACAATAACGTAATATCTTATTGTATTTATATTAGTGGTTTAAAACTTCAGTCAACTAACAAATTTGAAGTAATAAATGTAAGTTAAAGTTAATTGAGGTTTTCTTATGTGGGTCTTAAAAAGAGAAGTTTTCAACTTTCGACATTTGTATTTCTTACCAAACTTAATACTATAGCATGGTCTATTTCTATTCGTTTTTTATTTTCCGACATAGGGGTTTGTAACTCATTTATGACACCTTCTTCATGAACCAATTCAACAAAATAATCCACAACATTGGTGGTTATGTACGAACATCATTACCCAAATGTATATATTTTAATATCTACAACCCAGTTGTTAAGGAGCTCTCATTGTTATTATGTCTCTAAAACTTCACAAAAACAAAAACAAAAAAAATCCGGAATTTCCAGGTTTATTTTTGAATAAACTGTTTCTGATTTTAGCTCTATGAACCTTTTTAAAAATTTATGGAGAGTACATATGAAGATTATGTCCTCAAGGGAACATATGAACTGATTGACACCAGGTTTAACCAAGTGAAAAAATCGATTTCTGGATCAATTGAAAATTTAGATAAAGTATTAAGCTTATGATTCATAGCTTTGACAGGGGTAAGGTTTCTTAGAGTATAATTGTTGCTAAAGGATATTAGAAAACACAAGAAAATTATCAAGTATTATACGAAGAAGAAAATGCATGGGCTAAATATTGTTGTATGAAAATATTTATGCAAAGTTGAAGTTCTCACTAAAGGTGAGTATGAAAAACTGATTTAATCCCACGGTTACAAGATTTCAATGTAGGTATGGTTAGTTTAGAAAGTTTTGAAGTCAACAATTACTGTTTGAATCTATGGTTTAGTATTAAAGAAATATGAATTACGGAAAAAATGTTTATTTGTACTCCAAGGAATATGAACGAATATAACATGAATCTTGGATTAAAAATAGAGTTATTAATATCTGTTTCTTTTATGCAATCTATGAATGAGATCATCCATGTATTGACAAGTATTCATATCTAAGTTTTAGATGGTTGTTTTTATTCAGAAATTGATCGTTTGAACGTTGTTAATTTTCATTCCGGCGTCTAACGATCTAATACATATGTGCATTAAAATTAATTTAATTACGCAAAAAATTCTTAAAAACACTATGTCTCATGATATAATTTTTTTCTTTTTGGCAAAGTAATATTTGCAAATCATTAAATGACAATTTTAACGGGATATGTAGATAGTTTAAGATATGCTGAACTTTTCAAGTGAACCTATCAAAAATCAAACGTTGTGTGGAAGTAATATGTACATATATATATATATATATATGTGTGTGTGTGTGTGTGTGGTTTTCGAGCCAAAAACCGAAAGGGGAAATTACCTTTATATATCAGTTGTTGAGTCCTCCCACCAATCACTAAAACATGTGCTTTTATCTTTTTGTCAAATTAGTTCGAACTCTAGCTAGCTAAATAGATGAAGCACATACCATATGTAAGATTTACGTTTTGTTTTCATTTGGTGATGAACCCGATGTTAAGTTGTATGAAAGATTGAGTCAATATTCTTCTACTGGACTCTATTCAACATAATATTATAGGAATACAAAGTAACAAACATATGTATTGTTTTTGAATTACTGAGTGGCATTTTTATTGTTTTGGGAGCGACCAAAAAGGCATGCAAAAGAATATATAGGTTAAAAATGTAATTACAAAGAGCATGTTTGGTATACAAAATAATGATTTGAATTATATATCTCGATCCTAACTATATTGGCATTGAATGTGCACAACATATGTAGTTTCCAAGAATTATCAATTTTGTATTTGTGTTTCAGCTTTTTTAAAAATTGTTATTGAAAGATGTGATCATAAACTAGCTTTTGACCTTTGGGTTAGGGCAGTTTTACCCTTTGATTGTTGTTTTTGTTGATTAATCAAAGGAATATATATTACATACCCTTTGGGTTATGGAATATATTTGGGTTTTATTGGATTTTCAAAATTTAAAATTGGCAAAAAAGTTTTATTTTGAATTTGTTTTAAAGAATGTTGGTCAAATTTCATGTAATGTTCTTTTCTTTTCTTTCATTAAATTTTATTTGAACACGTACTTAAAAATTGGTGAAATATTATGTAATGTTCTTTTATTTTATTGATAATTTTATTTGAATCCCATGCTCAAAATTTGTTCGAATCCTCTTTAAAAGATTTTATTTAGTAGATGAATAATTTCTTATGATAAACCGGCTTCCCTCGTACATAGGTGTTTTTTATTTTAGGTATCACGTTTATAGAGAAAGGAAACTAAAACTTGTTGTTAAAAAAAAGTGGATCCATTGACATGCCTGTTTTTTAAACTATTTAATGTTGGATAATGGTCGTAAGATGCTTAAACATAGACGCCGCTATTTTTTGAGAAAAATAATTAAACAATTGGATTAGTTTTGATCTTAAAGAAAGCTAGCTGGTCTGAACCATGTCTTTTATAAATTGATTCGCTTAAAATCAAAATCGAATTCCCGTAAAGTGCATTGTGTAAACCCACACTTATCTTCTGAATTCTTAGACCCAATAAAACAGACAATACTCACCATATTTTCCATATAACACTACACTACACCCTAATCTGTCTAAAACCACAAAACTTATTTCCTTCAGACATGGCTCCAAAACAACAAAATTAGAAAGTTGTTCTAGAAATGGAGAAATTATCCTATGAACCTCAAGAAGGTTACAGAAAATTGGTTTTTAAGATGAAAGAAGACAGTTATATCTTCATGTATACTTAAGATGCTAGTTCTTTGAATGACTACTTGAAGAGCTTGAATACTAATAAGTCTCAGAAGATTGGTATCAGCTTCGATATTGATCATCAACATGTAATAAGGGTATAGAGTTTTGATTGGTCAAAACTTCCTGGTCTATGTGAACATTCAAGGTGGAAAACCATTAATGGATGGTTTTCTTTTTGATTCAGGCCACACCTTTTTTGTCCAGATTGAAATAGAGGGGTACTAACAGCTGCTCTCAAAAGTGTTTTTCGAACCAAAAAGGAGCTCAATCTCCTTAAATCAACCAAACCCCCATCTCTTTAAGAAATGGCTATGGATTTGCAAATCCTTGAAATTCGTGTGAAATGGATTTTTTATTCCTTGAAATTTGATTTATATTTATGTATTATTGGAAAATTCATATGCACATCTCATTGTTATATGATCATGGGTTATTTCTTGAAGAAACTTGATATACTTATAGAATAAATAACAACTATAGTAACCTCAAGAAAACATCCAAGCATAAGAGAACTAAACCTGACATAACTACCAAGGCAGCTATATCCATCAATATATGTAGATGGATCTTCCAGGAAATCTTCGGCCCGATTTATTTTTTATTTTTTAGTTTTTCTCTTTTTTTTTTGTTTCATTTTATTCTCACGGGTTTCCTTTTCATCTTCTCTTGAGATTTTTTTTTCCGAAAGGAAAAAATATTGAGAAAAATAAAAGAGAGCGGCCTTTACATCTCAATAACAAAAGTAGAGAACAATACAATCAGTTTAATATCCAAAGATATCTTCACTTCTTTACTCAATTATATTTGACAAGATATATTATTATTCTAGTGCCTCAAGTACTTCCATCTTTTAACCCCACATAACATATAAATTTAAGAGCAAGTTCTTTAGCTACTGGTGTCGGCATTTGATTACACTATGTATCTTCGTACAAAAATCCTTCAGCAAGACAAGCACCAGAAGTAATGCATGAAAATTCAAGAGCTTCGTAATAATTATCGGGTCTCATATAAACTAGAAACTTCATCATCATTAAATCATGCAATCGGGAAGTTCACATAATTGGCAGAAGTGCCGAAATCTGGCATAAATTTTATTATTGAAACTGATATCCTTTTGAGCTCATCGTGTACCATTCTCATCCTGTTTTATATGATTTCTATATTCTTGACACGACACACCAAATGTTATGGTTCATCCCAAGCATTTTATTGTACGTCTTCGTCGCTATTTTTCCATAATGCTACATTATATCTCGGTGCATCTTGAGCCACACTATCTAGGCCAACAATGATTCCCTCTTGAGAAAATTAACGAAATAAATGCCGGAAAATAGTAAACTTATAATCCATCAATCCTGGCAAGGATTTTGACAATTTTCTTTTAGCGGTAATCTTGGTCATTCTTACTGGACAACGTTTGGGTACCAACTAATTTAGTTAACTTTGTTTGGATACTGATTATTTTTTTATTTTTAAATGTCGATTGGTTTTGTGAAACAATATTTGGATATCGATCAATTTAGTGAAGCGATGTAAGGATTTTGATAAAATTTTACAGTTGAAGCAACAAGTTCATCATCATCACATTCCCACCACAAACACCTTCACATCCATCAATTAAAAAACAACACCATCACCACTACCACAACCATCAAGTAAACGGACATATTTTTAGTTTTATGTTAGAATTTTGAATTCATTAACAACTGCATCTTTTTATATAATATATGAACTTCGAATTAACTAATAATATTGTGCCATTTTACCAGATATAAACTTAGACAGTAAAAACTTAAAACTTCACCCATAGTGGTTGTATATGTTCCATATGTGGCAACAAAAATGAGATATTCTCAAATCTATTTTTTTTTGTTTTTTCTGAAAGTAAGAATTTTTATTTTTGAATTTCCAACCATATGGGTTTTTAACAACATTTTTGCTTAGGTGTAAATTTAATTTTCAATTTAATTAAAGATTTTATTAGATTTGACGAAATGTATTTGGAAAAAAAAAGAGGGAGAAGAAAAAAATAAGGTGAGAAAGATTTGGTAACAAGTTCTAGACGTTGGGTTTGACATCCTCTATCCAAAACTAGGCCATGTTATCTAAACATTGGTTTAAGAAGTTAGGATAGTTGAAGGATTTTAGGAAAAATGGAAGTGTATCCGCTAAACCCTAGAAGGGTTTTGAGGATAAGACGACTCTAGTTTACAACTAGGACACACAAAAATAGTGTCAGGGATTCAAAGATCCCAGTTGTTAGAGGTTCTCATTTTATAGACTTTCAAGATCAAGGTTGCTTTAGGTTTAAGCTAAGATAGGTATGGAACCAAGCAATCAATAATCACCGTTACATGAAAAACTTGACTTTGAGATTAACACCTACATGGTTTTCTTCGTATAACCAGGCAATCAATCAATAATCAATAAACATTTTACTTCACACAATCTATCGGAGAAGCTCTAAAAAAATTCAATAAATGTTTGACAATCTTTAACCTCATGGTTTTCTTCATTTGAATAAAGTTCCATTCGATGCGCTCTTGAGGAGATTTTCCTTTGTTGTTATGACTAGTATGGACAACTTTCAAATTTTACTTTGTATTAACCTTGATTATCCTTACCTACTCCTCTTTGCCTTTTAGTTGCTCTAGGTTTGACACTTTGACTTGGTTAGGCTTAGTCCTATGGTGTGCTAATCTAACAGCTAGATTAGAAGTCCACGTTAGCTAGGACAACCTCCTAATTCCTATGGTAGTTCTAATCTAGCATGCTAGTCGCATGATAAAACAACGATGGGCGTTGAATAGTACCGCGCAATAACCTGGCGCCGGATGGAACAACGCTTGACCAGTCAAACTGGTTGACTGCGCTGAACCAAACGACGCAATGGAATTTCCCATATCAACTGCAGCATCAACTTCTTCTCCATTTCTTAATTTTCTCTTCTTTTCTTTCTCATTTCTTTCTCCATTGCATGATTCCATTCCATACGATTTCTTCATCATTTTTCCGATTCACTCTGTGGGTTTGTTCAACAACAAATTTTGATCGTTTGAGGGTGGTTTGGTGCGATTTCATCCACAAAATCAATTGGGGTAAGAAATTTAAGTTTTAGGTTTTAAGTTTTATAATTTTTGATTATCATGATATTTTGATGAAATTGATGATTGATTTTAGATGATTTAGATGATATATGTTAGTCTTGTATGATTTAATTTGATTGTTTGTGATGATTTTTTATTTATATTTTGGGATTTAATTTGATTATTTGTGATGAAAAAAACCGAAATTTTGATTATTTGTGATGAAAATGAATGATAATTTGTATGATTAGTCTGTAGGTAAATTTGTATGATTATTTGTAGTATGAGTATGGATGATTTGCTAGATCGTTTCGATATAGTATCGTCAAAGAATATTGATAAACATGTATGTCAAGATGTTACGAGAGATCCTCGCAATGTAAATTTTTGAAGTATCTTAAATAGATTGAAGCGTTTTATAAAATTGTAGTGCAAAATAATCCGCCAGCACAATGATATTGTGATAATTGTGGGTTTTCTTCTGTTTTTGAGTTTGATTTCACCAATAGGGATAAAGGCTTAGTTGAATCCATAGCTGAGAGATAGTGGAAAAACCGAAGAGCTTTCATTTTCAGGAGTTTGAAATTGGCATCGTTCCTTTAGATTGTTACATGTTAACGGGACTTCCCACTGGTGACCTTAGTAAACGACCAGTAGTTGTACCGTCGTTGGGTAGTGATCTAACATTTCCTGCTCTGGATGATTTATATATTTTGGATATAAAAAATATTCATGGTACATGGAACTCTAAGAATAATTCAATATCCATGGCTATCTTGAAAAACTACATTAAAAGTAGAGAAAACCAGGACAATATTGGATGTGCAGAGACATTGACACGAGCATTCTTTCTTTGGTGTTTTGGTCATTTTCTTCATGCGGATTCTATTGGAAGAGTAGATAAACGTTGGGTTCTATTGTTGAATAAATTACACGATTGGGGAATATGATTGGGGTATAGCTTAGTTAGGTAATACCAATAAATTTCTTGCCGTATGGTTAACCAACGTTAAGGATATATCCAGCATGGTTATGCTACTTGAGTATTGGTACTATTATTACTTCCGGAACATGCAACCCTTACTTTGTCAGACACCGGGAGGACATTATGATGTTTTCCTAAAGATTTGTCTCTTCAAGAAGAATAACATTATATCAAGGAAGAGAGGACATGGAGGAGGCCAAAAGGATACGAGGAAACACTCAGTCAAAAGCGCAAGAACATAGATTGACACTAGAACAAGTACATCATGTATTTGGAAACCATGGGTAGATAGTGAGTTTTCCATGGGAGACCATTATAACTACGCACTACAGTTATCTAGAAGGAGAGTTATGTTTTTTTGACCTAGATAAAAACACATGAGTTAGTTCTTACTTGGTTGAGAAATTCCAGAGGCAGATAGCAGGTGAGATTGTAGTCCCAGCAAATCCTCTGAATTTGAAATAAGTTGTGGACAAAGTGATTATAGATGTAGGCAACGACTATTATGCAGTTACTGAGGATCAATATAACAGTTGGTGGAAGAGAAAGAGTGTTGGACCTTATCTCACTGAGTCATACCATGCACAAAACGTCGATGAAATAGCATTGGGTAGCACAGTTATTCCTTGCCACTTGTTTCCAAATCATCCGCCTCCACCTGTTACAGCTGTCGGAGATAAATTTCACTTTACCATTTTCCAATGAAGTCAACAGCCAGTACCAGTTCCAAGGGTTCTTGTCCGTATAACTTTTCCCAGATGGGTTTTACATCGATAAGTACATTTACATTTGTTTGCATTTTCATTTTAAGTTATCTAGAATATTTAACTAAATCCCTTTACTTTATACTTGTAAGAGGATTGTTATAGGTTTATGGAACAACAATGTTCATTCGAGCATGGAGCTCGTCAAGTCTGTTGATGGTGGATTTTCGACAAAAACTAAAATTGTAAAATCATGGTACTGCATGTTTCTGACACGGCTTCATAAATGTATGTGAAACTCATATTTTATGATTCGTGAACCATTTTACGATCTCTGACTGAGAGAAGTTCCTCTCAGATTTATGGTGAGTATGTTATTCATAAAGCCTCTCAGCTGAGCTTTTCGACATTTCGCATATTTCATCAGCACCTATGCATAGAATCCAAATGATTGGACGGCTCATAGACATATTGCATGCTAGTATAGAGCGTTAACGTCTTCAAGATGTCATACTGTTCCCTGACTATACACGACCAATATTCAGAACGAGTATGATGCTTCCATCATATCATACTCCCGAATAAACTCGCTCCTAGACATATTGCATGCTAGTATAGAGCAATTCATAAATTAACTCTAGCGTAACATTCGTCAACTGAATTCCTAGAAAATAATCTATTTTATCTCATTACTCCGTTCCATGGATGATCCCCAGGTTCCATGGATTAGTAATAGATAATCATCTTAGATCATTACCCCGTTCCATGGCTGATCCTCAGCTGGATTCCATGGATTGGTTGTAGATACTCAATTTATTTTATTACTCCGTATCATGACTAATTCTCAGTTGAATTTCATGAGTTAGTAATAAATATTCACTGATCAGGCATCTAAGCCACCACTGAGTATGCCCCGAGAAAATGGTGTGAGTATACTCAGCAATAATACACGAACAAGCACCTGAACGCACGAATGAACATTCAAAAATATGGACAAACGAGGAAACATATGCAAAATGGGGAAGAAACATAATATTAATAAAATAATAAAGAGGCGCCTAGGGGACCGAGCCTATCGTCCGTCCGGTCATGCCACCGTGGCCGGTACCACGCCCCTTCTTTTCATTTTATCTTATTTTATTATTTTTCCTAATCTCATGAGAATTCCTTCATTCGAGCAAACTTCATTGTTTGAGCAAAACTCTTAGTTTCTCCATATTTTCCTTCAGATGATGAAAAATAAAAAAAAATAGGAAAGAGTGTCACGGGACTGGGCCTACTAGCCGGACGGCCATGCCCTAGCCGTGGCCGGTCCCACACCCTATAATCCCTTATTTTTTTATTATTATTAATATTATTATTGTTTCCTTCATCTAATGAAACTCCTTCGTTTGAGCAAAACCCTGGTTTTTCCATGTTTTCTCAAATATTGCTCAAACTGTCAAAAGGCCAAAAGTCCAATGATCACATGGACGACTAGGCTCCTCACGTCAAATATTGGTCGCACGAGCAAAGTTCTACTTGCTCATTCGAGCAAAATCGAGAGAGTTTCAGTCAAGATAAAACTCTTCTGAAAATCCAAAATATTCCTCAAACGCGCACCAGAAAATAACAAAATTCTCAGAATTGAGACACAGAAAATATAGCGACACGGGCATGCTACCTTGACCGACCAAGGTCGGCCCTTAGGCTTGCATAATCCGGTCCCACATCCTATTAATGATTTTGACCTAATTAATCTTCTATTCTTTCATATTGGGTTCAATCTCTTTCCAACCAACTTGGAACTTGTTCAATCGACCACCAGCTGGTCCCACTACCACCAAGGTCCCGTTTCATACCCCTTGGTCGGTCCCTCATCTCTCCATAATTAGATTTTATTGCCCAACTCTCAGTTGAACACTATTTTAATAAATGATTAAACCAGCATATTTTATCATCCTTTCACTAACTTGTCTACAAAGGACTTTGGTTCATGCTCATTCGAGAACCTGGGAATTACATGGTTAGCCATCATCCCATGTATCCGGTCCCTCTCTAACTCAGTGATTGATTTTCAGTAAATCATCAATTGATCAACAATCGATCAAAATTAGGGTTTTGAACTGAATGCTTTGCAAATCATAATTCTGAGCAAGTTCAAGAATTAATAATTTTCTTAGAGCACTGCTCGGTGGAACTCGCAAGTGTTGTTATCTCAAGCTTGTTGTCAAGTTTAGTTGCCAAAACTATACGTCTTGATTTCTAGTCTGCTTATAGCTAAGTCTCGGATTAGGATAGAAAGTGTAGTTGAGCATTAGACTTCACGACATTCATCGAATGAAGACGAAGAACTACCAAGGGAAGCTTGTGGAACTTCATAAACAAAAGGTATGTGGATACTTGAACCCATCTATCACTCAAAAGTCTATTTGCTCTATCTCCTATTTGAGACAAAAGTCGTATAACTATATAGACTTCAATTATACACATTTGATATTACGAGATGAGTTTAACTCGCTTACATATTTATCGAAATATGTGTTGGTACACTTTCGCTTTAACTAAGTTCATCTTATATACTTGATGAAAGTCAAAAGATGATCATGTGAAAATCGCCTGGTAACATCTTACATGATTAATGTGAGACAGTCATTTGATGTAGACTCAGAATGTTTCGTATTGATCATTCGATCACTTGAAAATTGCTTTGAAGCTAATAGTTTGTGTGAGATAGCTATTGTCCTCTTCCAAGAATGTTTCAATGGTTGAAATGAGAGTTTAGGAACCTTGTACGCATACCGGTACGTGTACTGGCGTGAGGTTCAGGTCTGGGAATTTCTGCTGAGTTTGGAAGGTATGCGTACCATTTCGTGTACTTGCGAAACCCAAACTTAGTCCGGCCACTATGGTATGCGTACCCATTTGCATACCTAGTCGATAATGTTCTAAAATTGGTTGGTTCATGAACTAATACATTATACATTTATATAATAAGGAATGCAATCTTTTGCAAACCGTGGATATAATGTTCATGACTTGATTCGAGTGAATCAAAATCGATTTTGCTTCAATTGTGTCTTGTATACTTCTATGAGAATATAAAAAATTGAACAACTCTAGAACTAGTTTCATTTGAGACATTTGAACTAGTTATGGTTAAGATGAATAAGGTTGATATGAAAGTGTCCATATGGATAACTTCAGTTAACTATTGTTGAGCCAACAAGGTGCACATGTTTAGTTACGGTTACTCATATCCAAATGAAGTCACTTTTCATTTGTATGTAACAAGCTAAGTTCGATCTAACGGTTGAAAGATATTAGCTTGAGTCTAATCAAGTTTTCATCTAACGGTGAATATTGAATGCTTTGTTACCAAGGTAACATTGATTGAAAACCATGATTTGAAGACTATATAAAGGAGAACTCTAGCAACTGGGAAAAGTAATCTACACACCTCCTGTGTGATGTTAGTTGCGACTAGAGTCGATTCTCCTTTAACCTTAGGTTTTTCACGAAACCATGTAGGTTAACGACTTAAAGACTTCGTTGGGATTGTGAAGCCAGACCCAACTATTTTCTCTGTAGTTGCATGTTCTGATCTTGTTGGTTTCTATCGTGATTGAGTATTATCTTATTTAAGATTTTCTCGAGATTTAATCTCTGATAGGCAAGATAAAAAGTAGTCACAAACATCTTCGTCTCATCGTTTGTTATTCCTAAATATCTTGTTTCGCTACCATACGATTAAGATTATTGTGAGGTGATTGATATTTCTAGGTTGTTCTTCAGGAATATAAGTCCGGTATATCAATTGGTTCTTGTTCACCTTGATTTATCAAAAGACAGAACAAAACTCATAGGTTTATCTGTGAGAGACAGATTTATTTATACAATAGACTTTTTTGTGTGAGACAGATTGGTTTATCAAGTCTTCGAATTTGGGTCGTAGTAACTCTTATTTTGGGTGAGATTAGCTAAGGGAATCAAGTGCGTAGACTCCTGCTGGGATTCAGAGACGTAAGGAGCGCAACTGTACCTTGATCAATGTGAGATTGGTTAGGGCTCAACTACATTCCAGTCCGAAGTCAACTTGGAGTAGGCTAGTGTCTGTAGCGGCTTAATACAGTGTGGTGTTCAAATCTGGACTAGGTCCCGGGGTTTTTCTGCATTTTCGGTTTCCTATTTAACAAATTTTTTGGTGTCTGTGTTATATATTTTCCGCATTATATTTGTTTATATAATTGAAATATCACAGGTTATGCGTAAGTGCAATCAATTGAGAATTCAACCTTTGGCTGTTGATTATATTGATTGACACTTGAACATTGGTCTTTGGTACCATTCAAGTTGTTTCACATAATAATCAGGCTCGCAGATTTCTATATGTTTGATTTGCTGATTACATTGTGAAACAGAGATACAACTCTTGGATATATTTCCATTGATTGAGTCTGACTGTCTAGTTGATTCTCTTGGAATTATATTGGATTTTTTCCATTCAAATTGCTAAGCGAAATATTGGGTGTGGTTGTTAGACCCCCGCTTTTTCAATTGGTATCAGAGCAGGAAAACACGTTTAAGACCTTATAAGTCTGTGTTTGTAGCGATCTGACTCTATGGACAGTAGTGTTATCTCTGACAACGCAATACCACTTCAGAAGCTCTCTGATTTGGTTAAAATTTTTGAGTGTCTTGAGAAATCTCTCATACCTTCTTCATTGACTGAAACTGTGTTCGACTGGGAAAATTCCTAGATGAACAGTTGGATGACCTTTCAGATGAAAGTGATTCAGAAGATGGACAAGATCTTGTTGAGGAAGTCTCACAATATATCAAGCTTTTTGACCATCTCATAAAGGAAAAAAAGTCAACAACTTGTTTGGTTGAATATCTGACTTCTCTCTGTCAAGAAAACAGGAAATTGAGAAAACTCTTTAAGGGATATGATTGCGGTTACAAAATATTACAATCTATTCTTAAAGATCGTGAAGAAGATGTGCGTTCAAAGAATTCTGACTGTGATAATCTTCGTCGAAATCTCTTTGTGTTGAAAGAAAGACTTGCAGAAACTGAAGCAATATATGACTCTCAACAAAAATATTTCAACGACAGAAAAATCAGTATTCTCTCTAGAGAAAAACAATTGGAGACTGATCTTGTTGCTGCTCTTGATAAGGTCAAATCACTAGAAGATAATTTGAAAAGATTCAATGCTAGCTCTACAAAATTATCCACTATGCTGGGAGCATGTAAAGAACATCGTGATACACATGGTATGGGCTATAAAGGAATAGACGCGCCAAGTACTAGTAAGATCAATTTTGTCTGTGCTAATGACAAATTCCTAAGTGAAAATTTCACTGACATCAAAAGTGAAAAACTTCCTTCAGCATCTAATGTTCCTATGAACAAAGATTGTGCACCTTTGAAAACATCTCATATGAGAACAGTCAAAAACATTCCCTACAACTGTTATTATTGCGGGAACAAAGGTCACCTTGAAAGGAGATGTCGTTTTCGACTGCGGGATGAAAAACTTCATAACATTCTTGTATGGATGTCTAAAGAAGTAATCAAACCTGCTTCTCATTTTGCTGAAGTAAAAGATCTTGTCCGCAATCAAGAAAAGTGTTGTGACGAGTCAATTATTAATTGTAAATATGACATTAAACCTGTTTATAATTGTAAAGGAAAGAATGTCATATGGACAACTGACTCTTCAAATTACTCTGCGAAGAGAAAAAATCATCGAAGGAAGAAGAAAAACTCAAACACTCTTCCTCTCTCTGAAGAAAGTCTTGAATCTAAAATGTCTGCTCCATATTACATTCATATAAATAATCGTGTCTCGCAGCTCAAGACAAGTATAAATAGACTCAAACACAGCATTAAGAAGGCAAGGAAGGCGGCAGTGTCAGGTATCTCTTGCCCTCCTCTTGTTAACTCTCCTTTGACTAACCCATTTGTTTCTTCTGTAAACCTTCACGATAGTAAAAGGGAAAATTTCATTATCCTTGATGAGCAATATGCTCATCAAAATACAACTTGACTAACAAAAAAAAGCATTCTCGTTGAAACTATATGAGGATGCTCATAATTCTCAAGAAGTTCTTTGTCTTGAGAATGTGGTCTTTGTTATATTAATATTGTTATTATTTTTCTTAAATAAAATGATCATCTTATTGTTGAGCCATGCTCCAGTATATTATTACATAATGTAATATTTTTGATCAATAACTCTTGAGAATGTTCTCTTTGTTGCCTACCTTGAAAACTCTTGTTGTCTTCCCATTGACGGGTGAGTTGTTGTTATCAACATTTATCTTATGTTCTTTTGAGCTAAGATTGTCTGTCAACATGTTTAGAAGGTGTCTTTGACCTTTTAAAACCACTTCTAAATTTGGCTCTATTATTCTCTTGGTTTTGAACCTGGGTCACAACCGTGAGCGTATGTGCATCCGTCCCTTACCGAACGTGTACGAGTAACCCTAGGGTTTCCCTATGATGCACCTATATATATATATATATGTATCATGATTTTCCTCTCCTAATACATACACGTTCAGTAACGTCAGAAGTTCTCTTGAATTTTTGTGGTGGGCACAATGGATGGATGCAAAATGGAAGGCAAAGTTAAAAGGGCAAGGCTGTTGAGTTTCACGAGAACCTTGTTTTCATAAATTGCTATCATGATGTTGATTATGAAAAAAAACTTCCAGTTCAGATGTCATCTCAACTGGCAGTAAATCTTCTTCGAGATTTTGAGGTCGTTCGTGAACAACTTGGAATTGCAACAAAGAATCTTGAATTTCTGAAAAATGAACTAAAGAAAGCAACTGATGAACTTGTCTATGTTCGATCTCTGGTTGCTGGTCATATCTAATGGCTCTCGGTTTTGTTCTTCCTAAGAGTTATTTTTTTTTTGTATAGGAAACTTCTTATGATAATTTATTCTTGGGTTTTACGAGGGATAACTAGGGTTTGCAATAGCCATTATTGTGAGTATACATAGCTATTTCCAACAATTTTCATCTTGCAATGTTTTTAAATTTATTTATTTAAATTCTAAAGTTTATTTGGAAGATGATTTTTGCAGTATTAATCTTTATGGTTTCATATATTGCAACTTGTTATGGGATATGTGTGTTTGCATCCGTGAAGTATGATTGTCCCATATATGTCAAAATTTAAGTCTACCATATGTCATTATGCAAATATTGATAAAAGATTGAACGGACTTTTGACAACAAAAGTTAAGCCTATTATGTCACTATGAAAATATTGATGGAAGATAGGATGAACTTTTGTTTAAAAAGATTAAGTCTATTACATGTCTCTATGCAAATATTGATGAAAAATAGAATGAATCTTTGAATATTCCACAATATTGGTCTTTCCCCGATCCACATCTTTGTGTAAATACTGTGCGGCTCCGTAATTTCTCTTATGTGAGCATTTCCGATTAAATTAATTATGGGTTTTCTTGTGGTTAATTTACTTGAGTATTATGGATACAAATTCATGCTTCATGTGATTTGTTAATGTCCAAAGAAATCCTTATTTTCTTGTGAAAGTAAGGTCGCTCTTGTTGTTCTTTCGGGAATGACATTTTATGGGGGAGAGTTTTTATTTGAACTTGTGCTTAATTGCCAAATCTTTGTGGGGAGTGCGGATGTGGAATATTATAGGAGTTTTCTTGTATCTTCATCAACTCCTTGATGAATGCATTTAGCTTCGGCTATATGATTGCATCTAAACAAAGTTGATATGTTGTTCTCTTTTGGTCATGAAGTATCTCTATGGAAATTTCATTAGGATCCCACTAGTTTTCGAACCTTTGCCAATTTTTATTGACAAAAAGGGGGAAAGTTAATGTGTAGTTCACACTACAAATACATATGGTTTACGGATCATTATGTAAAGGGGAGTGGTTTTCATGTGAGATGAAGTATTGACTAAGGGGGAGTGACACATATCATCATAGTATTCTTGTCAAAGTTGTGATACAATTGGACTTTGATGTTGTGTAATGATACTATGACACTGTATAACAATGATTGAGAGCAACTGTTTCTCATTGCTATAGCTACGGATCTTCAACAACTATGATGCTGGGTTGAACACATTCAGAATCACTGGAGTACTTGGACGTGACGAAGATTTCAAGTAATGTTGAAGAACCAAGGAAATCAAGCATTTGGATTGAGAGCTACAAAGTTTATTTATTTTGTATTCCATATGTATTGATAGTTTTGTCAATAAAATTGACAAAGGGGGAGATTGTTAGAGCACTGCTCAGCCGAACTCGCAAGCGTTGCTATCTCAAGCTTGTTGTCAAATTTAGTTTCCAAAACTATAATTCTTGATTTCTAGTCTACTTATAGCTAAGTCTCGGATTAGGATATAAAGTGTAGTTGAGCATTAGACTTCACGGCGTTCATCGAATGAAGACGAAGAACTACTAAGGGGAACTTGTGGAACTTCATCAACAAAAGGTATGTGGAGACTTGAACTCATCTATCACTCAAAAGTCAATCTACTATATATCATATTTGAGACAAAAGTCGTATAGATATATATACAACAATTATACACATTTGATATTTCGAGCTGAGTTTAACTCGGTTACATATTTCTCGAAATATGTGTTGGTAAGCTTTCTCTTTAACCAAGTTCATCTTATATTCTTGATGAAAGTCAAAATATGATCATGTGAAAATCTCCTGGTAACATCTTACATGATTTGTGAGAGACAATCATTTGATGTAGACTCGGAATGTTACGTATTGATCATTCAATCACTTGAAAATTGCTTTGAAGCTTGTGTGAGACAGCTATTGTCATCTTCCAAGAATGTTTCAATGGTTGAAATGAGAGTTTAGAAAAATTGGATTTAAGCACAGTATGCGTACTTGCATATATGTAATCCAAGTCCGGGAACCATGGTATGCGTACCCGTATGCGTACTAGTTGGTTTAATGAAATCTGGGAACCTTGTACGCATAACGGTACGCGTACTGGCGTGAGGTTCAGGTCCGCAATTTTTTACTAAGTTTGGAAGGTATGCTTACCAGTTCGCGTACTAGCGAAACCCAGACTTAGTCCGGCCACTATGGTATGCGTACCCGTTTGCGTACCTAGTGGATAATGTTCTAAAATCGGTTGGTTCATGAACTAATACATTTATAATAAGGAATGCAATCTTTTGCAAACAGTGGCTATAATGTTCATGACTTGATTTGTGTTTTAGTTGCAGGAAATCCTACACTACACCCCTCATATGATTTCATTAACACTCAACTCATTTTTAGATTTACAATCTTAATTTTATTGATGAATCTTTGAATAATCTTACAAGAAAAGATAAAGGAATCAATAATAACCACTGCTCTAGACTTTCTCTCTCCTATTTACTTGTTTCTTACTCAAAAAATATCTCTCCCTTTCCTTCACAATTGAACGACTATTTATAGGGAAGTACCTAATGGATGACAGCTAATCTGTCCTTTATTTTCGGATATGTCTTGCGACATTCTCGCAACCTTACAAATGTTAGTCTCGCAGACTCTCTTATTTTCGTAGAATCATTAAATTTTTCTCATGATTTTAGCTGACGTCGTTTATTATGTCACTTTTAAAATTGTTCTGCGACGCTGTTGTGTTGTGTTGTTGATAATTTCGCTGAGGCATTATTGCTGCGAGATTATGATCCTACATCTTTCCTCTTCTCATATCTTCTCTGCAAAGTAGAGAATGATGTGAGAAATGCCGCAGCTGTTCATCTCTTCATATTCTGCATTTATCACACGTATTCTTTCTTCCATCTGTTTCTTGACACGTCTTCTGTAACCGCTGATTTTCAACCGCTCATGTCTTTTCGTCTTAATGGTGTTTATTTCTTCGAGTAAAAAATCTTCTTTATATATTCTTCTTACTCTTCTTTACACTTTATTTTTACTTTCTCTTCTCTTTTTATTCTCTCATCTCTGCAACTCTATTGTTCTTCCGTAAGTTCCGCTACTGTAATCCTTCCTTCTTCAATCTTCTTACTTTTTATTCATTCCCATACTCTATATTCAAATATTCCTCCAAGTGGCCATAAACATGAGAAAAACTTAAAAGACGTCCAAAAAGATCTTGCAGAGAAAGGTTTCACACTTTCTACTATTCCTGGTGAAAGTGCCAAATCAATTCTTTCTATCAAACTTTTATCTGATCAATATTGTGATGATCAATCAATCATAATTTCGCTAGGTCAAATTCTCGCAGGTCTCCCCATTCCTCTTTATGATCCATATATTCCTCTGTTTTATGAATTTCTCGCTCACTCGGGATTTTCGCGAGCTATCTTTCAATTGAGTGGGGATTGCATCTGTCTGATGTTAGAGTTTGCTAACCGTGGTGCTGGTAAAGGATCTCTGTACTCCAAAGAACTTAGGGATCCTAAATTTGCAGTCTTGGAGATAATTGCTGAGAAATATACAGTAACGAGTTTCTTTGAAAATTATGAATTGATCTCCATGAAGAAAGAGAATACTCGCTGGGGTATTCGTTTGAAAAAGGAAAGATAACATTGATGAAGCTAAAATACTCATGCAAGACATAGATTGGCATTCTGGTAAGAACACAACTCCTCGCCAATCCAAAGATGATAAATCGTGTGTTTTTCCCTTGATGCTACAGGGACCTTATATTGCTGGGTCAAATATTCTTCCTGAGAATCTCGCTACCTATCAACCTTGGGTATTCTCTTTGACCGAGAAGGAGAAAGAGGTATGTTTCTTCCAGTTTAGCTCACTTTATATTTCTTTATTTGTCTTTAATCTTTTGTTCGCTGACCCTTGCGACATTCTACAGATCCAAAAACTGAAATATAGTTATAACAGGACTGGGAAGACTAGTACCTTGTCAGCTCTTCGCTCATACACAGATGAGGTAAGAAACATTCTCTTATGATTTTAAACAGTATATTGTTGCTTCCATTTCTTATTTCTATCTGTGTGCGAAGATTATTTCTGAAATAGAAGAACCTGCCAATGTTGCGAAGATTGGTGATAAAGGCAAAGGTGCTCTTCGCAGGGAAAAATCAACTGCTCCTCCTTCAAAGAAAAGAAAAGTCTGTTCTTCTTCTCCTTCAAATATTCCTTCTCATGAAAACTCCGAGAATGATGAGGATGATGAGGATAATGATGACCTTGCTGCAAATGAAGATTCTCCATCTGAATCTTCTATGGCTAAGCTCTCTGGCCTCTTTTCTGATTCTTTGCAAGGAATGGGAGATAGTCAATTCGCTAACACCTGTAAAGCTCTCGCTACAATTTGCGATGTTCCTTTGTTGGATGGTGATAATTCTCTTCTTGGAGTTTCTAGATCAGTGACTCCCAATTTCCTGCATTCTCTTAATAGCCTGGTATACTTTCATCCTTTTACTTCTTTATTGTTGTAACTCAAAATCTCTTTCTATAATAATACTTTTTATATTTTCTCGCAGGCTGGAAAAGCTTCTTTCGTTGTTGCCTCAGATCTAGAGAGGAGACGCGAAAATCTTGAAAAGAAGAATCTTCAATTTCGTACAAAGAATGAAGAACTGGAAGCTGAAGTCAAATGTCTTCGCGAGAAAAACAGACAACAAGAAATTGACACTTCTTCGTATAAGAACAAAATCTCTAGCCTTCAGCAAGCTAATAATCAGCTCTATGGTATGTTACTTTTCTCCTTTCCCTTCATTCATTCATCTGTTGTTTTATCTTATTTAAATGATCCTTTTTGCAGACATTTATGGTCTTTCTGACGAGGCCACCATTCTTCGTTCATTTCCTAATGCCTTGGATAATGATACCCTTCTCGAGCGTCTTAATAAATCTTTAAATAGTTTCTCAAATGATAGAATTTCATCTTTTTCTCTGAATGAACTTAGATCCAAATTTCTCCTCTTAGAAATTGACCATAGATCTAGTTTAGGCTTAGCCAACCGATTTAAGCGTCTCCTTCTTAATTCTAAAGAGAAAATCAATTAGTTGAGAACCAAAATTAGCGGTCTCATAGATGATAAGGATCGCATCTCTGATCAAGGTGCTAAGGCTTTGGCGAAATTCCAAGAGACTCTTCTGGAAGTTCAATTTGAATGAGATGAAGCTAACCGCAAGAACATCGAGCTCTGCGAAAGAGAAAACCAAATTCGTTCTTGTCTTCTTATAAGTAATGAGGATGAGTTTGCTCGGGCTGGGAAAATCTTAGATGATGCCAGAAAAGATTTAGGTGTAAATGTTAGTCTCCAAGTTGAGCATACAGCCTTGATTAGAGATATGATTTCTGACAGAGAAGGTTATTAACTGTTCTTATTTACTAATCTTTTGTTTCTTATGAATTTTCATCAAGTTAATAATTGATTGTCTTTTGCTCGCAGATTCTGAAAGTAGATATCGTGAAAAGATTGAGGAACTTGAAGCTGAAAAAGAGGAACTCGCAAAGAATCTTTCTTCTCGCAACGACAAGTATTATAGATTAAAGAATCAAATCAAGATCACTGTTGCGAATTTTAAGAATGATGCTATGCATTTTCTCAATCAAACTATCCAAATGGTTTGTGATGACCATAGTATCCCTCATTCTGATTATCCTTGTCTCTTGGAAGAGATCCCAAAGAATATTCCCAGTCTGATTATTTCTGATAGCGAAGCTGATGATGAAGAATCTGATGGTGATGAAGGTTCTGACGCAGATGAAGAAGGGAACAAGTCTGATGAAGATGATGAAGGATCAACTAAGAAGTAGTCTTTGTTTCTTTCTTTAATCTTCTGTAGTACTTGTACATTTATTCCTTCTTTCTGTATATTTGCGAATTCTTTTGGTTCCCCATATTCCTTAATATATGGGTCTCTTTACTTTTTAGCGTTTTGTAGTGTACTGATGTACAACTACAAGGATTTAATCTAGATAACTAGCAGCAAGCTGCCTTCTCTCTGCAAGCAGAGCCTAACTTTCAAAACTGAAAGCAAAATAAATTCTTTATTGATGAAAAATTAGGGTCTTACAATGATTGGGTATTTAAGCCACCAATCTGAGAAGAGGGACATCAATGGTCCTTATTACATCAGAGAAGAAAGTAAAAAAAAACAGTGCCCGGGGAAATAAATCCTTCACAAATGAGCACATGTGACAACACGTGATTACTAGTAAACCAGGTGAGTCGGGTATTCGACTCAACTAAGCAACTCGGTCTCAGTCATTGGTACATGACAATGCCTCTCCCTTTAAAAATCCTTGTTCTCAAGGATAAAGTCTGAAAACTGAGCTTGTATATGAGTTGTATCCTCCCATGTAGCATCATCTGTCGTAGAGTTAGACCAGTGAATGAGTATTTGAGGAACATATTGATTACCTCTGAGAGTGGTACGAGTGTCTAACACAGCTATTGTCTCGACAACAAAACGGCCAGCATCATCCACCACTGGCAGAAATGGTAGTGTAGAAGCCTTGAGACCAATGTGCTTCTTAAGCTGAGACACATGAAAGACTGGATGGATTCGTGATCCTACTGGTAATTGTAGTTTGTAAACCACTGCTCCAACACGTTTCAGAACTGCAAAGGGACCAAAATATTTTGCAGAAAGCTTAAAATTCTTCCTGATAACAACTGAAGATTGGTGATATGGTTGCAGTTTAAGAAAAACCAAGTCTCCTACTGCAAATTCCCTATTCAAGCGCTTTTTATCTGCAAAAAACTTCATTCTATCTTGTGCCTTTTGAAAAAGCGGGGGTCTAACAACCACACCCAATAATTCGTTTGGCAATCTGTATGGACTAACTCCAATATACTTTCAAGAGAATCAACTAGACATTCAGACTCATTCTTAAGAAAAGTATATCAAAGAGTTATATCTCAATTTCTCAATTCAATCCGCAATCAAACAAATAGAAATTTGCGAGCCCGGTTGAACATAAGAAATAACTTGGACGATTTCAAAAACCAATATCCAAGTGTCAATCAATTTAATCAACAACCCAAGGGTCGGATTTACAATTGATTGAACTTACGTACAACCTGTGATATTTCAATTATATAAACAAATATAATGTGGAAAAGAAATAACACAAACACCAGAAATTTTGTTAACGAGGAAACCGCAAATGCAGAAAAACCCCGGGACCTAGTCTAGAATAAACACACAATGATTATAAGCTGTTACACCAATTTACTACTACATATTCGGACTAGATGTAGTCACTCCTTCAGCACAAATAGAACTCCTAGCACAACACCAATTGTCTTTAGGAATTCTTCTCGTAAATCTTCTAGAAGAACCCAAGTCTCTCTTTAGAAGATACAACAACACGATTGATACGATTCAATATTTTGTATGCACAAAACACCGGTTTGATTTACCTTCAGATGTGAATCAGAGTTTTGGAAATCTTGTGCTTATTTTGATAAAAACAATTACTAGGTAAAAGTAATATCAAACAGACTTTTAGATTAGGGATTATTATACTCTTCAATAAAGGAAGAGAAACCTAATTATTCTACAACAAAAACAGCTAGAATAAATCTAGAGATATCTTGTTTAAAACTTCTTAAGGATTTTTACGAGATTCCTTAATCGAAATTTTCTTTCTAGCTACCGATTTCGACTAACAAGTGTTGGTATACGATCGGAAACTGAAATCTTTTTGACCTGCATTCATTAAAACAATTCTTCCTTGCAATACAGTTAATCAATATAATCATTAATTTTTGAATTTTTGTGTTAAATCTATCATATGGTGACAAATAACATTTTCTAATTTCATTCATTCCCATACTTGCCTATGTTATTTGTATCCAATGAGAGATTTTGTAGATTTTTCTTATTTTGTGCCTCAATTTCGCAGTTAATTATGTATAATTTCGCAATCTTATGCGAAGTGAATTTCGATTCTTTTCAAAATCTCATTCCTGTGTGATCTTATTTTGCATTCTTAATTAAAGGTCTTATTATGCCATCTCTTGTCATTGCGACAAAATCGCAGGATGTTCTTGCACTTTCATGCAAAAACCCATTGATCTTGCCTTAACTTTTTATTTTGTATTATGGCCTCTTCAGGAATGTTGTGACAATGTGACAGGTCTAAATATTCTTGCGAAAATAAAGCCCCATGACATTGTCGTCTTGCGACGAAATCGCAGGACGTCTTCGCACTTTTATGCGAAAACCCATTGATCTCGTCTTATCTTTTTCTTTTGTATTATTTCCTCTTCAGGATTGTTGCACAAATATGACAAGCCTTAATACCCTTGCGAGTAAAAAGCCTCATGACATTTGCGTCTTAAGACACTTATCAGCTCCCTAATGGAGGGTGCCGCCCTTATCTTCCCCCTGGTTGCCCCTTCAAGGAGGCGTACTTCTACCATACAAGGTTAGCTCGTCCCATCCGGTCTTAACAACAACCAGTTGTTTTCGCAGCCTCTTATCCCTTTTACCTATAGGGCTTATGGTTACGAGACTGCACCCTAAGTGGGGTTTTCTTTGGGCCGAGTGCAGTATAAGCCAAGACTTGTCAAAAATGTCAAGGTGCGCTTCAAACGCCCCTGGCACTTTTGACTCAACCGTGTACCTCGGCGCCTTGATCAGATTCTGCACTCCTTGGGAGAGTCCTTATTACCTTAGTCGCCCAACCTAAATCATATGCTTAAGCTGAGAATCCAAGGTGACTCTCCCGGATGGGCTTTATTGACCACAAATCTCCATGACTCAGGTTCCGGTAGCGGTGTAGCCTTTCCCTGAGCCATGCAACAGGTACCCCCTTATATGACGTACTTTAGGTCTTACATTTTCCTCTTGGAAAAATTTTATTCGCGAACTAGGGTGTACGCCATAAAGGTTCTCCCCTTTCTCTTTTGTCATTGTTCTTTGATTGTCTTCTGTAAAATTCATTATCTCTGCGAGAGTCTCGCACATCATCATATCGTATTTGCATTTCGCAATCTCAATTTTGTCATTCTATAAAATGTTTTTTTTGAGAATTTTACTTATTGCGAGAGTGTCGCAACAAATTAATCATTCATACATTTCTTGTTTTTATTACCTTTGCCATCCTCTGCTTCTTTATTATTTTCTGCTACTGCTTCCTTGGTAGTGGTATGTTCATCATTTTTATTCTGAGCTAACATTAGTTTCGCAACATCTCTTTTTCTTTTCTTTCGATTGCATCCACCATCAACCTCTCACTTCTTTGTGTCTCTTTGATTTTGTGTCGCCAATTTTCCTTCTTGTTTGCTCTTCCTTCGCAAGATTCTATCTCAGTTTCGTAACACCTCTTTCCTTGAACCCAATCTCCCTTTATGATTCCTACACCGCTGGGGTGAGGGAATTTGATGCACTGGTGGAAAGTTGAAGCTACACCTAGAATTCCATGTAGCCAAGGTCGACCAATTAATGCATTGTAGGGTGATTCTACATCAACGACAAAGAATAGGATTTCAGAAGATATTCCCTTCAATGGAATTCGCATAGTAACCTCCCCTTTAGGCTTGTTATCAGTACCATTAAAACCATATATCTTATATGTTGATGGTATAAGATCATCATCTATTCCTCCCATAGTTTTATAAGTATGATAAAATAAGATGTTCACAGAGCTTCCAGTATCGATTAGAATTCTATTAATTTCCCATGAATCTTCAGCTTCATCATTCTCATCTTCTTTCGGTTTTGGATTAATTTCTAATCTTACTACCAATGGATTATCATGCACCCCTTCACCTTCGGGGATTTCTTCTGCGCTAAAAGAAATGATCTGTTTCTGCCATTCCTCTAGTGGCGATATTTTCGCAATATTCATAACTTCTCTTCCATCATTATCTCTTGCGAACACTCTACTTAAAACATTGTCATGAAAATCTTCAATTGTCTTGTATGAATGTTCGATAGAGTGACAGAATAGATTCTTTGCTTTTGCACCAACTTCTATGAAGAATGTTTCCTTATTTTTCATCGTGTTTACTTTGTGATGTTCTGGTGGTGGTGGCAATGGTTGAGATTGTGGGTGCCCTACCAAAAAGTGTTTTAGTTTTCCTTGATTTATCATTCTCAGAATAATTCTTTTTACATTTCTGCAATCATTTGTTGTATGTCCATGAAAATGATGATAAGAACAAAACTCATGGCTTCTGTGGTTTGGAGGTGGTTCCGTTCCCATGTTCCATGGTGTTGGTATATTCTCCATCAAAATTATAGCTTCCCATATTTTCTCCACACTTGCATTTAGAGGTGGCATCTTGATTTCTTCCCATACTACCTTGTGACCTCCTTGTCCTCTATTATAGTTTTGTCTTTGACCTCCATAAGTTTCTTGTGGTTGATCGAGTCTTTGAATCTTGTTATTTCCACCACGATTGTAGAAATTTCTTTCTCCTTCATACTCCTCTTGATCTCGGCTTCCCATAGCCACCATTTCTGTTGATTGTTACCCGTCACCTTCTCTTGTTGTACTTGCGAAGTATTCCTACTGTGTTTATTAGCTTGGGTAATAAGCTTGCATTCGCTGTTTGTGACTGGTGTTCGCAACTGGGTATGATTCCATTTCATTTTGCCTTTCCTCTAGAGCAATATATTCTTCTTGAAGTTCTCGCAATTCAGTCATTGTGATCGTATTCTTGACTCTGAAAATTTGGACATACAATAGGTTGTTGCAAACATAGCATTGATAAATGATAATATAAGATATCTCTCATCTACACGGCCAGCCATTTCGCTACACATAGTCCTCCATCTTTTAGTTAGGTGCTTCAAACTTTCGCCAATCCTTGTTTTAATCCAAACACGTCTTCAATACCAGGTCGCGAAGAATTATTACTTATATATGCCCCTAGGAATGTAGTCTGCAAATGATTGAAGGATGTTATTGTATTCTTTGGTAGACCTTCGAACCATTTTAACGCCTCCTGTTAAGCTGGATGCGAAATACTTGCATAATACAACATCATGATTTTCCCATTGCAACATGCACCTCACGTAGGCTTTAATGTGTTGAATTGCACAAGTTGTTCCATCAAAAATGCTGGTTAATGCGGGAAAATTGCATTTCGGTGGTATTCCTCCTAATTGTACTTCCCTTGTAAATGGAGTTTTCGCAGCTTCTTCTATAGCTTCATCCAATTGTCTTCTGCCTACTTCTCCTCTATTATTTAGCATTCCTCTCATTTCTTCTAACTCTTTCAAGATTTGTTTATTTACACCTGAATTTTGATCCATTGGTCTTTTTAATTTCGCCTCCTTCTCTCTTCTGTGTTCTTTCTTCTCTCGCGAAATTTTGCATTTCTTCTTCATTATCCTCATCTCGTCTTCTTCTGCGAGTCTCTTCTTCATCTCTATCTTGAATTCGCATATGATTATGTCTCTCATTTCCCCTTCATGATTTTGTTCATTTCTTATTAATTCCATTCGCTGTCTTTCAGCCATCCTCTGTATTCTATCATACTCTTCATTGATATTACCGTTATTCCGGTTTTGTGTACCTTCTTTCTCGATTGTCGTGATTGTTCTGGCGAATTGTCTCCTGAAGCTCTTGTTCTTCCATTTCCGCTCTCAATCTTTCACGTTCGCAAATTAAACGTGCTTGTTCAGCATAATGTCTTTCAATTTCTTCTTCAATCGTCTGTTGATTTCTTTGAGTTTCTCTTTCATGTAAAATTTCTTTCCTCTCGATTTCCTTCGCCATTGGTCATTTCGTCCCTGACGTTGTGTTCTCTTGATTTCTACCATTTTGCCATCATCAAAAGTTTCATTTTGTGGAACGTAACGATCATCAGTTCTTTCTCTATTTTCGCGATATTCTTCATTAGGATTTGATATTTCTTCTTGAATATTGTTTCCAGCATTAATTGTGGGTGAGTTTCGCCTCATTCTCTTCTAGTCGATCTTGAATATGATTTTGTAATACTTCTCGATCTTCTACTCTGTAGTCTCATATTTTCCATCCTCAATTCGTGATTTTGCCTTGTTAATTCGCATTCTTCTGCCTCAGCTCTTCTTTCTTCATGTATTCTTCGTCTCAACGTTTCTAACGCTCCAATTTCCTCATCTCCATGAATTATTCCTTCATCTGCTTCTTGATTTCTCTCTACCTGTCTATGGTTTCTGGTTTGTTGCTCTTCTTCTACTTCTTCTGCTGAATTTGATTGCCAAGTGTGTATACTCACCCTATCATAATCTGTATTCCTCCCTTGTACTAGTGTTTGTTGAATTGGTGGTTGAATTTGATTTTCTCTATTACTTTTCATTCTAGTAGATTCTCCCATTTCACTTCTTTCCCTTCCAGCAATTCTCTTGCTTCTTCTAACAGTAGTTGGTTGTTCTGATGTATTTCTTCTTCTAGCCATTTCTTCAATGTTAACGAATTGCAAGAAATTATGTGAAATTCTTAATCAATCACTCCAAATCTTCACAAATCTCAATATTAATCTTCAATTTTTTCTAGAATAATCTTCAATACTCCCTGTTTCTAGCGCCATTATGTAGTTGCAGGAAATCCTACACTACACCCCTCATATGATTTCATTAACACTCAACTCATTTTTAGATTTACAATCTTAATTTTATTGATGAATCTTTGAATAATCTTACAAGAAAAGATAAAGGAATCAAGAATAAGTACTGCTCTAGACTTTCTCTCTCCTATTTACTTGTTTCTTACTCAAAAAAGATATCTCCCTTTCCTTCACAATTGAACGACTATTTATAGGGAAGTACCTAATGGATGACAGCTAATCTGTCCTTTATTTTCGGATATGTCTTGCGACATTCTGGCAACCTTACAAATGTTAATCTCGCAGACTCTCTTATTTTCGCAGAATCATTACATTTTTCTCATGATTTTAGCTGACGTCGTTTATTATGTCACTTTTAAAATTGTTCTGCGACGCTGTTGTGTTGTGTTGTTGATAATTTCGCTGAGGCATTATTGCTTCGAGATTCTGATCCTACATGAGTGAATCAAAATCGATTTTGCTTCAATTGTGCCTTGTATACTTCTATGAGAATATAAACAATTGAACAACTCTAGAATAGTTTTAGTTGAGTCATTTGAACTATAGTTATGGTTAAGATGAATAAGGTTGATATGAAACTGTTCATATGGCTAACTTCGGTTAACTATTGTTAAGCTAACAAGGTGCACACGTTTAGGTATGGTTACTCATATCTAAATGAAGTCACTTTTCATTTGTGTGTAACATGCTAAGTTCAATCTAACGGTTTAAAGATATTATCTTAAGTCTAATCAGGTTTTCATCTAACGATGAATATTGAATGCTTTGTTAGCAAGGTGACATTGATTGCAAACCCTGATTTGAAGACTATATAAAGGAGAACCCTAGTAACTGGGAACCCTAATCCCCACACCTCATGTGTGATACTAGTTGCGACTAGAGTCGATTCTCCTTTAACCTTAGGTTTTTCACGAAACCATGTAGGTTAACAACTTAAAGGCTTCATTGGGATTGCGAAGCCAGACCCAACTATTTTCTCTATAGTTGCGTGTTCTGATCTTGCGGTTTTGTATCGTGATTAAGTACTATCTTCTCTAAGATTTGATCGATATTTAATCTCCAATAGGAAGGATAAAAAATAGCTAGTCACAAACATCTTCGTATCATTGTTTGTGATTGCTAAATATCTTGTTTCGCTAACATACTATTAAGATTATTGTGAGGTGATTGATATTTCTAGGTTGTTCTTCGGGAATATACGTCCGGTATATCAATTGGTTCTTGTTCACCTTGATTTATCAAAAGACGGAACAAAACTCATAGGTTTATCTGTGGGAGACAAATTCATCTATACAATAGACTTTTCTGTGTGAGACAGATTGGTTTATCAAGTCTTCGACTTTGGGTCGTAGCAACTCTTAGTTGTGGGTGAGATCAGTTAAGAAAATCAAGTGCGTAGAGTCCTGCTAGGATTCAGAGATATAAGGAGCACAACTATACCTTGATCAGTGTGAGATTCGTTAGGGCTCAATTACATTCCAGTCCGAAGTTAACTCGGAGTAGGCTAGTGTCTGTAGCGGCTTAATACAATGTGGTTTTCAAATATGGATTAGGTCTTGGGGTTTTTCTGTATTTGCGGTTTCCTCGTTAACAAAATTTCTGGTGTCTGTGTTATTTCTTTTCCGCATTATATTTGTTTATATAATTAAAATATCACAGGTTGTGCGTAAGTTCAATCAATTGAGAATCCAACCTTTGATTGTTGATTATATTAATTGACACCTGAACACTGGTCGTTGAAAAATTGGGGGTACAACCACCACACCCAATATTTCGCTTAGAAATCTGTATGGAAAAACTCCAATACACTTTCTAGAGAATCAACTAGACAGTCAGACTCAATCTAGATAAAAATTATATCAAAGAGTTTATATCTCAATCTCTCAATTTGATATATACTCAAGCAAATAAAAATTTGCGAGTCTTTATCAAATACTGGAGAGATAACTTGGATGGTACCAGAGACCAATATCCAAGTGTCAATCAATTTAAATCAATCAACCAAAAGGTCGGATATTCTAATTGATTGATCAACGCACAACCTGTGATATTTCAATTATATAACAAAATATAATTCGGAAAAGAAATAACACAGACACCAGAATTTTGTTAAAGAGGAAACCGCAAATGCAGAAAAACCCCGGGACCAAGTCCAAATTGAATACATACTGTATTAAGCCGCTACAGACACTAGTTTACTCCAAATTAACTTCGGTCTGAACTGTAGTTGAACCCCAATCAATCTCACACTGATCCAAGGTACAATTATGATCTTACGTCTCTGATCCCAACAGGATGCTACGTACTTGATTCCCTTAGCTGATCTCACCCACAACTAAGAGTTGCTACGACCCAAAGTCGAAGACTTCAATAAACAAATCTGTATCGCCAGAAAAGTCTACGGTAATAAATAAATCCGTCTCCCACGAATATACCTATGAGTTTTGTTCCGTCTTTTGATAAATCAAGGTGAACATGAACCAATTGATAAACCAGACTTATATTCCCGAAGAACATCCTAGTATTATCAATCACCTCACAATAATCTTAATCGACGCAGCGAAAAAAGATATTGCGGAATCACAAACGATGAGACGAAGTGTTTGTGATTTCTTTTATACCTTTCCTATCGGAGATATCAATCTCAAGCCAATTATTACAATTGTACTCGTACGATAGAAACATCAATATAAGATCACACAACTACAAGAAAGTAGTATCGGTATGGCCTCACAATCCCAATGAATTTTTTAAGTCGTTAACCTGGTGTTGATGGTGGTTTTTAGCTTAGGTTTAAAATCGTAAAACCTTGCATCTGATGTGACGTCACTCTGCAAGGAAACGGTGCCGTGAGTGCTAACATATCCACCGACATATTTTGAGCCATTCAATATATTTACATGAAATTTATACAGATTGGCGAATGTAGCAACCATCCCAAACACTCTGTAAATTTCGGCACCTTGCCAATACAAGACTCATTGAGTACTTTCCTGTGCTATGTTCCCGGCAGAACCCTTAATATCGGTATGGCATGACAGATTTATGTTCACTCGCAGCGGAGTAGCATGAACCTCCAAGTACCAAAGTTAAGGTGATCGCACGAAATGCTCAGACGGAAAGCACACTGCATTCTGTAGATAAGGATTTTTTTGGCAGCATACAAAATCCAGCCAATTATTGTGATAACTCATAAAAAAACTCATGAACTCGACTAATTTGCAAAATTAGGGTTTCGCGCCCCGCGCAGTACACTAGACCCCGTTGGTCGGAAAACTATGCTTAGCCAAACTAGGCGATTAAATCCGCCAAAACGCACTGGAAGTGTGGCCACGCCCTAGATTTCCGGCCCCACTTCCCATCGACCAATCAGGTCGCTCTAAAACCGCCACACTCACACAGAAGTGTAGTCACGCCCATGCCTGGCCGACCCTCTTACATTAACCAATCAGGTTACTTTAAACTCGCCACAGTGTTGAAAAGAAGGAAACCGCGCCAGATGGCCGCAAAGCCAATTGGTTTCCCAAAAACGCACATAATAGGCACACACGCCAGATGCACATGCCAAACGCGCCAAACATGGCCACTCACCCCATGCGACGTGCCATATAGGCTAATTAGGGTTTCGACAAGCCAAACCCTAATTTAGGCAAGATTTCCACACCAACGTGCCAAAATTTCAGTGGCTATGGCTACGCGCGCAACCGCGCCGAAGGCATGCACGAGCCATGCCAGTCATGCCGCAATGCTGCTAGCGCAAGTTAAAGGCGCCACTTCCAACTAAAGGTAGCCATGATCGACAACTACATTTCCTCCTGAGATGCAATCTCAGCCATCCAAGTTCGCCACCAAACTAACAGGCTTGTGGCAACTTTTTGAGCGACCATGCCGCCAAACCCTAAACTTTGGCCGCGACAACAAACCCTAAATTGGCCACGACGCCTAATTTAGGACGTAGTGCCAAACCCTAAATTGGCCACGACGCCAAGCCCTAACCCTGGCCATGCCGCCAAGCCTTAACTTTAGTCACGGAGCCAAATCTTAAACTTTGGCCATGCTACAACACCACGGCCACTGGCATGCCACCATGCCACAGCTACTAGCATGTCGCTAGGCCACAGCCGCTAGGCCACGACTACTAGCATGTCGCTATGCCACGGCCACTGGCATGCCACCATGCCGAAGCTACTGGAATGTCGCTAGGCCACAACGACTGGCATGCCGCTATGCCACGGCTACTACCATGTCGTTATGCCACGAACACTGGCATGCCACCATGCCACCATTCCACAACCACTAGCATGCCGCCATGCCACGACTACTAGCATGTCGCTAGGCCACGACCACTAGCATGCCGCCATGCCACGACTACTAGCATGTCGCTAGGCCACAGCCACTAGCATGCCGCTATGCCACGACTACTAGCATGCTACCATGCCATGGCCACTAGCATGCCACCATGCTACCATACCACAGCTACTGGCATGCCACCATGCCACAACTACTAGCATGTCGCTAGGACACGACCATTAGCATGCCGCTATGCCACGGCCACTGGCATGCCACCATGTCACAACTACTAGCATGCCGCTATGCCACGGCTACTAGTATGTCGCCATGCCACGACCACTGACATGCTACAACTACTAGCATGCCGCAGCTACTAACATGCCGCTATGCCACGGCTACTGGCATGCTACCATGCCACAGCTAGTAGCATGCCGCTATGCCACGGCCACTGGCATGTCGTTATGCTACGACCACTGGCATGTCGCTATGCCACCATGCCACAGCTACTAGCATGCCGCTATGCCGCGTCTACGCCATTGGCATGCCACTACGCCACTGGCATGCCACTAGCATGTCGTTATGCCATGGCTCCACCAGGCGCTACTATGCCAATGACGCCACTTCGCTATACAACAAGATGCTGCCATAATCAATGGCCACTCTTCCTCATGAGATGTAATCTCAGACATCTAAATTCGCCATCGAGTCGTTCAGCTCGTGACAAGTTTTAGGCGACTAGCCAAAACGAGCCTAGCATCACATATGCTATTTACCTACGGCAAGCCTCTCAATTTTAAACTTGCCACACGTAGCAAAGTGCTACATGTTTTCCACAAAAACACTCGAGACATCAAAACATGTCACAAACTGGGGGATACTCATCAGAGTACTGGTCTGGCGGTTTACAGCGTGCGGCGTGCAATACACCCGTTACAAAAAGTGTCATAAAGCGGGGCGGTTAGTAATGGAAAGAAGTAATGGTGTAAACATTACTTCATTATGGAAACATAAATTCCAGGCGTTACCCGTTACTCCCTTCTTCTACCACTCAATCGTTTCCACTTCCTACGAGACCAGGGTACGTTTTGTTGCGACCTGTATAAATAGGTGATAAGCACGTAAGTGCTACATTCTATACCCATATTTATATTAGTTAGGACTCGATAATTTAGCTAATGACACTATTTTAGTGTTTTTGTAGAAAGTACAAGCAAACATGATGATCGAAAAAATAAACGGTTAGATGAACAATTAAATGGCATTTTCCGAAAGGACCAGATGTGGCTGGTCTAGTAATTCTATTTATCAGCAGTACTTGTATATCACGTCAGAAACCAATGCAGGGAACAAAATTCTTTTGTGTACTCTTGGAGCACGTGTGGTCCACTAAAGGGTGAAAAACCTAAGAAATGGGAGACGTCCAGCTCCTCAACTCTATCTCATTTTCTTAGTGGAATGCGAAAGCATACTCTTGTCTTTCAAGGCAGAAGAGAGTTTCACTTCTCCAAGCAGCAGCTGTAGCCGATTTTTCATGGAGGTTATTGTTGTTGAAGGTACCGATTGTTCTCGATGACAGATACAATTACAGGCAGTGATGATTGTTCGTGCCTCAAAGTTGCAGAGGGGCGAGATTCAAGAGCTGTTAAGAGGCTGGTATGGCAGAGAATGATGGGTACAAAGTCGTGAAAGATTGGGTTCTCATAAAATCGGAGATCCAAGCAAAATCAGCGAAGATATGGGTTGTTTGTGACCTGAATTATGTGCCAACAGAACAACATCGAGTACTCACTTGCCGGTGGTGTATGGTGATCTACGTCCAAGAGTTGGTATTGTTCAGGGTCTGAAAATGTTTATGAATGTGTGGTGTGAATGAATCTCGCAATTGTAGGTCAAATGAGCTATAGGAGGAACCTCATACAACCAGCTGAAGTACACCGGAGGACACACTGAAACTGCACTTCAAATATTCGTGAAAAGGCCTGAAAGAAGATCAGATTTGGTTCATGTGTTTCTTAATTGTGTATGGGGCATGTTTGCCAGTTAGGAGCTTGGTTGAGGAGCTGTGACGAAGAAGAAATAATGCAGAGTGATTATGTGCATACGTTGGCCGAATTTATGACTGCCATGGTGTTCAGATGGTCCTGTTGAGATCAGTGGGTGACGATTTGGAATCGACAGAGAAAAGGTCGTAGCTGAAGTTCAGGGAGAAATTGCATAGCCTGAAATCGAGTTCTATCTTGGTGGTTTTGGCATCAGTTGAGACATGGTTTGAAGTTGGGTTTAATTGAGACGTCAGTTGCAATTTGGAGATGGAGTGAAGCTTCCGGTCGGCTGAGTAGTGATGGTGTTTATGCTGAGAAACTGATGCTTGCAACCATGAGTTCAATGGGTATTCTCCAGTGGCGAAGAAAAGTGGAGTTTGTACCTACGATGGAAGTATGAGCAATACAAGATGGATTCTGTACTGAGATTTGAAATGGGCAGTTGGCAGTAAAGAGTCTTCTGCAGTGGTGTTGTGGGTTTGGCCGGTAGATTGTGGTGATTATGAAGGAGATGGTGGTGCAGATGGTGATCTTACCGAAGTGGTGGTTTCACTGTGAGTTATTCTCGAGCAGGTCATTGAGAAACATCACGGCAACAGCGAGCAGATTTGGGGGTTTTAGTTTGGTAGTCAACAAGTTAGTGTACTATGCTGTTGATCGAGGTGAGTTGGGACTAGCTGATGTTTCCGGTGAAGCAAGGTATTCTGGAAAGAGCTTGGACGTGGCCTGGATTTCGAAGCCGATGACAGACTGGGTCTTGGAGATACGAGTGGTTGAGCTGGTTCTGATCGATGGAAGAAGTTGGTAGCTCGAGGCTCTGTTCGATATTGATTGTATGTGTGGTTTTGCTCGCCTGAGGTGGACTCTGTATTGGTGTTGTGGCCGAGATGGAAGGAAGAAGCTAAGAAAAACGGTGTTGGCTGACGATGGCAGTGCTGGGTTGACTGAACGGTGATCGACAACAAAAGCTTGGACGTAACTGAGCTGGTGATGTGGGATTCGAGGCATCGATTGTGATGAAAGAAGAAAGAGTTTTTGTTGCTTCCATGGCAGCGAGACCAGATGCTTGTGATGTGGGGTTTTTGGCTGAATCGATGTTGGGGATTGAGATTCGCAAAGAGTCGAGATTTATACGGACAGAAGATGGATTTGCTTTTGTGATCGATGGAGCTGAAGTTGGAAGGTCACTTATGTCAGAGAAGAATACAGTTGGCAATGAGGTCTGAATTTGGAATGGTCTGAATATTGATCACTCATTCACTGATGGTTCGATGGAGCAGATAAGAGGCTGGCGTTGATTGTTGAACGTCCGGTGTAGGAAAAGGCTCAAGGGACAGGAGAGCATGATTATGATCGTACATGGAATTGAAGTGTGGTTTGATTTGTGAGCTATTGGACTGGGCCTGGGAACTTTCAGACGGGTCTAGGTTATATTTCCCACGGTAACTTATATAAGTGGAAGTCGAGATAAGAAAAAAAGGAGTAGGCTGCGGCTGGGAACCAGGGAAGAGAGGCCGACGGCCAGAGATAGAGAAGGGGGAGGCGCGGCTAGACGGCGGTTTCGCAGTCTAGGGTTTGGAGTTTTTCTTCTCCATTTTTGCTTAGCTATTTGATTTTAATCTTTTAATGGTTTTTTGTGAAAGCTATGGCTAGTTAAAGCTATGTTAGGGTCTAGGTAGAACCCAATTTTATTATGAAAACTCTATATTTATATGCTTATTAGTGAGTTGATTGATTAGTAGTTTTTCTTCATTTGGCTTGGTATTCTATTGTTGATGTGATTTTCTAGATTATTTATGCTTTTGAATTGATACTGCGTGCTTCGGTTAAATCCCTAAACGTGGCATGCAAGGATAGATAAGTAATGCTTTAGAATCACTACTCATGAAGCGAAGACAACTATAGCGGAGAAACAGTATTTGAAAAAGCATGGAATATACTTTTAAAGATTAGTAGAGTTTGCATAATTAATTGGTGGAAACCGAAAATCTTAATAACCCACACTCGTTTTGTTTATCTTTAAATTATTTATCATTTCATTTTGTTCCGAATTTCTAAAAATCCTTAAAACATTATCTCGTTGATTATTTAATTTTTGGTATTAGTTGGTAGAGTATTTCACACTCCCTGTGGGAACGAACCGCATTTGCTATCTATATTATTGACCTGTGCGTTTGCGGATATAACTGGGTTTCATTTAATCATTAATTTTGGTTATCTAAAATCTATACCAAGTTTTTGGCGCCGCTGCCGGGGAGTGGTTGCAAAATACTCTCTAGTTGATATCAATTTTTGTATATAGATTATTTTATTTTATTTTTTGTACATAAGATATTTTTGTTTTTTCTTTTAGATTTTCTTCTGTTCCTTTTTACGTAGTTTGTTTGATTTTTTTTGGTACCTTAGCCTGAAGTGTTGCGCGTGAAAAAAAAGTAACTATGCACTCGCAAAGCTTTTGCAAGAGCCAGTTGGAGGATCCATTAGAGGTTTGCTTAGCTAATTTTGGGTATGATTTTGATGATGATAGTGTCATTTGTGAAGTCAATGCTTTGTTAGACTCCACACGGCTGCTAGACACTAATAAATGGAAGTCCAAACTAGAACCTCTAATTATTGCTGAGTCTCGACTAGTTCCACTAGTTGAGAAAGCTCTGACCTTGACCCTTAATAATGAAACCGTTGTAGATGATAATGGACCAATTAGTCACTATATCATTGTTCCGTTGAGCTCTTGTTTCTCGGATCCATCTAGTGATTTTCTAAAAGCTTTTGTGAATGTTCAACATATTGATACCGGTGAATTTAAACCCATATCATCCGCAGAAATTATTTCCTCAGACTTAGAACCAGATTTAGAGTGTACAATGACTGTTGAATTCTCTAAACAATCTTTACTCGTTATCCATGAATCATATTTATTTCAGATAACCACATATGATCGGGAAGGTTCAAATTGTGTTACGAATAAGACTGAGTTCAGTTTTTGCTCTCTGGGTACTAATCATCATGACTGCAGGATCATCTTTTCAGCAAAACTGATTAGTTGGGTTGATCCCCAACTTTTCAGACTCTATATATGATTTTCAGCGTACTTTGGGGTACCAACCTCACCTTGTTTGAGAACGTGCTACTGGAAAATAGGGAAACAATTACATTTCGCTTCATGGGAGTCAACCCATCAGATTTGTTCCCTTTACTCTATCTTTTTTTTTTTAATTATTTTTTAATTATTTTTAAATCTCCCATCTTAATTTTTACGTTGGATGACTCAATTACATTGAGGACAATGTAATGTTTAAGTGTGGGGGTGTGGCACTTTCGTTAGGAATTAAAAAAAAAATGTTATGACCAGCTGTGTAGCGGGTCTAAAAAAACAAAAAGAAAAAAAAAAGAAAAAAGATGATCAGCTGTGTAGCGGGTCTTAAAAAAAATAATATTATCATTATGTTTTTAGGGTTATGACCAGCTGTGTAGCGGATCTTTTGTAGGGTATTTTCTATGACCAGCTGTGTAGCGGGTCTTGTATATGGTATTTCAAATTTTCATTTTATGACCAACTGTGTAGCGGGTCTAACTCTCTGTTATGATATGACCAGCTGTGTAGCGGGTCAATTCTTTGTTTTGCTCGAGGACTAACAAAATATAAGTGTGGGAGTGTTGATAAGCACGTAAGTGCTACATTCTATACCCATATTTATATTAGTTAGGACTCGATAATTTAGCTTATGACACTATTTTAGTGCTTTTGTAAAAAGTACAAGTAAACATGATGATCGAAAGAATATGCGGTTAGATGAACAATTAAATGGCGTTTGCCGAAAGGACCAGATGTGGCTGGCCTGGTAATTCTATTTATCAGCGGTAATTATATATCACGGCAGAAACCAATGCAGGGAACAAAATTCTTTTGTGTACTCTTGGAGCACGTGTGGTCCACTAAAGGGTGAAAAACCTAAGAAATGGGAGACGTCCAGCTCCTCAACTCTATCTCATTTTCTTAGTGGAATGCGAAAGCATACTCTTGTCTTTCAAGGCAGAAGAGAGTTTCACTTCTCCAAGCAGCAGCTATAGCCGATTGTTCATGGAGGGTACTGTTGTTGAAGGTACCGATTGTTCTCGATGGCAGATACAATTACAGGCAGTGATGATTGTTCGTGCCTCAAAGTTGCAGAGGGGCGAGATTCAAGAGCTGTTAAGAGGCTGGTATGGCAGAGAATGATGGGTACAAAGTCGTGAAAGATTGGGTTCTCATAGAATCGGAGATCCAAGCAAAATCAGCGAAGATATGGGTTGTTTGTGACCTGAATTAGGTGCCAACAGAACAACATCGAGTACTCACTTTCCGGTGGTGTATGGTGATCTACGTCCAAGAGTTGGTATTGTTCAGGGTCTGAAAATGTTTATGAATGTGTGGTGTGAATGAATCTCGCAATTGTAGGTCAAATGAGCTATAGGAGGAACCTCATACAACCAGCTGAAGTACACCGGAGGACACACTGAAACTGCACTTCAAATATTCGTGAAAAGGCCTGAAAGAAGATCAGATTTGGTTCATGTGTTTCTTAATTGTGTATGGGGCATGTTTGCCAGTTAGGAGCTTGGTTGAGGAGCTGTGACGAAGAAGAAATAATGCAGAATGATTATGTGCATACGTTGGCCGAATTTATGACTGCCATGGTGTTCAGATGGTCCTGTTGAGATCAGTGGGTGACGATTTGGAATAGACAGAGAAAAGGTCGTAGCTGAAGTTCAGGGAGAAATTGCATAGCCTGAAATCGAGTTCTATCTTGGTGGTTTTGGCATCAGTTGAGACATGGTTTGAAGTTGGGTTTAGTTGAGACGTCAGTTGCAATTTGGAGATGGAGTGAAGCTTCCGGTCGGCTGAGTAGTGATGGTGTTTATGCTGAGAAACTGATGCTTGCAACCATGAGTTCAATGGGTATTCTCCAGTGGCGAAGAAAAGTGGAGTTTGTACCTACGATGGAAGTATGAGCAATACAAGATGGATTCTGTACTGAGATTTGAAATGGGCAGTTGGCAGTAAAGAGTCTTCTGCAGTGGTGTTGTGGGTTTGGCCGGTAGATTGTGGTGGTTATGAAGGAGATGGTGATGCAGATGGTGATCTTAACGAAGTGGTGGTTTCACTGTGAGTTATTCTCGAGCAGGTCATTGAGAAACATCACGGCAACAGCGAGCAGATTTGGGGGTTTTAGTTTGGTAGTCAACAAGTTAGTGTACTATGCTGTTGATCGAGGTGAGTTGGGACTAGCTGATGTTTCCGGTGAAGCAAGGTATTCTGGAAAGAGCTTGGACGTGGCCTGGATTTCGAAGCCGATGACAGACTGGGTCTTGGAGATACGAGTGGTTGAGCTGGTTCTGATCGATGGAAGAAGTTGGTAGCTCGAGGCTCTGTTCGATATTGATTGTATGTGTGGTTTTGCTCGCCTGAGGTGGACTCTGTATTGGTGTTGTGGCCGAGATGGAAGGAAGAAGCTAAGAAAAACGATGTTGGCTGACGATGGCAGTGCTGGGTTGACTGAACGGTGATCGACAACAAAAGTTTGGACGTAACTGAGCTGGTGATGTGGGATTCAAGGCATCGATTGTGATGGAAGAAGAAAGAGTTGTTGTTGCTGCCATGGCAGCGAGACCAGATGCTTGTGATGTGGGGTTTTTGGCTGAATCGATGTTGGGATTGAGATTCGCAGAGAGTCGAGATGGATTTGCTTTTGTGATCGATGGAGCTGAAGTTGGAAGGTCACTTATGTCAGAGAAGAACGGAGTTGGCAATGAGGTCTGAATTTGGAATGGTCTGAATATTGATCACTCATTCACTGATGGTTCGATGGAGCAGATAAGAGGCTAGCGTTGATTGTTGAACGTCCGGTGGAGGAAAAGGCTGAAGGGACAAGAGAGCATGATTATGATCGTACAGGGAATTGAAGTGTGGTTTGATTTCTGAGCTATTGGACTGGGCCTGGGAACTTTCAGATGGGTCTAGGTTATATTTCCCACGGTAACTTATATAAGTGGAAGTCGAGATAAGAAGAAAAGGAGGAGTCTGCGGCTGGGAACCAGGGAGGAGAGGCCGACGGCCAGAGATAGAGAAGGGGGAGGCGCGGCTAGACGGCTGTTTCGCAGTCTAGGGTTTAGAGTTTTTCTTCTCCATTTTTGCTTAGTTATTTGATTTTAATTTTTTTATGGTTTTTTGTGAAAGCCATGGCTAGTTAAAGCTATGTTAGGGTCTAGGTAGAACCCAATTTTATTATGAAAACTCTATATTTATATGCTTAATAAAGAGTTGATTGATTAGTAGTTTTTCTTCATTTGGCTTGATATTCTATTGTTGATGTGATTTTCTAGATTATTTATGCTTTTGAATTGATACTGCATGCTTCGGTTAAATCCCTAGACGTGGTATACAAGGATAAATAGGTAATGCTTTAGAATCACTACTCATGAAGCGAAGACAACTATAGCGGAGAAACAGTATTTGAAAAAGCATGGAATATACTTTTAAAGATTAGTAGAGTTTGCATAATTAATTGGTGGAAACCGAAAATCCTAATAACCCACACTCGTTTTGTTTATCTTTAAATTATTTATCATTTCATTTTGTTCCGAATTTCTAAAAATCCTTAAAACATTATCTTGTTGATTATTTAATTTTTGGTATTAGTTGGTAGAGTATTTCACACTCCCTGTGGGAAGGAACCGCATTTGCTATCTATATTACTATTGACCTGTGCGCTTGCGGATATAAATGGGTTTCATTTAATCATTAATTTTGGTTATCTAAAATCTATACCAATAGGTCTCACCTATTTTCCACCAAACAACAAGTTTTGGTCAGGAGAACAATACAACATCCAGAAATCATCTGATAGCTTTTCATCCAGCTAGCCAATTCAACTTTCTGATACAAGTCACGAAACACCCACATTTCCAGAATCAACTATTCTGGTCTCAACACTTTCTTCGCTTCCCTCCCTAAAACCAACCCTTCTCCTTCACTTTGTCACCGAAGCAAGCTTGGAATGACCATTTCTTGGTTTAGTCTAGGATTGTACAGATTGATCTCTCGAATCAAAAGTACTCCCGTGCAATACATTGTTTAGGGTTTAGACTAGTTTCTCACCCACACACACGAAATTACCAAAATCAGCAGAAACGGTTTTCACCCACAAACAATTGGCGACCACGGTGGGAGATTAATCTCTCGGTTGCAATATCAATTTTCAATCCCCAATTTCACTTTTCGACCTCAATTCTCAAAAGATGGTCGGTCTTAGAGCTGAATCCATGATCCCAAACTCCGGTCGGACTCTGGAGAATGGAAATTTTCCCTCTCCCAACACGACACCTAATGACGCAACCGATGGGGAAATTCCAAGGTTGGACGAATTGGCACGGGTTCAGGAGATCCACGCAAGGAACATGGACCTGCTGAAGGAAGCGATCAACAACATACTCAACTTTCTTATCAGCCTGACATCGAATCTGAGTGATTCGCCCATCCCGGAAACTCCAAGACTGGGGAATGACGTCTCGGATGATCGGTCTCAAGTTAACAGCTCCACCATCAATCAGAAACCGGTAGACCAGGAGGCAGTCGCGTTGGTGGAAAACTTGTGTGAAATTCTACACCTTTTAAAAGACCAGCGAGCAGAAACATTTGCTGCTATCAATCAAATATCCCTAGACGCGTGTTTGGTTCCTTTACGCACAAAAACTTCAAGGATGTCAGAGGTCTCCGTCAACAATGTAACATTTACTGAAGATGACATGATGGAAGAAAAAGGACATCACCGGGCTCTACACGTCACTGCCCACATCAAGGACGTGGAGTTCAAAAGGGTCCTCTTAGACACAGGAGCGTCCTCCAATGTCATTACCCTTAGAATGCTCAGGACAGCCACGGTGCGGCCGAGCGAAGTCGTACGACAGCCTACCATGATGACAGATTTCGAAAGAAACCAAACCAGCACGTATGAATACATCAACCTAAATTTGTCAGTGGGACCGGTCCACTCAAAGGTGAAGTTCGAAGTAATCGAAAAAGAGCCAGACTACCACATGATACTGGGAAGACCGTGGCTCCACGATAACAGGATCATTCCTTCGACATATCACCAGTGCCTGAAGACCATGTTGAACGGAGAAGTCATCCGCATCCCCGCATCATTATCTCCTTATGCACTAATCTGTGGTATTGAGATGTTCGAACCAAAGAAAAATTCGCGGGGTCCAGCAGGCAAGGTTCGCTACACTCCACTACCAACGTGGGGGTCAATCGAAGAAGAGGACAGGCTCACATCATTTCACAAAGAAGCTCGATCTCACACAATCCCTCCAAAGGAAAAGCACGCCAGTTTTCCCTCGTCAAGCGAAAATCTGGATCATTCTCATGTCAAGCGGGAGCGGGCTTTTATCGCAAGTCGTGATGAAAAAGGGAAAACCTTATATCAGTTCCGCTGTTAGCAATTAACAGGGGAGACTAACGCCCAGTCTCTCCGCCCAGTAGAATGCAATCACAGCATCAAGACACAAGAGGAGGTGCCAGATGCACCTCGACAACTACAAGACGGAACCAACTCCACCACTGATGAACTTGAAGTTGTCAACATCGGAAGCGAGGAATCTCCGCGGCCTGTCTCAATCAGCTCGGCTCTATGTGCTGACGAGCGCGCAAAACTTATGGACCTTCTTACGGAATATCAAGATGTGTTCGCATGGACACGAGTAAATGCCTGGTTTGGATGAGAAGCTGGTCACTCATCATCCACATATAATACCCGGATCCAAAACAGTCAAACAATCTCCGAGACAGTTCAGACATGATGTGGAGGAACAGATCAAGATAGAGATTCAAAAACTGCTAGCCGCCGGTTTCGTCAAACCCATCCACCATCCCACCTGGTTGGCCAACGTGGTTCCAGTGAAGAAGAAGAGCGGCCAAATCAGGTGTTGTGTTGATTTTAGGGACCTAAAGAAATGCTGCCCCAAGGACGATTTTCCTCTTCCTAACATTGACATGCTGGTAGACACCACCATTGGACACGGTATGTTCTCTTTTATGGACGGATACAGCGGCTACAATCAAATAAAGATGTATGAGCACGACGCAAGTAATACAACTTTTCGAACTCCTCTCGGAAACTTTTACTATACTGTGATGCCTTTCGTCTTGAAAAATGTCGGCGCCACCTACCAACGCGCCATGACCACTATTTTCCATGACATGATGCACAAGCAAGTTCAAGATTATGTAGATGACATAGTGATTAAATCAAAAACTCGGGCGGCTCATACAGAGGTGCTGCGACAGGTGTTTGAAAGGTGTCGCGAATACAAACTGAAGATGAACCCGTTCAAGTGTGCCATTGGTTTTTCTTCGGGAAAATTCCTAGGTTTCTAGGTGACCTCCGAGGGAATCAAAGTCGATCCAGTCAAAACCCAAGCCATCCAAACGATGCCGCCCCCTAGGACCGTGAAAGAGCTCCAGAGCTTCATGGGTAAGATAAAACTACATTCGACGTTTTATACCGGGTTTAGCTCAGCTTGTCGCTTCATTTACCCCCTTGCTGAAAAAGGGACCAAGCTTCGTCTGGACCGCACTACAACAAGAGGCGTTTCAGAAGATTCAACAAATATTGTCATCCCCAGCCGTCATGAAATCCCGGATACAAGGAAGACCGTTGTGCCTCTACACTGCCTTCAGTGACACTGCTGTTGGAGCTCTTCTCGCCCAAGAAGATGGCGAAGTAATTGAGCACCCTATATACTTTTTCAGTCGAACTTTGAGAGATGTTGAACTCAGATATCCCAAAGCAAAAAAAGCGTGCCTAGCCCTGATTCACTCCATCCAAAAGTTTAAGCATTATCTGCTCTCAGACAAAGTGGTTCTGATATCTAAGTCTGATCCTGTGAAGTTCCTGCTTTCAAAACCGGCCCTGATAGGAAGGCCAGCCAAATGGCTCCTCCAAATGTCAGAGTTTGATATAACGTGTGCTTCCCCAAGAGCTATCAAAGGACAAGCGGTTGCGGATTTGCTAGCAGCTTTCCCAGGAGAGAGCACCATAGCGCTACACGAGGACCTTCCTGGAGATTTTCCGGAAATCTCTTTTGTCAAAGAAGAAGCGTGGCTATTGTTTTTTGATGGCTCAACCACCCCTAGCAATAATACCGGAGGAGCAGGCGTGGTTCTAGTATCCCCAACGGGTTAAGTCTTCTCGCATTCCTTTAAGCTAGACTTTCATTGCACCAACAATTCAGCATAATATGATGCCTTTCTCATAGGATTTTCATTAGCCAAACAAGCCGGAGCCACGCGTCTAGAAATAAGAGGCGATTCTAAATTACTGGTCAACCAGATGAATGAAGTGTACACACTGAAGGAAGTGAAATTATCCCCATATAGATCCGAGGCACAAAGGCTGTTAAATTACTTCGCCGATGCGACCATAACACATGTTGGCCGCGGCAGCAACAAACATGCTGATTGTCTAGCCACGTTAGCATCGAAGCTGCAGTTCGAAGGTTTAGAGGAAACCCTGATAGTGAAGAGACGAACCATAGCTTCGACATGGCTTTGGCAACCCGATGAGACTGAAGAAAATGACTGGAAAAAACCAATTATCCAAGAGCTTAACAGCTCGCTCTCCCAAGGAAAGGTCAGTCTCAATACCTTGCAAAACTTCTTCATGCTTCACGGAATGTTGTACCACCGGAACTCAGATGGTTCCCTGTCAAGATTCCTCAGACGAAGAGGCACAACAACAACTTAACTGTATTCATAGCGAAATTTACGTACAAACGTTGGTGGTAACACTTTATCGTCGCCTGCAACGCCTTGGCTACTACTGGCCAGAAATGGAGACTCAATCTCGATTGCTCCAAGGATCTTGCTCCAATTGCCAAGCGCCGCCGTATCAATTGGAAGTATTTTCTGTTGACCATGCTGGTGACTGGCAAAAGTCGTACATCAGTTATCTTCGCGACGACATTCTCCCTGCAAGAAAGAAAGACGCAACCAAGACGAAACAAAGATCCAAGAGGTTCATATTCCATAAAGGAATCTTGTATCGAAAAGGTTTTGGAGGAGATTTGTTACGATACCTGGACGAGGCAGAAATCCCAATCGTGCTGAAAGAAATGCACGAAAGCGAGCACCAAGGGAAAAAGAAGATGTTTCTCCAAATACACGAGCGATACTACTGGCCGACCATGGAAGACGATGCGGCTGCTTTTGTTCAAAGATGCCACAAATGTCAAATTCATGGAAATCTTATCCACGCACCCTCTACTCCTCTGAATTCGGTAAGTAGTCCGTGACCTTTTTATAGCTGGGGATTCGATATCATTGGGAAATCAACCCGCCGTCATCAAAATAGCATGAGTATATAATAACCGCAACGGAGTATTTCACCAAATGGGTCGAATCCATCCCTTTACGAGGGACTACTGGAGACACAATTGCAGTGTTCATCAAAGAATATATTATTTATCATTTTAGCGTGCCCAAACACGTCATCACCGACAACGGCACTCCTTTTGCCAACAAGCAGGTAAGGGAGTTACCTGAAGAATATGGAATTAAACAAATCTTCTCCACTATTTACTACCCCCAAGGGAATGGGCAGGCTGAAAGCACCAACAAGACTCTAATTCGAATCCTCAGTCGGACAGTGCACGATAACCCTCGGACATGGCACGAACAACTGCCAATGGTGCTTTGGGCATATCGGACATCACCAAGGAGCTCTACTGCGCCCCCCCTATTCCCTCGTCTACGGCGCAGACGCCATTCTCCCGGTAGAAATTAAAATCCCATCGGCTAGGATTGTCAAAGCAAGCGGAGTTCAATGGAATGAAGCCGAAACAACAAATGCCAGGGTAGCGGAGCTAGATACTTTGGATTCCAGAAGAGCTAAAGCAAAGGATCACGCGCAAGCATACAGAAATAGAATTTCCCGAGCATACGACAAAGCTGTGAAACCTCGAGTTTTTCAAGTATGGAATCTGGTGTTGAATACCGCCAAACACATCCAACAAGATGTCAACACCAAAGTTCTCCCCAAAATGGGAAGAGCCTTATGTGGTCACCAAAGCATATAACAGTGGATACTACTAGGTTGTCAAGAAAGATGGAGGCAAACTGGTAACAGTCATCAATGGAAAATGGCTCAAGGCATATTATGCCTAACCCTTACCCCACCTCTCGCCTCTCATAGTACCGCTAGCCAGGCATTTTTCTGTTTCCTTCACATCCCAGTTATCAAGTTTCATTTATTCAAAGCATATTAATGAAAATTATCTTATTTATCCAAAAACCAGTACAAAAAAAAATACATATGTTCAAGACCAGAAAGAAAACCATGCGTCTCACAACTACATAACTCAGAAAAGCCCGTCCAATAGATTGTAATTCCTTGAAAGCATCATCTTCAACCTGTTTTGATATCTTTCAGTCCTACACTTCAAGTCCTGGATAGCCTTTCCCACCTTTTGGGATTCCACGACCAGACCCTTCTCCTCTTCCAAAATGGCTCTTGTGGCAGGAACGACGTTGGCAAGAATAATGGCTCTGTCAACCTTCACAATGTCAAGGCGATGCCGCAGCCAACTTACATTAAACTCAAGGGATTCACAGGTCGACACCATGTTTTCCCACCTTTCAATAGTTGATTCAGTGACGTCGCGGATGGATGTGCCTTCCATTTCAACAATCATAGGCAGGAGACAGTTCACTGTGGCAACCAAAGCCGACGAATAATGTTTCACCACGTTCCTGGTGGCAATATGGCCATATCTTCTCCATATTTTCGTATACAGAGTCACAAATTCCTTTCGCACTAGGAATTTACCAACGCTTCGGTAGCTAGAAGATAAACACTTTATGCGGATTTCGAATGACAAACCTGCATTGGGATATTCATGGCAAGAGATACCCAAATCAATATTTTCCAGATCAGCAGCGGTCGGTGTGCTCGAGTTCGAAGAAAGGGGGCGGTCAGATCATCATCATCAATGACGATCACACATGTCCCAGTTGGATATCTCTGCGCAAAAGAAAGTCTCCCTTCGTCACTCTCCAGCAATAATAAACAACTATCTATTGGTTAACGAAAGCATACCGGTATGATATTCTTGACTCGGATAATTCGGATGGGGGAATTGTCGCAAGAACCAGACCGTCTGTGTTTGACTGAAGAATCTGGCCGGCTCGAGGATGATTCACTTCTGCTCGACATGATTAAAGAAATATGGATTCAACAAGAGAAACCTTTTCCTTGAACTGGGAAGGATGATACAGTTTCACCAGCATATATACTGCAGAAACCCTAGAGAGAAACGGATGCTGAGCAAACGCGATGAGCCTACATGACAGCCGAAAAATCAGCCTCAATGAAATCTCTTGTCGACACCCTAACGAAGATATATATAAAAAAACGGTCAAACATTCAAAGAAGGAATACGTTTCTAGATCGGAACCCTGGCGTGGACGCGTGCCTGGAATGTATTCTCCTTTCCACAGGGGCATTAACCATGCAAGAAGACGGCCAAGACAAGCCAGCGCCAACAGCTCGCGCCAACCCAAGCCAACGACGCCACAACCAAGCCAGAATCAACGGATCCACGCTAAAGCCAGCATCATCTCCACGGACAAGCCAAGCCAACAGTGTCACGGCCAATCCAAGCCAAGATAGCAGCTCCGACGGATCCACGGCCAATCCAAGCAAAGCCAGCAACGCCAACGGCTCCACGCCCTAGCCAGCGCCAAAAGCTTGCATCCTTCTCAGCGCCAATTTTTCCTCTCCCGACAAGTGCCATTCGCAGCCCAAGCCAACTCCAACTGCGTCCTAACCAATTCCCTAGCCAGCGGAACCATGAACCATTCCGCAACCAGTAGCCAAAGATGCCGCACTGGTGCCAACATCCCATGGACAAGACGAATTTATGCAAAAGCCGCCAACACAAGGGTCACAGATTCCTCATGCATTCCACCAAAGGTTAGTTGAATTTCCGTGGCAATTTCTTCACGTCTTTCTCTTTCGATTTTACTCTCGTTTGTCACCATCTCATGCTTACCCCGCAACAATTCCACTGTTACGTGCTAAGCAGAGGACTTAATGTTGATGGTGGTTTTTAGCTTAGGGTTAAAATCGTAAAACCTTGCATCTGATGTGACGTCACTCTGCAAGGAAACGGTGCCGTGAGTGCTAACCTCTCCACCGACATATTTTGAGCCATTCAATATATTTACATGAAATTTATCCAGATTGGCGAATGTAGCAACCATCCCAAACACTCTGTAAATTTCAGCACCTTGCCAATACAACTCACTGAGTACTTTCCTGTGATATGTTCCCCGGCAGAACCCTTAATATCGGTATGGCACGACGGATTTATGTTCACTCGCATCGGAGTAGCATGAACCTCCAAGTACCAAAGTTAAGGCGATCGCACGAAATGCTCATACGGAAAGCATACTGCATTCTGTAGATAAGGATTTTTGTGGAAGCATACAAAATTCAGCCAATTATTGTGATAACTCATAAAAAACTCATGAACTCGACTAATTTGCAAAATTAGGGTTTCGCGCCCCGCGCAATACACTAGACCATGTTGTTCCAAAAACTATGATTAGCCAAACTAGGAGATTAAATCCGCCACAGCGCACTGGAAGTGTGGCCACTCCCTAGCTTGCCGACCCCACTTCCCATAGACCAATCAGGTCGCTCTAAAACCGCCACACTCACACAGAAATGTAGTCACGCCCATGCCTGGCCGGCCCTCTTACATTAACCAATCAGGTTACTTTAAACTCGCCATAGTGTTGAAAAGAAGGAAACCGCGCCAGATGGCCGCAAAGCCAATTGGTTTCCCAAAAATGCACATACCAGGCACACATGCCAGATGCACATGCCAAACGCACCAAACATGGCCACTCACCCCATGCGACTTGCCATATAGGCTAATTAGGTTTTCGACAAGCCAAACCCTAATTTAGGAAAGATTTCCACACCAACGTTCCAAAATTTCAGTGGCTATGGATACGCGCGCAACCGCGCCGAAGGCATGCACGAGCCATGCCAGCCATGCCGCAATGCCGCTAGCGTAAGTTAAAGGTTCCACTGCCAATTAAAGGTAGCCATGATCGACGACTACCTTTCCTCCTGAGATGCAATCTCAGCCATCCAAGTTCGCCACCAAACTAACAAGCTTGCGGAAACTTTTTGAGCGACCATGCCGCCAAACCCTAAACATTGGCCGCGACATCAAACCCTAAATTGGCCACGGCGCCTAATTTCGGCCACAGTGCCAAACCCTAAATTGGCCATGCCGCCAAGCCCTAGCCTTGGCCATGCCTCCAAGCCCTAGCCTTGGCCATGCCGCCAAGCCTTAAATTTAGTCCCGGACCAAATCTTAAACTTTGGCCAAGATACAACACCACGGCCACTGGCATGCCACCGTGCCACAGCTACTAGCATGTCGCTAGGACACATCCACTAGCATGCCGCTATGCCACGGCTAATAGCATGTCGCTAGGCCACGACCACTAGCATGCCGCTAGGCCACGGATAGTAGCATATCGCTAGGCCACAACCACTAGCATGCCGCTATGCCACGGCCACTAGCATGTCGCCATGCCACGGCCACTGACATGTCTCTAGGCCACGACAACTAGCATGCCGCTATGCCACGGCTACTAGCATGTCGTTATTCCATGGCCACTGACATGCCACCATGCCACAGCTACTAGCATGCCGCTATGGCACGGCTACTAGCATGTCGCTATGCCACGGTCACTGGCATGCTACCATGCCACAACTACTAGCATGTCTCTATGCCACGGCTACTGGCATGATATCATTCCACAGCTACTAGCATGCCGCTATACCACGACCACTAGCATATCGCTATGCCACGGCCACTGGCATGCTACCATGCCACAACTACTAGCATGCCGCTATGCCACGGCTACTGGCATGCCGCCATGCCACAGCTACTATCATGCCGCTATGCCACGACCACTAGCATGTCGCTATGCCACGGCCACCGGCATGCCACCATGCCACAGCTACTAGCATGCCGCGGCTACGCCATTGGCATGCCACTACGCCACTGGCATGCCGTTATGCCATGGATCCACCAGGCGCTACTATGCCAATGGCGCCACTTCGCTATACAACAAGATGCGGCCATAATCAATGGCCACTCTTCCTCATGAGATGTAATTTCAGCCATCGAAATTCGCCACCGAGCCGTTCAGCTCGTGACAAGTTTTAGGAGACTATCCAAAACGAGCCTAGCGTCACATATGCTATTTACCTACAGCAAGCCTCTCAATTTTAAACTTGCCACATGTAGCAAAGTGCTACATGTTTTCCATAAAAACACTCGAGACATCAAAGCATGTCACAAACTGGGGGATACTCATCAGGGTATCGGTCTGGCGGTTTAGAGCGTGCGGCATGCAATACTCCCGTTACAGAAGGTGTCATAAAGCGTGCGGTTAGTAATGGCAAGAAGTAATGGTGTGAACATATCCTTCATTATGGAAACGTAAATTCCAGGAGTTACCCGTTACTACCTTCTTCTACCACTCAATCGTTTCCACTTCCTACTATACCAGGGTACGTTTTGTTGCGACTTGTATAAATAGGTCTCACCTATTTTCCACCAAACAACAAGTTTTGGTCAGGAGAACAATACAACATCCAGAAATCATCTGATAGCTTTTCATCTAGCTAGCCAGTTCAACTTTCACATACAAGTCACGAAACACCCACATTTCCAGAATCAACTATTCTGGTCTCAACACTTTCTTCGCTTCCCTCCCTAAGACCAACCCTCCCCTTCACTTTGTGGCCGAAGCAAGCCTGGAACGGCCATTTCTTGGTTTAGGCCAGGATTGTACAGATTGATCTCTCGAATCAAAAGTACTCTCGTGCAATACATTGTTTAAGGCTTGGACTAGTTTCTCACCCACACACACGAAATTACCAAAATCAGCAGAAATAGTTTTCACCCACAAACACCTGGTTTAGAAGAAGAAACCAAAGGTTAAAGGAGAATCAACTCTATCTTAGCACAACTAGTATCACACAGAAGGTGTGGGTATTAGGTTTCCCAGTTGCTAGAGTTTTCCCTTATATAGTCTTTTAAATCAGGGTTTGCAATCAATGTTAGCTTGGTAACAAAGCATTCAATATTCACCGTTAGATGAAAATCTGATTAGATTCAAGATAATATTTTTCAAACGTAGATCGAAAACTAGCTTGTTACACACAAATGAAATGCACTTTTCTAGGTTTGTGTAACCGTACCCAAACTTGTACATTTGTTGGTTCAACAATAGTCAACTAAATGGTTAGCCATATGATCACTTTCATATTAACCATATTCTTCTTCACCATAACTAGTTCAAGTGACTCAAATGAACTAGTTAGAGAGTTGTTCAATTGCAAGGAAATCTTATGTAACTACACAAGACACAATTGAAGCAAAAACGATTTGATTCACTCGAATCGGTTCATGAACTATATAGCCACAGTTTGCAATTTGCATTCCTTAGTTTATATAAGAATAAGTTCACAAACATCGTTTTTAGATATAACCTACTCAAGTTCGCGGACTGGGTTCGCGAACTTAAGTTCCCGGACGGAGTTCACAAACTCCAGAAGAATTTCTCGGGACGAGAACTTCTGTCAGTTCGCGGACTTGGCTCACGCCACCATTCCGGTTCTCTTGATCAACAAAGTTCGCAAACTTCGGTTCAAGGAATAAGGACGTAATATATATATATATATATATATATATATGTGTCTGTGTGTGTGTGTGTGTGTGTGTTTCCACAATAATGTTTATATCCTCTAATGGTTATATAATCTAAAGTCTCATTTCAATCATTGAAACCTTCTTAGAGGACGTTGATATTCTATAGTTGTTATTCACGAACTATTTTTCGTCAAAGTAAGCAATTTTCAAAGTGATTGAAACTTGTCATGACTTTCGTCACTAGGTAAAGATGAACTTGGCTAAAGCGAAAGCTTACCAACACATATTTCGAGAAATAGATAGGCGAGATAAACTCGGCTCGAAATATCAAATGTGTATAATCTAAGTCTATATAGCAAAACGAATTTTGTCTCAAGATAGGAGATAAATATACTTTTGAGTGATAGATAAGTTCAAGTCTGCACATACCTTTTAGTCGATGAAGATCCACCGGTTCCTTGAGTAGTCCTTCGTCTTGTATGATGATTGCCATGGAGTTCTTGATCTCAACTACACTTTTTATCCTAGTCCGAGACCTTAGCTATAGTAGACTAGAAATCAAGACTTATAGTTTTGATCACTAACATTGACAAACATGCTTGAGATAGCAATGCATGCGAGTTCGACCGCGCGATGCTCTAATAGTCTTTGGTACCGTTCAAGTTGTTTCACATAATAATTAGGCTCGCGGATTTAAATCTGTTTGATTTGCTGATTATATTGTAAAACAGAGATACAACTTTTGGATATATTTCCATTGATTGAGTTTGACTGTCTAGTTGATTCTCTTGGAATTATATTGGAGTTTGTTCATACAGATTGCTAAGCGAAACGAAATATTGTCTATGGTTGTTAGACCCCCACTTTTTCAAATTTTATGTTGATCCAGCAATCAACATCTTGATTAATTATATAATATTCGGTTCAGCTGCCAATATTTTAAATTAATATTTTATTTGGTCATCCTACCAATAATTGTTCAGACGAGCAATATTTGCTCAGACTATCAATATTGATTCAACTATTAATATTTAATAATCCATCAAATGAGCAATATTTGCTTAGACGGGACCAGTAATATTATTCAATTATTAACGTTTGATACTTCATTAATCGACTAATATTCGAGCAATATTCGCTCAAACGAGCAATATTTGCTCAGGCTATCAATATTCATCATGTTGATTCAATTATCAAAAGGCATTTAAGAACTATATATATGTCCCAGTAGACATGTTCAATCCAGGTATCATAGAGCATTCGTCAATCATGCTCGATTCAACAAAACTTAGACTCATCGCGTAATCAAGTCAACAACTGACTAATTAAATACGCGCCTGCCTTGCAGACTCCACAATCATGAGACATCAATCATGTCACATGGGGGGATAATTACTAGGGTTTTAGTCTGGCGTCCTACGACACGTGTGTTCACCCACGATGAAAAATATGAGTAAGTCATGCAAGCGGTTGAGGAAGTTAGCAAAGTAGTGGGTGGACGATCAACCAAGTCTCCGCACGACATGGAACTGGTTTTACCACGATTTCCCACTTCCCCACTCTTTCACTAGAGCAACCGTCACACTTACTGGGATCAATGTGTTTACTATTATGACAATATAAATAAGTCTCTGAATCCACGATTGAAAAACTAATCATCGTCTAAACGAAGAATTCTCATCTGAACAAAAACTCACAGCAGAGCAGAATTCAATCAATCAATCAGAACTTATTTTTACTAGAACACTACAGTTCATATTGCAGAAACTTTCAACACATCCACAATCCTTGATCAGCATTGACCTCACACACTTCTTAGCTTCCCTCCTACAGATCGACCCTCATCCCTCTTTGTGACCAAATTGAATCTGGAACGACCATTGTCTTGGTTTAGGCCGGATTTCTTCAGATTGATCTCTCGAACTCAAAGCACTCCCGTGTAGTGCATCTTTTAGAAGCAGGGTTTAATAAGTTTTCTCGGTCGATTCAATTATATAAACAAATATAATGCGGAAAAGAAATAACACAGACACCAGAAATTTTGTTAACGAGGAAACCGCAAATGCAGAAAAACCCGGGACCTAGTCCATATTTGAACACCACACTGTATTAAGCCGCTACAGACACTAGCCTACTCCTAGTTAACTTCGGACTGGAATGTAGTTGAGCCCCAACCAATCTCATACTGATCAAGGTACAGTCTTGTTCCTTACGCCTTTGAATCCCAACAGGACTCTGCGCGCTTGATTCCCTTAGCTGATCTCACCCACAACTAAGAGTTACTACGACCCAAAGTCGAAGACTTGATAAACCAATTTTTCACACACAGAAAAGTCTATTGAATAGATAAATCTGTCTCCCACAAAAATACTTAAGAGTTTTTTTTCCGACTTTTGATAAATCAAGGTGAACAAGAACCAATTGATACACCAGACTTATATTCCTGAAGAACAACCTAGTAATATCAATCACCTCACAATAATCTTAATCATATGGTAGCAAAACAAGATATTGTGGAATCACAAACGATGAGACGAAGATGTTTGTGACTACTTTTTATCTTGCCTATCGGAGATTAAATCTCGAGCAAATCTTAGAGAATATAGTACTCAATATGATATAAAACAACAAGATCAGAACACGCAACTACAGAGAAATAGTTGGGTCTGGCTTCACAATCCCAATGAAGTCTTCAAGTCGTTAACCTACAGGGTTTTGGAAAAACCTAAGGTTAAAGGAGAATATACTCTAGTCGCAACTAGTATCACACATGAGGTGTAGGTATTAGGTTTCCCAGTTGCTAGAGTTCTCCCTTATATAGTCTTCAAATCAGGGTTTGCAATCAATGTTACCTTGGTAACAAAGCATTCAATATTCACCGCTAGATGAAAACCTGATTAGACTCAGGCTAATATCTTTCAACCGTTAGATCGAACTTAGCTTGTTACACACAAATGAAAAGTGACTTCATTTAGATATGAGTAATCGTACCTAAACGTGTACAACTTTTTGGCTCAACAAAGTTAACCGAAGTTAGCCATATGAACACTTTCATATCAACCTTATTCATCTTAACCATAACTAGTTCAAATGACTCAAATGAAACTATTTCTAGAGTTGTTCAATTGTTTATATTCTTATAGAAGTATACAAGACACAATTGAAGCAAAATCGATTTGATTCACTTGAATCAATTCATGAACATTATAACCACGGTTTGCAAAAGATTGCATTCCTTAATATATAAATGTATTAGTTCATGAACAAAACGATTTTAGAACATAACCTACTCAAGTATGCAAACGGGTACGCATACCTAAGTGGTCGTACTAAGTTTGGGTTCGCCAGTATGCGAACAGGTACGCATACCTTCCAAACTCAGTTAAATTTTCCGGACATGAACTTTACGCCAGTACGCATACGGGTATGCATACTAAGTTCCCAGACTTTTATTAACCAACCAGTATGCATAAGGGTATCCATACTATGGTTCCCAGACTTGGAATAACTTGCAACAGTTAGCATAAAAGTATGCATACTGTGCTATATCCAATCATGGTTAATTGTTCTAAACTCCCATTTCAATCATTGAAACATTCTTAGAAGACGACAATAGCTGTCTCACACAAACTATTAGTTTCAAAACAATTTTCAAGTGATCGAATGATCAATACGAAACATTCTGAGTCTACATCAAATGACTGTCTCGGATAAATCATATAAGATGTTACCATGCGATTTTCACATGATCATCTTTTGACTTTCGTCAATATAAGATGAACTTAGTTAAATCGAAAGCTTACCAACACATATTTCGAGAAATATGTAAGCGAGTTAAACTCAGCTCGAAATATCAAATGTGTATAATCGAAGTCAATATAGCCATACCACTTTTATCTCAAATAGGAGATAGATGTTGGAGCATTGCTCGGTCGAACTCGCATGCGTTGCTATCTCAAGCATGTTTGTCAATGTTAGTGATCAAAACTATAAGTCTTGATTTCTAGTCTATTATAGCTAAGTCTCGGACTAGGATAAAAAGTTTAGTTGAGCTCAAGGACTTCATGGCGATTCATCATAGAAGTAGAAGAACTACTCAAGGAAACGGTGGAACTTCTCGACAAAAAGGTATGTGAAGACTTGAACTTATCTGTCACTCAAAATTCTATCTACTCTATCTCCTACATCTTGAGACAAAAAGTCGTATGCTATATATATAGACTTAGATTATACACATTTGGTATTTCGAGCCGAGTATACCTCGCCTATCTATATCTCGAAATATGTGTTGGTAAGATTTTCGCTTCGACCAAGTTTATCTTTACCTAGTGACGAAAGTCATGATATATTTCAATCACTTTGAAAATTGCTTTGACGAGAAATAGTGTAACAACTATATAACGTCCTCTAAGAATGTTTCAATGATTGAAATGAGAGTTTAGATTACATAACCAATGATGGACATAAGCATTGTTGTGGAAAAACATTTATGTATAAGTCCTATTCCGTGAACCAAAGTTTTCAAACTTTGTTGATCAAGAAAACCAGAAGAATGACAAGTGCCAAGTCCGGGAACTCAGTCCGCGAACTGCCGAAGTTCTCAAACCCGAGAATTTCTGCTGGAGTTGACAAACTACTTGCGTGAGCTAAGTCCGCGAACTCATTCCGCGAACCGGCAAAGTTCTCATCTCGAGAATTTTTGCTGGAGTTTGTAAACTCTGTCTGGTGTCTTAAGTCCGCGAACCTAGTCTGCGAAACTGAGAAGGTTATATATGTGAAGATGATTTCTGAACTTAAATTTTAAAATGACTAAGGAATGCAGTTTAAAAACCGTGGCTATAAAAGTTCATGAACCGATTCAAGTGAATCAAATCTTCTTTGCTTCAATTGTGTCTTGTGTAGTTACATAAGATTTCCTTGCAATAACTCTCTAACTAGTTCATTTGAGTCATTTGAACTAGTTATGGTGAAGAAGAACATGGTTGATATGAAATGCTCATATGGCTAACCTTTTGGTTAACTATTGTTGAACCAACAATGTACACGTTTGGGTACGGTTAACAAACCTAGAAGCGTGCAGTTCATTTGTGTATAACAAGCTAAGTTTTCGATCTAACGGTCGAGAAATATTAGGTTGAATCTAAATCAGGTTTTCATCTAAGGGTGAATATTGATTGTTTTGTTACCAAGGCAAAACCATGATTTGAAAGACTATATAAAGGAGACATCTAGTATTGTGCAAAACTAATCCCCACACCTTACGTGTGATACTAGTTTGCGTACTAGAGTCGGTTCTCCTTTAACCTTTGGTTTTCTTCTTCTAAAACCAGGTTAAAAACTTAAAGACTTCATTGGGATTGTGAAGCCAGACCGATACTACTTTTATCGTAGTTGTGTGATCTGATCTTGCATCTTATATCGTACGAGTACAATCAGATTGATTGGATTGAGATTTGATATCTACGATGGGAAAGATATAAAAAGTAATCAAAAACATCTTCGTCTCATTGTTTGTGATTCCACAACATCTTGTTTCGCTACTATACGATTAAGATTGTTGTGAGGTGATTGATTAATCTAGGCTGTTCTTCGGGAATATAAGACCGGATTATCAATTGGTTCCTGTTCACCTTGATTATTATCAAAACACGGAAGAAAAACTTTAGGGTTTTTCTGTGGGAGACAGATTGATCCTTTGATAGACTTGTCTATGTGAGACAGATTTGTTTATTGTCAAAGCCTGCGATCACCTAAGGGAATCAAGTGTGTAGTATCCTGCTGGGATCAGAGGCGTAGGGAGTACAACTGTACCTTGGATCAGTGGGAGACTGATTGGGGTTCAACTACAGTCCAGTCCGAAGTTAGCTTGGAGTAGGATAGTGTCTGTAGCGTCTTAATACAGTGTGTGTTCATGGTGGACTAGGTCCAGGGGTTTTTTGCATTTTCGGTTTCTTCGTTAACAAAATTTCTGGTGTCTGTGTTATTTCAATTTCCGCATTATATTGTTTTATCTTTATAATTGAAATAATACAGGTTGTGCATTAGATCAATGAATTGGAGAATCCGACCTAACGGTTGTTGATTGATATTGATTGACACTTGGATATTGGTCTTTGGTACCATCCAAGTTATTCCTTGTATTTGATTAGTACTCGCAGTTTCTGTTTGAGGAAATCAAATCAAGAGAGAGATAGAAACTCGTTGATATACTTTTAATTGATTGAGTCTTGTTGATTCTCTTAAAAGTATATTCGAGTTTGTCCATACAGGTTGCTAAGTGAAATATTAGGTGGTGTTGTTAGACCCACGCTTTTTCAATTGGTATCAGAGCATGCAAACACGTTCAAGACCTTACAAGTTTGTGTTTGTAGCAATCTGAGTCTGAGGACAGAATCTCTTACGCATACCAAGATGCCTCCCAAAGATTTCAACTATGTCAGTTGTCTTGGGAATAACTCAAAGGATTGCTCCTTAGTTGATTTTTCCGAATCCCGAGGTAAGAAGATTGACTCATCCTGTGATGATCACTCTTCCTCCAATGAGACATTGGACACAATGGCAAAAGATGAAATGGAGCTCATCAGAATCGCAAAAAATTCTACTGAGTTTGTTGATCTTCAGAATCATGATCAACTCATCAATGAATTTAAAAAGTCTATTGATCGAGAACGTGTACTCTATAACATTATTGAGTCCTTCTCTAAGGATATTGAGAAACTTCTTCAAGAGAATGATCTACAGCGTGAAAAGATTTGTGATCTTGAAAGGATTATCAAAGAAGTCTCAGTTAGAGAAAAACGTTTGATCAAGAAGCATTCATTCGATCTTGACAGACTTCGTGTTGAAAAAGAGAAGCTAGAAGCATCACTTTCACTAGCCCATGAACAGTGTGTGACCTTGGAAAAGGAAAACTCTGTTTTAAGGAAAAGTTATTCTGTTCCAAATGTTCCTCTTGACATACAGTACATGAAGAAATATCCTCCAAAAGAGTATTGTGTCGAGAAAAGTTTATATAACTTACAATCTTCTCACAGGGCTGTAAAGTTAAAACAGATGCCGTCTGTTGCGTCTTCTCCACGAAACTGTACCTTCTGTGGAAAAGGGAATCAGTATGTTATCCATTTCTTTGCCAGGAAGAAACAAATTTCTAAACTTCGTAATTTGCTTCTTTGCACAGTCAATGGAGTAAATAGTCAGTCGACTACGGCAGTGAACCTCATGCTCACAAGAAACCAGACATCTTATAAAAATGATCTCTTCCCCAGGAATCATTACAGGACTTCTGTGCATTCTAGTGGTTTAAATTCTTATGCTGCTGAATAAAGCATGACCTGTGCTTATAAGAAAAACTGGTAAATCTAAGTCTAGAGTTTGGAAACCCATCTCGGAAAATCCTCTTGAACCGATCTCTAGAGGTCCTAGACTCAGTAATCAGAAAGCTCCTTCTCTTGAGCTTTCAGGAAGAGCTATGAGAAATTTCCCTAACAATGGAAACTACCACGGGAAGACAAGAAATGCTGAGATCAGATATCCGGGTGGAAATCACAACTACTCTCTCAAAACCTATGGTGATACTATGTCTCCCTCTGCTACCTAGTAGCAGAAAGCTCCGTTCTTGTATCCAGCTTGAGAGATACAAGGATGATGTTTGAGAGATGCTCAAGTAATTAGCTTATTTTTACTAGTGTGTATGTTTGATATCTCTTGATGTGAGTTTTTAGTATTTCTTTCACTGTGACCTTCTTTTTAGGGATGGAAGCAACACAGTATGCAGTTTTCCCGGTTGGGTCCATTTTGTTTTATGGCTTAGTCCACAAACGTCCTTATCTCCTCAAGGAACTCTAGGGTTTCTATCCAGGATGTACTTTTGAACATATATATATATATCTCATATATGCGTTCATTAATCTTCAGAAAGGAACTCGATGGAAACTGTTCCCAACGAAGAAGTTAACCCTACTGTAGAGGATGATCTCAAAGGAAGTGATCCTTCTCAAGAGTTTATTTTGAAGAAGATGCATGAAATAAAAGAGTATAACTCTTGGATTGGAGAATCGGTCAAGGATTTAATTCTCGTTCAGAATGAAGTAAACAACGAACTTGCTAATCTTCAACTGCATATAAACCAGCTTATTGATGGACATGCAAAAATCCTTGGTACTCAGATATCTTGATCAAGAATCAGAAGAAAGTTATTCTTGACTGCGCTAAGGCTCGACACTTTGTTCGCATCGTTGATCGAAAAACTAACGTTCTGACTCATGAACATGGTGTCTCTACAGTCAAAAAAATCAAGGATATCAGTGACTCCTATTTCGATGGACCATTCCAGAGGTATGAAATCATCAAGGAAAACTGAGTTTTATTTGTTTTCTAGGATGTATTCTTTTTGGTTTAGTTGGAAGAATAACTAGTGCTTGAATAGCAATGATTGTGACTACACATAGCTATTATTTTTCATCTTCTTGTATTATTTTTTAGGTTTATTAGTTTTAAATTATAAAAATATTTGGAGGATGATGTTTTTGCAGTATCAATCCTTATGATTTGTGATATTGCAACTCGTTATGGGATATGTGTGTTTGCGTCCGTGAACTTGAAGGTCCCATACTTTGTCAAAAGTAAAGTCGTTCGTGTTCGGTATTCACGTACTGGTAAAAGGATGAATGGACTTTTGAAAAATACAAAACTTAAGCCTATATTGTCAATGATTTTGATGGAAGATAGGTTAAAATCTTTTGTTTTCAAGGATTATGTCTATTATTGTTGTTATGCAAATAATGATTGAAGATAAAATGAATCCTTGTGTATTCCGCAGTATTGATCATCCCTGATCCATATTCGTATGTATTACTGTGAGGCTCTGTAATGTGTCTTATGTTGAGCACGATACAACCAAGTTGATTATTTTTGATTATCTTTTTCGTTTGTTCCGTAAGGTACTTTATGTTGAGCATTTTGAACTAAATTAATCATCTTGTTTGGTTATTTAGTTATTGCTCCGTAAGTTTTCTTATGTCGAGCAAAACATTTGACAATTAAATTGATTACTTTCGTAATTAGTTTGGTTGTGTATTCCAATTAGATTAATTATGGGTTCTCTTGTAATTAATCTAGTTGAGTATTTTTGTGTCTCCATGAGTTTTCTTATGTTGAGCACAAACAATTGAATTGATCACTTTTTGTGTTTAATTTGATTGCGTATACCGATTAAATTAGTCACGACTTTTACTTGTGATTAATTTGATTGAGTTTTTGGATATAAAAAAAATCATTCTTATGGTTTTTGGTGTCCAATAAAATCCTTCTTTTCTTTTGAAATTAAGGTCGCTCTTGTTTTTCTTTCGGGAATGACATCAAATGGGGGAGAGTTCTTTTGAACTTGTGCTTAATGGTCATATCTTGAGGGGTGTGCGGCTGTGGAATTATAGAGGGGTTATCTTGTATCTTTAAACTCCTTGATGAATGCTATTAGCTTCGGCTATATGATTGCATCTAAATAAGATGATCTGTGTTCTTTCTTTTTAGTCATGAAATGTCTCTTACGGAAATTTCATTATGATCCCGTTCTTATACCTGTGCCAAATTTATTGACAAAAAGGGGGAGAATTAATATGTAGTTCACACTACAAATACATATGGTCTTCGGGTCATTATGTAAGGGAGGTTTCCATGTGAGATGGAGTATTGACTAAGGGGGGGTGATACATATCACCATAGTATTATTGTTAAAGTTGTGATACAATTGAACTTTGACGATGTGTAATAATACTATGATATTGTATAACAATGATCGAGACCGATGCTTTCTCATTGTTATAGCTACGGATCTTCAACATCGTTGATGCTAAACTTACAACCTTTGGGATCATTGAAGTACTTGGAAGTGACGAAGATTTCGAGGAATGTTGAAGATTAGACATGTGGAATAGGAGCTACTTAAGTTTCTTTATCTTTTTTGTATTCCATATGTATTGATATTTTTGTCACTAAAATTGACAAAGGGGGAGATTGTTAGAGCATTGCTCGGTCGAAATCGCATGAGTTGCTATCTCAAGCATGTTTGTCAATGTTAATGATCAAAACTATAAGTATTGATTTCTAGTCTATTATAGCTAAGTCCCGGACTAGGATAGAAAGTGTAGTTGAGCTCAAGGACTTCATGGAGATTCATCATACAAGTAGAAGAACTACTCAAGGAACCGGTGGAACTTATCGACAAAAAGGTATGTGAAGACATGAACTTATCTGTCACTCAAAAGTCTATCTACTCTATCTCCTACATCTTGAGACAAAAATTCGTATGCTATATATATAGACTTAGATTATACACATTTTTTATTTCGAGCCGAGTATACCTCGCCTATCTATATCTCGAAATATGTGTTGGTAAGATTTTCGCTTCGACCAATTATATCTTTACCTAGTGACGAAAGTCATGATATGTTTCAATCACTTTGAAAATTGCTTTGACGAGAAATAGTGTAACAACTATATAACGTACTCTAAGAATGTTTCAATGATTGAAATGAGAGTTTAGATTACATAACCAATGATGGACATAAGCATTGTTGTGGAAAAACATTTATGTATAAGTCCTATTCCTTGAACCAAAGTTTTCAAACTTTGTTGATCAAGAGAACCGGAAGAATGGCAAGTGCCAAGTCCGGGAACTCAGTCAGCGAACCGCCGAAGTTCTCAAACTCGAGAATTTCTGCTGGAGTTGAAAAACTACTTGCGTGAGCTAAGTCCGCGAACTCAGTCCGCGAACTCAGTCCGCGAACCCAGTCCGCGAACCGGCAAAGTTCTCATCTCGAGAATTTTTGCTGGAGTTTGTAAACTCTGTCCGGTGTCTTAAGTCCGCGAACCTAGTATGCGAACTTGAGAAGGTTATATATCTGAAGATGTTCTGAACTTAAATTTTAAAATGACTAAGGAATGCAGTTTGCAAACCGTGGCTGTAAAAGTTCATGAACCGATTCAAGTGAATCAAATCATCTTTGCTTCAATTGTACTTGTGTAGTTACATAAGATTTCCTTTCAATAACACTGTAACTAGTTTATTTGAGTCATTTGAACTAGCTATGGTGAAGAAGAACATGGTTGATATGAAATGCTCATATGTCTAACCTTTTGGTTAACTATTGTTGAACCAACAATGTACACGTTTGGGTACGGTTAACAAACCTAGAAGCGTGCAGTTCATTTGTGTATAACAAGATAAGTTTTCGATCTAATGGTGAGAAATATTAGCTTGAATCTAAATCAGGTTTTCATCTAACGGTGAATATTGATTGCTTTGTTACCAAGGCAAAAACCCTGATTTGAAAGACTATATAAAGGAGACATCTAGTATTGTGCAAAACTAATCCCCACACCTTACGTGTGATACTAGTTTGTGTACTAGAGTCGTTTCTCCTTTAACCTTTGGTTTTCTTCTTCTAAAACCAGGTTAACGACTTAAAGACTTCATTGGGATTGTGAAGCCATACCGATACTACTTTTATCGTAGTTGTGTGATCTGATCTTGCATCTTCTATCGTACGAGTACAATCAGATTGATTGGCTTGAGATTTGATATCTCCGATTGGAAAGATCTAAAAAGTAATCACAAACATCTTCGTCTCATTGTTGTGATTCCACAACATCTTGTTTCGCTACCATACGATTAAGATTGTTGTGAGGTGATTGATTAATCTAGGTTGTTCTTTGGGAATATAAGACCGGATTATCAATTGGTTCCTGTTCACCTTGATTATCATCAAAAGACGGAACAAAAACTTTAAGGTTTTTCTGTGGGAGAAAGATTGATCCTTTGATAGACTTGTCTGTGTGAGAAAAATTTGTTTATTGTCAAAGCCTGCGATTTTGGGTCGTAACAACTCTTAGTTGTGGGTGAGATCAACTATGGGAATCAAGTGCGTAGTATCCTGCTGGGATCAGAGGCGTAGAGAGTACAACTGTACCTTGGATCAGTGGGAGATTGATTGGGGTTCAACTACAGTCCAGTCCGAAGTTAGCTTGGAGTAGGCTAGTGTCTGTAGCGGCTTAATACAGTGTGTGTTCAATCTGGACTAGGTCCCGGGGTTTTTTCTGCATTTGCGGTTTCCTTGTTAAAAAAAATTCTGGTGTTTGTGTTATTTCAATTTCTGCATTATATTGTTTTTATAATTGAAATAATACAGGTAGTGCGTTAGATCAATCAATTGGAGAATCCGACCTAACGGTTGTTGATTGATATTGATTGACACTTGGATATTGGTCTTTGGTACCATTCAAGTTATTCCTTGTATTTGATTAGTACTCGCAGTTTCTGTTTGAGGAAATCAAATCAAGAGAGATATATAAACTCGTTGATATACTTTTAATTGATTGAGTCTTGTTGATTCTCTTAAAAGTATATTCGATTTTGTCCATACAAATTGCTAACCGAAATATTCAGTGGTGTTGTTAGACCCCCGCTTTTTCAATAGAGTAGATAGACTTTTGAGTGATAGATGAGTTCAAGTCTCCACATACCTTTTGTTGATGAAGTTCCACAAGCTCCCCTTAGTAGTTCTTCGTCTTCAATCGATGAACGTCGTGAAGTCTAATGCTCAACTACACTTTCTATCCTAATCCGAGACTTAGCTATAAGTAGACTAGAAATCAAGACTTATAGTTTTGGCAACTAAACTTGACAAACAAGCTTGAGATAGCAACGCTTGCGAGTTCGACCGAGCAGTGCTCTAACAGTCTCCCCCTTTGTCAATTTTAGTGACAAAAATATCAACGCATATGGATTACAAAATAAATAAACTTTGTAGCTTCTCATCCAAATGCTTGATTTCCTTGGTTATTCAACATTACTCGAAATATTCGTCACTTCCAAGTACTCCAGTGATTCTGAACGTCTTCAACTCAACATCATAGTTGTTGAAGATTCGTAGCTATAACAATGAGAAAACAGTAGCTCTCAGTCATTGTTATACATTGTCATAGTATTATCACACAGCATGAAAGTCCAATGGTATCACAACTTTGACAACAATACTATGGTGATATGTATCACTCCCCCTTAGTCAATACTTCATCTCACATGAAAACCACTCTGAAAAAGCGGGGGTCTAACAACCACACCCAATATTTCGTTCGACTATATGAATATACAAACTCCAATATACTTTCAAGAGAATCAACTAGACAGTCAGACTCAATCTATAAAAAAGTATATCAAAGAGTTATATCTCAATTTCTCAATTCAATCTGCAATCAAACAAATAGGAATTTGCGAGCCCGATTGAATAAGAGAAATAACTTGGATGGTATCATAAACCAATATCCAAGTTTCAATCAATTCAATCAATAACCCAAAGGCCGTATTCAAGAACTGATTGAACTTAACGCATAACCTGTGATATTTCTATTATATAAAAAAATATAATGCGGAAAATAAATAACACAGACACCATAAATTTTGTTAACGAGGAAACCGCAAATGCAGATTAACCCTGGGACCTAGTCCATCTTTGTACACCACACTATATTAAGCCGCTACAGACACTATCCTACTACCAATGAACTTCAGACTGGAATGTAGTTTAGCCCTAATTAATCTCACACTGATCAAGGTACATTTGCGCTCCTTACGTATCTGAATCCTAGCATGATTCTACGCACTTGATTCCCTTAGCTGATCTCACCCACAACCAAGAGTTGCTACTACCCAAAGTCGAAGACTTGATAAACAAATCTGTCTCACACAGAAAAGTCTATTGGAATAGATAAATCTGTCTCCCACAGAAATACCTATGAGTTTTGTTCCGTATTTTGATAAATCAAGGTGCATAGGAACCAATTGATAAACCATAATTGTATTCCTGAAGAACAACCTAGTATTATCAATCACCTCATAATAATCTTAATCGTATGGAAGCGAAATAACACATTGTGGAATCACAAACGATGATACGAAGGTATTTGTGACTTCTTTTAATCTTACCTATCGGAGATAAATCTCAAGGAAATCTTTGCAAAGATAATACTCAATCACGATAGTAGAAGTAAGATCAGAACACGCAACTACATAGAAAATAGTTGGGTCTGGCTTTACAATCCCAATGAAGTTTTCAAGTCGTTAACCTACAGGATTTCGTGAAAATCCTAAGGTTAAGGGAGAATCGACTCTAGTCGCAACTAATATCACATAGAAGGTGTAGGGATTAGGTTTCCCAGTTGCTAGAGTTCTACTTTATATAGTTTTCATATCATGGTTTGCAATCTAAATTTCCTTGGTAACAAAGCATTCAATATTCACCGTTAGATGAAAACCTGATTAGATTCAAGCTAATATCTTTCAACCGTTAGATCGAACTTAGCTTGTTATACACAAATGAAATGTACCTTCATTTAAGTTTGAGTAACCGTACCTAAACGTGTACACTAGGTTGGCTCAACAGTAGTTAATCGAAGTTAGCTATATGAACACTCCCATATAAACCTTATTCATCTTAACCACAACTAGTTCAAATGACTCAAATGAAACTAGTTGTAGAGTTGTTCAATTGCTATATTCTCATAGAAGTATATAAGAACACAATTGAAGCAAAATCGGTTTGATTCACTCGAATCAATTCATGAACATTATAGCCACGGTTTTCATAGAATACATTCCTTATTATATAAATGTATTAGTTCATGAACAAACCGATTTTAGAACTTTAACCACTCAAGTATGCAAACGGGTATGCATACTTAAAGTAGCTAGACTGAGTTTGGGTCGCCAGTATGCAAACGGGTACGCATATTTCCAAACATAGCAGAAATTCGCAGACCCAAACCCTTCGCCAGTACGTGTACGGGTATGTATTCTTACGCTCCCGGAATTTCACAACTAACAAGTACGCATACGGGTATGCATACTATAATTCCGGTCATGGATCATATATATGCAAGCACGCATTCTATGTTCATAATCCAATGATGGTTAAGTGTTTTAAACTCTATTTCAATCATTGAAACATTCTTAGAGGATGACAATAGCTGTTTTCACGAACTATTAGCATCAAAGCAATTTTCAAGTTATTGAAATAATCATAACGAAACATTCCAAGTCTAAACCAAATGATTGTATCACACAAACCATGTAAGATGTTACTCGGAGATTTTCACATGATCATCTTTTGACTTTCGTCAAGAATATAAGATGAACTTGGTTGAAGCGAAAGCTTACCAACACATATTTCGAGAAATATGTAAGCGAGTTAAACTCAGCTCGAAATCTCAAATGTGCATAATCGAATACTATATAGTAATACGACTTTTGTCTCAATATAGGAGATAGAGTAGAAATAGACTTTCCAAGTGATAAATGAGTTTTAGTCTCCACATACCTTTTGTTGATGAAGTTCCACAAGCTCTCCTTAGTAGTTCTTCGTCTTCAAATGATGAACGCCATGAAGTCTAATGCTCAACTACACAATTTATCCTAGTCCGAGACATTACTATAAGTAGACTAGAAATCAAGACTTATTGTTTTGATCACTAACATTGACGAACAAGCTTGAGATAGCAACGCTTGCGAGTTTGACCGAGCAGTGCTCTAACACACTCCCCCCTTACATAATGATCCGTAAAGCATATGTATTTGTTGTGTGAACTACATATTAATTCTTCGGTTTTTTGTCAATATAAATTGGCAAAGGTACGAAAACTGCTGTGATCATAATGAAATTCTCATAGAGATACTTCATGACTAAAAAAAAACATATCAACTTTGTTTCGATGATTTCACATACTTCATAGAAATTCTCATAAACTCCTACAATATTCCACAGCCGCACTCCCCACAAAGATTTGGCAATTAAGCACAAGTTCAATTAAGAACTCTCCCCCCATAAAATGTCATTCCCGAAAGAACAACAAGAGCGACCTTAGTTTTACAAGAAAATAAGGATTTTTTTGGACATTAAAAAATTACTTGTGACATGAATTTGTATCCAGAAAACTCAATTAAATTAACCACAAGAGAACCCATGATTAATTTAATCGGAAATGCTCAACATAAGAAAACTTGCGGAGCCGCACAGTACTTTCACACAGAAGTGGATCAGGGAAAGATCAATACTGCGGAATATTCAAAGATTCATTCTATTTTGCATCAATATTTGCATAAAGACATATAATAGACTTAATCTTTGTAATCAAAAGTTCATCCTATGTTCCATCAATATTTGCATAATGACATAATATGCTTCACTTTTGACATGTATGGGACAATCATAGTTCACGGACGCAAACACACATATCCCATAACAATTTTTGCAATATATAAAACCAATAAAGATTAATACTGCAAAATCATCTTCCAAATAAACTTTAGAATTTAAATAAATAAATCTAAAAACATTGCAAGATGAAAATCGTTGGCAATAGCTATGTGTACTCACAATAATTGCTATTCCAAACCCTAGTTTTCCTTCTTAAAACACAAGAATAAATTCTCATAAGAAGTTTCCTAGATAAAACAAAATAACAAGTGATCAAGAATTTACTCATCTTCATCATCGGAAACCATCCAAGAGGCTTGAAAAATATTCATATCTTCCTTGATTTCGGGAAACCTAGTAGCAATCACACGTAATTGTTCTTGCGCGCATTTTACCTTGGAATTGATCTTACACACACCCTTGAGAATATTATGAAGAAGACCCAAGGTGGTAGGATCACAAGAACCGTCAAGGGAATCACATCTTTGTCTTTTACGAGCATTCTCCATCATACGTTTGAAAGTATAAGGACGAACAAGTTTGGGAGTTCCAATAGAGTTGCCAATAGGAGCAATAGAATATGCTCGACAAATTTGCTCAATTAAAAAAGGAAATCCTAACTTATTGTTCGATGACGTCATTGAGAGCATTTGAAGAATGATAAATCCACAAATATCAAAACTTCGAGAAGCCAATTCAAGGAAATAGACTAACTCCGCAAACTCGCGACTCCACCGAGAGTTCTCTATTGTGGAGGGACAAAATTTAGATATACAAAGTTTTCCGAAAGACATCAAAGCAAGACTAAGATAATTAGTAGGAAATTTCCCTTCAATTCAATCAACACTCTTGCCACAAAGACCATTAGAAATGGTTTTATATGATGGCCTTTCTTCCCTTGGTCTAGGAAGGCGAAAGTTACCCAAAGGAATTGTAATAATCCTTGAAATCAAATCTCTATTAACAAGAATCCTTTCTCTATTTATCACGATCTTGAATTCCATGTCATCAAGATCAACATCATGGATGTTAGCATAGAAGATTCTTGTGAGAGTGTCAAAACCTTCACCAAGACCATTGAAGATGTTTCCAAGATTAAATTTTTCAAAACAAGCCAAATCTTCTTTATGACCACTGACCATATCCAATTTATTTTCTATAATGAAACCACTAGAAGAAATCTTTTCAAAGATCTTACTACTAGAATCATTGATAAATCTAATTCTAATAGAGTCTTGATTTTTAGGTATAATCATGCTAGAAGAAGATGAATCATTCTTTGAAACCTTTAAATTCCCCATGAGATCTAAGAAATGAGTGAACAAGGATAAGGAGGAACTTACTTGATATGCTTCTTGAATGTAGGATCAAAATCTCACAGCAATAATGCCTCAGCGAAATTATTAACAACACAACACGACAGTGTCGCAGAACAACTTCAGAAACGACATAATAAACGACATCAGCCAAATCATGAGAAAAGTGTGACGATCCTGCGAAAATAAGGAAGTTTGCGAGATTGATATTTATAAGGTTGCGAGAATGTCACAAGTCATATCCGAAAATAAAGGACAGATTATCTGTCATCCACTATGTAATTCCCTATAAATAGCCGTTCAGTTGTAAAGGAAAGGGGGAGATCTTTTCTGAGTGAGAAGCAAGTAAATAGGAGAGAGAAAATCTAGAGCAGTGGTTATTCTTGATTCCTTTATCTTTTCTTGTAAGATTGTTCAAAGATTCATTAATAAAATTAAGATTGTTAATCCAAAAATGAGTTGAATGTTAATGCAATCTTATGAGGGATGTAGTGTAGGATTTCCTGCAACTACATAATGGCGCTAGAAACAGGGACGAAGATTGAAGATCACCCTAGAAAAGGTTGAAGATTAGTATTCTGATTTGTGGGAAATTAGAATAACTGGTGAAGAATTTTACAGAATCTCTTACAATTCATTAGTATTGAAGAAATGGCTAGAAGGAGGAATATATCCGAACAACCAACAACAGCTAGAAGAAGAAGTAAAAGACTTGCTGGAAGGGAGAAAAGTGAAACAGGAGAATCTACTAAAATAAGAAATGATGGAGAAAATCAAATTCAACAACCAGTTCAACAAACACCGGTACAAAATAGAACTATGGATTATGATAGAGTGAGCATACATACTTGGCGATCAAATTCAGCAGATGAAGAAGAAGAACGACAAACAAGAAATAATAGACAAACATAGGGAGGACAAGAAATAGTTGAAGGAATAATTCGTGAAGATGAGGAAATTGGAGCAGTAGAGATGTTGAGACGAATAATGCATGAAGAAAGAAGAGCTGAGACATAAGAGCGTGCAAATCTAACAAGGCAAAATCACGAATTGGGGATGGAAAATGTGAGACTACAGAGTAGAAGATCAAGAAGTACTACAAGATCGTATTCAAGATCGACTAGAATAGAGATGAGGAGAAGCTCATCCACAGTTAATGCTGGAAGTAATATTCGAGAAGAAATACGAAATCCGAATGAAGAACATCGTGAAGGTAGAGAAAGGACTGATGATCGTTACGTTCCAAAAAATGAAACTTTTGATGATAGGCAAAATGATAGAAATCAGGAGAATGGACAACGTCAGGGACGAAATAATCAAGATGGCGAAGGGAATCGAGAGGAAGGAAGGAGAAATTTACATGAGATAGAAACTCAAAGAAATCAACAAACGATTGAAGAAGAAATTGAAAGACACTATGTTGAACAAGCACGTTTAACTTGCGAACGTGAAAGATTGAGAGCGGAAATGGAAGAACAAGAGCTTCAGGAGGCAATTCGCCAAAACAATCATGACAATCGAGAAAGAAGGCGTACACAAAACCGGAATAACGGTAATCTCAATGAAGAGTATGATAGAGTACAGAGGAGGGCTGAAAGACAACGAATGGAATTGATAAGAAATGAACAAAATCATGGAGGGGAAAATGAGAGACATCATCATATACGAATTCAAGATAGAGATGAGGAAGAGAACCGCAGGAGAAGACGAGATGAGGATGATGAAGAAGAAATGCAAAATTTCGCGAGAGAAGAAAGACATGAACGCAGAAGAAGGGGGCGAAATTAAAAAGACCAATGGATCAAAATTTAGGCGTAAATGAACAAATCTTAAAAGAATTGGAAGAAATGAAAGGAATGCTAAATAATAGAGGAGAAGTAGGCAGAAGACAATTAAATGAAGCTATAGAAGAAGCTGCGAAAACTCCATTTACAAGAGAAGTACAACTAGGATGAATACCTCCGAAATGCAATTTGCCCGCGTTAACCAACATTTTTGATGGAACAACTTGTGCAATTCAACACATTAAAGCCTACGTGAGGTGCATGTTGCAGTAGGAAAATCATGATGCAGTATTGTGCAAATATTTTGCATCCAGTCTAACAGGAGAGGCGTTAGAATGGTTCGAAGGTCTACCAAAAAATACAATAACATCTTTCAATCATTTGCAGACCACATTCTTGGGGGCATATATAAGTAACAATTCTTCGCGACCTGGTATTGAAGATGTGTTTGGATTAAAACAAAGGATTGGAGAAAGTTTGAAGCACCTAACTAAAAGGTGGAGAACTATGTGTAGTGAAATGGCTGGTCGTGTGGATGAGAGATATCTTATCTTATCATTTATCAATGCTATGTTCGCAACCAATCTATTGTATATCCAAATGTTCAGAGTCAAGAATACAATCACAATGACTGAACTGTGAGAACTTCAGGAAGAGTATATTGCTCTAGAGGAAATGCAAAATGAAATGGAATCATACCCAGTTGCGAACACCAATTCACAAGCAGCGAATGCAAGCTTATTACCTAAACTAACAAACACAGTGGCGAGCACTTCGCAAGTACAACAAGAAAAGGTTACGGGCAACAACAATCAACAGAAACTGGTGGCTATGGGAAGCCGAGATCAAGAGGAGTATGAAAGAGAAAGAAATTTCTACAATCGTGGTGGAAATAATAAGATTCAAAGACTTGATCAGCCGCAAGAAACTTATGGAGGTCAAAGACAAAATTATAATAGAGGACAAGGAGGTCACAAGGTAGTATGGAAAAAAATCAAGATGCCACCTCTGAATGCAAGTGTGGAGAAAATATGGGAAGCTATAATTTTGATGGAGAATATACCAACACCATGGAACATGGGAACGGAACCACCTCAAAGCCGCAGAAGTCATGAGTTCTGTTTTTATCATCATTTTCACGGACATACTACAAATGACTGCAGAAATATAAAGAGAATTATTCTGAGAATGATAGATCAAGGAAAACTAAACCACTTTCTGGTAGGACATCCACAATCTCAACCATTACTACCACCACCACTAGAGCATCACAGAGTAAACACGGTGAAAGAGAAGGAAACGTTCTTCGTAAAAGTTGGTGCAAAAGCAAAGAATCTATTCTGTCACCCTATCGTAAATTCATACAAGACAATTGAAGATTTTCATGACAATGTTTTGAGTAGAGTGTTCGCAAGAGACAATGATGGAAGAGAAATTATGAACATTGCGAAAATCTCGACACTAGAGGAATGACAGAAGCAGACTATTTCTTTTATCGCAGAAGAAGTCCCCGAAGGTGGAGAGGTACATGACAATCCATTGGTGGTAAAATTAGAAATTAATCCAAAACCGAAAGAAGATGAAGATGATGAAGCTGAAGATTCACGGGAAATTAATAGGATTCTAATCGATACCGGAAGCTCTGTGAACATCTTATTCTATCATACTTATAAAACCATGGGAGGGAGAGATGATGATCTTATACCATCAACATATAAGATATATGGTTTTAATGGTACTGCCAACAAGCCTAAATGGGAAGCTACTATGCGAATTCCATTGAAGGGAATATCTTCTGAAATCCTGTTCTGTGTTGTTGACGTAGAGTCGCCCTACAATGAATTAATTGGTCGACCTTGGTTACGTGGGATTCTAGGTGTAGATTCAACTTTCCACCAGTGCATCAAATTCCCTCACCCAGCGGTATAGGAATCACAAAAGGAGATTGGGTTGAAGGAAAGAAATGTTACGAAACTGAGGTAGAATCCTGCGAAGGAAGAGCAAACAAGAAGGAAAGTTGGCGACGCAAAATCAAAGAGACACAAAGAAGTGAGAGATTTATGGTGGATGCAATCGAACGAAAAGAATAAGAAATGTTTCAAAACTAATGCTAGCTCAGAATAAGAAATGGTGAACATACCACTACCAAGGAAGCAGTAGCAGAAAATAACAAAGAAGCAGAGAATGGCAAAGGTAACAAAAATAAGATGTGTATGAATGATTGATTTGTTGCGACACTATCGCAACACATAAAATTATCAAAAGTACATTTTACTGAATGATAAAAAAAGAGATTGAGAAGTGCAAATACGATGTGATGATGTGCGAGAATCTCGCAGAGATAATGAATTCTACAAAAGACAATCAGAGAACAATGACAAAAGAGAAAGGGGCTAACCTTTATGGTGTACACCCTAGTTCGCGAATACAATTTCGCAAGAGGAAAATGTAAGACCTAAAGTACATCATATAAGGGGGTACCTGTTGCATGGCTTACGGAAAGGCTGCACACGCCACCGGAACCTGAGTCATGGAGATTTGGGGTCAATAAAGCCCATCCGGGAGAGGCACCTTGGATTCTCAGCTTAAGCATATGACTTAGGTTGGGAGACTAAGGTAATAAGGACTCTCCCAAGAAGTGCAGAATCTGACCAAGGCGCCGAGATACACGGTTGGTTAAGAGTGCCAGGGGCGTCTGAAGCATACCTTGCCATTCTTGACAAGACTTGGCTTATACTGCTCTCGGCCCGAAGAAAACCCCACTTAGGGTGCAGTCTCGTAACCATAAACCCTATAGGTAAAAGGGATAAGAGGATGCGAAAACAACTGGCTGTTGTTAAGACTGGATGGGAGGAGCCAACCTTGTATGGTAGAGGTACGCCTCCTTGAAGGGGCAACCAGGGGGGAGATAAGGGCGGCACCCTCCATTAGGGAGCTGATAAGTGTCTTAAGACACAAATGTCATGAGGATTTTTACTCGCAAGGGTATTAAGGCTTGTCATATTTGTGCGACAATCCTGAAGAGGCAATAATACTAAAGAGAAAGATAAGACGAGATCAATGGGTTTTCGCATGAAAGTGCGAAGACGTCCTGCGATTTCGTCGCAAGACGGCAATGTCATGGGGCATTATTTTAGCAAGAAAATTTAGGCATGTCATATTGTCGCAACTATCCTGGAGAGGCAATAATACAAAGAAAAAAGTTAAGGCAAGATCAATGGGTTTTTGCATGAAAGTGCAAGGACGTCCTGCGATTTTGTCCCAATGACAAGAGGTGGCATAATAAGACCTTTAACTAGGAAGGAAAAATAAGACCACACAGGAATGAGATTTTGAAAAGAATCAAAATTCACTTCGCATATGATTGCGAAATTATACATAAACAACTGCGAAGTTGAGGCACAAAATAAGAAAAACCTGCAAAATCTCTCATTTGGATACAAATAACAGAGGCAAGTATGGGAATTAATGAAATTAGAAAATGTTATTTGTCTCCACATGATAGATTTACGCAAAAATTCAAAAATTAATGATTATGTTGATTAACCGTATTGCAAGTAAGAATTCTTTTAATGAATGCAGGTCGAAATGCAAGAAACTCATATATTAAGGAATATGGGGAACCAAAATAATTCGCAAATATATAAAAAGAAGGAATAAATGTACAAGTATTACAGAAGATCAAAGAAAAAACAAATACTACTTCTTAGTTGATCCTTCATCATCTTCATCAGACTTGTTCTATTCTTCGTCTGCATCAGAGACTTTATCTCCATCAGAACCTTTATCTCCATCAGAACCTTCATCACCATCAGATTCTTCATCATCATTTTCGCTATCAGAGATAGTCAGACTAGGAATGTTCTTTGGGATCTCCTGCAAGAGACAAGGATAATCAGAGTGAGGAATATGTAGATGGGAAAAACAATTTGATGGTTTTTAAGGAATTGAGGAGACGACCGTACGGAGGAGACTCCTCGAACCAAGCGAAATGTTAAACCTCACACAATGCACCGCTGCAAAGGGGGTGCTTTAGATTCGAGAGATCAATCTGTAGTACTCCGGCCTAAATCAAGACAATGACCGTTCCAGAGTAAATTCGGTCACAAGAGAGGATGGGTTGATCTGTAGGAGGGAAGCTGGGAAATGTGTGGAATCAATGGTAATCAAAGATTGTGGGTGTGTGAATTCTGAATATGATAAGCTCTGAATGATTGAAATTGCTCAATTGAGAATAGTTGCTCAATTGATTAGTTGATGATCTCGTGTTGTCGATGAGACGTGAGATGATGATACTGATGATGCTTCAATCATGATTCAGAGACTTATTTATATTGCTGGAATTTTAGATACCATGATCCCATGAAGTGTGACAGTCGATGGAATCAAGGAGTGGGAAAGTGGAGATCGTGTTTGAAACCAGTTTCTCAACATGTGGATACTTGGTCGATTTTCCACCCACTACCTCGTGAATTCCTTCAACTGACTGCACGACTTTCTCACATTCCATCGTGTGTTTGAACACACGTGCCGTAGACCGCCAGACCAAAACCCTAAGTGATATCCCCCAAGTGACACGATTGACGTCTCCTGGTTTGTTAGTCAATTGATGACTTCGTGGTTTGATGGGACGATGAGTCCATGTAGTTGCTGAGTGTCGAACATGATGTTCTGAAACTCATGAATTGAACATGTCATGAGACAGAGGTATAATTATTACGATGAAGTGAGCAAGTATTGCTCATTCGATGGATCGTTGAATATTGATTGTTGAACCAATATTCCTTGGTTTGAGCAAATATTTATCATCTGAGCAAGTGTTGCTCATGTGATGAATTGTTGAATATTTGATCGTCTGAGCATGTGTTGCTCATCTGATGGATTATTGGCAGCGTACCAAAAATATTAATTAGAATACTGGTGTAGAACCGAGCATAATTAATAAAATTAATGACCATGAGGTCGTCGTAAAATTATTAAGGTTGGAATCTGGAATGATGATGATCCTTGGATTCAGAAACCCTAATTTGATCAATTGATGATTAATTCATGGTTCGTCAGAAGTTTAACCATAGGACGAAGGAGGGAGCGACTATATGGGACCGTGGATCAACCATGTAGTATCCATATGCTCACGTGAGCAAATACGAAGAACTCCTGAAGAGTTGAAGATTTGTTGGTAGAAGAATGATTAAATGCTGGCTTAATCATTTATTCAAAAATGCTCGTCTGAGCCTTAGGTTAGAAAACCTAATTAATTATGACGAGGCAAGGGACCGAACATGGAGTCATGACACCGGCCCTGGGTTTTCACGTGACCGCCTGACGATCACTTCATGAAAATCCAAAGTGTTTGGAAGAGTTTTGGACCTAATACGAGCAATTGTGCAAATTAGGTCAAAACTGTGAAAATTGATAGGACCGGCTTCCGTGAGCCAAAGAGCCAATCTTGGTCGGTCAATATAGCGTGCTCGTGTCCCCAAGGCGTCCGCGTCTCAGTCCTGAGAATTTTGATATTTTCTGGCGTGCAATTGAGCATCCATTCGAGAAAATATGCCAAAATTAGGGTTTCGACGAAACTGAGCAAAACACCATGAGATGATGAAAAGTAATTATAAAATAAGGGATGAGGAGGTGTGGGACCGCCGTGGTCAAGGCGTGGTCGGCCGGTCGTGACCACGGTGCCGTGGTGCCTTTTCTTTAATTTTATAATATTTTAATAATTTTATGAAAAAATCATGAATTTTGAGAAATTTGATGAATTTAGGGAGTTTCCATGAATTGAAGGAGTTTTCATGAGTTCAAGGAAGCAAAAAATATTAAAATAATAAAAACAAGGGCGTGTGGGACCGTGGAAGGCATGGCCGGCCAGCTTGGGCCCGGTCCCACGAGTTTTCCTAATTTTTATGTATTTTTTTATGTATTTTTGATGAATTGAGGGAATTTTTCCTAATTTGAGAGAAATACCATGAAATCAAGGAATTTGGTGAATTCAAGTAAAACTAATAATAAAATAATAAAACAAAGGGGTGTGTGGGACCGGCTAGGGCATGGCCGGGCGACCAAGGCCCGGTCCCACAAGTTTTCATAATTTATTTTTTATTATTATTATTTGATGATTTGTGCAAAATACCATGAAATCAAGGAGTTTTTTCATGAAATTAGAGAAATAATAAAAAAAAAAATAATAAGGAACCGTAGGGTGTGGGGCCGGTTGGCCAATGGTCACGCCCCACACTCCTTTCCTTAAATTTATATTATTATTTTTTATGGATTTATGGAAGTAGCATGAAAACGAGGAGTTTCCTCGAGACGAAGAAGATTTGATAAAATGAGAGAATTTTCATCAAATCATGGAAAATAACAAAAATGAATTAAAAATATAAAACTGGTGTGGGATTGGCCACGACACGGTCGGTCGGTCGGTCGTGTGTCCGTGCTCCCAGCACCCTGGTGAATATTTTTAATTATATATTATTTTCTTCCCTATTTTGCATGGGTTCATCGTTTCGTTGTATTTTTGAAATACTCGTTCGTGCGGTGACTGTTAGTGTATCGTCGTTGAATACACCTTCACCATTTGAATCAGGGCTTACTTAGAGGTAGCTCAGACGCCCGGTTGTTGATTATTTATTACTAATTGTGGAATTCAGTGGAGAATAATTCACAAAACTGAGTAATAAGATGCTTATTATTAATTCATAGGATCGGTTGAGGATTCGACTACGAATTCAGAATAATAAAGTGAGCATTACAATTCCATGGGATCGTAGATTCGACCATAGAATCGGAGTAATTAAGATTTATCTATTACCATTTATGAGACCAGTTGTGGATTCGATCATGAAATCGGAGTAATGAGATAATACAGTTATTGCTATTCTATGAGATCAAGCCATGGATTCGATCATAAAATCAGAACAATTGTTTATTCCCATTCCGTGGGACCAGTCGCAGATTCGACCATGGAATAGGAGCAATTGTTATTGCCATTCCATGGGACCAGTCGTGGATTCGACCATGGAATATGATCAATTGTTATTGCCATTCCATGGGACCAGTCGTGGATTCGACCATGGAATAGGAGCAATTGTTATTGCCATTCCATGGGACCAGTCGTGGATTCGACCATGGAATATGAGCAATTGTAATTAGGAATAATTAACTTTCTGGCTCTATACTAGCAGAGAAATCTGTCTAGGAGCATTAATTATCCCGATATGAGCTTGTCGGTAAGTCATATCCTTTATATAGTCAGGGTAAACTCGTTGTTTGTTCCTGAAGACGTTATCGCTCTATACTAGCAGAGCAAGCTGTCTAGGAGCCGTCCATCTCGTGATACTATATAGAAATAATCACTGAAAGTATTCAGTATTCATGAGATATGTCGTTGTCCAGTCGTGAGACTACATATCTACATGTACTCTGAGAGAAAGTACTCTCCGTTGAGAATTCGATGAGAGACCCGTGTCTCGATACTCACGTCTGATTGCTGGATCAGAGCTTCGTATGATTATGAGTTTATGATTTTATCCCTTGTCGAAAATCCACCATCTACATTAAGTCCCATGCTTACTGAGGAAAGCTGTGTTCCTCAGTCAGCATTAAATGGTGATTTTCCAGACATAAATAATAATACCAGTAATTGAACTTAGTCGTAAGTTGAGACGTTACCGGATTTAGAGAGCATGAGAAAACCACGACTTTATGAAGGCTTCAATGTCATGATTGGAGTGTCGTTTGATGAGCATAAATTGGTGTTGAACCGCTGATTTGGACGACGAGTCCGTGGTCGGTTAGGATTCGCGAGCCGGGCCCAAGAAAGGAATCCGTTTTAGCACGGACGCTCGTTCGTTCGTTAGTTTAAGAAACAACAAAATAGACATGAGTCTAATGATAAAAATTTTGTCGATGAGCTTTCACGAAAAACAAAATTTTATTTTTTTAAATATGTGAGATTTCACAAAGTGGAATAAACTCTCGTTTCAAAGGTGGATGCTCGTACGAGAGAAAAGTTTTTTTTTTTTTAAAAAAAATAAAATAGACGTGCGTCTGTTAGTAATAAAATTTTGTTTATGAGCTTTCATGAAATTTTTTTATCTCGAGCTTTCAGAATCTTTGAGAATATACTCTCGCTTCAGAGACAGATGCTCGTGCGAGGGAGCAAAAATATATAGATATATTTTCCAAATTTACGTGAGTTTCACGTTAAATATTTATATAGTTTGTAAAATCATGTTTTGATTTTGAACAACTGTTGAATGTAGACCATTATACATGGTAAAATAATGTCTATATGTGAGTTTTCACAATCGTAGAATGGACGTCTGTCCAGATTTTGAGAAACCAGTGAATGTTCACATTGTAAAATTTACGTGGGTTGTTCACGGTTTTATGAAAATCATGTCAGAATTTTGCTCGTCTTAGCAGGTTTGAAGGAACGATCAAGATTTGAAGTATTAACTCATGTACTGTTAGTGGAATCGTAAACAGGTAAGAGTTGAAAGTTACCATTTTTGCAGACGCTGATGTGAGCATCTTTATTCTATGATTCGTTGTTTTGTTGAATCCTGCGCTTTGAATGATGCGCTGAATGTTATGCATCTGTCACAGCCACTTTGCAAGAATGTCTGACTCCCATGATGACACTTTCAAAGACGATGTTTCCAGGGATAACATCTCCGCGGGTGCAACTTCAAGAAATTGTACTTCTGGGACCTCTGAGTGATGGTGAGAGATCCTTCATACTGAGTTGTACTCCTGGTTATTTCATCAACTATACCACATGATGATCGTGTAGTGATGTTTTAGATCAATGTAGACTCCTCGGAATTGGAAGAAAGTCTTCGGGGCGGAGCACCCAGAAGTAAGGACTACGGGATGTTAGCAAATGACGTGCAGTCCCCAGCCGTTTCTTTGGTGAGTTGTTAGCGCTCCTTGTGTCATGACTTTTTCCTGCCCGTGCAATTAGGATCACGAGACCAAGGTTTTTTTATTTCTTTTCAGACCTTTTCTCCATCGATTGACGGTCTTCAACTTGTTCCCGGGCGAACAATTCAGGAATCCAGTACTGATGAAGAAGTCGATGTAAATATCTCTTTCGTGCAGGTGATCACGGCATCTCCTTGAATGAAATAATAATAATTTTTGTTGATGAATCCAGGAAGAAACCATTGTAGATAAGAAACATGTTGATGAAACGCACTCTTCTTTGGGACATGGGAATATGGAGAATTCCTGAAATCCCGAACCGAATGGAGATAGCGGTGTTGTCAACGGAGATTCTGGCATCATCGAGCCTTCAAATGATTTAGATACTCCCTTAGTAAGTATATCTCCTGTAATTTCTTCAAAGAAGTATGATATCGCTGATTCGTGAATGAATGAATAAAATCCTTATGAATTTATGGATAACTTTGCCGAAATACGTCACCGGAAAATTTCAGACTTCAGATTTTACTAGAAACGTTGTAGAATCTTCGTCCGGAGTCGGATTTTCGAGGTTGGCATATGTATATTCAATCCCAGGAAATTTCCAAGCTTTATAGAAGAATATATTTGAAGTTTGAGCATGTTTAGGGCCTGAAAAAGGCGAAATAGTGAACTTCCAGGAGACCTTCATAACTTTTTCAGATGGCATGTTGCTCCATGTTTTAGCCACATCTCTTTGCTCGTTCATCGGATTGTCATGAAATTTTGAGACGTTGTAGAAGACATCCATACGAAGATAATGGTATATAACCAATCTTCAGATTCCTCGTATATTGCTCCCACTTCGTATTTTAGTACAGGGCAGAGTACAGTTTCTTCAGACGAGGTTACCGTAAAACGTATTTTCATGACTTTCATGCTATTTGCTCGTGCCTTCAGTGTATAATGATTAATATTGATAATTTTGGATTTCTTGTATGATGTATTTTATGATCTCATTTGGTTTCAAGCTTAAATGACTCTAACCTCATGTAATCTTCGTATTAGGTGCCAAATACCGAAGTTGAGGATATTGAAACTAATGAGGATAACTCAAACTGCCCTGGAGTTATTGATGAAGAGACAACCATCTATACACTTCAAGGACATGAGAAGGTTGTCATTGAAGTCTTGGAAACTCATATTGTTGCTGCTTCAGTGATAGAAGAAACCGAAAAACCAGTAGAGAATACTGAAGAAACTGTTGCCCTGGAGGCTGCTCCAGTAATTGAGAACCGTATAGTGGTGCATGAATATCCAAGTGCAGGAGTTGCTTTTGATCCTCCATTCGATGCTTCACTCCCGTATCATGAACTAGTTGGTGGATTCAGCATTCCCATTGGATATGCAGGCTTGTACGAGAAACTGTGGAAGATGTATGGGCACATCGTCGTTACCAAGGATCCAGAGCATAGTTATTTCTTGACGAGGAAAGTAGAAGCCATATTGCGTGTTATAAATGATATCCGCATCAAAACTGGAAATACTGTCACCCGGGATGTACTCTTTGATTGGGAGTACAACTTTAAGAAAGCTGAAGAACTTGGCTTCAATCTGAAGTGGCTTCGTCAAAAGATTGATGCTATAAGGAAAGCGGTGGAAGGGGACACTTCTTTCACCATCAGTGATGCCGTGTTGAAGAAGATGGATGAAGTTGCTGAGCTGACCAAGAAGATGGAGGCGGAGAAAGCTGCTTCGCAAGTCTTGGAGGATGAAGAAAAGCAGAAATCTTATTTTGCTGACTTTCTTTAGTTTTCTTTCCATGATATCTTGAACCTTGGACTTCTGAGAGATGTGAGGTTTTATTCTGTTCTTGATTTCTTGATCGGTTTTGTATTGTGAAATCGATCGTCTTGACAAGTGGACCGTCAGTCCCCAGTATTTTGTTAAGTCTCTCCCTTTCGTTTTCCCTTCTTCTGGTGAGACCTAGATAGAGGACCCAGGTAGAAAAATTGATATAAAGACCTAGGCGGTCGAAGTTGGAGGTACCTTGATGAAGGATTTAGCGGAAGGACCTAGTGGACACCGATCGACTGTGGAAGTTATGAATCCCGTCTAAAAATTGTTGTTTGCATGTTGTACGCTCAGGAAGCTGTAGGAACCTCATACGACGTCGGAATCTGACGATTGACCCCAACTTTCGAAGCTAAGAGACGGAGGAATCATATGCAACCAGAATGCTTAAGTTTGGAGATGTCTAGGGAAATCAATAAAGTATGCACTTTCATAACTTGTAACCCCGTGCAAATTTTCAGATTTCATAGACCTGACAGTAAATTCCGTATCTTTCAGCTCGTATGTCCGATTGATGCTCCCTTTTGGTATGTTTCAGAAGAGACATAGACGAACATCTTTTGTTGAGGAATCATTGTCCCATTCCTCACCCATTAGTACTTTTTTGCAAACTCATGGCCTGGAGTGTGTTGTATCTCATTTATAGAGGTGATGAGAACATCTTGTAGAAGACTTTGGATTATGCCCACCAGTCGTGCCAGCTTTGGGAAGACTTTCATGTGAGCATGTTATCAGGTCTGCACATCTTGATATGAATCATTGGTATTAGAGAAGTCCGCTTCATGTGTAACACTTTAGAGAATGATTAGTTGATGAAGCCCTGAGGATGTTGCTCCTGAGACTGTTGTTGGTGCTGAAACCATGAATGATTACGCTCCATAGATCCTTGTCGATGCTGAGATCATGGATGGTGTTCCTATAGAGATTATTGTTGATGCTGATACCATGGTTGAAGTTGCTCCAAAGACCGAAAAGGCTAGAACCATGATTATAGATATAAATTTTGCTCCTTCATCCAGTGAGCCTTTTACATTCATGAACTAGTTGATGAGTTGAGCGCCCGTAAGATGAAGGTGTACTGAGAGTTCAACCTGAATGCTCCTGAAAGCATAACTTTATCACGATCTGGCTTTGTCAGTGAGTCAACATTGTTGCGGTAGATAGCATCAGCAGTTTTCATGCTGGATGTGATTGGTGAAGAGAGAAAGTTCCTCAATCATGCAGGGGCTTGTGATGTAGAGAAAACCCGTTGATGAAGTTTCACGGAATCACCTCAGGTTGCCCAGTATATATTGAAGGAGTTAGTGTCATCCATGTATGAATGATGTTGCATATGCTTCAGAAGTCTTATCATGGGATAATGAAGACTTATTGTTTAGTTACACTTTGATCGTGTTGGTGTTGAATCAATGTGTCATCATCGAGATATTTGTGTTGAAGCTGTACTCTTTGATTGGGAGTAAAATTTGATAGCTTTTTTAGATGTTTGAGTGTTGAAGCGTATATTCCTTAAGCATCGAATATCTTAGGGGTTTGATCGTCTCGGCCCTGGAGTATCTTCTGTTGATTCAGCATCCCTTTCGTTGCAGTAGTGGGATTCGACACTTGTGCAGACATTAGAGCTTTCTGATTTTGTGGAGCACATGAACTAGCAGGAGAAATGCCCAAAGTGTTCTGAGCGCGAAACCTCTTGATGCATGTCTATGCATATTTTGCAGGTTCTTGCTTCAACCTCGTCAAAGTTTGAAATTCCTCCAAGTACTCTGATGATGGAATGTCCGTCAAATCTTCTGGATCAGAACTTTATTCGTTGGAGAGACGTGTAACCAAAGGCGCTTTGTAAGTACCCATCTTTTCAGCGTGGATCCACGCTCGTCTGAAGGACATGTCATATCCTGGATCTTCCTGATTATGTCAAACTTGGTTTCTGTCCAGTGTTGAACTTATGTTCACTTTGAGAGTGATGTAGCCATAAGTATTCCAAGCGCTCCTTCAAGGTCTCTGATTGAGATGGGAGCATGAGTAGCTTCTTGTCGACTGATGCCTGTGGCTCTGAGGTTTTCAGTGGAATGATGTTGATGGCGGTGCCGGCATCGATCAACGTTCTTCCAAATTTGTTTCTTGGACTGTGGAAAACAGTCCCCAGTCGTACATCTCTTGGTTTGTAGCTGGAGGCTCAAGAAGTATTTCCGGAATGGACTTCTTGACACGATGTGGTTCAGTTCTGTGAACATATATCTCTTTTGTGCCTTCGACAGATAGAGCAATTCACGTTCGACCAAGGATTGAACTGCCTCTTTGATAGGTTGTTCAGAGAGTGTAAAGGTTATGATTGGAGAGGATTCTCGTGTACTCCTCCAGTGCCCATTTGAAGCTATTGTGGATCAACCTTCTCTTTGGTGACGTGCTTCAAAATATTGCAGTTACTTGTCGACTGATTGATAAATCTATGAAGGTGACAGTACCTTGGATTCTTCATGTTGGCTTTCTATGATGAGCAACAGTTTGATTGCACCGTCTTGAACCCAGACTTCCAGTAACTCGATCACTCCTTCATGAGAAGTTTGAGTATGTCTGATCATTTTCCCGTTCGTTGATGCCAGGTCGAGGTTTGTGTAAGATTGGTTATCCTTACGTGATGCTTTTGTAGGAAGAGGTAATGGATGTCGCATGTTTGAGCAGAAGCTTTCCTTTTTCTTCCTAGAGCAACAACTTTCATGGAAGGTTGGACATCGTACTTTTTGTTGATCAGGCGTCGGCTGCTCCGAGGTTCCTCGACCTTGTAGACTTTGCTCAATAAAGCAGGTGTAGTAGTCTCTGATCGTTTTGGTTGCTTCATGAAGTTCTGAGAAAGTGTGGAACCGGAGGTTTTCCAGCAAGGCTTTGTAGACCGGGATGATTTTTTTGACGCACAAGTCTACAAGTTGCTCTGTGACGTTTGGGTCTTGGCAGTCCAAGGCTTGAATTCTGAAACTTGTCACATAATCACCAGGATGTTCGTTGCTCCTTCGAAACATCCTTCCTAGATCAGAGAGAGTGACTTGCTCTGACACGAAGAAGTATTTTCTGTAGAAATCATTAATCATCTCTTCCCAATCTGTGATACTTCCCGGTGCTATGTTGTTGTACCAGATGTATGCTCTGCCTGTCAGAAACTTTGAAAATTCCTTCAGACGCTATGACATGGTTGTGCTCTTGTTCGCCCAATAGAAATATGTTCCCGAGCATTGCCTGTTATACAAAGTGAAGGTTGGAGAGGTATAACCTTTTGGAAGAGGAATCTTTGCGTAGTAGCAGGGTACGGAGAATCGTGACGATGGACATGTGGGGTTTTGTCTTTTACACGGTTCTCCAGAAGGCGTTCCGAATCCTCCCGAGTGATGAAGTTTGATGACTCCTTCGCCGACGGATCGTCTGCAGCTTTGCGGACATCATCATCATATATTGTATGAATCAGAATTACCTCAGGATCAGCGTCTAAGGATTTTTCCTTCTCTTTTTCTTTTCCTTGGGTCTTCCTTGTATCAGTGAGAGCTTTCTGTTGATCAAATAGCTGCTTCTGTGCCGTAGCCATATCGGTTTGATTATTTGCAAGAGTCTCTTGCATTTTGATGACATCAGCAATGGTAGGTGGTGGATTTCCTCTGACCTCCTCAGGGTGTCGGACGAACAAAGGATGACCCTCCGCGTTGACGTGGGGAGGAGTAACATCACCATCGTCAGTGTTAGAGGCAGGAATCGTTTTCGGGATATCCTCGCTGTCGTTGTTGTTGTTGTGCTAGTGCTAGCACCATTTGTATTAGAACCTGTAACTAATACGGACCTAAGACCAGCCATCTTGTGAAATCGCGAGATTGCAACCGAGAGAATGATCTCCCACTGTGGTCGCCAATCTGTAGATGGGGAAAAACGATTTGCTGGTTTTTAAGGAATTGGGGAGACGACCGTACGGAGGAGACTCCTCGAACCGAGCGAAATGTTAAACCTCACACAGATGCACCGCTGCAAAGGGGGTGCTTTAGATTCGAGAGATCAATCTGTAGTACTCCGGCCTAAATCAAGACAATGACCGTTCCAAAGTAAATTCGGTCACAAGAGAGGATGGGTTGATCTGTAGGAGGGAAGCTGGGAAATGTGTGAAATAAATGGTAATCAAAGATTGTGGGTGTGTGAATTCTGAATATGATAATCTCTGAATGATTGAAATTGCTCAATTGAGAATAGTTGCTCAATTGATGAGTTGATGATCTCGTGTTGTCGATGAGACGTGAGATGATGATACTGATGATGATTCAATCATGATTCAGAGACTTATTTATATTGCTGGAATTTTAGACACCATGATCCCATGAAGTGTGACAGTTGATGGAATCAAGGAGTGGGAAAGTGGAGATCGTGTTTGAAACCAGTTGCTCAACATGTGGAGACTTGGTCGATTTTCCACCCACTACCTCGTGAATTCCTTCAACTGACTGCAGGACTTGCTTACATTCCATCGTGTGTTTGAACACACATGCCGTAGACCGCCAGACCAAAACCCTAAGTGATATCCCCCCAAGTGACACGATTGACGTATCGTGGTTTGTTAGTCAATTGTGACTTCGTGGTTTGATGGGACGATGAGTCCATGTAGTTGCTGAGTGTCGAACATGATGTTCTGAAACTCATGAATTGAACATGTCATGAGACAGAGGTATAATTCTTACGATGAAGTGAGCAAGTATTGCTCATTCGATGGATCGTTGAATATTGATTGTTGAACCAATATTCCTTGGTTTGAGCAAATATTTATCATCTGAGCAATTGTTGCTCATGTGATGAATTGTTGAATATTTGATCGCCTGAGCATGTGTTGCTCATCTGATGGATTATTGGCAGCGTACCAAAAATATTAATTAGAATACTGGTGTAGAACCGAGCATAATTAATAAAATTAATGACCATGAGGTTGTCGTAAAATTATTAAGGTTGGAATCTGGAATGATGATGATCCTTGGATTCAGAAACCCTAATTTGATCAATTGATGATCAATTCATGGTTCGTCAGAAGTTTAACCATAGGACGAAGGAGGGAGCGACTATATGGGACCGTGGATCAACCATGTAGTATCCATATGCTCACGTGAGCAAATACGAAGAACTCCTGAAGAGTTGACGATTTGTTGGTGGAAGAATGATTAAATGCTGGCTTAATCATTTATTCAAAAATGCTCGTCCGAGCCTTAGGTGAGAAACCTAATTAATTATGACGAGGCGAGGGACCGACCATGGAATCATGAAACCGGCCCGGGGTTGTCACAAGACCACCTGACGATCACTTCATGAAAATCCAAAGTGTTTGGAAGAGTTTTGGACCTAATACGAGCAATTGTGCAAATTAGGTCAAAACTGTGAAAATTGATGGGACCGGCTTCCGTGAGCCAAAGAGCCAATCTTGGTCGGTCAAGATAGTGTGCTCGTGTCCCCAAGGCGTCCGCGTCTCAGTCCTGAGAATTTTGATATTGTCTGGCGTGCAATTGAGCATCCATTCGAGAAAATATGCCAAAATTAGGGTTTTGACGAAACTGAGGAAAACACCATAAGATGATGAAAAATAATTATAAAATAAGGGATGAGGAGGTGTGGGACCGCCGTGGTCAAGGCATGGTCGGCCGGTCGTGACCACGATCCCGTGGTGCCTTTTCCTTAATTTTATAATATTTTAATGATTTTATGAAAAATTCATGAACTTTGAGAAATTTGATGAATTTAGGGAGTTTCCATGAATTGAAGGAGTTTTCATGAGTTCAAGGAAGTAAAAAATATTAAAATAATAAAAACAAGGGCGTGTGGGACCGTGGAAGGCATGGCCGGCCGGCTTGGGCCCGGTCCCACGAGTTTCCCTAATTTTTATGTATTTTTTATGTATTTTTGATGAATTGAGGGAATTTTTCCTAATTTGAGAGAAATACCATGAAATCAAGGAATTTGATGAATTCAAGGAAAACTAATAATAAAATAATAAAACAAAGGGGCGTGTGGGACCGGCTAGGGCATGGACGGCCGTCCAAGGCCCGGTCCCACAAGTTTTCATAATTTATTTTTTATTATTATTATTTGATGATTTGTGCAAAATACCATGAAATCAAGGAGTTTTTCATGAAATTAGAGAAATAATAATAAAATAATAATAAGCAACCGTGGGGTGTGGGGCCGCTTGGGACCAAGGCATGGCCGGTTGGCCAATGGTCACGCCCCACACTCTTTTCCTTAATTTTATATTATTATTTTTTATGGATTTATGGAAGTACCATGAAACCGAGGAGTTTCCTCGAGACGAAGGAGATTTGATAAAATGAGAGAATTTTCATCAAATCATGGAAAATAATAAAATGCATTAAAATATAAAACTGGTGTGGGATTGACCACGACACGGTCGGTCGGTCGTGTGTCCGTGCTCCCAGCACCCTGGTCAATATTTTTAATTATTTATTATTTTCTTCCCTATTTTGCATAGGTTCATCGTTTCGTTGTATTTTTGAAATACTCGTTCGTGCGGTGACTGTTAGCGTATCGTCGTTGAATACACCTTCACCATTTGAATCGGGGCTTACTTAGAGGTAGCTCAGATGCCCGATTGTTGATTATTTGTTACTAATTGTGGAATTCAGTGGAGAATAATTCACAAAACTGAGTAATAAGATGCTTATTATTAATTCATAGGATCAGCTGAGGATTCGACTACGAATTCAGAATAATAAAGTGAGCATTACCATTCCATGGGATCGTAGATTCAACCATAGAATCAGAGTAATTAAGATTTATCTATTACCATTTATGAGACCAGTTGTGGATTCGATCATGAAATCAGAGTAATGAGATAATATAGTCATTGCTATTCTATGAGATCAAGTTGTGGATTCGATCATAGAATCAGAACAATTGTTTATTGCCATTCCGTGGGACCAGTCGCAGATTCGACCATGGAATAGGAGAAATTGTTAGTGCCATTCCTTGGGACTAGTCGTGGATTCGACCATGGAATATGATCAATTGTTATTGCCATTCCATGGGACCAGTCGTGGATTCGACCATGGAATAGGAGCAATTGTTATTGCCATTCCATGGGACCAGTCGTGGATTCGACCATGGAATATGAGCAATTGTAATTAGGAATAATTAACTTTCTGGCTCTATACTAGCAGAGAAATCTGTCTAGGAGCATTAATTATCCCGATATGAGCTTGTCGGTAAGTCATATCCTTTATATAGTCAGGGTAAACTCGTTGTTTGTTCCTGAAGACGTTATCGCTCTATACTAGCAGAGCAAGCTGTCTAGGAGCCGTCCATCTCGTGATACTATATAGAAATAATCACTGAAAGTATTCAGTATTCATGAGATATGTCGTTGTCCAGTCGTGAGACTACATATCTACATGTACTCTGAGAGAAAGTACTCTCCGTTGAGAATTCGATGAGAGACCCTTGTATCGATACTCACGTCTGATTGTTGGATCAGAGCTTCGTATGATTATGAGTTTATGATTTTAGCCCTTGTCGAAAATCCACCATCTACAGAATACTATGGTCATCACAAACCATTTGAATAGTTTGATTGCGAAAATGCAGAGCGTCATTCTTAAAGTTCGCAACAGTGATCTTGGTTTGATTCTTTAATCTAGAATATTTGTCATTGCGAGAAGAAAGATTCTTTGCGAGTTCCTCTTTTTCAGCTTCAAGTTCTTCAACTCTTTGGAGATATCTACTTTCAGATCCTGCGAATCATATATCAATTAATCTGTAACTTGATAAAAACTCGTGAAAAACCGAAGATTAATAAAGGAAAACAGTTAATGACCTTCTCTCTCAGAAATCATATCTCTAATCAAGGCTGTATGATCAACTTGGAGACTAACATTTACACCTAAATCTTTTCTGGCGTTACCCAAGATTGTCGCGGCCCAAGCGAACTCATCATCACTATTTATGAGAAGACGAGAACGAACTTGGTTTTCTCTCTCGCTAAGAACAACATTTTGACGATTGGCTTCATCTCGTTCAAGTTGAACCTCAAGAAGAGTCTCTTGGAATTTCGCCAAAGCCTTAACACCTTGATCAGATATACGATCTTTATCATCTATAAGTTTTCTAATCTTGGTTCTTAATTCATTGATCTTCTCTTTAGAATTGAGATAAAAACGTTTAAATTGGTTGTCTAAACCTAAACTAGATCTATGATCAATCTCTAAGAGGCGAAATTTGGATTTAAGTTCATTCAAAGGCAGATATGAAATTTTATCATTAGAGAAACTATTCAAAGATTTATTAAGATGTTCAAGAAGAGTGTCATTATCTAGGGAATCGGGAAATGAACGAAGAAGAATGGCTTCATCAGAAATACCATAAATGTCTGCAAAAAGGATTAATCAAATAAGATAAGACAATAGGATGAATGAATGAAAGGAAAGGAGAAAAATTGCATACCATAGAGCTGATCATTAGCTTTTTGAAGAGTAGAAATTTTGTTCCTTTGCGAAGAAGTATCAATTTCCAGTTGTTTATTCTTCTCGCGAAGACCTTTAACTTCAGCTTCTAATTGTTTGTTCTTCCCACGAAGACCTTTAGCTTCAGTTTCCAGTTCTTCATTCTTCGTACGAAATTGAAGATTCTTCTTTTCAAGAATTTCGCGTCTCCTCTCCAAATCTGAGGCAACAACGAAAGAAGCTTTTCCAGCCTGCGAAGAAAATACAAAAAATAATTAAAATAAAAAGAAATTTTGAGTCACAATAATGAAGAAGTAAAAAGACGAAGGCATACCAAACTATTGAGGGAATATAGGAAGCTAGGAGTCACTGATCTGGAGACTCCACGAAGAGAACTATCACCATCCAACAAAGGAGTATCGCAAATAGTTGCGAGAGCTTTGCATATATTGGCGAGGCAATTATCTCCCATCCCTTGCCAAGAATCAGAGAGGATACCAGATAACTGTGCCATAGAGGATTCAGGTGGAGAATCTTTATTCGCAGCAGAGTCGTCATCATCATATTTGTTGTCTTCATCATCTTCAGAACCATCAGGTAAATGAACATCTGAAGGAGGAGGAGAATTCCCTCTCTTTCTTTTCTTTGAAGAGGATGCAGATGATTTTCCTTTGCGAAGAATATCTTTACCCTTATCACCAGCCGTCGCAGCCTTGGTGGATTCTTCTACTTCAGCAATAACCTTCACACACAAATGAAGATAAGAAACAGAGGAAACAATATATTGTTTAAAATCATAAAATAATATTTCTTACCTCATTTGTGTATGAGCGAAGAACTAGCAAGGTATTGGCTTTACCAGTCCTGCGATAACTATCTTTCAGTTTCTGGATCTGTAGAATGTCGCAAGAATAAGCGAACAAAAGAGTAAAGATAAATAAAGAAACATAAAGTGGGCGAAATTAGAAGAAATATACCTCTTTCACTTTATCAGGCCAAGAGAATACCCAGGGTCGATAAGCGGTGAGATTCGCAAGAATGACATTAGAACCAGCAATATAGGGTCCTTTCAGCATCAAGGGGAAGACGCACCATTTATCATCTTTGGATTGGCGAAGGGTTTTATTTATTCCAGAATGTCAATCAATGTCATGCATGAGCATTTTATCTTCAGCAATAACATCCTTCCTTTTCAAGCGAATACCCCAGCGAGTATTCTCTTTCTTCATGGATATTAATTCATAATTTTCGAAGAAATTCGCTACTGTATATTTCTCAGCGACTATCTCTAGATCTACGAATTTAGGATCCCTAAGTTCTTTGGAATAAAGAGATCCTTTACCAGCACCACGATTAGCGAACTCCAGCATCAGAAGGATGCAATCCCCACTCAATTGGAAGATATCTCGCGAAAATCCCGAGTGAGCGAGAATCTCATAGAACATAGGAATATCTGGGTCATAAAGAGGAATAGGGAGACCTGCGAGAATTTGACCCAGCGAAACTATGATTGATTGATCATCACAATGTTGGTCAGAGAAAAGTTTGATAGAAAGAATTGACTTGGCACTTTCACCAGGAATGGTAGAAAGTGTGAAACCTTTCTCGGCAAGATCTTTTTGAACATCCTTTAAGGTTTTCTCATGTTTTTGACCACTTGGAGGCATATCTAAATATAGAGTATGGGAATGGACGAAGAATTAAGAAGATTGAAGAAGGAAGATAGAAGAAAAATTACAGCATAGGAATTTACGGAGAAAATGATGAAGTTGCAGAGAAGATGAAAAAGAGAGTAAAAAAAGAAGAAAAGGGAGAGTAAGAAGAGTATATACAGAGGAGATTTTCGAGAAGATAAACACAATTAATGCGAAAAGACGTGAGCGGTTGAAAAGCAGCGGTTACAGAAGACGTGTCAAGAAACAGATGGGAGAAAACATACGTGTGATAAATGCAGAATATGAAGTGATGGATAACTGCTTATCACATCGTTCTCTACTTCGTAGAGAATATATGAGAAGAGGAAAGATGTAGGATCAGAATCTCGCATCAATAATGCCTCAGCGAAATTATTAACAACACAACACGACAGTGTCGCAGAACAACTTCAGAAACGACATAATAAACGACATCAGCCAAATCATGAGAAAAGTGTGACGATCCTGCGAAAATAAGGAAGTTTGCGAGATTGACATTTATAAGGCTGCGAGAATGTCGCAAGTCATATCCGAAAATAAAGGACAGATTAGCTGTCATCCACTATGTAATTCCCTATAAATAGTCGTTCAGTTGTAAAGGAAAGGGGGAGATCTTTTCTGAGTAAGAAGCAAGTAAATAGGAGAGATAAAATCTAGGACAGTGGTTATTCTTGATTCCTTTATCTTTTCTTGTAAGATTGTTCAAAGATTCATCAATAAAATTAAGATTGTTAATCCAAAAATGAGTTGAATGTTAATGAAATCTTATGAGGGGTGTAGTGTAGGATTTCCTGCAACTACATTGAAGATTAAGAAAACCCTTTGCCTCCCTTGGATCTCCAAAGATGTTTTAATGGAGATGACACATGAACCCTAGAAAAGTTCACGTACGCGGACAAGAGAAGGAAGAAGAAGGGTACGCGCACCACAATTCTTATCTTCTTATTGATGGGCTTGGACCCATTCATGAACCGCGACCCACACCAGGATTTCTAAAAAACATTCAACAACGAAGGTTCGCACGCTATGAAAAACATCATAGTGCAGTAAAAGGATAGTAGAAAAAAATACATCACTTTATTTAACCTCAGGTAGACAGACAAATTCTGTCGAACGAATTTTTCTTCAAGGAAAAATAAATTTCAAAAAAAAAATAGACTAACCCATGATGCAAAGACACAGAACTAATCAGACCGTTACTTTCCCCACTTCAAGTTATATACAAATGGGGTGATGCCAGACTTGTTACCAAGAGGCAAGATGAGCAGAGGAACCCTCATACACCTTCTCCTGTTGATATTTGTGAAATGTACCAGAAGTATAATCATAATAATGATGATACTCATGGTTAATTGAAATTTTTGACTCTTTTTTCTTATGATTAAAGGAAGGATTTTTCCACTAGCTGGAAATTGCAGCATCTCCTGAAAAAATCTTTTTATCGATTTTGACCGAGATGTTGCCAAAACTCGAATGTATGCCACGAATGACAGAATCAGAATTTCTACCATCACAAGCAATTTCCTTAATCAAGATAAGTCGTTCCAGAGATTTAAAAACATTTTCAAAAACCATAAATAGATCTTTGTCCATCGATCCATCTCGATAGTATTCCTCAAAAAGATTAATAATAAGTCTAGTGAGGATCCATATCCTTAAGCTTTTATTCGCACGTTTCCTGCAACGAACCTTTTTAAAGGAATCTTTCATTTTTCTTTTAGATTGTTTTCCATATCCAGGAATTCTAATATCTTAGATGACGTGAGATTATCTTGAGAGACCAGCAGTCTAAAGAATGATAAACTCCGAACAATCTTTGAAGATTTCTGGTATGCGTCAGAGATGCCCAGAACAAATTTCCCAAGGAGAATTCCCATAGGGACAGTCTCTAGGAATAGTCAAACATAAACTTATCAGGTTTATTGTGTTTGCCTGCTATGATACCAACTGAAAACGCGGGGGTCTAACAACCTCACCCGATATTTCGTTTAGGAAATATGTATGTGTAGAATGGTGAAATTTGGATAAAGGGAAAAAGTGTCATTTCAACCATATAGACAGAATTCAACTCTCACGGGAGAGATTAAGCCCTTGGTCCGCAAGGCATCCTTAGCCACGCTTTCTAGTATACGTCCCCGCAAGACACTGCTGGTCGTGATGCCTTGACTCCTAGCATACATCCTCAACGACATACTGCTGGTCATGCATGTAGGTTCTGTAGAGCGTAAAACTTCCTCGGCAGACTTATGAACCAGAACAGCCACAATTCCAACATGTTTTCGCGAGACACAGCTGATTGTGATGTCATGATTCCTAGTATACGTCCTCAACGAGATGCTGCTGGTCATGTAGGCTCTGTAGATGCGTAAATACATCCTCGATGGACTTATGACCCAGAGCGGAGATTTTCATATCTCCTGTAAGCACGACTCACCCTATTTGGGATCAAAGACTGATTCCTAGTACATCATCGCGAGATACACTGGTAATGTCTGCTCTAGGCTCTGACTCGACTTACTGAGGTTTCCGGATAACTCCTAGGACATCCCCGCGAGATACGCTGGTTATTCTACCTCTGAGCCTTTTTGACAGACTCCTAGAACATCCTTTCGAGATACACTGGTATTGTTGGCTCATCATATGGACACACAGTTTGATTCTTAGCACATCTATGCAAGATACGCTGGTATAAGATGAGTGAGACAAGGTCTCGCAGAGACATTAATCCGGGTATACAAAGCGTTTTCTCTCTCTAGGACGAGTCCCATATAACTGCAAAGAGATACGGATCCTTAAGAAAATCTTCTGAGAGATTTTTGAGCTGTCTGCAAAAATCTCTGAGAGATTCAAAATCTCTCTGCAAAAATCACAGAGATATTTTTGAGTTTTCTGCAAAAATCTCTAAGAGATTTTTTGAGTTGTCTGCAAAAATCTCTGAGAGATTCAAAATCGCTCTTCAAAAATCACAGAGAGATTTTGAGCTGTCTGTAAAAATCTCTCAGAGATTTTTGAGCTGTCTGCAAAAATCTCTGAGAGATTTTTTGAGAGGCACACTCCTTACCTAGCGCTCAAGCCTATTTCTCAGCCTCTGAAATATACTCCCGGGTAGTAAATTGAGCCTGAATTATACATGGCTATCCAAAAATGTGGATAGGCTCTCTTGAGAACCGCATGCTCAACAAAGGGACCTACGAACAATAATATGGTTTTCATATGACATGTGTGACCGGCCACAGAGAGAGGGAGATCAGCCTCAGCTCCTCTCACAATCTGCACATGATTCGTAAGGAATTTCATTCCTTTTCACGTGACTCATCCTAGTCATTCTCACAAATCAAAGAATATCTCTCTATCTTGGCCAACTCGGCTAAAGAGAATGTTTCTCTCTCAAAATACGACATCACAAAGGCTGACTCAGCTTCACACAAATGGGGGGATATCAATTAGGGTTTGTTCTGGCGGTCTACGATACATGTGAGAAATATCCGTCTTATTTCTCACCGCAGAAGAGAATAAAGGCGGTGGAATAATGAGATAAACTCAACCTAGTTTATCCTTATTCCTGAAGAAATGGGAGAATTGTTCCTGACGGCACGGAAAGCAATCCTTATCTTCACCGACTTGAGATTAGAGAATCCAGCTATAAATAGGTCATCTATTTTCCAAGCTACGATCATCTTTCTCATAACCTCTCAGAGCAATCACTTGTTCTCTGATCTCTCTCTTCATATGCTTCCCTCCCTAAGACCAGCCCTAATCCTTCTTCCCTGTGACTGAAGCAGCCTTTGAACGACCATTGTGCGTGGTTTAGGCGAAGACTGTTCGTGCTCAACCTCCCGTAACTCACTTTCAGAAACCCTAGAATCCCACTTCTAACCTCTCTCAGATTTTAGGTAACTACATTTTGGAGACCACAGTGGGAGGTTGTTCAGTCAGTTACATATATCAATCATGGTCTCTTAGGAAGGAAGACGATTTCACCAATGCAAACACAAAAAATATTCCATTGATCCAGTCTCTGTAGATCCCTTATAGGCTTAGCTGAGAGAGTTATCCCCACCAGCAATTTCTCTCTCGTTCTAGTTTGACCTTAGTGAATAGTTTAGTGCATCTCGGATCACATGGATCTCGTCCTGCATAACAAAACTCCCTAGTAACCGATTTTCATAAAACTCTACTGTTAATCCTTGAAAACGTTGGGTAAGGACAAAGGAGAACTCCCGGAGACTCAACATAATCTTGCAAAATCTCAGATCGACATCCAGACTTATCTGAAAACACCTTTAGAGTTACCAGAATGGATGGATCCAACAAATATAGATCGAGTACACGTTTTCTAAAGAATGAGTACTGAAACTGCTGAGAATAGCACTGACGGAATCCTGCCCGCAATCAATCTCACCGGAGAATATAAATCTCATTACGAACGCGACAGAGCAAAGGAGCAACCATCTAGCCGTCCTTATCACTCTCAAGGACCAGATGACGCTCTAAACTTGGAGAGTCTGACGAATATTTGTTCAAAAATTCGTTTAGGTCAAGCGCCCTCAACCTGATCACAGGGGACTCGGGAAGTTTACTTCACTTTACTATTTTACTTATAAAACTTTCATTCTGTATCCGATTGACCTAATTCTTTCTCCGTCGGATTTTCCTTTTCGTCATCTACAGGATAAACTTAACAGAAACTTGGAAAGGCTCCAAGAAATCCGTGACCTAGTCAAAAGCGTTGCAGAGCCACGTAGGGTCATAAACCTCCAAGAAAGATACATGTTGTCTCCCTTCCTGCTCCAGAGGATCGTGACAAGAACACGACAAAGTATGAGGAGAAACTAGATCCCAATACGAGGCTCAACCAAGACGCTGGTCGATATGCTATCTCAACACCCGTCCTATCAGAAAGAAAAGGAGTCCTAGAGATTGTACGACTAAGTCTCGATGATCCTCCATCTCGGCTACACCAACGATTATCCAGTATCATTTTGCGATGGGATCTCAGTTCAACCAAGAAGGAAAAGGAGAATATATTTGCACCTGAACCTACCAAGGAAAAAGAAATCCGAAGTGCCAACAATTCAGATAAAACTCTGTTACTTGACATACATCTACAACCAGCTACTGTCACTGAAGGATCCGAGACCATAGCTTCAGGATACACGTTACTCATTCAGGCGCATACCATCAGTTCCCTCGGTCAAAGTCTCTTCTATCGATGAAATCTAATTGACATGTTATCCCATGAGTCAGGCTCAGATGCGATGAGCAAAGGACAAGATATGACGATCACATACAATTTCCTCATGTCAAAAAACGACTCCTCCACGTGAAGAATTACCTAGCAGATTCCCAGAGAGCTCTTCCATCAATAAAACAAAAATCGACTGCGTAGTTGGACCTGAATGTATCTATTACCCTAATTGTCCTAGAAGGCATATACTACTCTCAAGTTCGGTTGAGCATCCTCCCAAAAGAAGAATAAATCTCAACGGATAATTTTACTATAGAAGTTCACATGAATCCCTGTCAAGACACCTTGTAGAGGCGGAAAAACAACTAAATCTTGTCCACAAAGACACATGCGGCAATATCTCGACATGACTCTCCATAGACGTCTCCAGCCCACAGATAATCGCTTGCCCGCCTTTAAGACTCAATCTATTATGCTACAAGGGTTTTACCTCATTTTTCCAAGCATCCCGAGTCGATGAGAATCCCTAGTCATATATCAAACTGGGGACTAATGAAGAACCGTACGTCACGCACCCACGTGACCAACATGATGTATCCTAGACATCCAGTTTTCATGTAACAGATTTAGAAACTATTAGCGCAAGAGTCTCAAAAGATCGGGACACATCAAGACCATTCAACTCCTCAAACCCAAATTACTACATGTTATTACTTGGGAATATGAGATTAGAGTTCGACCTTCAAAATCGTGAAGGGGACTTATCTGTGACTCGAGAAATCTCGCATGTCTTGTCAACATTCTCCTCCATCAGCATTTTCTCTGTACTCAGCAATTGCAACTATGTCCAGGATCAAGATAAAATATTTAGGGTTTTATACATGTGCAACATGACTATATCAAGTAGAAGAAGCACTCAAATTATCCCTTGAAAATAAACGCATGAAGGAGACAAACTAGGGTTCGCAATCGGTTTGAAGAGGAGTCTATTGTTTCTGCTCTACTCAGGCACAACTCATACTTTAGTCATATAACTCGACGAACTGAGACCAATGGGTTGAGAATTTGACAATGCACCGTTGATGAAAATATCCGTCTATGTCTCTCATACTACATGTTTCGAAATATGGTCCAAGAGATATCATAAAACCACTTGAGGGAATTGCTGTTAGAAATCTCTGAATTCACGAGTTTAACTTCACGTGGATTTATCATCGGAAAAACAAGCTCTGGATCCTAATTTTACTCTATTAGATGAAAGGAAGGTGTTTTCTGTTCGATAGTTGGAGTCAACCACTGAAATCGGACGTCAAACGAAGTTTCTACAATCTCCAGAGTGAAGATCGCCCAAGGAAGGACCTCCTACTACGAATTTTACTTAGGATTTTCATCCATTCGCACAACAACGGAGCCATCTAGGGTTTGCAACAAATTAAGAACTCATGAGGGTCTTCTTCCTTTACAAGATGCATACAGAAAAGGTCCAGAGGGAAAATATCAACCCTGAAGAACAGAGGCCCCTAAAAAAAATCTCTTGCTTCATGTTCAGCTGCTTCACTTTGGCATTTGCATCTCGAGACGACTTCTTAGCATAATTGAGCCACTCTCACAACCACCTCATATTGAAAGCAGAGGTTCTCACAGGTTGTTACCGAGTTCCCGGGTTTACAAGATCATCAGAAGCAAGACCGTTCAGAGTTATCATGATATTAAATCCGTCGACAAGTGTCTCATTTGAAGTCAAGACATGGATCTCGGGAAATCACCCTCATGACGGTCAGTTGTATCTACACTCCGAATCTCTTTCTGAAATTCCTCTAAAATTGTCGAACCTCGCCTCATCTCCATACTACCAAGGGCGAACTCATTCTCACCATGAAGAGCATCTCTTGAAAAGCGAGGGCCAGAGTGCAACAACTTTTCAAATTTTTCTTGGATATTGTTGAGCCATTCTCGGAGCCATCTCACGTTAAAGCGAAGATTTTCATAAGTGGTCATGAGTTTTCCAAGATCCATGAAGTAACCAGAAGGAATGTTGTTCAGAGTCAAGTCCCGTACGACATCGAGGGTCTCCAGCAAGTCGTTAACTATTTCAATCATAAGATGAACAACATAAGTTATTATCCCCATTGTAGAAATGTGGCCATATCTTTGCCAAATCGACCGGTACAGTTTGGCATATTTGGTAACAACAACGAAGCCCCCTACGAGTATTTCATTTGATCCCAGGGTTGCACCAGGTCCAAAAAAATCAAGACCTGCAGTAGGATATTCAGCGATATTCGATGGTTGTGCTTCATCTCTTCGGGTTTCTTCGACACGAGAATCACCAGAACCTGGGGACTGATGGTTAGCTGAAGCATTGTCAAGAGAGGATATTTCTGTTGTATTTCCAGTAAGTACATCTTGATTCATTCCCACGTCATGATTCTACAAAATAAGATGGAATAAAAAAAGTATATTAAGATATGGAAGTAAAAAGGAAATTTAGGTTTGGCGACTAAATTTGCTTCATAGGTGGGATTAGAGTTCATGGAAAGGACACGTCTTATGCTAATATAAGGAAGCTAGTAAAGTCATAATACCCCAGGAAGCATACTCAAGGCGTCACAACATGCAAAGGATCAAGGAATATGGGAATCCTCTTACAATTAGGATTTTTGTACACTGCCATGAGAAAGCGCGCTAACTGACGAACATTCGTAAGGAATTTTGGGGTACTGTCTTGAGAAAATATGTCTATCTATATATTTGTTACAATCTATCCAAAGGGAGCCTCAAACGGACAAGCGATCTAGGAGATGTGGTCCCAACATCGAAGTAATCGTAATCTGAAACGCTTCTGAAATTCTGTACGGGATTCCTGATGACAAAAGTATGTGACTGGTTGACTGATCTAAACAACTCGGAATTGGGTAAAAATATTTTTGTTGAGTAGATAATTATTTTTTTCTTTTCAAATTGGGGTTTGGAGCTCAAATCCGACCTGGTATGAAGATTTTACGGCGATTCTACGCAAGTCTCTCAAAACTGAAGTTTTCTGACGAACACCCAAACGAAGAGTCATGATACAAACAGAACGAGTAGAAGAAGGGAAGAACAACCTCCATAACTAGGTCACGCCCAAAAGAGATGGAAAAAAGTTTTATTTTCAAGCCTAGTTCAAAAGGGAGTCCATCAATAAAAAGGAAAAAGGAGTTGGAGCTAAAAGAGGAAATTAGAGGAATTTGAATCAAATAAGGAAACTGAGGGGTTTCTTTCTCCTTTCAAAGTTCCTCCAAGCCGTGTCCAAGCCTTTCCTATGCATGGGAGTAGTCTTCTAAGACAATAAGACGTCACTTACTCTCTCGGAATTTCGGAGGGATCAAAAGTTAAAGAAAATTAGGGTTTTGAGAAAAATAACCCTAATTTGGCTCAAATAAGGAAACCAAGGCCTTTTCTATTTCCAAAACTCTTCAAAGTCGTGTTCAAGACCTTTTTCATGCATGAGGATGATCTCCTAGGCCAGTGGGACGTGATATATTCTCTCGGAATTATTTTCAGAGGGATCGAAAGTCGAAGAGAATTAGGGTTTTGTTGAAAAGGCATAATTTCAAGAATTTTGTGAAAAGGGGTTTATTCTAAAAAGAGAGGGTACCGAGCCTCTCCCATTACCTTGGACGGTTATCTAAGCCTCTCTCAATCCCTTTTATCTCATTGTTCTTCAACAAAAACGATCTCATAAGGGATTTTGACCAAAATACCCTTATATTGCAATTTTGAGTATTTTCGAAGAAGAAAACCTAGATACAGCTAGAGACCAGATAGAATGGGGTTGAAACGAAATCCAGAAAGCAAAATTACAGGGAAAATAAAGGGAATCTAGCTCAAAACAGGGAATTCAGGTTCATGATTTCCAAAACCAGGATCAGAGACGCGCCAATTCCTCTTTTAAGACGTGACTATGCTTAGGGAGGCTCCATATCTCTTTCATGCCAAAGGAAAATCAGGCTCATATTGTTTTTTTTTTATGAAAATACCCTTGGTTTCAAAGAGGCATTTTCTCTTAAAAAAGGGGTGTCTGATTGGTACAAGGAATTGAACAAGTTCTCAACATGCAAAGCGCTAACCCCACAAGGAATATGCACTCCTACCAAGCCTCTTAGAGCATCTCCAGAGTGTCTGAAGGAGTTAGACGCAGACGAAAGAGAAATTAGGGTTTAGGTGAAGTACAAGTCTGAATTCAAAATTTGCCTGAGATAGGGATTCCGAAACTTCAAAAGGTAGGTGCATGTCTTTGCTCACGGATATTCACCAACATCAAGTCCATCCAGGAAACCGTTTAGAAACTCTCTCTTCCCAACATACCCGCATGTACATGTTCAGAAACTCAAGGATGCACAAAGAGAGAAAATTAGGGTTTTGGCCGAGTAAACCCTAATTAACGAATTTTATCATTCCAAGGCGGAAATTTTGTCCTAATCAAGACTTCATTATTACTTTATTGACGTCCAACGCAAAGTCCCAGGGAATTCCAAGGTCTAGAACCGATTTCAAGATCAAAGTCGCAACGATCGAAGGCTAAACATCAATTCGGGGATTCTGCACGTCTAAAAGGATGAATGAATTGTAATTGCGTACAAATGGTTTGTTACCATCTATATACTCATCATAGAACAATCAAGGTTCTACTCTAAGCAGGGGACTTAATGTAGATGGTGAAATTTGGATAAAGGGAAAAAGTGTCATTTCAACCCTATAGACAGAATTCAACTCTCACGGGAGATATTAAGCCCTTGGTCCGCAAAGCATCCTTAGCCACGATTTCTAGTATACATCCCCGCGAGACACTGCTGGTCGTGATGCCGTGACTCCTAGTGTACATCCTCAACGAGATACTGCTGGTCACGTAGGTTCTGTAGAGCGTAAAACGTCCCCGGCAGACTTATGAACCAGAACAGCCACAATTCCAGCATGTTTTCGCGAGACACAGCTGATTGTGATGCCATGATTCCTAGTATACGTCCTCAACGAGATGCTGCTGGTCATGTAGGCTCTGTAGATGCGTAAATACATCCTCGATGGACTTATGACCCAGAGCGGAGATTTTCATATCTCCTGTAAGCACGACTCACCCTATTTGGGATCAAAGACTGATTCCTAGTACATCATCGCGAGATACACTGATCATGTCTGCTCTAGGCTCTGACTCGACTTACTGAGGTTTTCGGATAACTCCTAGGACATCCCCGCGAGATACGCTGGTTATTCTACCTCTGAGCCTTTTTGATAGACTCCTAGAACATCCTTTCGAGATACACTGGTATTGTTGGCTCATCATATGGACACACAGTTGATTCCTAGCACATCTATACAAGATACGCTGGTCAAAGACGAGTGAGACAAGGTCTCGCAGAGACATTAAGCCGGGTGTACAAAGCTTTTTCTCTCTCTAGGCCGAGTCCCAGCTGCCCGCAAAGAGATACGGATCCTTAAGAAAATCTTCAGAGAGATTTTTGAGCTGTCTGCAAAAATCACAGAGAGATTTTTGAGTTGTCTGCAAAAATCTCTCTGCAAAAATCATAGAGAGATTTTGAGTTGTCTGTAAGAATCTCTGAGAAATTTTTGAGTTGTCTGCAAAAATCTCTCTGCAAAAATCACAGAGAGATGTTGAGCTGTCTGAAAAAATCACAGAGAGATTTTTTGAGAGGCACACTCCTTGTAGTTGCAGGAAATCCTACACTACACCCCTCATATGATTTCATTATTAATCAACTCATTTTTAGGTTTACACTCTTAATTTTATTGATCAATCTTTGAATGTTCTTACAAGAAAAGATAAAGAAATCAAGAATGACCTCTGCTTTAGACTTTCTCTCTCCTATTTACTTGTTTCTTACTCAAAAAGATCTCTCTCTCTTTACAACTTGAACGACTATTTATAAGGAAATACATAGTGGATGACAGCTAATCTGTCCTTTATTTTCGGGTATGGTCTGCGACATTCTCGCAACCTTACAAATGTTAATTTCGCAAGCTCTCTAATTTTTGCAGGACTATCACATCTTTCTCGTGATCCTACCTGACGTCGTTTATCGTATCATTTCTGAAATTGTTCTGCGACGATGTTGTATTGTGTTGTTGATAATTTTGCTGAGATATTATCGTTGCGAGATTCTGATCCTACATCTTTCCTCTTCTCATATCTTCTCTGCAAAGTAGAGAATGATGTGAGAAATTCCGCAGTTGTTCATCTTTTCATATTCTGCATTTATCACACGTATTCTTTCTTCAATTTGTTTCTTGACACGTCTTCTGTAACTGCTGCTTTTCAACCGCTCACGTCTTTTCGTCTTAATAGTGTTTATTTCTTCGAGTAAAAAAAATCTCCTTTATATACTCTTCTTTCCACTTTTCTTTTTACTTTCTCTTCTATTTTTATTCTCTCATCTCTGCAACTCTGTTATTCTTCTGCAAGTTCTGCTGCTGTAATTTCCCCCCTTCAATCCTCTTACTTTTTATTCATTCCCATACTTTATATTCAAATATGTCTCCAAGTGGTCATAGACATGAGAAGAATTTAAAAGATGTCCAAAAAGATCTTGCTAATAAAGGTTTCACACTCTCCACTATTCCTGGTGAAAATGCCAAATCAATTCTTTCTGTCAAACTTTTCTCTGATCAGTACTGTGATGATCAATCAATCATAATTTCGCTAGGTCAGATTCTCGCAGGTCTCCCTATTCCTCTTTATGACCCAGATCTTCCTTTATTTTATGAAATTCTCGCTCACTCGGGATTTTCGCGAGTTATCTTCCAACTGAGTGGGGACTGCATCCGTCTGATGCTAGAGTTCGCTAACCGTGGTGCTGGTAGAGGATCTCTGTACTCCAAAGAACTTAAGGATCCTAAATTCGCAAACCTAGAGATAATTGCTGAGAAATACACAGTAGCGAGTTTCTTTGAGAACTATGAACTTATCTCCATGAAGAAAGAGAATACTCGCTGGGGTACTCGCTTAAAAAGGAAAGATAACATTGATGAAGAAAGAGAACTTATCTCATGCAATATATTGACTGGCATTCTGGTAAAAACAAAACTCCTCGCCAATCCAAAGATGATAAATGGTGTACTTTTCCTTTAATGCTAAAAGGACCTTACATTGCTGGGTCAAATGTTCTTCCTGCGAATCTCGTTGCTTATCAACCTTGGGTTTTCTCTTGGCCCGAGAAAGATAAAGAGGAATGTTTCTTCCCATTTAGTTCACTTTACATTTCTTTATTTATCTTTATTATTTTATTCTCTAACTCTTGCAATATTTTGCAGATCCAAAAACTGAAAGATAGCTATAACAGGACTGGGAAAGCTAGTACTCTGTTAGCTCTTCGTTCATACACAGATGAGGTAAGAAATTTTTCCTTATGATTTTAAACTGTATACTGTTGCTTCCATTTCTTATTTCTATCTGTGTGTGAAGATTATTGCTGAAATAGAAGAGCCTGCTGATGTTGCGAAGACTGGTGATAAAGGTAAAGGTGCTCTTCGCAGGGAAAAATCAACTGGTCCTCCTTCAAATAAAAGGAAAGTTCGTTCTTCTTCTCCTTCAAATATTCCTCCTCACGAAAATTCCTAAAGTGACAAGGGTGATGAGGACAATGATGATCTTGCCGCAAGTGAAGATTCTCCACCTGAATCTTCTATGGCTAAGCTCTCTGGCCTCTTTTATGATTCTCTACAAGTAATGAGAGATATCCAATTCACAAATACCTGCAAAGCTCTCGCTACCCTTTGCGATGTCCCTTTACTGGATGGTGATAGCTCTCTTCATGGAGTTTCTATATCAGTGACTCCCGACTTCTTGCATTCTCTCAATAGTCTGGTATACTTTTATCCTTTTACTTCTTCATTGTCATAACTCAAAATTTATTTATATATTAATATTTTTTATATTTTCTCGCAGGATGGAAAAGCTTCTTTTGCTGTTGCCTCAGATCTAGAAAGAAGACGCGAAAATCTTGAAAAGAAGAATCTTCAATTTCGCACAAAGAATGAAGAATTGGAAGCTGAAGTTAAAGGTCTTCGCGAGAAAAATAGACAATTAGAAATTGATTCTTCTTCGTATAAGAACAAAATCTCTAGTCTTCATCAAGCTAATAATCAGCTTTACGGTATGTTACTTTTCTCTTTTCCCTTCATTCATTCATCTTGTTGTTTTATCTTATTTAAATGATCCTTTTTGCAGACATTTATGGTCTTTCTGATGAAGTTACCATTCTTCGTTCATTTCCTAATGCCTTGGATAATGATACCCTTCTTGAGCGTCTTAACAATTCCTTAAATAGCTTGTCAAATGATAGAATTTCATCTCTTTCTCTAAATGAGCTTAGATCTAAATTTCGCCTCTTAGAAATTGACCATAGATCTAGTTTAGGCTTAGCCAACCGATTTAAGCGTCTCCTTCTTGATTCTAAAGAGAAAACCATCGAGTTAAGAACCAAAATTAGCGGTCGCATAGATGATAAGGATCGTATCTCTGATCAAGGTGCCAAGGCTTTGGCGAAATTCCAAGAGGCTCTTATTGAAGTTAAACTTGAACGAGATGAAGCTAACCGCAAGAACATCGAACTCTGCGAAAGGGAAAATCAAATTCTTTCTCGTCTTCTTATAAGTAGTGAGGATGAATTTTTTTGGGCTGCGAAAATCTTAGATGATGCTAGAAAAGATTTAGGTGTAAATGTTAGTCTCCAAGTTGAGCATACAGCCTTGATTAGAGATATGATTTCTGATAGAGAAGGTTACTAAATGCTCTTCTTTACTAATCTTTTGCTTCTTATGAATTTTCATCAAGTTAATAATTGATTGTCTTTTGCTCGCAGATTCTGAAAATAGATATCGTGAAAAGATTGAAGAACTCGAAGCTGAAAAGGAGGAACTCGCAAAGAATCTTTCTTCTCGCAACGACAAATATTCTAGATTAAAGAATCAAATCAAGATCAGTGTTGCGAATTTTAAGAATGATGTTATGCATTTTCGCAATCAAACTATCCAAATGGTTTGTGACGATCATAATATCCCACATTCTGATTATCCTTGTCTCTTTGAAGAAATCCCACAAAATACTCCCAGTTTGATTATCTCTGATAGCGAAGTTGACGATGAAGAATCTGATAGTGATGGAGGTTCTGATGGTGATGAAGATTCTGACGCAGACGAAGAAGGGAACAAGTCTGATGAAGATAATGAAGGATCAACTAAGAAGTAGTCTTTATTTATTTCTTTGATACTTTGTAATACCTGTACATTTATTTCTTCTTTCTGTATATTTGTGTTTCTTTCATTTTGACCTGCATTCATTAAAACAATTCTTCTTTGCAATACAGTTAATCAATATAATCGTTAATTCTTGAATCTTTGAGTAAATCTATCATATGGAGACAAATAACATGTTCTAATTTCATACATTCTCATACTTGCCTCTGTTATTTGAATCCAAATGAGAGATTTCATAAAAAATTTCTTATTTTATGTCTCAATTTCGCGGTTAATTATGTATAACTTCGCAATCTTATGCGAAGTGAATTTTGAATCTTTTCAAAATCTCATTCCTGTGTGGTCTTATTTTGCCTTCCTAATTAAAGGTCTTATTATGCCACCTCTTGTCATTGCGACAAAATCGCAGGACGTCCTTGCACTTTCATGCAAAAACCCATTTATCTTGCCTTAACTTTTTCTTTTGTATTATGGCCTCTTCAGGAATGTTGCGACAAAATGACAGGCCTAAATATTCTTGCGAAAATGAAGCCCCATGACATTTCCGTCTTGCGACGAAATCGCAGGACGTCTTCGCACTTTCATGCGAAAACCTCCATTGATCTCGTCTTATCCTTTTCTTTTGTATTATTGCCTCTTCAGGATTGTCGTACAAATATGACAAGCCTTAATATCCTTGCGAATAAAAAGCCTCATGACATTTGCGTCTTAAGACACTTATCAGCTCCCTAATGGAGGGTGCCGCCCTTATCTCCCCCCCGGTTGCCCCTTAAAGGAGGCGTACTTCTACCATACAAGGTCAGCTCCTCCCATCCAGTCTTAACAACAACCAGTTGTTTTCGCAGCCTCTTATCCCTTTTACCTATAGGGATTATGGTTACGAGACTGCACCCTAAGTGGGGTTTTCTTCAGGCCGAGTGTAGTATAAGCAAAGACTTGTCAAGAATGGCAAAGTACGCTTCAAACGTCTGTGGCACTCTTGACTCAACCGTTTACCTAGGAGCCTTGATCAGATCGGCACTCCTTGGGAGAGTCCTTATTACCTTAGTCGCCCAACTTAAGTCATATGCTTAAGCTGAGAATCCAAGGTGCCTCTCTCTGATGGGCTTTATTGACCCCAAATCTCCATGACTCAGGTTCTGGTGGAGGGGTAGCCTTTCCCTGAGACATGCAACAGGTACCCCCTTATATGACGTACTTTAGGACTTACATTTGCCTCTTGCGAAATTTCATTCGCGAACTAGGGTGTACGCCATAAAGGTTTTCCCCTTTCTTTTTTGTCATTTTTCTCTGATTGTCTTCTGTAAAATTCATTATCTCTGCGAGGGTCTCGCAAATCATCATATTGTATCTGAATTTCGCAATCTCAATTTTGCCATTCAATCAAATGTATTTTTGAGAATTTTACTTATTGCGAGATTATCGCAACAACTTAATCATTCATACATTTCTTGTTTTTATTACCTTTGTCATCCTCTGCTTTTTTATTATTTTCTGCTACTGCTTCCTTGGTAGTGGTATGTTCATCATTTTTATTCTGAGCTAGCATTAATTTCGCAACATCTCTTCTCCTCTCCTTTCGATTGCATCCACCATCAATCTCTCACTTCTTTGTGTATCTTTGATTTTGTGTCGCCAGTTTTCCTTCTTGTTTTCTCTTCCTTCGCAATATTTTATCTCAGTTTCGTAACACCTCTTTCCTTCAACCCAATCTCGCTTTATGATTCCTACACCACTGGGGTGAGGGAATTTGATGCACTGGTGGAAAGTTGAAGCTACATCTAGAATCCCATGTAGCCAAGGTCGACCAATTAACGCATTGTAGGGTGATTCTACATCAACTACACAGAATAAGATTTCGGAAGATATTCCTTTCAATGGAATTCGCATAGTAACCTCCCCTTTAGGCTTGTTAGCAGTACTATTAAAACCATATATCTTATATGTTGATGGTATAAGATCATCATCTCTTACACCCATGGTTTTATAAGTATGATAAAATAAAATGTTCACAGAGCTTCCAGTATCGATTAGAATCTATTAATTGCCCATGAATCTTCAGCTTCATCATCCTCATCTTCTTTCGGTTTTGGATTAATTTCTAATTTTATTACCAATGGATTTCATGCACCTCTTCTCCTTCGGGAATTTCTTCTGCTGTAAAAGAAATGATCTGTTTCTGCCATTCCTCTAGTGGCGAGATTTTCGCAATATTCATAATTTCTCTTCCATCATTATCTCTTGCGAATACTCTACTCAAAACATTATCATGAAAATTTTCAATTGTCTTATATGAATGTACGATAGAGTGGCAACTTCAATTGGATTTCAATTCTCTTCCATCATTATCTCTTGCGAATAGATTTTTTGCTTTTGCACCAACTTCTATGAAGAATGTTTCCTTATTTTTCATCGTATTCACTTTGTGATGCTCTGGTGGTGGCGGCAGTGGTTGAGATTGTGGATGCCTTACCAGAAAGTCGTTTAGTTTTCCTTGATCTATCATTCTCAAAATAATTCTTTTTACATTTCTGCAATCATTTGTTGTTTTTCCATGAAAATGATGATAAGAACAAAACTCATGACTTCTGTGGTTTGGAGGTGGTTCCGTTCCCATGTTCCATGGTGTTGGTATATTCTCCATTAAGATTATAGCTTCCCATATCTTCTCCACACTTTCATTTAGAGGTGGCATCTTGATTTCTTCCCATACTACCTTGTGACCTCCTTGTCCTCTATCATAGTTTTGTCTTTGACCTCCATAAGTTTCTTGTGGTTGATCGAGTCTTTGAATCTTGTTATTTCCACCACGATTGTAGAAATTTATTTCTCTTTCATACTCTTCTTGATCTCGGCTTCCCATAGCCACCAGTTTCTGTTGATTGTTACTCGTCACCTTCTCTTGTTGTACTTGCGAAGTACTCGCTACTGTGTTTATTAGCTTGGGTAATAAGCTTGCATTCGCTGTTTGTGAGCTGGTGTTCGCAACTGGATATGATTCCATTTCATTTTCCTTTCCTCTAGAGCAATGTATTCTTCTTGAAGTTCTCGCAATTCAGTCATTGTGATCGTATTCTTGACTCTGAAAATTTGGACATACAATAAGTTTGTTGCAAACATAGCATTGATAAATGATAATATAAGATATCTCTCATCTACACGGCCAGCCATTTCGCTACACATAGTTCTCCATGTTTTAGTCAGGTGCTTCAAACTTTCGCCAATCCTTTGTTTTAATCCAAACACATCTCTATACCAGGTTGCGAGGAGTTATTACTTATATATGCCCCCAAGAATGTAGTCTGCAAATGATTGAAGGATGTTATTGTGTTCTTTGGTAGACCTTCAAACCATTTTAACGCCTCTCATGTTAAGCTGGATGCGAAATATTTGCACAACACGGCATCATGATTTTCCCATTGTAACATGCACCTCACATAGGCTTTATTGTGTTGAATTGCACAAGTTGTTCCATCAAAAATGCTGGTTAATGCGGGCAAATTGCATTTCGGTGGTATTCCTTCTAATTGTACTTCCCTTGTAAATTGAGTTTTCGCAGCTTCTTCTATTGCTTCATCCAATTGTCTTCTGCCTACTTCTCCTCTATTATTTAGCATTCCTCTCATTTCTTCTAATTCTCTCAATATTTGTTTATTTACACCTGAATCTTGATCCATTGGTCTTTTTAATTTCGCCTCTCTTCTTCTGCGTTCATGTCTATCTTCTCTCACGAAATTTTGCATTTCTTCTTCATGATCCTCATCTCGTCTTCTGAGATTCTCTTCCTCATATCTATCTTGAATTCCATATGATGATGCCTTTCATTTTCCCCTCCATGATTTTGTTCATTTCTTATCAATTCAATTCGCTGTCTTTCAGCCATCCTATTTACCTATCATACTCCTCATTGAGATTACCGTTATTCGGTTTTTGTACGCCTTCTTTCTCGATTGTCGTGATTGTTCTGGCGAATTGTCTCCTGAAGCTCTGTTCTTCCATTTCCGCTCTCAATCTTTCACGTTCGCAGATTAAACGTTTGTTCAGCATAATGTCTTTCAATTTCTTCTTCAATTGTCTGTTGATTTCTTTGAGTTTCTCTCTCATGTAAAATTCTTCTTCCTTCCTCTCGATTTCCTTCGCCATCTTGGTCATTTCATCCCTGATGTTGTCCATTCTCTTGATTTCCACCATTTTGCCCATCATCAAAAGTTTCATTTTGTGGAACGTAACGATCATCAGCTCTTTCTCTATTTTCGCGATATTCTTCATTAGGATTTAAGATTTCTTCTTGAATATTGTTTCCAGCATTGATTGTGGGTGAGTTTCGCCTCATTTGTCTTCTAGTCGATCTTGAATATGATTTTGTAATACTTCTCGATCTTCTATTCTGTAGTCTTATATTCTCCATCCTTAATTCGTGATTTTTCCTTGTTATATTTGCACGTTCTTCTGCCTCAGCTCTTCTTTCTTCATGTATTCTACGTCTCAATGTTTCTAATGCTCCAAATTCCTCATCTCCATGAATTATTCCTTCATCTACTTCTTGATTTCTCTCTTCCTGTCTATGGTTTCTGTTTTGTTGTTCTTCTTCTACTTCTTCTGCCGAATTTGATTGCCAAGTGTGTATACTCACCCTGTCATAATCTGTATTCCTCCCTTGAACTAGTGTTTGTTGAATTGGTGTTTGAATTTGATTTTCTCTATTACTTCTCATTCTAGTAGATTCTCTCATTTCACTTCTTTCTCTCCCAGCAATTCTCTTGCTTCTTCTAACAGTAGTCGGTTGTTCGAACGTATTTCTTCTTCTAGCCATTTCTTCAATGTTAACAATATTGCAAGAAATTATGGAAAATTCTTAATCAATCACTCTAAATTTTCACAAATCTCAATATCAATTTTCAGCTTTTTCTAGAATAATCTTCAGTACCTCCCTGTTTCTAGCGCCATTATGTAGTTGCAGGAAATCCCACACTACACCCCTCATATGATTTCATTATTAATCAACTCATTTTTAGGTTTACACTCTTAATTTTATTGATCAATCTTTGAATGTTCTTACAAGAAAAGATAAAGAAATCAAGAATGACCTCTGCTTTAGACTTTCTCTCTCCTATTTACTAGTTTCTTACTCAAAAAGATCTCTCTCTCTCTCTCTTTACAACTTGAACGACTATTTATAAGGAAATACATAGTGGATGACAGCTAATCTGTCCTTTATTTTCGGGTATGGTCTGCGACATTCTCGCAACCTTACAAATGTTAATTTCGCAAGCTCTCTAATTTTCACAGGACTATCACATCTTTCTCGTGATCCTAGCTGACGTCGTTTATCGTATCATTTCCGAAATTGTTCTAAGACGCTGTTGTATTGTGTTGTTGATAATTTCGCTGAGATATTATCGTTGCGAGATTCTGATCCTACACTCCTTACCTAGCGCTCAAGCCTATTTCTCAGCCTCTGAAATGCACTCCCGGCTAGTAAATTGAGCCTGAACTATACATGGCTATCCAAAAATGTGGATAGGCTCTCTTGAGCACCGCATGCTCAACAAAGGGACTTACGAACAATAATATGGCTTTCACATGACATGTGTGACCGGCCACGGAGAGAGGGAGATCAGCCTCAGCTCCTCTCACAATCTGTACATGATTCCTAAAGAATTTCATTCCTTTTCATGTGACTCATCCTAGTCATTCTCACAAATCAGAGAATATCTCTCTATCTTGGCCAACTAGGCTAAAGAGAATGTTTCTCCCTCAAAATACGTCATCACAAAGGCTGACTCAGCTTCACACAAATGGGGAGATATCAATTAGGGTTTTGGTCTGGCGGTCTACGACACGTATGAGAAATATCTGGCTTATTTCTCACCGCATAAGAGAATAAAGGCGGTGGAATAATGAGAATAACTCAACCTAGTTTATCCTTATTCCTGAAGAAACAGGAGAATTGTTCCGCACGGCACGGAAAGCAATCCTTATCTTCACCGACTTGAAATTAGAGAATCCAACTATAAATAGGTCATCTATTTTCCAAGCTACGATCATCTTTCTCATAACCTCTCAGAGCAATAACTTGTTCTCTGATCTCTCTCTTCATATGCTTCCCTCCCTAAGACTAGCCCTAATCCTTCTTCCTTGTGACTGAAGCAGCCTTTGAACGACCATTGTGCGTGGTTTAGGCGAAGACTGTTCGTGCTCAACCTCCCCTAACTCACTTTCAGAAGCCCTAGAATCCCACTTCTAGCCTCTCTCATATTTTAGGTAACTACAGTATGAACAAACTCCAATATAATTCCAAGAGAATCAACTAGACAGTCAGACTCAAGCAATGGAAATATATCCAAGAGTTGTATCTCTGTTTCACAATGTATTCAACAAATTAAATAGATAGAAATCTGCGAGCCTGATTATTATGTGAAACAACTTGAACGGTACCAAAGACCAATGTTCAAGTGTCAATCAATTTACATCAACTACCAAAGGTTGGATTATCTCATGATTGAACTACGCACAACCTGTGATATTTCAATTATATAAACAAATATAATGCGGAAAAGAAATAACACAGACACCAGAAATTTTGTTAACGAGGAAAATGCAAATGCAGAAAAACCCCGGGACCTAGTCCAGATTTGAACACCACACTGTATTAAGCCGCTACAGACACTAGCCTACTCCAAGTTAACTTTGGACTGGAATGTAGTTGAGCCCTAACCAATCTCACACTGATCAAGGTACAGTCGCGTTCCTTACACCTCAGAATCCCAGCAAGACTTTGCACGCTTGATTCCCTTAGATGATCTCACCCACAACTACGAGTTTCTACGACCCAAAGTCGAAGACTTGATAAACCAATCTGTCTCACACAGAAGAGTCTATTGGATAGATAAATCTGTCTCCCACAGAAATACCTAAGAGTTTTGTTCCGTCTTTTGAGAAATCAAGGTGAACATGAACCAATTGATATACCAGACTTATATTCCAGAAGAACAACCTAATAATATCAATCACCTCACAATAATCTTAATCGTATGGTAGCGGAAAAAAATATTGTGGAATCACAAACGATGAGACGAAGATGTTAGTGGCTACTTTTTATCTTGCCTATCGGAGATTAAATCTCGAGCAAAAATCTTAGAGAAGATAGTAATCAATATGATAGAAAATAGTAAGATCAGAACACGCAACTACAGAGAAATAGTTGGGTTTGGCTTCACAATCCCAATGAAGTCGTCAAGTCGTTAACCTACAAGGTTTTGGTAAAACCTAAGGTTAAAGGAGAATCGACTCTAGTCGCAACTAGTATCACACAGGAGGTATGGGGATTAGGTTTCCCAGTTGCTATAGTTCTCCCATATATAGTCTTCAAATCAGGGTTTGTAATCAATGTTACCTTGGTAACTGAAAAAGCGGGGGTCTAACAACCACACCCAATATTTCGCTTAGCAATCTGTATGGACTAACTCCAATATATTTTCAAGAGAATCAACTAGACAGACAGAATCAATCTTAAGAAAAGTATATCAAAGAGTTGTATCTCTATTTCTCAATTCAATCTGCAATCAAACAAATAGAAATTTGCGAGCCCGATTGAATATAAGAAATAACTTGGACGGTATCAAAAACCAATACCCAAGTGTCAATCAATTTAATCAACAAAAAAAAGTTGGATTCACAATTGATTGAACTTACGCACAACCTGTGATATTTCAATTATATAAACAAATATAATTCCGAAAAGAAATAACACAGACACCAGAAATTTTGTTAACGAGGAAACCGCAAATGCAGAAAAACCTCGGGACCTAGTCCATATTTGAACACCACACTGTGTTAAGACGCTACAGACACTAGCCTACTCCATGTTAACTTCAGACTGGAATTTATTTGAACCCTAACTAATCTCACACTGATCAAGGTACAGTCACGTTCCTTACGCCTCTAGAACCACGCCGAATTCTTCGCACTTGATTCCCTTAGTTGATCTCACCCACAACTAAGAGTTGCTACGACCAAAATCCGAAGAGTTGATAAACCAATCCGTCACACACAGAAAAGTCTATTGAATAAATAAATTTGTCTCCCACAGATATACCTATGAGTTTTGTTCCGTCTTTTGATAAATCAGGGTGAACAAGAACCAGTTGGTACACCTGACTTATATTCTCGAAGAACAACCTAGTAATATCAATCACCTCACAATAATCTTAATCGTATGTTAGCGAAACAAGATATTTTGGAATCACAAACGATGAGACGAAGATGTTTGTGACTACTTTTTATCTTGCCTATCGGAGATTAAATCTCGAGCAAATCTTAGAGAAGATAATACTTAATCACGATAGAAAACAACAAGTTCAAAACACGCAACTACAGAGAAAATAGTTGGGTCTAGCTTCACAATCCCAATGAAGTATTTAAGTCGTTAACCTACTGGGTTTTGGAAAAACGTAAGGTTAAAAGAGAATCGACTCTAGTCACAAATAATATCACATAGGAGGTGTGGGGATTAGGTTTCCCAGTTGCTAGAGTTATCCCTTATATAGTCTTCAAATCAGGGTTTGCAATCAATGTTACCTTGGTAACAAAGCATTCAATATTCACCGTTAGATGAAAACCTGATTAGACTCAAGCTAATATCTTTCAACCGTTAGATCGAACTTAGCTTGTTACACACAAATGAAAAGTCACTTCATTTAGATATGAGTAACCGTACCTAAACGTGTACACCTTACTTGGCTCAACAATAATTAAGCGAAGTTAGCCATATGAACACTTTCATATCAACCTTATTCATCTTAACCATAACTAGTTCAAATGACTCAAATGAAACTAGTTCTAGAGTTGCTCAATTGTTTATATTCTCATAGAAGTATACAAGACACAATTGAAGCAAAATCGATTTTGATTCACTCGAATCGATTCATGAACATCATAGCCACGGTTTTCAAAAGATTGCATTCCTTATTATATAAATGTATTAGTTCATGAACAAACCGATTTTAGAATATAACCCACTCAAGTATGCAAACGGGTACGCATACCTAAGTGGCCGGGCTTGGATTGTGTTCGTCAGTATGCAAACGGGTACTCATTCTGTCGTACACTTCCAAACTTCAGTTGAATCCAGTATATAGTACCCGGACTTCAACTGACTTTTCCAGTACGCGTACATGTACGTATACTCTAGATCACGTACTTTACCTGACCTTGCCAGTACGCATACGGGTATGCATACTACATTCCGGTCTTGGATCAACACATATGCAAGTACGCATACTGTACTTAAATTCAATTATGGTTAAGTGTTCCAGACTCCCATTTCAATCATTGAAACATTCTTAGAAGACAACAATAGCTGTCTCACACAAACTATTAGCTTCAAAGCAATTTTCAAGTGATCGAATGATCAATACGAGACATTCCGAGTCTACATCAAATGACTGTCTCACACAAATCTTGTAAGATGTTACCAGGTGATTCTCACATGATGATCTTTTGACTTTCGTCAAGAATATACGATGAACTTGGTTAAAGCGAAAGCTTACCAACACATATTACAAGAAATATGTAAGCGAGTTAAACTCAGCTCAAAATATCAAGTGTGTATAATTGAAGTCTATATAGATATACGACTTTTGTCTCAAACAAAAGATAGAGTAGATAGACTTTTGAGCGATAGATGATTTCAAGTCTCCACATATCTTTTGTTGATGAAGTTCCACAAGATCCCCTTAGTAGTTCTTCGTCTTTAATCGATGAATGTCATGAAGTCTAATGCTCAAGTACACTTTCTATCCTAATCCGAGACTTAGCTATAGTTTTGGAAACTAAACTTGACAACAAGCTTGAGATAGCAACGCTTGCGAGTTCGACCGAGAAGTGTTGTAATAGTAACAAAGCATTCAATATTCACAGTTAGATGAAAACCTGATTAGACTCAAGCTAATATCTTTCAACCGTTAGATCGAACTTAGCTTGTTACACACAAATGAAAAGTGACTTAATTTATATATGAGTAACTGTACCTAAACGTGTACACCTTGTTGGCTCAACAATAGTTAACCTAAGTTAGCCATATGAACACTTTCATATCAACCTTATTTATCTTAACCATAACTACTTCAAATGACTCAAATGAAACCAGTTCTAGAGTTGTTCAATTGTTTATATTCTCATAGAAGTATAAAAGACACAATTGAAGCAAAATTGATTTTGATTCACTCGAATCAATTCATGAACATTATAGCCACGGTTTGAAAAAGATTTCATTCCTTAATATATAAATGTATTAGTTCATGAAAAAACAGATTTTAGAACATAACCTACTCAAGTATGCAAATGGGTACACAAACCTAAGTGGACGGACTAAGTTTGGGTTCGCCATTATGCGAACGGGTACGCATACCTTCCAAACTCAGTTGAATTTTCCGGACATGAACTTTACGCAAGTACGCATATGGGTATGCATACTAAGTTCTCGGACTTTCATTAACCTACGCATACGGGTATGCATACTATGGTTCCCGGACTTGGAATAACTTGCAACAGTTAGAATACAAGTACGCATACTATTATATCCAATCATGGTTAATTGTTCTAAACTCCCATTTCAATCATTGAAACATTCTTAAAAGACGACAATAGATGTCTCACACAAACTATTAGCTTCAAAGCAATTTTCAAGTGATCAAATGATCAATACGAAACATTCCGAGTCTATATCAAATGACTGTCTCACACAAATCATGTAAGATGTTACTAGGTGATTTTCACATGATCATATTTTGACTTTCGTCAAGAATATAAGATCAACTTGGTTAAAGCGAAATCTTACCAACACATATTTAAATAGATATGTAAGCGAGTTAAACTCAGCTCGAAATATCAAATGTGTATAATCGAAGTCTATATAGCTATACGATTTTTGTCTCAAATAAGAGATAGAGTAGATAGACTTTTGAGTGATAGATGAGTTCAAGTCTCCGCATACCTTTTGTTGATGAAGTTCCAAAAGCTCTTCTTAGTAGTTCTTCGTTTTCAATCGATGAATGCCGTGAAGTCTAATACTCAACTACACTTTCTATCCTAATCCGAGACTTAGCTATAAGTAGACTAGAAATCAAGATTATAGTTTTGGCAACTAAACTTTACAAACAAGCTTGAGATAGCAACGCTTGCGAATTTGACCGAGCATTTCTCTAACAACCTCCTTGTCATTATCAAATCAATGGCAGAAACTACGACAAGTGGTACTTCCTAGAAAATGGAGCATATCCTATGTATGGTTACATTGTGCAAGAATACAAACCCTCCACAAACAATAGATATAATATCTTTTCAATCAATACCAAGAATCTAAAAGAAAGGACATAGAACGTGCATTTGGTGGTCTAAAAGGTAACTTTGGCATTATATCGAAACCATGTCGTTATTATAAAAAAGCGGACATGAAGGCAATTATGAGGGGGTGCTTGATAATGCACAATATGTGTGTTGAGATGGAATATCTCAATGAGGAGTGGGAGAGGATCACGGGAGATGAACTTTAACCGCCATTTCAAGGAAACATAAGACTAGCTCCTCATGTATTGTACAACCATGCGCGTTGGGCGGAACTTCTCTTGGAACTCACTACACACATTTGGCAATGACATGGAGAAGGTTTTAGAGATGGTGATATCCCAAACATGGTGATGGATGATTCCTTTCCGGAAGTTCATGAGGGTACAACCGACATGGATACCGATGAAGATCAGTATGACAATGAAGGATATTGAGCATTTTATGAGAATAGAGAGTAAATTTCATATTCACCACTTTATTTAACTGTAATACTTCTTTTTTCATTCAAGCACGTTTTCATTAAGTAGACATTTTAATTAGTTCTTGTAATAACTCCATAATACTCTTTTTTTCATTTAAGTACCTTTACAATTACATTACATATTTAACTACAACTTTTTAATATTTCTTCATGCATATACTTCAAATCATCTTCGAGCTCCACCAAATATCTCCAAAGTGGTGGTATGAATGAATGACATTCCTTGATCCACTTGGTATAAAACCATAACATTTTCACGATTACCATTTGATGCACTTAATGAAGCTACAAAATCTTGCAATAACCTTGATGCATGCTAACCGACATTGTAGGCTTCCTCGGCTTCTTCTATTAGCATTACCATTGATTCTCACAAATTCTTCAAGAACTTGTTCCCAAAAATTGTTGCGTGTTTGAGCCATTTCTAAAGGATTTGTGTCGCGAGTTTTGCAAAAACTTCTCACCAAGTCATTGTCTTGGGAAATTGAGAATCCAACCAATCCAGTCATGGTTGAATTGATATTTTAGGAGAAGAAGAAAAGAATGAAACTTCACAAGTTTGGGGTGGGGATATTGAGTTTATGTGTTGAGTTTAAATAGAGGCAGAAAAAATGACCTGATTTTAATAGCCGTTAGCCAAGTGCTGAACCAAACAACGCTTAACAGCCGTAAGATGAGAAAATAACCGTTATTTTCAACAGCACGAAATGTTGCACTGTACCATTCCGCGCTGGAGAGTTGAACCATTCAACGCTGGATGATTTTAGCCATCCGATCAAAAATGACCGTTAAATCTCAACGGTTCTGATTTACTGGACGTTTGTGGAAAAACGGGGTCTAACAACACCACCCAATATTTCGCTTAGCAATCTGTATGGACTAACTCCGAATTACTTTCTAGAGAATCAACTAGACAGTCAGACTCAATCTAGGTAAAAGTATCTCAAGGAGTTAATATCTCTCTCTTGTTTTGATTTACTCAAGCTAATAGAAATCAGCAAGTCCTAATCAAACACAAGGAATAACTTGGACGATACCAAAGACCAATATCCAAGGATCAAACAATGACAATCAAACAACCAAAGGTTGGATTATACAAATTGATGATCTACACGCACAACCTGTATTATTTCAATTATAAAGATAAACAATATAATGCAGAAACTGAAATAACACAGACACCAGAAATTTTGTTAAAGAGGAAACAACAAATGCAGAAAAACCCCGGGACATAGTCCACATTGAATACACACTGTATTAAGACGCTACAGACACTAGCCTACTCCAAGATAACTTCGGACTGGACTATAGTTGAACCCCAATCAGTCTCCCACTGATCCAAGGTACAATTGTACTCCCTACGCCTCTGATCCCAGCAGGATACTGCGCACTTGATTCCCTTAGCTGATCTCACCCACAACTAAGAGTTGCTACGACCCAAAATCGCAGGCTTTAACAATAAACAAATCTTTCTCACAGAGACAAGTCTATCAAAGGATCAATCTGTCTCCCACATAAAAACCCTAAAGTTTTTTTTCCGTCTTTTGATAATAATCAAGTTGAACAAGAACCAATTGATAATCCGGTCTTATATTCCCGAAGAACAGCCTAGATTAATCAATCACCTCACAACAATCTTAATCGTATGGTAGCGAAACAAAATGTCGTGTAATCACAAACAATGAAACGAAGGTGTTTGTGATTTCTTTTATATCTTTCCTATTGGATAAATCAAACAATCTCTAGACAATCAATATGATTGTACTATTACGATAGAAGATGCAAGCTCAGATCACACAACTACGATAAAAGTACTATCGGTCTGGCTTCACAATCCCAATCAAGTCTTCAAGTCGTTAACCTGGTTTTAGAAGAAGAAAACCAAAGGTTAAAGGAGAATCGACTCTAGCACGCAAACTAGTAGTACACGTAAGGGATTAGTTTTGTAGAGTTGCTAGATGTCCCCTTATATAGTCTTTCAAATCAGGGTTTTGCCTTAGTTACAAAGCAATCAATATCCACCGTTAGATGAATACTTGATTTAGATTCAAGCTAATATTTCTCAACCGTTAGATCGAAAACTTAGCTTGTCATACACAAATGACTGTTCGCTTCTAGGTTTGTTAACCGCACCCAAACGTGTACATTGTTGGTTCAACAATAGTTTAACCAAAAAGGTTAACCATAAGAGCATTTCATACCAATCATGTTCTTCTTCACCATAACTAGTTCAAATGACTCAAATGAACTAGTTAAGAGAGTTTCAATTGCAAGGAAATTTTATGTAACTACACAAGACACAATTGAAGCAAAGATGATTTGATGTAACCTTCTCAAGTTCGCAGACTAGGTTCGCGTACTGAAGACACCGGACAGAGTTTACAAACTCCAACAGAAATCCTCGGGTTTGAGAACTTCGCCGGCTCGCGGACTGGGTTCGCGGACTTGGCTCACGCAAGTAGTTTGTTAACTCCAGCAGAAATTCTCGGGTTTGAGAACTTCGGCAGTTTGCGGACTGAGTTCGCGGACTTGGAACTTGCCATACTTCCGGTTCGCTTGATCAACAAAGTTCGAGAACTTCGGTTCAAGGAATACATTGGTTATGTAATCTAAACTCTCATTCCAATCATTGAAACGTTCTTAGAGGACGTTAAATAGTTGTTACACCATTTCTCGTCAAAGAAATTTTCAAAGTGATTGAAACATTCATGACTTTCGTCACTAAGTAAAGGTAAACTTGGTCGAAGCGAAAAGCTTACCAACACATATTTCGAGATATAGATAGGCGAGGTATACTCGGATCGAAATACCAAATGTGTATGATCTAGTTTATATATATAGCATACGAATTTTGTCTCAAAGAGTAGGAGATAGAATAGACAGACTTTTGAGTGACAGATAAGTTCAAGTCTCCACATACCTTTTTGTCGAGAAGTTCCACCGGTTCCTTGAGTAGTCCTTCTACTTGTATGATGAATCTCCATGAAGTCCTTGAGCTCAACTAGACTTACTATCCTAGTCCGATACATAGCTATAAGAGACTAGAAATCAAGACTTATAGTTTTGATAACTAACATTGACAAACATGCTTGACATAGCAACGCATTCGAGTTTGACCGAGCAGTGCTCTAACAATCTCCCCCTTTGTCAATTTTAGTGACAAAACTATCAATACACATGGAATACAAAAAAGATAATGAAACTTTAGTAGATCTTATTCCACTTGTCTAATCTTCAACATTCCTCGAAATCTTCGTCACTTCCAAGTACTCCAATGATCCCAAAGGTTGTAAGTTTAGCACCATCGTTGTTGAAGATCCGTAGCTATAACAATGAGAAAGCATCGGTCTCGATCATTGTTATACAGTGTCATAGTATTATTACATAGTGTTGTAGATGGTGGATTTTTGAAAAAGGGTAAAATTGTAAAACTATACTCCAAACTCGACAACCGGATGAGTGTTGAGCTCATGTTTCTCATTAAAGCATGAAAGCTCATGTCATAAATCTCTGACTCAGAAGGCTGTCTCTCAGAGTACGTGTAGATGTGTAGTCTCTCAGCTGAGGCCACGACACATCTCATGAATACTGAGCAATTTCAGTAATTACTCCGGATCCGGCAATCAGATGAGTATCGAGACTCATGTCTCTGTGCATGAAATCTCATGCCACCTCTGATGGAGAAAGTTTCTCAGAGAAGATGAAGATGTGCAGTCTCTCAGCTAAGGCCACGACACATCTCATACTGTATATAATCGAAAGACTGGGCGGCTTCTAGACAGCATGTCTGCTAGTATAGAGCGACAACGTCTTCGGGATGTAACCAGATTTTCCCCGACTATGCAAGAGGAATATGACGCTCCAGCAAGTTCATATTTCTCAACCCTCAGATAATTAATCCTCCTAGACATGAATCCCTTCTAGTATAAAGCCAGCAATTAATTATCTTAAATCGTCTGAATATCCAGCAATATTCTACGAGCCATCGTCTGAATATCCAGCAATACTCTACGAGTCGTCAATTAATCGCCTGAATATTCAGCAATATTCTACGATTCCTCGTTATATTTCGTTACTTTAATCTGTGGTGCTTCCCAGATGAATTCCACAGGTTAGTAATAAATCAACGAAACAGGCATCTGGGCATCGAATAAGCCCTGAAAAAATGGTGCAAGTGTAATTAGCAGATAATACACAGACCAGCATTCTGAATGCACGAACGAGCATTTTAAAAATACGAACGAACGAGGAACCTATGCAAAATAGGAATGGAAAATAATAATAATAAAATATTAAACAAAAGCGCCAGGGGACTAGGCTCACCAGCCGGCCAGTCATGCCGTGACTAGTCCCGCACCCAATTTTATATTTTACCATATTTTACTATTTTCACTATCTCATGAAAATCCTCTCGTTCGAGCAAATTTCTTTTATTTCAAAGAAATTATCTAAATCACATGATTTTATCAAAAAATAATAAAATTAGGGAAAGGTGTCGCGGGACCGAGCACCAGCCGACCATGTCTTGGCTGTGGCCGGTCCCACACCTCACGTCTCCATTATTTTATTATTTCTCTTAAATTATGAAAATTTCTTGATTTTATGAATTTTACCTAAAATCATGAAAATTACCTAATTTCATGTATTTTCTCTAAAATCATGAAAAATATTAAAAAATTAGGAAAACTTGTGGGACCGGGCTCTAGCCGGCCGACCATGCCCTAGCCGGTCCCACACGCCCATTATTTTATTATTATTTGGTGTTTTGTATCCTGATTTCATGTAAACTCCCTGATTTCAACAAAATATCTTGGTTTTCAACAAATCCCTTTGATTTTATGAAAATTATCTAAAATCATCAAAATTACATAAAATTGGGAAGAGTGCCTTGGGATCCGCGCCCATTGGCCGGCCGGCCATGCCACGGCTATTGCCGGTCCCACACTCCCATTCCCTATTTTATATTTTAATTTATGTCTCTCATCTCATGGAAGTTCCCTAATTTCGCCAAACTCTCCAGTTTCATGGAATTTCCCTTAAATCAGAGAAAAATACATAAAATCACATAAAACTGGGAAAAGCATGTAGGACCGCGTGTCAGCCGGCCGGCCATGCCCTAGCCGTGGCCGGTCCCACACCTTGTGATTCCTTATTTATTTATTATTTTCATCATCTCATGTATTTTTCCCAGTTTCAGCAAAACCATGGATTTTTCATATTTTCTCCAAATGTTGCTCAAACGTGCACCAGAAAATATCAAAATTCTCAGGACTGAAGCATGGACATCATGGTGACACGGGCACATCCCCTTGACTGACCAAGGGTGAACCTGAGGCTTGCAAACATCTGGTCCCGCATGTTTTAATGATTTTAACCTAATTTGCTCAGTTGCTCATATTAGGTTCGAACTCTTTCAAACAATTGGAAGTTCAGTCAAACGACCACCAAGAGCCGGTCTCATGACCTCTTGGTCGGTCCCTCATATTTTCGACATCAGGTTTTATGATTTTTCGCTCACAGGAGCATTATTTCAGTAAATGATTAAATCAACATTTGATCATTCTTTCACCAACTGGTCCTCAAGAGACTTTGGTATTTTTGCTCATTTGAGCATTGGGGCGTTATATGGTGAACCCATCATTCCATGTAGCCGGTCCTATGTGATTTGAAGTAAATCATCATCTCGGTAAAATTAGGGTTTTGAATCCAGAACTCTGCAGAAACGTGATTCTGAGCAGATTCGAACACTCTTGATAATTTTATGTTGATTCCATGATTAACATTCGTATTTATTTTGCTCGACTCAGCAGTCAGTAACTTAAATTAATATTTTATTTGGTCCAGCTACCAACAATTCTTCAAAAGAACAATATTTGTTCAAACTAGCAATATTTTCTCAATTAGCAATATTCGCTCGAACCGGCAATATTTGCTCAAACCAAAGAATATTGGTTCAACTATCAATATTCAACAATTTAACAACACAGTTTTGCTCGTCTTAGGTTATAATGGTACCTCGTCTCAGAAGACATACATTTAATTCATGAGTTTCGGAACATTTGCTAATCATGTTCAACTCAGCAATACATGGACTCATCATCCCACAAAGTCAGCAACTGACTCCACGAGATTTCAATCGTGTCACATGGGGGGATATTAACTAGGGTTTTGGTCTGGTGGTCTACGGCACGTGTGTTCACCCACGAAGAGAATGTGAGAAAGTCGTGCAATCAGTTGGAAGAGTCAGCAAAGTAGTGGGTGGAAAGTTAACCAAGTCCTCCGCACGATGAGTAACTGGTTTAACATGATTTCCCACTTCCCCACTCCCTGATTCCAGTAACTGTCACACTTCATTGGATCATGGTGTTTTCAACTACGGCATTATAAAATGTCTCTGAATCCTGATTGAAAACACAGAGGTTTTCGAACAATCGAACAACATTCGCCAAACGAGCAATTTCTCATCAAAGTTCATACAGACAATCTTTCGTCTACACGAACTCACAGAAATTACTCTCAATTGAGCAAAATTCAATCTTCAGAGCATTTTCACGCTGAATTACAACACACCTACAATCTCAGATCACCATTGATCTCACGCATTTCTCAGCTTCCCTCCTACAGATCAACCCATCCTCTCTTGTGACCGAATTGACTCTGGAACGGACCATTGTTCTTGGTTTAGGCCGGGGTCTTACAGATTGATCTCTCGAACTTAAAGCACTCCCTTCTTGCAGTGCATCTGTGTGAGGTTCAACATTTGCTCGGTTCAAGGAGTCTCCACACGGTCGACTCTTCAATTCCGTAAAAACCAGCAAATCGTTTTTCCCCATTCACAGATTGGCGACCACAGTGGGAGATTAATCTCTCGGTTGCAATCTCATTTTCACAAGATGGTTGGTCTTAGGACTAATTCAACTGATCCAGACCCAATCCAGAATCTTTCAAATGGCAGGATTCCTCATGTTACACCTGACGACAGAAGGCAGAGGAACCCCGACTCTGGCAGAGCTATCTCAAATTCTGGAAGTCCACACCAGGAACATGGATCTGATGAAGAACACGATAGATCACATACTCGATTTTCTCATCAAGCTGACATCTGAGTTGGGCGGCGTCTCTGCTTCGGAAGTCCCAACACTGGGACTGGTTCAACACCTGACCCTCAATCAACAGTTTCACTACTTATGAAAAGCCGGTGATCAAGAGGTTGCACATTGATTGAAAATTTGTGTGAACTTTTACACTTTTCCAGGGAACAGCGTACGGACACGTTTGCCACACTCAACCAGATATCATCTGACGTACAAATAACTTTACCAACCCCAGCAGTTGAAGAAGTATCCCTAGTATCTGAACATTCAATTGAAAACATCACTTTTGGAGAGGAAGATCGCATCGCAGACGAAGGGCATAATCACGCGTTGTATGTGACTGGCTTCATCAAAGGCACCGAATTTAGAAGGGTTCTTGTCGACACCGGTGCTTCCAGCAATATTGTCACTATGAAGACTCTTAGAATGGCCAGATTCCCACGAGGTAAAATCATTCGCCATCCCAGACAGGATTTCAAGGAAGCCAAAGCCACACATATGGATACGCGTACATAGATTTGAGGGTAGGACCAATTCAATCAAAGGTGATATTCCATGTGATCGAGCAAGAGCCTGACTACCACCTGATACTTGGGCGACCTTGGCTCCATGACAAACAAGGTGGTTCCATCAACCTACCATCAATGCATGAAGGCCTTACTCAATAAGAAGATCGTCCGCATAGCTGCTTCATTATATCCTTATGCTCTGTCTTACGATGCTGAATTCATCGAATCCCAGAGCGCCCTTGAACCTCCTAAGAAAATCTATACTACTCCACTTCCAAGTTTGAAGGATACTGAGGCATCCGCATCATCACCATCTTCGGAAACGGAACCAGTCGAATCGCCTGCTACATCGTTCAAACGCCAAAAAGAAAACTACGATCTCAGGATCCAATTTTATGACCACTCATGACGCAGAAGGAAGGGTCATTTACCGGCGACGCAAAGATTAGCAATTAATAGGGGAGATTGATCAAGAGTCTCCCCGCACTGGTGAATCGTGTCAGAATGAACAACTACCCGAGGATGAAGTTCAGGAAGCTCCACAACAGTTGCAAGATGGAAATTCTACCACTGATGATCTTGAGACGGTTAACATCGGCACAGAGGAAGATCCAAGACCGATCTTGGTCAGTTCTGCGCTATCACCGGAAGAGCGTGCAGGTCTGGTAGAGCTACTGAAGGAGTATCGGGATATATTTGCTTGGACGTATGAAGAAATGCCTGGCCTGGATGACAAACTGGTCACTCACCGTCTACATATCATTCCCGGCTCCAAGGCTGTCAAACAACCACCCAGGCAGTTCAGGCATGAGGTCGAGGAGCAAATCAAGGCCGAAATTCAAAAATTGCTGGTAGCAGGATTTATCAAGCCTATTCAGCATCCAACCTGGCTGGCTAATGTCGTCCCAGTTAAGAAGAAAAATGGCCAAATCAGATGTTGTGTAGATTTCAGAAACCTAAATAAATGCTGCCCGAAGGATGACTTTCCTTTACCCAACATTGATATGCTCGTTGATGCGACCAGCGGCCACGGTATGTTCTCATTCATGGATGGTTACAGTGGGTACAACCAAATCAAAATGTTCGAACATGATGCCCAAGACCGCGTTTCGCACTCCCATTGGGAATTTTCATTACACTGTGATGCCCTTTGGGTTGAAGAATGCTGGCGCCACCTACCAACGAGCCATGACAGCAATATTTCATGATATGATGCACAAGCAAGTAGAATTATGTTGACGATGTCGTGGTGAAATCGAAAGCTCGAACATCCCATCTAGAAGTTCTGAGACAAGTCTTTGAAAGATGCAGAGAATACAAGTTGAAGATGAATCCTCTAAAATGCGCTTTTGGAGTTTCTTCTGGAAAGTTTCTGGGATTCTTGGTCACTGCCGAAGGGATCAAAGTCGATCCGGACAAAGCGAAATCCATCTCCACCATGCCTCCTCCACGCACTGTGAAGGAACTGCAGAGCTTCATGGGTAAGGTGAATTACATCAGACGCTTCATACCAGGATTGGCTCAACTTATTGCTTCGTTCACCCCTCTGCTGAAGAAGGGAGCGAGTTTCACGTGGACGGATGTTCAGCAGGAAGCATTTCAGAAAATACAACATACTTTTATCACCTGCAGTCATGAGGTCTCCAGTGCAGGGTCGACCGTTGATATTATACACAGCCTCCAGTGATGTTGCTATTGGAGCACTACTGGCTCAAGAAGACGAAGAAGGCGTCGAGCATCCAATTTACTATTTCAGCCGAACCATGAAGGATGCTCAACTCAGATACCCGAAAGCTGAAAGAGCATGCCTGGCGTTAGCTCATGCAATGCAAAGATTCAGGCATTATTTACTATCCAACAGAGTTGTGCTTGTATCCAAAGCTGATCCCATAAAGTTTTTACTCTCAAAGCCCGCTCTGATAGGAAGACCTGGAAAGTGGCTGCTTCAGATGTCGGAATTCGACATAGTATGTGTTTCCCCCAAAGCAATCAAAGGTCAAGCAGTAGCAGATTTACTAGCAGCGTTCCCAGGAGAAGATTCCGCGACATTACCAGATGATGTACCAGGAGAACTTCCAGGAATCTCAGTCGTTAAAGAAGAAACATGGTTGTTGTACTTTGATGGATCCGCCACTCCTAGTAATGATACTGGAGGAGCGGGCATAGTCTTGGTCTCGCCATCAGGAGAGGTATTCTCACACTCATTCAAGCTGGATTTCCACTGTACAAATAATTCAGCAGAGTATGAGGCCTTCTTGCTAGGATTATCCTTAGCTAAACAAGCAGGAGAATGCATCTGGAGATCAGAGGAGATTCAAAACTACTAGTCAATCAAATGAATGGGGTGTACTCTCTCAAAGAGATAACACTTGCTCCATTCAGGGCTGAAGCACAGCGACTCCTGACTCATTTCGCCGACGCGACCATCACCCATACTGGCCGAACCAACAATAGGCATGCTGATTGCTTAGCAACTCTTGCCTCCAAGTTGCAATTCGAAGGATCAGAGAAATCCATCATAGTGCAAAGACGAGTTGTCATCCACGTGGCTTAATCAAACTGAAGAAGCTCAAGCAAATGACTGGAGAGCACCTATCATTCATGAACTGAGCAGCTCCATTACAGAAGGGACGATCAGCCTTAAAGAACTGAAGAACTTCTTCTTGCTTCATGGAGCCTTATACCATCGTAACCCGGATGCCTCTCTATCACGATGCCTGGGTGATGAAGAAGCGAAAGAAAAACTCGAAAGTGTGCATCAAGAAGTGTGCGGACAGACGCTGGTGATAACACTTTATAGAAGACTCCAGAGACTCGGGTACTATTGGCCTTCCATGGAAGCACAGTCGAGGACTTTGCAGGGAGCTTGTCCTAATTGTCAGACACCTCCTCATCATTTGGAGGTGCTAACACTCCTTCACACCGCGGACTGGAGGCACCTTACATCGAATATCTTCGAGACAACAAATCGCCACCAGAAAAGAAAGATGCAATCAAACTCATACAGAGAGCTAAGAGATTTGTTTTTCTTGGAATCTTATACCGCAAAAGCTTTGGAGGAGACTTGTTGAGATGCCTAGCCGAAGATGAAATCCTGACAGTCCTGAAAGAAACTCATGAAGGAGAACATCAGGGGAAAAAGAAGTTGTTTCTCCAAATCCACGAGAAATACTACTGGCGACTATGGAAGATGATGCAGCCGCATACGTTCAGAAGTGCCATAAATGCCAGATTCACGGTAATCTCATTCATACCCCTTGTCTTCCATTACACTCTGTGAATAGTCCATGGCCTTTCTATAGCTGGGGACTTGATATCATCGGGAAGATCAATCCAGCATCCTCAAAAAGCAGCATGAATACATCATCACAGCTACTGAGTATTTCACTAAGTGGGTCGAAGCAATCCCGCTCAGAGGTACCACAGGGGTAACTATTGCAGCCTTCATCAAGGAGCATATTATATGTAGATTCGGCGTCCCTAAACATATCATCACAGATAATGGGACTCCTTTCGCCAATCAAGATGTCGAGAAATTACTCAAGGAGTACGGGATTAAACAGATCTTCTCCACACCATACTACCCCCAAGGAAACGGCCAAGCGGAGAGTACCAACAAAACTTTGATCCGGATTATCAGTCGAACAATTCATGACAATCCACGATCGTGGCATGAGCAACTTCCCATGGCTTTGTGGGCTTACAGAACTGCACCAAGGAGCTCAATTGGGACGTCACCGTATTCGCTCGTCTATGGGGCTGATGCTATACTCCCAGCCGAGATAAAAATTCCTTCAGCAAGGATTGCAGCGGCTAGCGGAATACAATGGGATGAAGCTGAAGTGTCCAAGTCAAGAGTTTCTGAACTAGACATGCTTGAATCAAGGAGAGCTAAAGTAGAAAAGTACGTGGAGGCTTATAAACAGAGGGTATCCAGGGCTTACAACAAAATGGTAAAACCCCGAACTTTTCAAGTAGGAGATTTGGTATTAAAGACAGCAAAGCACATTCAACAAGACATGTCTGCTCCCAAATTCTCTCCGAAATGGGAAGGGCCGTATGTTATCATCAAAGCGGTGTCTAGTGGATACTACAAAATTTTAGCACTCAGTGGAGGAAAGGAAGGAAATATTATCAACGACAAATGGCTCAAAGCCTATTACGCTTGATCAACAACAGATAATTAACCTTTATTTCAAATACATCTCAAATGTAATTTATTTCCTTCAAAGAGCATGCAAGATGCTCATTCGTTCATCAAATATTCATCAATTGAACAAAAACTCCTCATGCTATCAGATTATTCTACCTTGTCAGAAACCTACATTACAACTCTCCTGAATATTCACTCAGAGCAAACCATCCAGCAATGGATAATCCCTATAGGAAACCCTGTCGAGTTTCTTCTGGAAGATCCTAGTCTTTGCCTTCAAATCCTCAACCGCCTTCTCAACCCTCGCTGACTCCAAAGCCAGTATCTTTTCCTCCTCCAGTAAAGCAGTGGTCATGGAAATCGCATCAGCAGCCTCCGCCGCCTTATGGATCTTAATTATCTCAAGACGACGGCGAAGCCAGCTCACATTGAATCGCAATATCTCACAATTGGAAATCATCTCATCCCACTTGTGCAGTTCCTGATTCTTGACGTCTCGCAGGTGCATTTGGTTCATTTCTTCAATGATCGGTAGCAGCCCTGCAACTGTAGTCAAGAGAGTGGGTAGAAAACCTTTCCACACTTCCGTAGTAGCAATATGCCCATACTTTTTCCAGATCTTGGTATACAGAGGTGCATGGCACTTGGGAATGACAAATCCACCAACCATCTCATTGTCTGGGAAAGTGTTAACCAATGGAGCTTCAAACGAGAGTCCAGCTGTCGGGTATTCACAGGCGTGAACACTGTCTTCTGTCTCCACGGATTCTGCAGAATCTTCACATGCTCGATTGCCACTGTCTTCAACCTCGACCACAGTCACGGACTTTCCACTCCTTCTCCTTCTAGCATCAACAACGACACGAACATCCTCCTGTGATGAACGGGAAGTGTTTAATTTCGCCTGAATTAGACATGGTAAAATTTCAAGGATTATAAGATTGCTTACAGATGATCCAGTCTCAGCAGGAGCCGACCTATACCGGGCAGGAGTTCTAGCAGTCCGCTTGGGCCTTGAATTGTGAGAAGAAAGATTCTTCTGGTTATCCTGCAACAAATCATCTTCTACGATCAGTAACCTCAACTGAACGAGATGGAAAAGATGTGCAACTTACCAAGATGGGCGCTTCTACTCCATGTTTCGACTGAAGTCCGTTTTGAGAAGAAGTATTATCAGCAGACATGATATGAGAGGTATGATGATCGAAATTTCTTCTGTGATGAAACTAACTTAGGAATGGAGGAAATATTGGCGCAAGTGATAAACCCTAAATCTACAAATATATACAAGATACGGCAGGCACTTATCTCCGATTCAGTTACGAGTTTTACTGAAACCCTAAGTCTTGAACAAGGTCAAACTGGAGATGCGGAAGTAAAAGTGCACTGGGGACTGACCAAGGTTAATTGTGATCGGCAAGTCACACGGCCCCATGTACTATACAGCTTATGTTTGGATATTTTCATAAGATGAAGAACCACAAGGGTTAAGGGAGATTACAATGAGTTCGGCATGAAGAGTGGCTCGGTTTGCTTAATTCAATCAAGAAGAACTTGCATTAATAAAATCTCTCGTTCAAAAGGAAGACCTAAATACTTCAATAAAGTTGTTCGAATGAAGACATCTACTACGAAGATTGAGAGTATTCAAATACTAAAAAAGAAAAAAGAGATCGAAAGTAAAGCTACTCGTCAGATCCATCTGAGTTGTCAGATTCGTCATCACTGTCTTTCTCAGAGTTTTCATCACTATCCTTCTCGGAATCCTCTTCTTCGGAATCACTGTCATGACTATTGGTGACGTCTGGATGAGCATAAACATCATCTGAATCTGAATCTTCTTCCGCTTCAGCTGCAATGTTCATGGGACTTTCGAATTCTGGCACACTGATCAGGCAAACCCCAGGCGGTTTCTTCTTCGGAAGCATCAGCATCAGAATCAGAGGGTACCCCGTCCAAGAATTGGCGTTTTTCCTCACTCTCTGTATTTTGCGCCGGATTCGATCCTTTGTGCGCTGACGAGCATCTTTCTCATCGTCTTCGGCTTTTCTTTTCATGAGTTCGGCGAAAGTAACTCTCCGCTCATTCGAGGGTACGCTGGGCTTTGCTCCCTCATCGCGAATTACCTTGGCTCTCGACTTAGCTATGGGAGCTTTGGGATCTTCGTCAGAACCGGAGGAATAACTACGACTGCTGGAAGCCGGCATTTTCTGAAACCAGGAGCATGGAGTTATCGACATGCAGATAAATTCATCCACAAAATGGTAATTCTTGAATCTTACCTCTTTCAATTTCACTAACAATAGTGGTTGCAATACAAGAGTTAACACACGAAATCAATTCGTTCCTTGAAATCTGCAATAACGAACAACGCTTCATTAGTGCATAAAAAATGATTTTCTCATAAAATCATATACATAATTTTCATAATGTGAACATTCACACAACTGAACTATGATATTTACAATAAGACATGACTTCATCACAAATAAGTTGTATAGTTTAAGGTTACTCAAAACCCATGTCTTGATTTTACAAAACAATAATTAATGCAATTTGTTCATATAAATTTTCAGAATTTATCTAATAAGAACAAATCCATGTGAATAAAATATCATCATGTTTCACATAAAATATGTCACGGCTACATATATATATAATCTATTTTCCTTCGTATTAGCGTTTTATTAAAAACGAAGGTTTATGCTAGTTTGTGAAAGCTCACACCCATTGTGATAAAATACAAATTCTCATGAAAGCTCATAAACAAAGTTTTATCACTGGACATAAGTTTACATACATAAAATATATATGTATATGTTCCTCGAATAAACATTATCCTTTAAAACGGAGTTTATTTCGGTTTTGTGAAAGCTCACATCTATTAAGGTAAAATCTTGGTTCACATGAAAGCTCATACACTAAGTTTTATCACTGGACCTAAGTCCACATATATAAAAAAAATCTCTCATAAATCAGGGATTTTTATTAGTTTTCAAAACTAACGATCGAACATACGTTTGATAAAACAAGGATTTTCTACAAAACCCACATCAACATATACACATGTATAGGATTTTGATATGGTGAAAGCATGAAACACTCATGGAATCATCAAACATCTAAAAAAAAAATTGGACGCACCTGGTCGGCGCTGTCCGGAAGTTGGCCGGACGGTGACGCTCCGGCGAAAACCCTTCCTGCTCCTGTCAAGCTCGGACGTGAAGGTGATGAAGAGGATGGTGGTCGTGGGAAGGGGAATAAAAAAAAAGAGAATTAATCCCTTTTATACCTAATTTTATTTCCAAAACCTAATTCCATAAGGATTTCCCTTTGGGGCCCGACCCGTGAATCCTAAACCAACCAAGGTTCCAACATCGAACCAGCGGTACTACACGGTTTTATGTTCACTGGATGACGCTCTATTATGCCACAGAGGTTTCCGATCAAACCATGGTTTGCTCATTCAGTCGAAATCCGGTAATATCTTATCTTATGACTAAGTTCAATTACTTATTTTTATTTATACCTGGAAAATCACCATTAAATGCTGACTGAGGAACATGACTGTTCCTCACTAAGCAGGGGACTTAATGTAGATGGTGGATTTTCGACAAAGGGCAAAATTGTAAAACTATACTCCAAATTCGGCAACCGGATGAGTATTGAGACTCATGTCTCTCATTAAAGCATGAAAGCTCATGTCATAAATCTCTGACTGAGAAGGATGTCTCTCAGAGTACGTATAGATGTGTAGTCTCTCAGCTGAGGCCACGACACATCTCATGAATACTGAGCAATTTCAGTAATTACTCCGGATCCGGCAATCAGATGAGTATCGAGACTCATGTCTCTGTGCATGAAATCTCAGAGATGGAGAAATTCTCTCAGAGAAGATGAAGATGTGCAGTCTCTCAGCTGAGGCCACGTCACATCTCATACTGTATAGAATCGAAAGATTGGGCGGCTCCTAGACAGTATGTCTGTTAGTATAGAGCAACAATGTCTTCTGGATGTAACCAGATTTTCCCCGACTATGCAAGAGGAATATGACGCTCCAGCAAGTTCATATTGCTCAACCCTCAGATAATTAATGCTCCTAGACAGGAAGCTCTTCTAGTATAAAGCCAACAATTAATTATCTTAAATCGTCTGCATATCCAGCAATATTCTATGAGCCATCATCTGAATATCCAGCAATATTCTACGAGTCGTCAAATTAATCGCCTGAATATTCAGCAATATTCTACGATTCCTCGTTATATTTCGTTACTTCAATCTGTGGTTCTTCCCAGCAGAATTCCACAGGTTAGTAATAAATATTCAATGAAACAGGCATCTGGGCATCGAATAAGCCCTGACAAAATGGTGCAAGTATAATTAGTAGATAATACACAGACCAGCATTCTGAATGCACGAACGAGCATTTTAAAAATACGAACGAACGAGAAACCTATGCAAAATAGGAAGGGAAAATAATAATAATAAAATATTAAAAAAAAGCGCCAGGGGACTAGGCTCACCAGCCGTCCAGTCATGCCGTGACTAGTCCCGCGCCCAATTTTATATTTTTCCATATTTTTACTATTTTCACGATCTTAAGAAAATCCTCTCGTTCAAGCAAATTTCCTTTATTTCAAAGAAATTATCTAAATCACATGATTTTATCAAAAAATAATAAAATTATGGAAAGGTGTCGCGAGACTGAGCACCAGCCGGCCATGTCTTGGTCGTGGCCGGTCCCACACCTCACGTCTCCACTATTTTATTATTTCTCTCAAATTATGAAAATTTCTTGATTTTATGAATTTTCCCTAAAATCATGAAAATTACCTAATTTCATGTATTTTTATCTAAATCACATGATTTTATCAAAAATAATTAAATTAGGGAAAGGTGTCGCGGGACCGCCGGCCGGCCGGTCCCACATCTCACGTCTCATTATTTTATTATTCCTTCTCAAATTATGAAAATTCCTTGATTTTATGAATTTTCCCTAAAATTACCTAATTTCATGTATTTTCTCTAAAATCATGGAAAATATTAAAAAATTAGGAAAACTTGTGGGACCGGGCTCTAGCCGGTCCCACACGCTCATTATTTTATTATTATTTGGTGTTTTGTTTCCTGATTTCATGTAAACTCCCTGATTTCAACAAAATATCTTGGTTTTCAACAAATCCCTTTGATTTTATGAAAATTATCTAAAATCATCAAAATTACATAAAATTGGGAAGAGTGCCCTGGGACCCGCACCCATTGGCCGGCCGGTCCCACACTCCCATTCCCTATTTTATATTTTAATTTATGTCTCTCATCTCATGGAAGTTCCCTAATTTCACCAAACTCTCCAGTTTCATGGAATTTCCCTTAAATAAGAGAAAAATACATAAAATCACATAAAACTGGGAAAAACATGTGGGACCGCGTGTCAGCCGACCGGCCATGCCCTAGACGTAGCCGGTCCCACACCTTGTGATTCCTTGTTTATTTATTATTTTCATCATCTCATGTATTTTTCCCAGTTTCAGCAAAACCATGGATTTTTCATATTTTCTCCAAATGTTGCTCAAACGTGCACCAGAAAATATCAAAATTCTCAGGACTGAAGCACGGACATCATGGTGACACGGGCACATCCCCTTAACCGACCAAGGGTGAACCTGAGGCTTGCAAACAGCTGATCCCGCATGTTTTAATGATTTTAACCTAATTTGCTCAGTTGCTCATATTAGGTTCGAACTCTTTCCAAACAATTGGAAGTTCACTCAAAGGACCATCTACTGGTCCCACGACCACCAAGAGCCGGTCTCATGACCTCTTGGTCGGTCCCTCATATTTTCGACATCAGGTTTTATGATTTGTCGTTCACACGAGCATTATTTCAATAAATGATTAAATCAACATTTAATCATTCTTTCACCAACTGGTCCTCAAGAGACTTTGGTATTTTTGCTCATTCGAGCATTTGGGCGTTATATGGTGAACCCGTCATCCCATGTAGCCGGTCCTATGTGATTTGCAGTAAATCATCGTCTCGGTAAAATTAAGGTTTTGAATCCAGAACTCTGCAGAAACGTGATTCTGAGTAGATTCGAACACTCTGATAATTTTATGTTGATTCCATGATTAACATTCGTATTTATTTTGCTCGACTCAGCAGTCAGTAACTTAAATTAATATTTTATTCGGTCCAGCTACTAACAATTCATCAAAAGAACAATATTTGTTCAAACTAGCAATATTTGCTCAATTAGCAATATTCGCTCGAACCGGCAATATTTGCTCAAACCAAAGAATATTGGTTCAACTATCAATATTCAACAATTTAGCAACACATTTTTGCTCGTCTTAGGTTATAATGATACCTCGTCTCAGCAGACATACATTTAATTCATGAGTTTCAGAACATTTGCTAATCATGTTCAACTCAGCAGTACATGGACTCATCGTCCCACAAAGTAAACAACTGACTCCACGAGATTTCAATCGTGTCACATGGGGGGATATTAACTAGGGTTTTGGTCTAGCGGTCTATGGCACGTGTGTTCACCCATGATGAGAATGTGAGCAAGTCGTGCAATCAGTTGGAAGAGTCAGCAAAGTAGTGGGTGGAAAGTTAACCAAGTCCTCCGCACGATGAGTAATTGGTTTAACATGATTTCCCACTTCCCCACTCTCTGATTCCAGCAACTGTCACACTTCATGGGATCATGGTGTTTTCAACTACGGAATTATAAAATGTCTCTGAATCCTGATTGAAAACACAGAGGTTTTCGAACAATCGAACAACATTCGCCAAAACGAGCAATTTCTCATCAAAGTTCATACAAACAATCTTTCGTCTACACGAAATCACAGAAATTACTCTCAATTGAGCAAAATTCAATCTTTCATTGCATTTTCACGTTGAATTCACAACACACCTACAATCTCAGGTCACCATTGATCTCACGCATTTCTCAGCTTCCCTCCTACAGATCAACCCATCCTCTCTTGTGACCGAATTGACTCTGGAACGACCATTGTTCTTTGTTTAGGCCGGGGTCTTACAGATTGATCTCTCGAACTTAAAGCACTCCCTTCTTGCAGTGCGTCTGTGTGAGGTTCAACATTTCGCTCGGTTCAAGGAGTCTCCACACGGTCGACTCTTCAATTCCGTTAAAACCAGCAAATCGTTTTTCCCCACTCACAAGTGTCAAAGCTCAATTGTATCAAAACTTCAACAATAATACTATGGTGATATGTATCACTCCCCCTTAGTCAATACTCCATCTCACATGAAAACCACTCCCCTTACACAATGATCCGAAAACCATATGTATTTGTAGTGTGAACTACATATTAATTCTCCCCCTTTTTGTAAATAAAATTGGCAAAGGTACAAGAACGGGTTCATATGAAATTTCCGTAAGAGACATTTCATGACTGAGAGAAAGAAACATGCATCATCTTATTTATATGCAATCATATAGCCGAAGCTAACAACATTCATCAAGGAGTTTAAAGATACAAGATAACCCCTCTAAAATTCCACAGCCGCACACCCCTCAAGATATGACCATTAAGCACAAGTTCAAAAGAACTCTCCCCCATTTGATGTCATTCCAGAAAGAACAACAACGAGATACCTTAATTTCAAGAGAAAAGAAGGATTTTTATTGGACACCAAAACCATGTGAATGATTTTTATATCCAAAACTCAATCAAATTAATTATAAGTAAACCCATGATTAACTTAATCGGAATACATAATCAAATTAAACACAAAAGTGATCAATTTAATTCATTCTGCTCAACATAAGTAAACTTACGGAGCAACGACTAAGTTAACCATACAAGAGAGTGATTGGCTTAATCGTTCATATACTCAACACAAGAGAGACTTGTGGAGTAATAACTAAATAACCAACAAGATGATTAATTTAATTCTAATATGCTCAACATAAAGTATCTTACGGAACAACCAACAAGGCTAATCAAAAAAATCAACTTTGTTGTATCGTGCTCAACATAAGACACATTACGGAGCCTCACGGTAATACAAAAAGGATGGATCAATGAAGATCAATACCGTGGAATACACAAGGATTCATTCTTTTGCACAAGCATATACAATAGCACTAATCCTTGGATACAAAAGATTTTAACCTATCTTCCGTCAAGGATTTACAATATAGGCTTAACTTTTGTATATGCCAAAAGTATATTCATTCTTAAACCAATAAACGAATACCGATCATGAACGACTTTACTTTTGACAAAATATGGGACAACATAGTTCACGGACGTAAACACCAATATCCCATAACAAATTGCAATATAAAAGATTAAATACTGCAAAGCGTCATCCTCCAAATAGTTTTAGAACTTAAACCAAAAAATCTAAAAACAAGAAGATGAAAAATAATAGCTATGTGTAGTCACAATCATCGTTATTCAAAGCACTAGTTATTCTTCCAACTAAGCAAAAAAGAAGACATACTAGGCAACAAGAGAAAATCAACAAGCTTGAAGGAACACAAACTCCAGTACAATTTCCGAACACGAACTAAGATCATGTGGACGGTTCAGGAACTTCACGAGTCATGGAGTTTTTGATCTTGTGAACGACATCATCCATTGCACCCTTAGAGAGGTGATTCTCTTTGCAAAGATCATTGATGTAAGACTTTATGAGACCAAGGTCAGCAGTAACCTTTTCCAACTCAGTTTTTAATGCATCAAGACTTTTCAGAGTTACAATGAGCTCTTGTTTTTCTTCTCCAAAGTACTTAAGAAAGTCGTGAATAACTTCAACAGAAATCATATCATGCTTTTCAGCATCCTCATGAACATAGGCAAAGTAACATGAAGCATTAAGATGATCTTCATCTACAAGAGTTCTTTTCTTCTTAGATTCGACAACAACTCCTTTGTCAAGGAATCCTCTTGCAAAACCACCATAGAAAGATGAAGAAGAAGACATACTTGATAACCCAGAAACCACTCTAGAATATGCGTACGCGACTTTTGCAACTTAGGGTAAATATTTAAAGGTTTCTTGGTGGAAGGATTTTAAGGTTTAAACAGTTTACTCGTGCCAGAGTAAAGATACCCGAATGAGTATAACACTACACAGAAACATAAAGCCCACACGTAAAACACTTGAGATTAGGGCACAGAAAACTCAAGTTGTACCAAGGACCAAGAAAAAGATAAACTTCCTGATAACGAGAAACGAAAAGTTAGAGCAAAACAAATACTTTAAGTAGAACTGGTCTGCAAGAGTTTATCTATAGACGATAAGAAAATAGTTCCACTCAACAGACCAACCAACCAACCAAAAGTATACCTATTACCACATCTTATTCAAGAGGATTTTTATGAGTAAGCTCTTTAAACCTTGTGATTAATTAGCACAAGTATGAGCAATATGATCCTCAAGAGATTTGTGTTTATGGCCAAGTATCTTTTTCCTTCTGAGACGAGGAAATGATCTCTTGTTATGTGAGAAATTATCATAAAACTCACTGTCATCAAAATATGAGACATAGTTTGAGTTCTTACCAGAGGAACTTAGGTTTGATGAGGAATACAACCTGTTGACGAATTCTTTATACCCTTCAATTATCTTCTTCAGATTATCTCTCATTTCATCAATTTTTCTTTTTTCATCTGAACTTTCTTTCTCAACAGAGAAATCACACGTTCTTCCTTTAGACGATGGTTATTCAGATGTCTGTTTTATTCTCGAGTGTTTGAGGAACTCATTGAACTGACTTTCCTGGTAACATACACAGGGTAAGTACGAAAACCAATTGGTTTAGTCATACGAATGTCAGTTACACCTTTAAGAATCAAATCTAAGGTGTGTTGAAGTTGAACCAAGGAGTTTATTTCAACTTAGAGGTTCCTTTTTGTTTTATCGAACTCTTCGCTTCACTGACAAGACATACTTTCTGATCATCAGAATGATTAGATACTACAACCTTACAAACATCGTTAGAAGATTTCCTCCCTTCATTTGATGTGCATCCTTTTTGATTGATGGTGACTTCAGACACATTCGTTTTACAAGAAGGGGTTTCAGCTTTTGCTTCTGAGCATGAACCATCTTTTGTGTCATAAGTACTTGGTATATTATATTGCTTTGAGCATCCCTGAATAGAGAGTTTACTCAAGTGATGTTCAATTTCCAAGGCATCTTTTCTGAAACTAGATTCAAGAGACGTACATGATGACTGAACATCAGAATTTCCTTTGGATTTGCAATCTCTTATTACACCAAGTAGAACATCGACATGATGTTTTAACCGAATAAATCTATCAGCTTGGATTCTAGCAAGATTTAGAATCAATTGACTCTCTTCAGCTGTTTTCCGTTCAATTGAAGGGTCATCGGAAGAACACATGTCGGTGTTAGTCTGTCTCGTCGGTGTGGAAGGTTTATCTATGTACAAGATAGTAGAACCCTTCTTTTTAGAATTAGACGAGATAAAACTCTTATTTCTGGTAACGCGTTTATTAGAGATAGTACTCTTATCCAGAGAGTCAGATCGCTACAAACACAGACTTGTGAGGTCTCAACGTGTTTGCCTGCTCTGGTACCAATTGAAAAAATGGGGGTCTAACAACACCACCCAATATTTCGCTTAGCAATCTGTATGGACTAACTCCGAAATACTTTCTAGAGAATCAACTAGACAGTCAGACTCAATCTAGGTAAAAGTATCTCAAAGAGTTAATATATCTCTCTTGTTTTGATTTACTCAAGCTAATAGAAATCAGCAAGTCCTAATCAAACACAAGGAATAACTTGGACGGTACCAAAGACCAATATCCAAGGATCAAACAATGACAATCAAACAACCAAATGTTAGATTATACAAATTGATGATCTACACGCACAACCTGTATTATTTCAATTATAAAGATAAACAATATAATGCGGAAACTGAAATAACACAGACACCAGAAATTTTGTTAACGAGGAAACCGCAAATGCAGAAAAACCCCGGGACCTAGTCCAGATTGAATACACACTGTATTAAGCTGCTACAGACATTAGCCTACTCCAAGCTAACTTCAGACTGGACTATAGTTGAATCCCAATCAGTCTCCTACTGATCCAAGGTACAATTGTACTCCCTACGCCTCTGATTCCAGCAGGATACTGCGCACTTGATTCCCTTAGCTGATCTCACCCACAACTAAGAGTTGCTACGACCCAAAATCACAGGCTTTAACAATAAACAAATCTGTCTCACACAGACAAGTCTATCAAAGGATCAATCTGTCTCCCACAGAAAAACCCTAAAGTTTTGTTCCGTCTTTTGATAATAATCAAGGTGAACAGGAACCAATTGATAATCCGGTCTTATATTCCCGAAGAACAGCCTAGATTAATCAATCACCTCACAACAATCTTAATCGTATGGTAGCGAAACAAGATGTCGTGGAATCGCAAACAATGAGACGCATGTGTTTGTGATTACTTTTATATCTTTCCTATCGGAGAAATCAAACAATCTCTAGCCAATCAATATGATTGTACTATTACGATAGAAGATGCAAGATCAGACCACACAACTACGATAAAAGTAGTATCGGTCTGGCTTCACAATCCCAATAAAGTCTTCAAGTCGTTAACCTGGATTTAGAAGAAAAAAACCAAAGGTTAAAGGAGAATCGACTCTAGCACGCAAACTAGTAGTACACGTAAGGTGTGGGGATTAGTTTTGCAGAGTTGCTAGATGTCCCCTTATATAGTCTTTCAAATCAGGGTTTTGCCTTAGTTACAAAGCAATCAATATCCACCGTAGATGAAAACCTGATTTAGATTCAAGCTAATATTTCTCAACCGTTATATCGAAAACTTAGCTTGTCATACAAAAATGACTGTACGCTTCTAGGTTTGTTAACCGCACTCAAACGTGTACATTGTTGGTTCAAAAATAGTCTAACCAAAAAGGTTAACCATAAGAGCATTTCATACCAACCATGTTCTTCTTCACCATAACTAGTTCAAATGACTCAAATGAACTAGTTAAGAGAGTTGTTCAATTGCAAGGAAATCTAATGTAACTACACAAGACACAATTGAACCAAAGATGATTTGATTCACAAGAATCGGTTCATGAAATTTAATAGCCACGGTTTACAAAAGCATTCCTTAGTCTTTTAATATTAAGTTCAGAGATCATCTTAAGATATATAACCTTCTCAAGTTCGCAGACTAGGTTCACGGACTTAAGACACCGGACAGAGTTTACAAACTCCAACAGAAATTCTCGGGTTTGAGAACTTCGCCGGTTCGCGGACTGGGTTAGCGGACTTGGCTCACGCAAGTAGTTTGTCAACTCCAGTAGAAATTCTCGGGTTTGAGAACTTCAGTAGTTCGCGGACTGAGTTCGCGTACTTGGCACTTGCCATAGTTCTGGTTCGCTTGATCAACAAAGTTCGAGAACTTCGGTTCAAGGAATACATTGGTTATGTAATCTAAACTCTCATTCCAATAATTGAAACATTCTTAGAGGACGTTATATAGTTGTTACACCATTTCTCGTCAAAGCAATTTTCAAAGTGATTGAAACATTCATGACTTTCGTCACTAGGTAAAGATAAACTTGGTCGAAGCGAAAAGCTTACCAATACATAATTCGAGATATAGATAGGCGAGGTATACTCGGATCGAAATACCAAATGTGTATGATCTAGTCTATATATATTACATAGACTTTTGTCTCAAAGAGTAGGAGATAGAATAGATAGACTTTTGAGTGACAGATAAGTTCAAGTCTCCACATACCTTTTTATCGAGAAGTTCCACCGGTTCCTTGAGTAGTCCTTGTACTTGTATGATGAATCGCCATGAAGTCCTTGAGCTCGACTACACTTACTATCCTAGTCCGAGACTTAGCTATAAGAGACTATAAATCAAGACTTATAGTTTTGATCACTAACATTGACAAACATGCTTGAGATAGCAACGCATGCGAGTTTGACCGAGCAGTGCTCTAACAGTTTGAAATATCAACAACTATATTTTCAGGAAACCCTATAAATAGGTAACTACTTATCCTTCATCCCCCACACCAAAATTAATTGATTCTCTTCTTCATTGATTTTCTTCTTCTTCACATAATACAATTTTTTTCATACAAAATTATGGCACACTTTTGTACAAAAGAGGATGAGGCACTAATTTTAGGTTAGATTATAGCAAGCAACGATACGATTAGAGGAAAAGATAAAAAAAGGTTCACAATTTTGGGCGAAGATTATTGAAGAGTTCATTAAAATATATCCTAATGGTGGAGAGAGGGACAAAAAGTCATTGCAATCAAGGTGTAACACGTTGAGATCCGAAGTGAGAAGATATATTTCACACATTAGACACTACTACAGAAACATACCTACAACATTGACAGTCCAGGATTATGTAAGTATCTGAAAAAAAATTGATGTTTTGTTTTCTCCATTTAAATCTCTTTCTTTATTTCTCTAATTTCTTTTTGTTTCTCTAATACACTTTCCCCCCAGTATTATCATGGAAAAAATAATTATGAAGCAGAGTTTAAGAGACCTTGGAAACATGAATCGGTTTTTCAGATCCCGAAGACCTATCAACCAGACTACAATCCAGAGGTGAATAATGATGATGGACATACTCAACACACTCAACCTACTCAATACAGTCAACCTACTCAAGACAATGAAGCTGGTACTTCCGCTCCAGTAACTATGGATGAAGATTTGGAGGATATGGCAATGTCTGGTAGTTCATCATCTACTCCTGGTTCTGAAACCTCAGACATATCTCGTAGAAGATGTTATTTCGAACAAACAGATGTTAGAGGTGAAGGGAGAGATTCTTCAAAAAAAAAGGGCTCCTAAGGCTAAAGTATCGCAGAGAGCAGATGAGAAAATGGATAAGCTCATCGAACTTCTTGAAAAATCGCAAGCACAAAGAGTTTTAAAGTATGAAACAGAGGCGACGTACCTTAAGATGCACATGAAAAACTCTACAATCTTGGCACAAACCGATCAAAGAGAAAGTGACTTGAAGATTCTATGCCAAAATATGGATGAAATAGCGGATTGGGAGAAACCCCTCTATAATAAATGGAGGAACGAGATTTTGGTCCGTAATGACTTGGAACCTATCCCCTAAATTAAAATGATATATTAGTAATAATTTAAGTTATTTAGAAGTTCATTTTTAAGCTTTAATTAGAAGTGGGATTTCAATTTCAATGTACTTTTTTAATTTTTAGAAGTAGAATTTTAATTTCAATATATTTTTTTAATTTCTTCAAAAAACATTGTAACATTGTTTTGCAATGTAATGAAAGAATTCATTAGTTCGGTAAATTTTCAAATTTTGAAACAAATAACCATTGGAACAAATTGTCCAACATTTCACAATTCAAAACATAGCCGTTGGTGGTGTAAACTAGGTGTAGGAAAAAAAAAGGAACATTTAAAAATTCAAAATTTGAAAAAAAATAGTCGTTAGTGGTGTAAACTAGGTGTAGGGAAAAAAAAGAAAAGGTCAAACGCTGAATGGTTCAGCACATGTATCCTGGAATATTCTTCCACCGCTGAACCATTCGATGAAAAGGTGATTTTTGTTGCGCTGAACCATTCAGCGCAACTATCTCGCTATTACTTCAATTGCGAGCAAATACTAGGAGAGAGAACTAGTATTAACAAATAAACAACACTTTTTTTTTTGAACTGCAACACTTTTTGGCTAATATAGTAGCTCAATCTAGCCCATATGATATGACCAAGTCTTACTATGCAAAACTCGAATACTTCTTTATCTTTTACCTATTTCTTTATGGCTATTTAGCAACAACTTCAAGCATTACTGCACAAAAAAATGGATGGGGTTTGAAATTCTGCTATTTGAATTTTTCACTGAGATCGTAAAAGAAAGTAAAAGAGAATTCTTTTGTAGAGGAGTAGAGGACCGAGTTTGAAAATCACCTATTTATAAGCTAACTGTTGGCGACGGTCTTTCCACCCAACGACAAAGACTCATTGGCGCTATATCTATGATAGAAAGTGAAACGCTGAACCATTTTCCCATTGCGGCGGGGTTAGTTTGCGAGACTACCCGACGTAGCAAATGAGAATTTATGCCATGGTAGCATCTTCTGAACTTTCCTTTCCCTCACTTTCTCCTTTTTCCACCCCTAGGGTTTTCAGCAGTAAACCTCTTTAGATTCCCATTAGCATTGCGGAAACAAACCCGTCAGTGTCAGTAGACGATTTCCTTCCGACCTTCACTGCCATTAGAAGCCAGCAATGGAGGGAAATCAGCTAACCCCAAGCTTGATTCAACTTCATCCATATCTGAGTAGGAGAAGTAAAACAAACTCCTCCATTTCTGGTAATTCTTTCCTCCATTTCCTGACTATTTCTTCAGTTTCTTCAATTTTGAGTTTGATTATCTTTTCATTTTTTTTAGTTTGATTTTGGTTTTGATTTTTGTGGGTTGTTGGAATTACAGAGTGGTGAATCTTTCCATCCAATTCCTACAGGAAGGAGAGATAGTGTCATGTCTTATCCACAAATTGCTTAAATGGAGCTTCCAGCACCAGATGATGATCTCTCTGCCATCCTGCTCAAGTTTTTCACTAGAAATTTTCAACGAACAAGAAACACTCGGCCATTTGGGTAAATTTACTAAACCCTATTGACAATTTTCCTCCTATAATCATATTTCTTGAATCCAACTGGGGTTTTTGTTTATGCTTGAATAACGTTTAGCTTGTAATTGTGAATCAAATTTGTGTATGGGTTTCACTAGAGAAAGGAAGTGATTGATCCAGTTCTTAATGTGTCAATCAATCTATTGCACAATTCTGGTTTTATTTTCTAATGTATGATTGAGACTTGTTATTTCAGTGTTGATGACTCTGGTTCATTGTAGTTTTATTGGGTTTGTTCTCAAGATTATGAGATCGTTCAGAATTGGTTCTAACTAGGGTATTTGACTAACACTGGATTTGTTCTACTTCTATGGTGAAGTGTTTTCACCTGGTAGCCGAGTACGAAACAGTGAAAATATAGATGCCAAGGTTCATCAATAGCTTTATGTCTGTGCACAGTACAAGTTCATGCAAACACTTTGCTATAACCTTATGCAGGATGAAGCAATATTAGCACAAGAGTAAGAGCATCCATTTGGTAACCAATTCCTATGCTACAACCATTGCCATTATACCGGTCTTTTAACTTCTTATCCGTCTTGTTTGGTTACAGTTTTTATTTATATAGCCTTCTTTACCTATAATGATAAACGAACTTTCAGCAAACCAAAAAGCCCTAATTCACACTTGAGACCTTGTCTGAACTGGTGTTGTGGTGTACTGCTGGTGGTGGGTCATGAATGAGTTGATGATAGAGGTTATGACATTACATGGTGATGGACTAACACATGACATAGGTGAGTCCATGGTTGTCGATAACTAGCTTAATTGTTGGCACAACAACTCGTCTCTGTAGGACTGGTCCAATTAGACCTTCTATAGTTCCGTTGATAGCAACTAGTTTAATCTACATCTGTTATGGATTTTTAAACGTGGTCGTGATGTTTAAAAATGTGTGCAGTGGAATACTATAGTTATTTGTCTAAGTACTTTGTTTTAGGCAATGAATAGATAGTTTGGCATATGCGTTAGCTTATGTACCATGTGAAGTGGTGAAGCAGCGAATGCACTAAGAATCTTGGAGTCCTATTGTCATGAAAGAAAATGTCTGGCAGAAATCTGGAGGACAAATGTATGTGAACTACTCTGGAATATTTCAGGCAGGCTCCTCAATTCGGAAACAACTAGGTCTATGGGGGTTGTATGCTGGGTATGTTTCATGGGATCCCTCGACTCCATCTTGATAGTTGGCTGTCTTTGTCATAGTAAAAGTAACTTTAGAAAAATAAAATAAAACAGTAGATTCCTTATACTGATTCTTGCTTTTACTTTTTATCTTCTCAAACAATGTTGTTAGTCACTATACTTTTTTAAAATGTGGATACAACTACATAGATAATGGGCATGTGAGTTGTATTTACAACTACATATATAATGGGCATGTCAGTGGTATCTTGTATACCCCCTACCGTCTGATATGTTGTAATTAGGCTTATTCCTATGGGCTAGATATTTAGCTGCTAGATTGGCCATCCACGTCAGATAGGGCAACCTCCTAACGCCGAATCATCCAGCGTTTCTGTCACTTTTTGAGCGCCGCACTATTCAGCGTTTCAATCTCGCTGATAGTTAAACTGCGAGCAAATGCTAGGAGAGAGAAGTAGCCAGATAGAGTGTTAACTTTTTTCCCACACTTTTTTCTTGATTTGCAACACTTTTTGGCCAATCTAGCAATCCAATCTAGCCCATAGAGGTTAGCCTTACAGTGAGGGAGGATATTTAATGAATTAGGAAGAAAAAAGTAGAAATGTAATATTCTGGCTGTAACTAGTAACTCTCTTGCTTTCTTTAGTAGTTGATATCTGGTCAGTGAATACCAATTCATTGGTGTTAACTATTTGCTCAGTTGTTTCAGAAAAAAGTATTTAAGTTTGAGATTAAAAAACTTGTTATAAGCATATCGTTTTGACTATTGATTCTTTGTTGGTTGTTCAATTATTTGGCACTGAGATGCCATTTGCTGGTCTTATGGTATACTGGAAAACTAAGGTCATTATGGTACTGAAAATTTGAACCTAGATGTAATATGGATTGTGACATGCTCCTGTTTAGGCATCGGCTTCACTCATATAGTGACAGATTTATCAAACCAAGTTTGGCAACGTTGAAAATGTAGGATGATTGCACTTCTTTTTGTAGCATTAGAGAATTGTATATTCTGGAGCTAATTCACTAAGTTCTCAGTCGGAGAACAATTTCTTTTTTCTTTCGATGATGGTCTCTGACTATCGATGTCGATGTGTATGCTTAGTCTCAAATTGGCTGTTTCTATGTCCAGGTTAAATTTTATGAAACCCTGACAGATTTTGCTGAATATGGGAAGTCTAATTCAGATATTCAACCTAGTAATTTTGTCTGAGGGGTTACAAACTACTCAATTCATGTAACAAACTGTTCCGAATGAACAGCTTCTATATGTTGAGCTTGGTGACAAACTGGATGTGCATCCAGAAATCGAAAAGAAAGAAGTTAGTTTGGTCATAAAATTTGAAAACGACTTGTAGAAGCAAAAATGTTAACATTTTGTGAAGCAAACTAGTTCTACTTCTGACTTTTGCTTATGGAGAAACAGAATGACTTACTTCTGGTTTAGTTTTGGTTAGAAAAATTCACCACCTAGTCCGGCCCAAGTTATGATTTCTTAACCGGTACCTTTCTTTCTTCTGTTTCCGACTACAACTTGAACCTGTTTTAGAGTACAACATGTATTGACGCGCGGTTTCTGATATTAATCTCCTCTTCTTGGAAGAACTGGAATTCTGAATCCGTTTAGAATATGACAAATCATCCCAAAACCAAGCTCTATATATACCTCATTCCCTATGCTTATTCTTCACACAATCTCATCTCTTTTCTCGAACTTACTCTTTGATTAAGTTTTTTTTTTTCTTCCATCGTCATGGCTTTCAAAACCAATATCTTGCATTCCTTGTTGCTTGTGTTTGCTGTCCCTTTTATGGTTAATGCTTTTGTTTGGAATGTTGGTGATGATGCTGGTTGGGCTAGTCAGACTCCACCATATGATTACAATTATTGGTCCATGGGAATATCCTGGTTGGTGACGACAGTCTCCGTTTCGTCTATGATCGTAACACTACTAATGTCTTAGAAGTGACTTCTGATAATTACATATCATGTAACGCCTCTTCTCCACTCGCTGCCTACAACACTGGAAACGACACGATTCCAATAGCAAAAGAAGGATACCAGTATTACATCAGTGGTAATCCTGTTGATTGCAATAACGGTTTGAAGGTTCGTGTTTGGGCTTCAAATTCATCGTATGTTAGGTTTGGCGGTCAGGCCCAGCCTATGGCCCCAATGGCTATATCAACATACCTGATTTTGATTGAACTAGTACATCTACTACTGGAGGAGCAAGCACGACTCGAGCTTCATGATCTAGTTCCACTTAGTTTATGTTTTATTTTCTTTTTTAGTTTTATGATTGCTTAGTTTATGTTCTTCTTTTGTTTTGTGATTGCTTAATTTATGTTTCATTAAGAGATAATTTGATTGGATTTACATTTAATGAAATATGTTCACCAATTTTATAAGTTTTGATAATTCATGAAGGATTGAGTAGCCGATTTAGTAGCTAAGAAAGCTAGAACCAGTGGTACAAACTATGAGTACGGTGATAATCTACCACCTGACGTTAGTGCATGGGTACAAGGGGATATCACTAGTTGTAATTTTAATGCCTAACCAATATATTCTTTCCTGCATCAAAAAGAAAAAAAAAATAATAGAAAAAAAAATAATAAGAAAAAAGAGGGGTCATCACGAGGGATTTTTACAGGAGTGTCAGAACTCACAAACTTCCGGTTGAACCTTGACTATCTTTCTTTAACCTACCCATCTCCATTTCTTGGGTTTGTTGGCCTTCACTACTTGAGACAGAAGGGTTCAGACCGTATTCACTAGTCACTCCACTATATCCAGTAGGAGGGTTGCCATGATCCTGGCTAGCCAATGCCATCTGCCTGAACTTTATCATGTCCTCCTTGTATTGGACCGTGTCATAATCTGAGCTTCCATATGAACTAAATGCTGAACTTTGACCTGGTCTAATTCCTTCATTTAGATCTTGAAGAGAGATATTGCCTTCTAGAGCCCTAACCACCTGTATGATCCAGTTTACAGTTGGGTGTTCAGATTAAAGTGTTACGTAATGTAAGCAAGCCCATACACGTTCACTGATGGGTGCTAATTCAATAATATTTTTTTAGATTGAAGATGAGTCCTAAGAGTATGAAAATTTGTATGATGTGATTAAAAACTACCTGGCTCATTCGCGGTCGACGACGTGCAGAATGGCGCACACAGGAAGCAGCACATGCAACCATTTGTTTCATTTCATTAGGATTGTAGGCATTTTGCAACTTTGGATCTACGAGTGCGTCGAAGACCCCTTCTTCCATTGCTCTGCTCAGTAATGGTCGTGCCTAAAAAACCAGAGCAGTTAAATCTGTTAGCTTTACGCGAGACAACAAATGTTAAGTAAACCCCTGTTTGATAAAAAGAGAAGACACTTTAGCCTTTTTTTAAGCCAGTGTTCATACTATGCATAAAGTTAAGATGCTCTTTAGTTCGATTTACGAAGATGCTTTTAAGTATTTCACACGCACGAACTAAAATTTCCATGAACAGAAGTATTATCACATAAACTTAATGGGCCTAGGGAGTTTGGGTTGAAGGCTTCGACATTTGCAGAGAAAACGAGAGAAAATACATAATACGGAAAAGAAATAAACAGAGAAGAATCAGTACTGACCCAATCCACCAAGCTATCATCCATGTATGATTGATTTGAATCAACAGGTCGTCTCCCAGTAATTAGCTCTAGGAGCATGACCCCAAAAGAAAAGACATCTGATTTGTCAGAGAGTTTACCGCTTGATGCATACTCTGGAGCCAGGTACCTGGGGTTGTGATCATGTCAAAATCCTCTACAAGATTAGCAACACCCAACTAGGTAGAAAATTTTAAATTTAAGCTTAGCCAGACATTGCACCATGGCAGTGAACAGAGATTCAAAAACGAGCCAAAGGGGTTCACGAGAGTAAGTAATAACTAAAGCAGCCATGCAATTTTGAAACCAGCATTTCATATTCCGATCAAGCTTGCTGTTAGGGAATGGTCAAACTAGAACTACGGATACTGTTCGCCAAAAGGTTTAGATTCAGCTTACCCAAAAGTTCCCATTACACGTGTGGAGACATGGGTGTTGGTGTCAGAAGCGATTTTCGCCAGTCCAAAATCTGCAACCTGAAGAAGAAACCAACTTCTTTTAGCAATAATGTAAAATGTAAAAGAATATATTTAGTATAGCAAAGACAAGGAACTTGTGACTATATATACCTGAGCCTCAAATTTAAAATCAATAAGAATATTAGCAGCCTTTATATCACGATGAATAATTTTAGGATGGCCTGAAAAAAGAAATCAGCCAAATCAAATTCAGGTATAGATGCCCTAAAAATCAGAAAAAGTCATAGAAATTTACAATTGAAGTATAACACGGGAAATGAAAACTCACAATCTTCGTGTAAATATGCCAGTCCTTTTGCAGATCCCAGGGAAATTTTCAGCCTTGTACTCCAGTCCATGGTTGGTCTACCCTTTCCTGAAATTATTCTAGAAAACTTCAAATCAGATCTTAATAAACTACGAAAAGGACCAGAAACATCGCGAGTATAGAGTTGATGCACAATGGAATCATATGCATTTTAAGTTTTTTGTGGGCTCATACGACTTTAAACAGAACTAACTCTCACCATAGACCCACGTTTTGATACAACAAGTATAAATTAGATAACAGTATTTTTGAAGCAAGTTAACGCCCACCAATTGCACTTAATTTTTTGAAGCAAGTTAACTCTCACTAATTGCGGGTAAAAACAGTGCAGCAATGAGAAAAAACGAGGTGTAAAAATCTAGAAATTTGGCAATACTCAAGTTTTCTTCCGCATATTATGCCTGAGAAATATTTTTGGAGCTACAGAGGATGAAAGTGTGAAATGGCAAAAAAGAAAACAAGGAGTGAATGCGAGACTTGCCATGTAAGTGGAACTCCAAGGTGTTGTTGGGCACAAACTCATAAACCAGCATTCTTTTGTCTCCAACCATGCAGTAACCGACCAGCGAAACTAAGTGTCTGTGATGAACTCGGCTAATGATTTCGACCTCAGCCTGAAATTCACGTTCCCCTTGACCGCTTCCAGCTTTAAGTGACTTAACTGCGACTTCTGTACCATTTGGAAGGACTCCTTTGTGGACATACCCAAACCCACCTTGCCCCAGAAGGTTGGCATCTGAAAATCCATTTGTTGCCATTTTTAATTCTTCATACGTGAACGTGCTCTTTGAGAATCCTAGTGACATGCCAGGAGATGGTGGTGGATATGGATTTGTCGACCCTGAATAATTTGACCCAGAACCTCCACTGCTGCTCATAAAAGGTTGAGGTGGCATCGAGGGAGGCGGAAAACGACCTGGTGAATGTGGTGGTCTTGGTGGAGGAGGAGCCGGTTTTGGTGGAACTGAAAAGTGCTCCGCTGGCGGAGGAGATGCAGTGTTTTGCCATTGTTGGGGTTGCCCACCAAAACCACTACCTGGAGCAGTTGCATACAGAAAAGAATCACAACGAGGAAATGAAAAGGTTTCTTCTAGCAAAATTGAGAAAGCAATCAAATTTTCCTCTTATAAAGATTCGAGTACTCAAGTATATAAATATAATGACTATCATCAAATGAATGTACCAATCATGCTGGTTCAAGAACAAGTCTAATTTAGAGCTAGTTGAATTCTCAATGTAATGAACTCGAAAAATGTCACACAGGAACTGTATATCAGATCTATATTTCAATCCTCCACAACTATACACAAAAACTATCAATTGATATGAAAACCCCTAAATTTGAAGATCCAAATTTCTATCAATTCATACTAAAACTCAAAATGAACCAAGAAAAAGTATAAAAGGGGTTACCTTTTGGACCAGGAGGAGGAGGAACATAGTAATTAGGAGGGCGATTATCTCTTCTTTTCTTTTTCTTAAAGAAGAGAAACAATAAACCAACAATTACAAGAACCACAACACCACCAATAACAATTCCTGAAATCAACCCAGTATTAACTTTACTTCCAGAAGGAGAAGGCGAAGAAGGGGTTGTTGGATTGGAATTGGATGGGGGAGATCTTCCAGTTCCCCCTGAAGGCGATGAAGAACCAGAAGGAGCAGATGGTGTCACAGTACTACCAGGTGTTGTTGGAGTTGAAGGTGGAGTAGGTGAAGTTCCTCCTGCTGGTGCTGGCGGCGATGCATCTGCTGGTGGAGATCCAGTTGGTGGTGGTACTGTACTAGGAGGTGAAGTAGTAGGTGGTGGTACTGTAGTTGTTGGAGCTGGTGGGGAAGCCGCCGCTGTTGAATTATCTGGTGGTGGTGCTGCTGTAGTTGGTGGTGATGTTGGAACTGGTGCTGGTAATGGTGGTGATGTTGTATTTGTCGACATTACTTAACTTTGAATTCCCGGAACAACCCAAATTCTTAATTTCCGGTCAGATTTGGGGCATTGGAGAAACCCCTTTCGCGGTTCTTGAGCAGAATTAGTTAGAACCTCACAGTTTACCCGGACAGATGAGTTTTGGTCCGACAACTAAGGCTAGAAGTGAAAAGATATTCTTCTTCTTCAGTTTCAGACCGTTGTGGAAATTTTGTCTGAGAGACAGAGGATGAGGAACACTTGAGTAGTGTTGGTTTCTGGAAGTGAATTAATTAGTAATAAGAAGCTAAAATATGAAAAAGAGTATGCTTTACACCATGTGGGTGCATTATTATTGGCTACAGGCGTCGAGCTGTACAGGATATGTGTGGGGAAGTCATATAGTGGAGTGGACCAGTGGGTGTGGTGTTTACTTGTTTTGGATATTTTGGTTTTTGTCAAGACAGGTATTTGTTTTAGTTAATGTGTGCGAGTGTAGTACAGCTTATTTGTGGCATTTAATTGTTAATGACTACTAGTTCAAGATTTGTTGAGCTACTCTTCAATTTGTCTTTCCAACTACGATTAATGGCAAAATAAAGGAAGACACTCTTTTCTTCTTGGCTCTCCAATTTTAGTTCAAGGTTTTTCATCTGTTGTACTAAAAGTAGGTGCGGAGTCGGAAATCCTTTGAGGAAAGCAACATCTCGCTAAGAAACGCAATTAAGCAAAAAAAAAAACAACAACTTTTAAAATAATTCACGCTTGGAAGCTAAAAGAGTTTGGTATGCAACTCAGTAACTTCACACGAATCACACCCATATTTATTCAATGGCTCCGTCCCCTAGTTAGTAAATTCGCGAATCATTCGTGAATCATTCGCGAATTTTTCCGTATCACGAATTTTATCGTCTTATTCGCGTACGTTTGCAACTCCGAACCCAAGACACGTATTATGTGGCATTCTCGGATTATTCGCGAACCTTTCACGAACTTTACGTATCCCGAATGATACGTCCGTTTAATTCGCCAGAAATTCTTTAGGTTTTACATTTTCAAAGGCCCCGCTTTTTGGGCTTTACTTCCTCCCAAGCATACACGACCCAATATTAGACGTTGTTGTAATTCTTATGAGACAAAAATGACCGAAGAAATTTGAAGGTGAAGGGGAGAGAGATCTCAAACTCACTAACCAAACATCTAAACCACTATACCAAATCCTCTTGGATGACTAATGTTGTATATATTATTAATATCATCATACTACCTCCATCCCTAATTAGATGGCTTAGTTAAAATTTACTAGTAAATTTAGAAATGATTTATCTCTCAAACCATACAATGGATTTTCGTAAACTTTGTATCATTGGAAAGCATTTTAAAACACCTACCTAATGAATATAAATATGGCTATCAAATTTTGCATATTTCTTATAATAATACTAATCTATTACTCCACTTATTTATGGTATAGGTCATCTAATTAAGGACGGAGGGAGTATTAAGTTTATTTTTTTCTTTAAATAACTCACACATATGCATAAAAATTGGTCTATGACCTTATAAATACAAATTATTTATTATATATAGATACCGAATTTTCAGAGCCGAACTCACATTTATAAATCGAATTATACACGTACGTATGCCGTTCCGAATTACTGACGAATCACGCCCCGTTGACCGAATCTTGGACCGAATATGGGTTTTACAAACCATATAATACTCGTACGTTTGTCGTTCCGTACATTTGCCGAAATCCGAATTGCTAACTAGGCTCCGTCCCTGATTAAACAAATGTTCTTCTTTTGTTAAGCATTTTAAGTTCTACCATTGGATATGTTGCTGTAACTGGAATTCTCAAATCTCTGATAAATAAACTGCGCGCATAAATGGTTGATATTTATTTATTTATCATTTATCCACTCCTTCCGATCCTTTTTAATAGGCTGGTTTTTATAAATAAATGTTTCAAAAAAATAGGCCGGTTTCCTAATTGGGAAAGTCAAATGATATTTTAATTTTCTGGGACCATTTTTCTCTTAACTTCTTTGGATGACAAGTGTCATGTGGACCATTCCACTTTACTTTTTTTGCTGACAAGTGTCATGGGGACCATTTCACTTCACTTCTTTTATTGACAAGTGTCATGAGGACCACTTTCAATGTTTAGTTCTCTTAATTTCCTTAAATTTCTCTAAAAACAAAACCAACTTATTAAAAATGAATGGAGGGATAAACCTTTTTTTCTTCTTGACTCCCAATTTTAGTTATTTTCTATGGTATTTAGCTTCTCATTGTTTAGTTTTTAACTGAATTTTTTGTTAAATTAGTAGGATGTTGGGATACTAGAAGTAAAAGTGCTTCTACATTTCCAGGAACAGAAGTCAATATCGTAAGTCAGAAGCAAAACATTTTGCTTCACAAAAAGTTAACATTTTTGCTTCTTGAAGTCATTATGAAATAATACTACCAAATTAACTTATTGTTTTTTTACTTCTAAAAACGGAAAAGCTATTTCTTATTGTACATCCAAAAAAGCTAGCTTCTAGATACACTTTTGTACGGTTTTCCATCTGTAATAAATGGAATGTTCTTCCTCGGTTACGTGGGATTTTAAGTACTGTGTATGTTTGTGTTGTCGTGACTGGAATTCTCAAATTTCTGAATAATAGACTGGGCATATGATTCTTCTGTCGTTGGAACATTACTTCCCTAAGAGTTTGTGCAGTGGTAAATGGGCTTGTTTCATATGCGTCAACAATATCTAGACCTTCTCTTCCTTGTATTCTCTCCGTCTCAAATTAGATGAACTAGTTGTAGTTTGCACAATTTTTAAGGCAAGAAGGAAACATGAGTATGTTTAAGTATTTTTTTACAATTATATCCTCATGGATATTAACTAGTAAAACTTAGAAAGGATTCATCTCTTAAAGTATACCATGGTTTTTCGTAAATTTTATACCGTTGAAAAGCATTTTAAAACACTTACGTAACGAATATACATATTTCTTATAGTGACATTAATCAATTAAAAATATAGTTTTATAAATATCCCCTTATAGAGAGATAGCTCATCTATTTATGACTTATGAGACAAAATCTAAGACCAACTAGCTCATCTAATCTGGGACGGTGAGAGTATATAATTAAAAATATTCATCCCTAACCCAAATGCGTTTTCATTTCTTCGATCTCTTAAATATCATTTACTTATTGGCTAACAATATTCCTATTTTTATTTTCTAATTTATTTCATCAACATATAAATTATTAGGATGCCTACCCAAACCAGGCCACACATTATACATTGGTCTAAGAAGTTAGGGTTCGAAAAGGAGTTTAGGAAAAATAGATATATACCATGCGTGGATTTAGACATTTATCCTCACAAACATTTCATCGGAAAAACATTTTTAATTTATGAAGACCATTATCTTAATGTTCAACATGCTCTATTATTTTGATATTTTTCAGATTTCTTTTGTCTTTTCCTTGTCAATATTTTTGATGTTGCATCTTTATGAACATATTGACCTTGTTATAATTTTTTTCTTCATGTACTCGATACCTTGGTTCATCATTAATGAAAATATTATCTTTTTAACAAAAATAAATTATGTTGATCGAGAAATGTGGAGCGCAAACGTAATTTTGTGACTGTTTTGATCAAAAGGAATTAAGTCCAATATTGTAGGTGTGTAATTACGTATATAACCTGATAAGCACTAATTATTGATATTTATTAATAGTCGTTCATCAAAAAAAAAATGTCTATTAATAGCCAAAACTGAAAATGAGAGGGTACCAAGCATATCATCAACCTTTCGTTTGGCAACCTGTATATACAAAACCTAATACAATCACTGGTAGGTTAAGAATAAAGACCCTTGTATAGGATTGTATTTGGAGTTTCTCTCTTTCACTTCTATAATCAATATGTATAGACGTAAGGTTCGTGCACCCGATTATGTAGAAGAGTTCTTGGACGATCTTACAAATCAGAGTACGAGACTTGTGGTAGGACTAGAAATGATCCTAAAAATTCTAACTGCAAGTGCACAGTGTCGGCAAGCAACACAGGGCAAGCACATGTCAGTTCCACAGGGACAAGGTGGGCTTATTTGCTATTTTTGGTCTCTTGCTTCCTTTGCTAACTTGTTCCTAGGGGCAGTGAACAGTGAGGTGGAAATGGTGAAATAAGAAGATTGTGGCAGTGTGTGAAACAAGTAAAGATTGTGATGTTAAGATACCACAGTGAGCATGAGGGGAAACAAACAGTGAGCAGTTACAAAACAGAAGCATTTACTTGACACTAAACAGAAGCATTTACAAAACAGTGAGCATTGAGGATGGAGTGAGATTGTTGTGTTGAAGTAAAACAATAAGTAAAATGCAAATATGATAGGAGCTAAAACTTACTAAAACAGAACATGGGAGAGAAACTGTGGATGGGAATGAAGAACAGTGGGGAATGAGTGAGAACTAGGGGATTGAATTCACCCTAGCTTAAGCTATGCATTCTCCTATAGACATGTTAAACACAACTATGGTATTCTTTCCAAAGTACTAACTGTCTTTCTAAGGTACAATTAGTCAAAACATATGAATTCAGCTTAAGTTGCAGCTTATCAACAGCTCATGAACCTAACTACAAAGTATACTTGGCATACATTGTGAAAGTGATCTGTCACTAAACTAAGTTCATTCAAACTTGCTTAATCATTCAAGAATAACTACACAACAGGGCTAGGGCTTCATCAAGTCCCTAGCAAGAGAGCTAGAACATGCTGGAGTCAGGAGTTTTCATGTTTGTCAAGCATTAAGACTCAAAACAAGAACATGTGAGTCAAACAGGGGAATTACAAGAACATTAACATACACAACATGGTTTAACAGTGAAGAACAAGTGATGACAGTATAATTGAAATTGAAATTGAAAAATCAAATTAACCCAATTAGGGGGAACTAGGATGACCCAAGAACCTTTTAACATCCTACATCAGTTTCTATTTATAGCTTACATCAAATTCCTAATTTCTAAAAACCCTAATTTTGAAAACCCTAAATTGATTTGGGGAAAATCAAATTCTCTCACCCATGTGTGAATTCTGCTCGACCCATGCTCCTTGATGTCCCTCTGATGCTCTTCCTGCTCCAATTGATATACTGCAACCCTAGCTCGAGTTGTTTCATCAACTCCACACCTAGGTCAGAGAGATGTGGGTTTGGGGAAACGACTAGGCTAGGGAGAGAAAACTGTGGTGCGTACGGGTTTTGGTAGAGGCGGAGAGGGGTGTAGTGAAGCTCGAGGAGCAGCAGTTGCAGGCTGCCATGGTCGGGTGGAAGGAGGAGCTGGTTTTGGGGAAAATTGATTTGGGAAGAAGAACCCGATGGAGAAGAAGGGTCTGTTTGGTTAGGGGTATAGGTTTCTGATGCTAGGGTGTGAGGCGGATGTATCAAAGGTTGATGGTCAGCGAAGCGAAAGCGTAAGATGAAAAGGTGATGGAATGATCCAACAGTGCGATAGGAACGACCGTTGGATGATGAGACACAACAAAACTGACGGCTTCAGATGGAGTTAGGTACTATAGTGTTTGACAGGAGCTTCGGATTTTGATGCACAATGATGAGGCGACCGTTGGATGACAAGATGGATCCGATCTGACGGCTCTCATGGAAATGGGTATGGATAATGGAAATGGATTTGGGTAAGGGTTTTGGGCCTTGGGTATTCCAAGCCCATATCTTCTTTAAGAACAATTCTTCCTTCTTCAAGCCCACTTCTAGTTGATCCGGCTCTTGCAAACATCATTCTTCGCTTCCTCCTATCGAGAGTCTTTGCCGTTCCTTTGCTCTTTTCGCTCCGTGAGATAACCAGGATTTATTTAGTACCTAAAAATGCAAAATTAATTAAGAAAATTATTTATTCTTGAAAACAACGAAAACAGAATATGGGATAAAATGTAGAATTAATGCGCAAAAGATGAGTTAAATGCCAACAAAAAGGGATAAATATATACAATATTTGGCACTCATCAAATACCCCCAAACCTGAATTTTACTTGTCCTCAAGTAAAACAAACTAAGGAAATCCTAACTATACCACTGTCGCTGGTCTCTCGAATGCATTTAGCGTATGCACTAAGCCTTTTAAACCACTAAGTGTCCCTAGTGGACGAGTTGAAGTCTCGTGAAGGTTTACCAGAGGTGTGCCTACAAAACCTAAGGACAAAATATAGCTCAGATTCCATCAAATGTGACATGTGCAAAACAGTTTAAGCTCACAGCAAAATGGAGTCAATGTATCTAGCTATCGAAGGCACAATCCTAGCACTGATAACAAAAAAAGACATGTGATAAGAGTGTAAAGTGTATCTACACATGTGTAAAGAAAGATCTGAAGTTATGACTACTAATCACCAAGAGATAGTTTCTCAGGCTAAGAACCAGGTCGAAATCTAGCTAGCTGTCCGGACTTTACGAGAATTGTGAATGAGTTGGAGGTATTTCACAATTGCTCGCGTTGTACATCAATGGCATACACCCTCCTTGCTTATTACAATGAAACAACAAAAGATGACTATTTACATGACTCTTATTTACATTGACTATTCTCTTTTTTTTTGGAACAAGAGATGATGGAATTGATAAATACTTGATTTTTTTTTTTTTTTTTTTTTTGATACTGATTTTTACAAAGGCCACTTTTGATACATAACAAAAAGAAACAAAAATTACATGACACTTTGCAAGAGGTAGCCCTTTTTGATGCACCCAGTTAAATTCGATGGTTGTTTTTCTTAATGTAACCTCCATCTTCTATCCCAACCAACCAAAGAACAAGCTAGTCAAGTTTCGTTCAGTATTCTAAAGTGATTGGCAATCGTAACTTCCTATCAAACACCTTGAAGATCGAGGCCATACATGTATTGGTAGATCGTGCGCGTGCAAATTTCTTATCACTATGTGAATTGTGCTAGAATCAGGGTGCCTAAATATCTAGACTAAGACTCCTAATAAAAATACATATTTGCACAAGAGTCAACATTTCAAGGTAAATGAGCTCCATTTTTATGATTTTTTTTCAATTTTTTTAATTTTTTGAATTTTGATTTTTCAATTTTTTGGAATTTTTTCAATTTTTTTTTTTTTTTTTTTTTTCAAAAAGAAGGAGTTCGTTTTCAATTATGGCAAATTATCGTGGTATCTACTCTATACCCCCAAACCTAAACTAAACATTGTCCTCAATGTTTCAAAATGGAAAGAATTAAAATGCAACATATGGAAAGGGACATGCTGAGTAGAGTAAAAGGAGAGAGAATACCCGATTTCGGCGAAAGCAGAATTAAAACTCCGTTATTCAAGGCAAAATCCAACATATTTCAGCCGAGATCATATTGGATTAGCAAAATATATACAAAAGGAACAAAAGGGTTTTTTAAAATTTTATCTACTGGATTATATACAAAAATTCACCATACACTAACAATCTAAAGAGTTGAGGATCAACCCAAAAGACAAAGTGTAGAGGTTTCAACAGCTTCACACAATAATAATGAAAGGCATGCAAGTGAAACTGTGAAACAAAATGAGCTACCCCCAAACCTGGATTTTACAGAAGATATAATTTTGAAAACAAAATCGCGCAGTTTCGGGGGTTCATCATGCAAAAGGTCTAGCTCGAAATGAACTGTGCTAGGGACGGGCAAACATGCTATTCCAACTGTGGTTCCTCAAATGTATTATATTTGGATGAAAATAGTCCAAGAGGACTTGGGAAGCACACAGTTCCAAACCTAGATTAGGAATTTTCAGAAAAATTGGTTTTACAATATTGGTACAAACCAAATCTAGGTTGGGTGGAAGGCCATCAGATTGTGACTCATGTAGGAGATAGGCGTCATTATTAATCAAATCAAAATCTCCTAAATCATCTACACATGTCACATCATGCTCACAATCATCAATCAAATTGGCAAGTCACAATCAGAGTCATCAACATCATCAACAATTTATTCTCATGCATCGGCAAATCAGGAGAAATATCACAATGTGACCTAGGTAGAGAATCAGACACATCAAATATATTTTCATGCATATTAGTGTCTACAGAAGATTCAACTATTCCTATGTCATGTCATCTTCACAGAATAATTGTACGAATCCCATGTCAATATCAAAATCATATGAATTACAATGAGTATTAGAAAGAACAACATTCATGCAGGTCGAGGGCGAGAAGCCATATGTTATTGAACCAACAGGTTCCACAATATTTTCATTTTTTCTAACATATCATCATAATCATCATAATCATCATCATGGTAGCATGCATATTGGTCCTCATTAAAAGTGGTGGTGTCATTAGTCGATTCATGTTCCTCTAAATTAGGTTCATATTCAACATCATTTACATGGATGGGACTAGACACTTCATTAGGGACAACATACATTTCCTCATGAATTTCCTCCTTTTGTAGGTGAAGCAAAATCTGATCTAAATATGCCTGAATTCGTGATGTAGATCTATCGAAGTTTTGCTCACTGAGTCTGAAAGCTTCTGTGGTGGAGTCTAAATTCATGGGTGTACAAAATTCTTCATGTTCAAATTGTGGTGATTGGTACATGTGTGCATGGTCATTAGGGTTTATAAAAGATTGATCGCAACCCTCAAAGGATTGATTATGGTCCCAATGACTACCATTCTCACAATTTATGGGCATTTCATACCTTGGATTTTCTCTAGATTGCCTAAAATTATGCAAAATATGACAATTCTCAACAGGGTGGTCTAAACTACCACATGCGGGACATGCATAGGTTTCAGGTTGCCTAAGAAAATTAGATGTGACAGATTCCTCATGTGATTGCATTTCTAAAGCTGCGATTCGAGCTTCTATTTGATCCATAAGAGATGATTGTGTGAGTGAGGCATTAGCAAAATGTTCATTTTCACGTTGTGGCGAATGATGCATGTGTGAATAGTCATTAGGGTTCATGTATTGAGGCTCGGGACTTTGAAAATGTCCATAATAATTCCTATGACTATTGACATCATGGTCCGTGGAAGGTTCATAACGTGGCATATGCCCATAAGCAAGTTCTCTAAGAGTTTTATTTCCATCCCCAGGAGCAGACCAAAATCCAGACATGATTGGCTCAAAAGCTAAGTAACTATGTTACAAAACTCAGAATTTGGTTTTTAAAGGGTTTGGATTTTTGGAAAAATTTGGTTTTGGTGGGAGACATTTTTTTTTTGGCAAGTTTGGTTTTAATGGGATATTTAGAAAAAATTTGGTTGTCAAAATGGGAGCAAGTAAAATTTGGTTTTTGAATGGGAGAAAAGTTTTGGTTTTTGAAATTAGGAGCAAAATTTTGGTGTTTTTTTTTTTTTTTTTTTTTTTTTTTTAACTTAGCCTAGCATAAATTATCACACCCCACAAAAGAAAATAAAAACAACAATAAATAATTACAAGCCCATAAAAGAAAGAAAAAGAAGAAAAAGAAAAATTATTACAAGCCCAAATAAAAAAATAAAGAAAAACAAAAATTATTACAAGCCCACAAATTAAAAATGGAAGCCCACAGGTTGGGTTCTCTTAATGGGTTTAGGCTTACCTTTGAAGCACAGCCCAGCTGCTCAGTTAGGTTGCAAAAGCCCAGTTGGGCTTTGGATCATCCTAAGCTTTGGCTTCAACACTCAAGGCCCAGTTGGGCTTGGTTCAAATTGTTAAGCTTGACAGCAACTTCAGCAGGCCCAGTTGGGCTTGTGATTTGCTACTGATTGGCTTGTGATTTTTTTCCTCAGCAGCACAGTCCTGTTGGGCTTGGTCTTCAGCAGGCTCACCAGCTCAGGGCTTTGCAGCAGGAGCAGATCAGCAGCAACAGGTGCAGAAGCTCACAGGATTCTTGGCCTGACACCAGCAGGAGCACCACAGCAGCACAAGAGCACCAGCAGCACCAGGTGGTTCAGTTCAGGGCTTGCAGCAACAGATTTTCAACAGCACCACAGCACCGCAGCAGATTTCAGGCAGCAGCAGCAGTTCAGTGGCAGACTTAGCAACAACTCAACAGGAGTTATAGCAAGCAAAATCAGCAAGCAAGCATAGGAGTTACAGCAAGCAGAGTTCAGTAACAACCCAAAAGAAAGAAAGAGCAATTGCGCCGCAACCGAGTCCCCGGCAGCGGCGCCAAAAACTTGGTAGGACTAGAAATGATCCTAAAAATTCTAACTGCAAGTGCACAGTGTCGGCAAGCAACACAGGGCAAGCACAGGTCAGTTCCACAGGGACAAGGTGGGCTTATTTGCTATTTTTGGTCTCTTGCTTCCTTTGCTAACTTGTTCCTAGGGGCAGTGAACAGTGAGGTGGAAATGGTGAAATAAGAAGATTGTGGCAGTGTGTGAAACAAGTAAAGATTGTGATGTTAAGATACCACAGTGAGCATGAGGGGAAACAAACAGTGAGCAGTTACAAAACAGAAGCATTTACTTGACACTAAACAGAAGCATTTACAAAACAGTGAGCATTGAGGATGGAGTGAGATTGTTGTGTTGAAGTAAAACAATAAGTAAAATGCAAATACGATAGGAGCTAAAACTTACTAAAACAGAACATGGGAGAGAAACTGTGGATGGGAATGAAGAACAGTGGGGAATGAGTGAGAACTAGGGGATTGAATTCACCCTAGCTTAAGCTATGCATTCTCCTATAGACATGTTAAACACAACTATGGTATTCTTTCCAAAGTACTAACTGTCTTTCTAAGGTACAATTAGTCAAAATACATATGAATTCAGCTTAAGTTGCAGCTTATCAACAGCTCATGAACCTAACTACAAAGTATACTTGGCATACATTGTGAAAGTGATCTGTCACTAAACTAAGTTCATTCAAACTTGCTTAATCATTCAAGAATAACTACACAACAGGGCTAGGGCTTCATCAAGTCCCTAGCAAGAGAGCTAGAACATGCTGGAGTCAGGAGTTTTCATGTTTGTCAAGCATTAAGACTCAAAACAAGAACATGTGAGTCAAACAGGGGAATTACAAGAACATTAACATACACAACATGGTTTAACAGTGAAGAACAAGTGATGACAGTATAATTGAAATTGAAATTGAAAAATCAAATTAACCCAATTAGGGGGAACTAGGATGACCCAAGAACACCTTTTAACATCCTACATCAGTTTCTATTTATAGCTTACATCAAATTCCTAATTTCTAAAAACCCTAATTTTGAAAACCCTAAATTGATTTGGGGAAAATCAAATTCTCTCACCCATGTGTGAATTTTGCTCGACCCATGCTCCTTGATGTCCCTCTGATGCTCTTCCTGCTCCAATTGATATACTGCAACCCTAGCTCGAGTTGTTTCATCAACTCCACACCTAGGTCAGAGAGATGTGGGTTTGGGGAAACGACTAGGCTAGGGAGAGAAAACTGTGGTGCGTACGGGTTTTGGTAGAGGCGGAGAGGGGTGTAGTGAAGCTCGAGGAGCAGCAGTTGCAGGCTGCCATGGTCGGGTGGAAGGAGGAGCTAGTTTTGGGGAAAATTGATTTGGGAAGAAGAACCCGATGGAGAAGAAGGGTCTGTTTGGTTAGGGGTATAGGTTTCTGATGCTAGGGTGTGAGGCGGATGTATCAAAGGTTGATGGTCAGCGAAGCGAAAGCGTAAGATGAAAAGGTGATGGAATGATCCAACAGTGCGATAGGAACGACCGTTGGATGATGAGACACAACAAAACTGACGGCTTCAGATGGAGTTAGGTACTATAGTGTTTGACAGGAGCTTCGGATTTTGATGCACAATGATGAGGCGACCGTTGGATGACAAGATGGATCCGATCTGACGGCTCTCATGGAAATGGGTATGGATAATGGAAATGGATTTGGGTAAGGGTTTTGGGCCTTGGGTATTCCAAGCCCATATCTTCTTTAAGAACAATTCTTCCTTCTTCAAGCCCACTTCTAGTTGATCCGGCTCTTGCAAACATCATTCTTCGCTTCCTCCTATCGAGAGTCTTTGCCGTTCCTTTGCTCTTTTCGCTCCGTGAGATAACCAGGATTTATTTAGTACCTAAAAATGCAAAATTAATTAAGAAAATTATTTATTCTTGAAAACAACGAAAACACAGAATATGGGATAAAATGTAGAATTAATGCGCAAAAGATGAGTTAAATGCCAACAAAAAGGGATAAATATATACAATATTTGGCACTCATCAACTTGTACTCTAGCTTTCAAGATACGAATTCAAAAAGAAATAGTCTTTTATGATCTTAATCATTAAGGGCTTAAACTATCTAGATTGATTATATACTACTTGTGATATTCTTATTATGAAGATAAACTATGTAATGCGAGAAAGCAAATAACATAAGACACTAGAATTTTGTTAACGGGAAACATTCCATTGGAAGGAAAACCCAGGGACTTCGTCCATCTTTGAATAACACATTGTATTAAACCGCTACAGACACTAGCATACTCAGACTCCAGACTGAATTAATCACCTCCAAGCAATTCAACTTAACTCATGCTCTTGTGCGTCTCTGAACCCAACTTGGTTCTGCACACTTGCTTTTCTTAGCTGGCGTCTTTTACATCCTAAGAGTTGCTTCAGACTTAGTGAAGACTTCCGATACATATTTACTCTAACAGACAAGCTTATTAATTTCCATTTCGATAAATTTCAATCAAGGTTTGGAAATCTGTTTGCAGTAGACAAGTCTAGCAAATCTCACGGATTCGGAACACATATACTCTTATCAAAGAAAATCCTTGCAGAAGAGAGGGTACCAAGTACAACCTTTTTTGTTCAGCGACCTGTATGGAAAAACCCAATACAATTGAAAGTATACCTAATATGTATGTAGAGTTTTCACTTTCTCTTCCACAATCAACAAGTTTAGACTAAAATTTTGTGATCCTGATTGCGTAAAAGTGTTCTTGGACAATCTCAAAAAATCAATCCAAGATCAACCTAATCATATTCAAATCAAGAGGATTCGAATTCTAACAAGTATGAATTTGCAATCTATCTTTCAATATACGAATTCAACAAGAGCGAGTCTTGTTCTGATATCGATTAATAAAAACTTAGACTGTCTAGATTGATTACGTACTATTCGTGGAAAATGAAAAACATAAGATACCAAAAATTTTGTTAATGAGGAAAACTGCACCTGTAGAAAAACCACAGGACCTCATCCAGCTTTGAACACCAAATTGTACTAAGCCGCTACAAATACTGTCCTACTATCAGACTTCAGACTGGAATGTATAGTTGAGAATAAATTAACCCTTCAAGCAGTTCAGCTGCATTCGTGCTCCTTAAGTCTTTCGAAACTCGTAAGGCTCTATGCAATCCTTTACAGCCTAAGAGTTGCCTCAACCTCAATGAAAACTTTTGATATCAATCATCCTCTAATGGATAATCCTATTTGATTTACCTTTTGATTTTTCAATTTACGTTTAGAAATCTATTTGCAATTGACAAAGTCCAGCAAATCTCACAAATCATATAATTACTCTCAGTTAGCTGAGAAGCATGGATTCTTAATAACCTCTCAAAAAAAATCTAAACAAATTAAAGAAGAGTTTACATATCTATCTTGAGGAATCACAAAGTCCGAGAAGAAAAAAACTTTGCGATTTCTATTTATCTCGTTCTTGATCCGAGATTACGAAAACCTCAAAGATCAATAAGAACAAGATCCAACTACAAGAATTATCAGGTAAAAGATTGTCTCGTCGGACTTCACGAATCCCTAAGTGAAGTCTTTACAATTGTAACCTAGAATACAGTTCACAAAGAACCTAGATTATAGAGGATGATTATAGAAAGCAACTAGGACACAAGAGTGCCAGGGATAAAGAAATCTTATTGCATGAATCTATCAATTTAGATTTTTAAAACTCTAGGTAGATTTGCATTCAAGCAAAGATAACTTGAGATTCAAGCAAACACTTTCTATGTTTAAATGAAATTCTTATTACGAATTCATGCAAGCATGTGAGAAGTCCTCCTTGATATTAGACAGAAGAATATACACCGTGGTCCAAGGTACTGGAAGCGTGTACAATGATGATTCAAGTTGGCAAGTATGTCTATTGAACTTACAAGCATAAGTGGTGTTCAATAACACTCAAAACTTAAACATTGACCCATAAACACAAAGCGATTTAGTGAACAAATTTGTCTCAGAAGTGCTTATGATATGCGTAGCAACACCAAACATATTTCTAAAAAATAGTTTATGAGCATATGCTTAAATCAGAACAGGGTAGGTATGTGTACTGGGTATGCGAACTTATGGGAAATCCGCGAACTTAGGATCCAATGGTATGCGTACCGGGTATGCATACTGTTAGAGCACTGCTCGGTCGAACTCGCGTGCGTTTCTATCTCAAGCATGTTTGTCAATGTTAGTGATCAAAACTATAAGTCTTGATTTCTAGCCTATTTATAGATGTCTCGGACTAGGACATAATTTGTGTAGTTGAGCGTAGACTTCACGACGTTTATCACTTGAAGATGAAGAACTACTAAGGAGAGCTTGTGGAACTTCATCGACAAAAGGTATGTGGAGACTTAAACTCATCTATCTCTTGGAAAGTCTATTTCTAATCTATCTTCTATATTGAGACATAAGTCGTATTACGATATAGTTTTCTATGTACACATTTGAGATTTCGAGCTGAGTATATCTCGCTTACATATTTCTCGAAATATGTGTTGGTAAGCTTTCTCTTCAAACAAGCTCATCTTATATCATGAGAAAATTTCCGAGTAACATCTTACATTGTTTGTGTGATACAATCATTTGGTGTAAGACTTGGAATGTTTTGATAATGATTATTTCAATATCTTGAAAATTGCTTTGATGCTAATAGTGTGTGAAAACGACTATTATCATTATAGAAGAATGTTTCAATGATTGAAATAAAGAGTTTAGAATCTTGTAACCATCTTTGGATATAAGCATAGTGTGTTTTCATATTAGTGTATAAGTCCAAAACCGGGAACCTAAAGTATGCATACTTGTGTGTATACAAAAAGATTGTAGGAGTCTGGGAAAGTATGCGTACCCGTACGCATACTGGCAGAAAGTTCACGTTCGTGAATTTCTGCTGAGTTTGAAAACCAAACCAAACTCAAATCCGGTTACTTAAGTACGCATACCCGTATGCATACTTAAGTGGTTACTTTCTAAAATCGGTTGTACATGAACCTAAACATTTATCAATAAGGAATACAATCTTTGCAAACTGTGGCTGTAATGTTCATGTATTGATTCGAGTGAATCAAACCGATTTTGCTTCAATTTTGTTCTTGTATAAATCCATGAGAATATAACAATTGAACAACTCTTTAACTAGTTTCATTTGAGTCATTTGAACTAGTTATGGTTAAGATGAATAAGGTTGATATGAGAGTAATCATATGGCTAACCTCGGTTAACTATTTGTGAACCAACATGGTGTACACGTTTGGGTACGATTACATAAACCTAAAAATGAGGGTACATTTCATTTGTGTGTGACAAGCTAAGCTCGATCTAAAGTTTTAAAGATATTAGCTTGGTTGAATCAGGTTTTTCATCTAACAGTGATTATTGAATGCTTTGTTACCAAGGTAACTTGGATTGCAAACCCTGATTTGAAAACTATATAAAGGAGAACTCTAGCAACTGGGAAACCTAATCCCCACACCTCCTGTGTGTTAGTAGTTGCATAACTAGAGTCGATTCTCCTTTAACCTTAGGTTTCTTCTCAAGACCCTATAGGTTAACGACTTGAAGACTTCATTGGGATTGTGAAGCCAGACCCAACTATTCTCTTTGTAGTTACGTGATCTTATCTTGCTGTTTCTATCGTGATTGAGTGCAATTGTAAAATTGGCTTGAGATTTATATATTTGATAGGCAAGATAGAAAAGTAGTCACAAACACCTTCGTCTCATCGTTTGTGATTCCACAATAACTTGTTTCGCTAGTCGATTAAGTTTATTGTGAGGTAATTGATAATACTAGGTTGTTCTTCGGGAATATAAGTCAGGTTTATCAATTGGTTCCTGTTCACCTTGTTTATCAAAATACAGAACAAAAACTCTTGGGTATTTCTGCGGGAGACAGATTTATTCAATCCTATAGACTTTTCTGTGTGAGACAGATTTGTTTATCAAGTATTCGACTTTGGGTCGTAGCAACTCTTAGTTGTGGGTGAGATCAGCTAAGGGAATCAAGTGCGTAGTATCCTGCTGGGATCAGAGACGTAAAGAGCGCAACTGTACCTTGAACCAGTGTGAGATTGATTAGGGTTCAACTACAATCCAGTCCGAAGTTAATTGGTAGTAGGATAGTGTCTGTAGCGGCTTAATACAGTGTGGTGTTCAATCTGGACTAGGTCCCGGGGTTTTTCTGCATCTGCGGTTTCCTCGTTAACAAAATTTTGGTGTCTGTGTTATTTCTTTCCTGCATTATATTTTGTTATATAATTGAAATATCACAGGTTGTGCGTTAAGATAAATCAATTAGAATATCTAACCTTTGTTTGTTGATTTACATTGATTGATACTTGAACATTGGTGTTTGGTACCGTTCAAGTAATTCTTCTTATATTCAATCGGGCTCGCAGATTTCTATTTGCTGATTGCGAACTGAATTAAGAGTTAGAGATATTAAACTCTTTGAAATACTTTATTCTAGATTGAGTCTGACTGTCTAGTTGATTCTCTAGAAATTGTATTGGAGTAAGTCCTCTCAGATTGCCAAACGAATTGTTGGGTGTGGTTGTTAGACCCCCGCATTTTCACATACCTACCTTGTTTCCAAAATTCAGAATGTTCTGGATACTCTCTTTACATAATCTGATATATTTCCGATCTCCATAGATAATAACTATCATTGCTTGCGCAATTTCCAAATAATTAACTTGAAAAATAAATAATTCATGAACAATAATTTTTTTAACCAAGATTATTAAGGATCTAGAAAATCTTTTACTTGAATCATATTCCGAAAGATAAGACAAGCTTGACTCGAAATTTCTTATTTGCAATATTAAATCTACTAAAATCATACGACATAGTCTCATAAGATAGAATAGTAAATGCCGCGAGTAAATGGGATTGTTCAGTCATCACATATCTCTTGTTGATGAAGTTCTCGCAAATGTCTTTGGTTGTTCTTCAGTCTTTGAGGCTTATTCTGTGATGTCTGATACTCAACTACCATACTCCAATCCTAGTCTGAGACTTGAGTTTCTTAGATTAGAAGTCAAAATATAGTTTTGTGCATCTTACATTAACAACTTCGACATTGCAAAACTCGCGATTTCGACCGAGAAATGCTCTAACAATTTATCTTTATAATAGGAATAACTACCATAATCTAATCTTCACCCGAGACTTGACTTTAGTAGATTAGAAATCAAGATATAGTTTTTTGCATCTAACATTGACAACAAGCTTGAGATATCAAAACTTTCGAGCTCGACCGAGCAGTGCACTAACAAGCCTAGATCACTACCATCTCATATTAACAATCTATAAAAAAATCAAATAAGAGTTTATATATCTATCTTGTGGAATCACAAAGTCTGAGACGATTTTTTTTTGTGATTTCTATTTATCGTGTTCCTGATATAAATTTTTTGAACAGTAACCAGTAGAGCAAGATATGGATTTAAAAATTATCAGGTATCATACTGGGGATGCGTACCTCCAAGCAGTTCGTGTACTTTTCAATCTCTCATATAAGTTAAGAAATTTTCCCAATATCCAAAGTTTACATACTAGGTATGCATACCATAAAACAGTTCATGTATTGTTTTAATTGGGCAATTTTCCAAAGGTTAGATATCCAAAAATAGTTTGTCAATAATTAAATTTTCTTGGCTAAAACTATACCTTTAGAAAAACCCTGGGACCTCGTCCAACTTTGAACATCAAAATGTATTAAGCCGCTACATACACTAGCCTACTATTAGACTTCAGACTGGAATATAGTTGAGACTAAATTAACCTTCCAAAATATTGAGCTGCAGTGGTGTTGTTTACGTATCTTGAACTTCGCAAAGCTCTATGAAATTCAATCTTATTTGACGTCCTTTTAAGGAGTAAGAGTTTCTTCAATCTTAGTGAAGACTTTTGATACCAATCTTCCTCAAACAAATAAGCATATTGGGTTTCCCTTTTGATTAGTCAATCTAGGTTTGGAAATATGTTTGGAGTATAAAAAATCCAGCAAACCCCATGAATCCAGAACACTTACACTCAGATAGCTAAGAATCCTGTATTACTAACAACAATAAAAAAAATCAAAAAAAGAGTTTAGAGATCTATCTTAAGGAATCACAAAGTCTGAGAAGAAGGGAAATTTTCGATTTCTAATTATCTCGTTCCTGAACTGAAATTATGAAAACCTCAAAGATCAATAAGAACAAGATCCAGATAAAAGAACTATCAGATAAAAGATAGTCTAGCCAGGCTTCACGAATCCATGAGTGAAGTCCTCATAGTCGTAACCTATAATACAGTTCACGAGGAACCTAGGCTATTGAGGACGAATCTAACAAGCAACTAGGACGCAAGAATGCCAAGGATTGAGAAATCTTGTTGCATGACTCTCTCTATTTATATATATTTTCAAGGCTTTAGGTAGCTTTGAATTCAATCTAAGATAACTTGAGATTCAAGCGAACACTCTCTCATTTTAGATGAAACTTTTATTAGAAATCCAGGTTAAACATGTGAGAAGTTTTTATTGAAACTACACATAACAATATACACTATGGTACAGGGTTATGGAACTGTTACGATGATGGTTCTTGTTGGCAAGTATTCTTATATATTGAACATAAAAAGATAATTAAACATTGTTCAATATTGCTCAATACTTAAACCATGATCCACAAACACAATGTGGTTTAGTGAACAAAGTTGTGTTAGAAGTGTTTATGAGAGTTGTAGCAAATCAAAACATATTTGTAAAAAAATTGATGAGCATCTTCTTAAATCAAAACTGGGTAGGTACGTGTATCGGGTGTGCATACCTATGGATAGTCCACAACCTCAGGCTTCATGAGTCCGCATTACCAGGTATGCATACCTTGGTCATTCACAAACTCAGATCCCAGGGGTACACCTATTGGGTATGTGTACCCCCCCCCCCCCATTTTAAAACTCAGATCAACTGGGAGAACCTACTGGGTATGTGTACCTACCCTATTTCCAGAATTCTAAATGCTCTGAAAACTTTCATTAAACAATTTGAAACATTCTCTATCGCCATAGATAAAATAAAACATGGCTTGGGAAATTTCCAAATGATCAACTTAAAACGGAAATAGTTCATGAACAATAAATTATTTTTAACCAAGATTGTTAAGGATACGGAAAATCCATTGCTTGAATCATATTTCGAGAGATTTATCAAGACAATCTTGACTTGAAATTTCTTCTTGGAAATATTAAATCTACTAAATAATAAGACATAGTGTCATAAGATAGAATGGTACATGTTGTGAGTAAGTAGGATGGTTCGCTCTTCACATACCTCTTGTTGATGAAGTTCTCACAAATGCCTTAGTTTTTTCTTTAGTCTTCAATCAACGAGGGTTATTCCATGAAGTATGATACTCAACTACCATGATCTAACCCTAGTCCGGGACAAGATATTGTTTTGGGTATCTAACACTGACAACAAGTTTGAGATAACAAAAATTTCGAGTTCGACCGATATGTGCTCTAATAATATCTATCTTGAGGAATCACAAAGTCAGCGATGAAAAGAACTTTTTGATTTCTATCTATCTGATTCCTGATCTGAGATTATTAAAACCTCAAAGATCAATAAAAACAATATCCGGATACAAGAACTATCAAGGAAAAGATAATCTTTCCGGGATCCACAAATCCCTAGGTGAAGTTTTCAAAGTCGTAACCTAATTATGTTTTTTTAGAGAAAACCTAGGTTATAGAGGTCGAATCTAGTTTAGCAATAACAAAACAAGAGTGACATGGATTGATAAATTGCTGCAAGAGTTTCTTTATTTATATATTTTGAAGGCTTTAGGTAGGTTCGAATTCAAGCTAAGATAGCTTGAGATCCAAGAAAACACTTTCTCAGTTTAGATGAAATTCTTATTAGGAATTCATGTAAGCATGTGAGGATTTCGCCTTGAAATTACATAAAAGAATATGCATTATGGTCCAGGGTTCTGGAACCGTGCACAATGATGGTTCATAGTGGCTCATTAGCCTTTGAACATACAAGCACATAGTGGTGTTCGATAATACTCAAGACTAATCAATAATTCACAAGCACAAAATGATTTTGTTAATAAAGTCTTCTTAAAAGTGTCTATGAGAATTGTAGCAAAGTCGAACATAAACATATATAAAAGTTCGTGTACTTATGCTAATACTAGAACTGGACAGGTTTGCAAATCGAGTTTGCAAACCTCTGACAGTTCATGAAGTCATGACACAAAGGTTTGCAGACCTTTCCAGTTCGTAAAAGTCAGTCCACAAGGGTTTGCAAACCTTAGAGTTTTCTAAAGTTAGATGGTAGTTGTTTGAAAACCGGGTTGGCGAACCTAGCTAATTCTCGAACTAAAATGTAAAGGGTTTGCAAACCTATACAGTCTGCGGAAGTCAAACTGAATGTTTATAAACATACAATTATGTTTACTTATCACCAAGAAGTTTTTTTTTCCTCACATAATTAAGTTGAAACATTCCAAATAGCCGCATACAGTATGCACTAACGCTTGGTAAATTTCCAAAAGATACAACTTGAAACAAAAATAGTTATGGAACAATAATTGTTTTGAACAAATATTAATAAGGATCTAGAAAATTCATTGCTTGCATCATATATCGACAGTTTAACCAAGACAACTTCTTTGCGATATTAAATCAACTAAAATTATATAACATAGTCTCATAAGATAGACTGGTAAAGAGTCGCACTGTGACGAGGTCACCCTCGTGACAACTTCTGTAAGGGCTCACCATATAGCCCTTGGATTTAACATCTTAGATATATACACATCTCGAGAGAAAAAAATTAGATAATAAAAATATTTTATTATTATTATAATTTTGTTACGTATATATAGTTAATTTAATTTGTTCTTTAATCCTTTCAACAAATCTAAATTTTCAGTTTTTATATTTTTCCTTTCCTTAGCTTCTTAAAAACCTAGAAACCATTTATGAGTTCTTATGATTTGAAATATCAAGTTTGATGGTCATGGTGACTTCCAATAAAAAAAAAACTTTAAAGCGATTGATCATATGTAAAAAACGAATAACGACCATACATTATGTCTGCTTACTCTTCAAATATGAAACATCTAGGCACAATTAGATACTGGTTTTGGACATCTCGTCGTGACACCAAAAATTTCTTAAGAAAAAAGAAAGATAATTCTTAAATTGTCTTGAGGTAGAGTATTGATTGTTTTCACTGTACATTAGTACTAGTCCAAACTAAATCAAGACTGAACTAACCACATCAATCGTATTTTGGTTGGATTGTTTTCAATGTATAGTAGCTAAAAACAATCCAATCATATTGTTGCAGTAATATTCATTTTTTGGTACTACATACACTCGTGAATAGGAACGGAACTTTGTTGATCTTGCTCATAAGATTTTAGGTTAATTTTTGATTGCATTGTTTTAACTAAGGAAATTATTTCGAGGGACTAAGTATCAAATCAAAATAAATGCAAGGATATAAAATCTAAGAAAATATGAGAAAATAATAAAAATATTCTTTGCTATCTAATTTTATTTTGGGGTTTGTACATATCTAAGATGTTACATTCAAGGTCTATAAGATGAGCCTATAAGAAGCTGTCACGAGGGTGACCTCGTCACAACATGACCCGACTGGTTAATGTCTTGAGTATATAGGATAAGTCGGTCTTCACATACCTCTTTATTGATGAAGTTTTCCCAAATGTCTTTGTTTGCTCTTCAGTCTTCAATCTTCGAGGGTTATTCATTGATGTCTGATACTCGACTACCATATTCCAATTATAGTCTGAGAATTGACTTTAGTAGACTAGAAATCAAGATATCGTTTTATACAACAAATATTGATAACAAGCTTGAGATATAAAATATTGCATGTTAGGCCAAGTAATGCTCTAATAAAAAATAATGCCTATGTTAGTATAAATTGTAATTTGTCATACCAAGAAGAAAGCGAAAACACTAAGCATGAAGAAACTGTTAGAGCATTGATCCACTGAAATCTACCAAGCAGTGGTATGTCAAGTTTAGTTCCAAAACTCTGAGTCACTTGATTGATTACTAAAGTCAACTTTTTATGTAAGACTAGGAACATATAAATGTTGAGACTTTCTTTGGTTACTCACAAAGAATATGAAGATGTATCGAAGACAAAGAAGACATTATTCTTCAGTCCGAGTTTAGTAATTAACTATATGCTTGACTTGTTTCTTTTCTATCTTTGTTCTGTCAAGTAAATATTCATTGAAAAGATAACATCTGAAGTGAAGTATGTTTACAATTACTTAGTATTGGTGACTTTGTAATTATATTATGATCAAATTATCATTAAGGAATTATATACTAGTTGTTTCTACAACTCATGTATACGGAGTTACGAAGTATCCTTTATCTATGGACTTCGTGTTATCGACATTGCACAAATTATTAAGTTTTCATTATTCAGTGTGTTGAACTTATAAATGAATTCATACCTTGAAATTATGTTTGAAACCAATTTCAATTACATATTTTAAGGAAGTAGACTTACGAAATTTGTTTCGTAGTTGAAAAGGTGATTCATGATCTAATCAAGGACTGATCTCAAATAAGGACCAATTCTAAATAAGAATCTAATCTAGGACAGATCACAAGTCATGATCTAATCCATGACTGATCCTAACAAAGTCTGACCGAACTTTATAATTTTGATATGTTTGTTATCTTTGCTTTTATGTAGAAATCGAGGTGTAAATAAGTTAGACTTGGAATGTTCATTAATGTCGACATAGTGATTTGAACATGTGCTAATATCTAACATCTTAATGTTCAAGTATTTTCCTTTGATACTCAAGGAAAGATCCTGAAACAGATTTTTCAATATGTTTTTGGGTATAGAGAATATATACTTACCATATTTGTTTATGGTTCTTGAAAAGACGAGGGTACCCAAATATACCTCAATCTAAAACTTTTCCACCTATAAGTTCTTTCTCCGAAAGTGATTGTCTATGGACTGAGTCGAGACAATACAACTAATCGGTTCACACTTCGTGTGACCGTCTATGGATACTAGATCGAGACAATACGACAACAAGATAACTTGTGTGATTGACTATGGATAAAAGATCGAGACAATACAACAACGAAGCATGATTACTTGATAATAGGTTCGGACTTAACCAAACACAATAGGATTGCTATCAAGCAATTAGGAATTAATGTTTGTGTATTTTACTTCTAATTATAATAAAAACAATTATAATTGCGGAAATAGAAAAGTAAAAGACACAACAAGATTTTGTTAACGAGGAAACCGCAAATGTAGAAAATCCCTGGGACCTTGTCCAGAATTGAGTACTCTCAGGATTAAGCCGCTATAGAAAATCTAAACCAACTTCGTATAGTTGAGACCAAGCAACTAAACCTATAGTTCACCTAGTTCCGTCTGTATCTCTGCGCCTCCAACTTGCAATAAGTCACGCACTTGGAACAATTCCTTTGGTTCGTATCCAAACAGTAAAGGAACAACAAATCTGTTCGGTAACAACTCTCTTCAAACAAGTGATATGAGTTTGAAAAAAGGCTCTTCCGTTTATCCCAATAAACTCCGTTGTCAGGTTCTTAGATCAATCTATCAACAACTACCAAAGTAATTGTATAAACTATGCGATAAATACTTTGAATCACAAAGAATTGTATTGATGCCGATCTACTCAACTAATCAATCAAGGTTACCACAAAGATAAACCGATTATAGTTGGATCCCCATCCGATCAAGTTTTGTGCACACCAAAGATTATGAACTAAAATAAGAAATCTTTTTTGTATTCAAATCTTCTTAGATCTTCAATAAACACCTGCACACAATCAACTTGAATCTCTTGTGATCAATCACACACAGAACGAAGTCTGTTAACAATGGATTATCTCAAGACGTCTTTAGATCTACAAACAGTTCTAAAGATCCCCGTCGATACTTCGATCTAGTTTGAGTGAATCTTATATCAGAAGTGAAGATTCTCAAGCATAAACAAACTAGGTGCAATCAAAGTTCAACAACCATTAGTCAATCAAATCAATCGAAAACTAATAATAAACTGCAATTATCTAGTTTCACACCAACGGTACTCGTAGAGATTCCCAATCCCAAAGAAGTCTTTAAAACTAGCGGTCGTAAGAGATTTATCTTCATTAGGGTACTTTCCTCTCCGAATAGACGGCTCCATTAGTAACAACACAACTAGGTAGTTTTGCTGGCTCTGAGGTTTAGTTTGCTTGAAATGCAAACTTCAATATTTATAGACCAAGGAAGTTTGGACACCAAGGAATTTCCAAAACCGAAAATATCCTCAAGATATGAAATATATTTCCAAATTTAGTTTCCATAATTCATGGAAATGATCTATCCAAATATTAACCGAAATCTCAGTAGAAAATCTCCAATTAGTAAATGCACATTACCAATTTTTATTTTCTAAAGATATGCATTTTAATTGATGGAAATTAAAAGCATATAAAACTAAAAACCTTAATTAAAAGATTCTCAATTTATTTCGATCCGGGGTTCTCCTTTAGTTATTAAGGAATATCTTTGAACAGTAAAAGATAAGAATTACTGCACATGTTCAAAGTATGTCGACATTTTTACTTTGTAAATCGTTTTTCATATTTACAATCTTGGAACCGATTTGCCACACTTCCAAACGAGTTTAGAATTGGTTCATTTGATTTCCAAGAACTATGTGATTGATCAAAACATTCAATTACCATTCATGGGTTTAACGGTTCTACCAAAACAAGTTTTGGTTCTACCTCCAAGTGGCTACTAGGATCGGTCACATTAGTTTCCAAAACATTGTTAACTAAGTACCAGGATCGGTTACCACTTATTTATGGTACTTACGTGTGATCGGTTGCACAAGTTATCGGATCGGTTACTCCAATTACTAAAACTTGTTAACCTATTACAAGGATCGATTACACATCTTATGATTAGTCCCAACCAAGTTCTAGGATCGGTTACCCAATGACTAGGAATGGTCACACCAATTACGAATATCGATCATACAATCTCAGGTGATTACTTAAGATCTGTTTCACTAATAAAAGTCATGGCAATGACTAAATACATCCCAACGTTTAGTTAAATACAACCTACACATAAAAGACTAAATATTTGTTAACTTATTTTACGTAGGTAAACAAAACCCAACTTTTATCATCGTCATTTCCTTCTAAGCTGGGATTCAAAATAAACTTTTACAAAAAAAATAAAGGAAACTAATTTAAAACTCTTGATTTTTGGAGGAAGTTTCACAACAGTGAATTGGTGGTAATACACACGGAATGAAACCCAAATCAACGGTTTCCATAATAACGGAACCAATTAGTATTGGTTACCAGAACATCAATCAGTAATTAGGTTTAGATGGGACCATAAGCAATAGTTTGATATTTAACTTTATAAGTTTTCGATCATTCTATCATTCACAAATAAACCTATTCCACAGAGTATGCAGGCCTATTGTGTAGAGTTTTATTTTGATCATATATATTTTATCAATCAAGGCTAATTTAACATTTTTTTGTGATCTTAATAAATGCCATTTCAAAAGTCAGTGATTGCGATAAGAGAAAATAAAGAACAAATCTACAGGAAATTGCCTTGGCTTAAACAAGTATACAGTGGGTATAAAATACCCACATGACTTAAGGTTTACAAAATGTTTATTTCTAAAGTGAGGGTTGTTATTATTCAAAAGGTAGTTTGTATTTAGTCACTGCCAAAGTCATACAAATACAAAAGTCAGGCATTGTGAATAGTTTTACCAAGATACATAAACAACTTATGAGCGATTATACTAAACACACATATTGGTAGTCCAAAGATTTGCAATGAATAACAATACCAATAAGCCTAGTGATTTCCCTTTCGATTCATAAAACAAGTTTATGAATTGTACTTCCTTTAAACGATGTAAAACATTGTATCCTAGGACGAAATCTTCACCGATACCCATACACATAATCACAATGGAATTCATACGATTATGTCGATGTCTTATATACGAAGTTCAAAAGATAGACGTTATACTTCGTATTGTAATTCCTTAATACTTTGTCTAACTAGAGTATAATCATTCACAGCTTCGCAATTATGTTTCAATATGCACGACTTGAAAGATACGTAGGAATGAAACAGTTCAAGTCAAATATTACTAACCTCAAGAGGAAGGATGATGTCGTCGTTGTAGCTCTTTACTTATTCACATTCTTCAAGTCTTCACGTAATACTTGTAAGTCTCATATCCTAGTGACTTTCTAGCTAACCTATACGAAGTTGACTCTAGTAAATAATCAAGCGACTCTTTAAATGAGTTTTGATTCACTAAAATATGACAAACAAACTTGACATACCAACGCTTGGTGGGTTCAACCGAGCTATGCTCTAACAATCTCCCCCTTTGTCAAATTTAGTGACAAAACTCTTACATCATATGGATAAACAAATTACAAGAACTCATTACACATACGCTTGATTCCAAGTTTCAACAACACAATAACCTGTATACATTCAATCCATAAATGTCGTTGTTGACATTATAATAACAAAGCTAATACTCCCCCTAAAGGTAAGATAGGTAAATTTTCAATCGGCACGTCTTTGTTATTCCTCTGTAGTTAGATAACCACAAGTATCAATATGATATGTTACTCCCCCTTAGTCTATGCTTTACTTTTTCATTAGATATAACGTTTAAGCACCATTGTCCTTTCCTTAGTGATACCAAATCACTTGTTTACTTCATATATTTCTCCCCCTTTTTGTCACAAAATGACAAAGGTACGAGCAAATAAAGGACAGACCGAAAGGATCTTACAAATCTCAAAAGACTTGCAACCTATAAGAGTTAAGCACGAGGTTCCACACACCATTTTAGATAATCAATATCAAAACCGAAACTACAAAGTAATTTTTTTTTGATATTGTAGTTGCAGGAAATCCCACAACACACCCCTTGTATTATCATGACTATAATTTCTAGATCTAAACTTATTTGATATGAAAATAAAGATAAAAATAATGAAAATATAAAATAAGACACAAGATTTACGTGGTTCGATCAATTTGATCTACATCCACGGGGTTAGGTTTCACTATGATCATTGAATTACATATGAATTACATTGAGACTCCATTAATGAGTATTTGGAGCTCTCTCTCTCTCTGGTTTTTGGGGAAGAATAAGAAGATAATAATAATACCAATTACTTTTCTCTCTCCTACCTTTCTCTTTATATATGATGTTACCTAGTGGATGACAGCTCATATACAACTAAGATTTCCCCTAATTTCGGATCTAGCTTGCGATAATATCGCAAGCTTACAAATGTTAATTTTGTAGATCTTCTAATCTTCGCAAAGTTATTACATTTTTCTTATGTTTAAGCTAATATCACCTATTGTGTCGTTTCTCAAAGTGCTCCGCGACATTTTTGTGATGCGTTGTTAAGAATTTCGCGAGCGTATCGTTGTCGCGAAATTCTGATCCTACATCTTGCCTCTTTTTTCTTGAATATTGCTTGAAGAGCGATCTTCAGGAAAAAATCCATTGTTGTATTTGTTGGAGAGAGATACGTGTTGTTGGAGTAGTCTTTGATTTTTGTTGATGAAGGAACGAGCGAAAGAATATTGGACTTGAAAAGTACGTACTTGCCTCTATTCTTTTGTGAAGTTGCGGAGCGTTTCAAAGTAAATTAGAAGTATCAACCCTTGAAGTATGTGAAATATGAAGTATCCTTGAAGAAGTATAAGAAGTACTCAATCCTCGAAATATAAGAAGTATCTGTCCTTGAATGAGAATAATAAGTATTGCCTCTATTCGTGCGAAATTATTATTCCATTTTTGGTGAGGATTCTTGTTGTTCATTAGTGAATGTCCACTTTAGAAATGATTCTTTCCGAGGAGATAAAGAACATAGAATGTTTTCTTGGTAATCCATAGTTGCCTCTGTTCTTTATCTATGAGGGTAGAATCTTTGAGAAAATGTTGAATGTGCGAATTGTTTCTTCATTCTCATCTTGCCTCTGTCTCATGTTTTGTGCTCATGCGATAGTATAATCTCTTCAAGTTGCTTATAATTGTGCGAAATAATTGAGAGAATTAATCATATCATTCGGAATAATCACATTCTGCGAAATAATCACATTCTACAAAATTCGGACACACTCTGCGAAATTCTAAATAGTTCTGCGAAATTCTGAATAATCCTGCGAAATTCTGAATAGTTCTGCGAAATTCTGAATAGTTCTGCGAAATTCTGAATAGTTCCGCGATATTATTCCGTAAAGTTTTGTAAAATACTTATGCGAATCTAAGGCTTATGTATTGATTATGTTATGAAATGTGTATGCGATGCTTATGCCATGAAATGCTTATGCGATGCTTGATGATGCTAGTGTGATGCTTGTATGATGAGAATGCTTATTTATGCTTGTATGATGCGAGTGTGATGCGATGCTTTTATGTTACTTAGCTCATTTTTCCGTCTAAAATTGATGTAGCTTTAAATTGCTTCCATTCTTCATTTCTCTGGCTTTTTATTTAGTGTATGCATTCATCTTCGTGTAGTTATTTTTCTTCACAAGTTCTTACTTGTGTTTCATCTTTCCTCTTTCCTGCATTATTAGTATCTCATAATAGTATGATCATAATATCAAGTCTGCGGCATTTTCACTTCCTCAGTTTCATTTCCATGTACATATTCGCAAGCTTATTTGCTTACTCATTTTCTTATGTGGTCTTATTTTTCCTTCCTAGTTAAAGGTATTATTTTGCCACCTCTTGTCATTGCGACAAAATCGCAGGACGTATTTGCACTTTCATGCAAAAACCCATTGATCTTGCCCTAACTTTTTATTTTGTATTATTGCCTCTTCAGGATTGTTGCGGCAATATGACAGGCCTAAATATTCTTGCGAAAATAAATCCCCATGACATTGCCGTCTTGCGACGAAATCGCAGGACGTCTTTACACTTTCATGTAATGACCCATTGATCTCGTCTTATCTTTTTCTTTAGTATTATTGCCTCTTCAGGATTGTTGCACAAATATGGCAAGCCTTAATACCCTTGCGAGTAAAAAGCCTCATGAAATTTGCGTCTTAAGACACTTATCAGCTCCCTAATGGAGGGTGCCGCCCTTATCTCCCCCTGGTTGCCCCTTCAAGGAGGCGTACTTCTACCATATAAGGTTAGATCCTCCCATCCAGTCTTAACAACAACCAGTTGTTTTCGCAGCCTCTTATCCCTTTTACCTATAGGGCTTATGGTTACGAGACTGCACCCTAAGTGGGGTTTTCTTCAGGCCGAGTGCAGTATAAGCCAAGACTTGTCAAGAGTGGCAAGATGCGCTTCAAATGCCCCTGACACTCTTGACTCAACCGTGTACCTCGGCGCCTTGATCAGATTCTTCACTCCTTGGGAGAGTCCTTATTACCTTAGTCTCCCAACCTAAATCATATGCTTAAGCTGAGAATCCAAGGTGCCTCTCCCGGATCGGCTTCATTGACCCCAAATCTCCATGACTCAGGTTTCGGGGGCGGTGTAACCTTTCCCTGAACCATGCAACAGGTACCCCCTTATATGACGTACTTTAGGTCTTACATTTTCCTCTTGCGAAATTGTATTCGCGAACTAGGGTGTACGCCATAAAGGTTCGCCCCTTTCTTTTTGTTTCTGTGAAATTTTTGCGTTTCTTTATTCTCTCATTCGTCTTTTCATTTCTGTCATTTCTTTCATCCATTCTTTCATTCTCATAATATCATATCATTTGAAGCAAAATAAATATTCAAGAGAAATTCTAATACATTGTAATTCTGAAATCTTTATAGTTGTGAGATCTTTGTAATTCTAAAAGAAATATTCTAGAGAAACATATAAATTGAGTTTTCTCAGTTTTCTGTAATTTTGAAATCTCGAAATCTTTGTAATTTTGAAGTCTTTGTAATCTTGAAATCTTAGTAATCTTTATAATCTTTGAGATCTTGAAATCTTTGTAATCGTGCGATTGAATCGCTTTTTGTAAATCAAATAAAAAATCTTTTTATTCGTTCTTAGTATAAAGTAAAATGTTCAAGGAAGTGGTACTTATCTTTCATGTGAGTCGCTGTTGTTGTCAAAGAAGTGAATAAATGCCTTGAAATGTATCAATTTCGCGCAACAAAAAGAAGTGTGAGAAGTGAGACTTGAACCCTTGACCTACTTCTTGGATTTTCTCGCACCATACCAACTGTGCTAAGCCTCTCTTGCGAAATAATCAAAGTTCTTGCGAAGTAATCAAATTCCAACTGTGTGAGAGGCACTTCTGTATAAATTTCGCATAACAAAAATAAATATGCAAGAAGCAAGAATTGATCCCGCGACCTGCTGCTTGCATTCATGCCTCCTGACCAACTTTGCAAGCTTCTTATTTGCGAAATATCTTTGCGAAATTATCATCAACTCTCTTCTGTGCGAAATAATCAAAGAAATATTTGTGCGAAAAAATACGCATGTGTTGGGACTTGATCACACGACCATGAACTCATTAACTTCGCAGATGACCAATTGTGCTGCCTCTTGTTTGCGAAATTATTCATTTTTTCTCTATCTGTAAAAAAGAAGAAAACTATGTTCGCAGGCGAATTCGAACTTGTGACCACGAACGCACATACTGCTCTCTGGACCACTTTTGCAAGAACCTCTCTGCGAAATTAACGCATAACTTTTTTCCTTATTCTTTTATTCTCCCATGCAAATGAGAATAAAATGAAAAATATGTGTCTCTGCGAATTCGAACCCGTGACCTATTGTTTACTCGCTCCAGCTCAAACCATCTGTGCGAATTTCTGTTTTTGATAGAAATTGTAGGATCAGAATCTCTCAACAATTATGTCTCAGCGAAATTATCAATGGTATTGCACAATAGCATCGCAGAACAATTTCAGAAACGACGTCAGCAAGGACCATGAGAAAGATGTGATAGTCTTGCGAAAATTAGAGAGCTTGCGAAGTTAACATTTGTAAGGTTGCGAGAATGTCACAAACCATATCCGAAAATAAAGGACAGATTAGCTGTCATCCACTATGTATTTCTCTATAAATAGTCATTCAAGTTGTAAAGAAAGAGAGATCTTTTTTGAGTAAGAAACAAGTAAATAGGAGGGAGAAAATTCAGAGCAGAGATTATTCTTGACTTCTTTATCTTTCTTGTAAGAACATTCAAAAATTAATCAATAAAATTAAGAGTGTAAACCTAAAATGAGCTGATCAACAATGAAATCATATGAGGGGTGTAGTGTAGGAATTCCTACAACTACATAATGGCGCTAGAAACAGGGACGAGTTGAAGATTATTCTAGAAAAAGCTAAAGATTGATATTGAGACTTGTGAAAATTTAAAGTGATTGATTAAGAATTTTTCATAATTTCTTGCAATACTGTTAGCATTGAAGAAATGGCTAGAAGAAGAAATACATCTGAACAACCGACTACTATTAGAAGAAGCAATAGAATTGCTGGAAGAGAAAGAAGTGAAATGGGAGAATCTACTATAATGAGAAATAACATAGAAAATCTAATTCAATCGCCAATTCAACAAACGTTAGTTCAAGATAGGAATACAGATTATGACAGAGTGAGCGTACACACTTGGCGATCAAATTCAGCAGAAGAAATAGAAGAAGAGCAACAAAATAGAAATTATAGACAGGAAGAGAGAAATCAAGAAGCAGATGAAGGAATAATTCATGGAAATGAGGAAATTGGAGCGTTAGAAACATTGAGACGAAGAATACATGAAGAAAGAAGAGCCGAGGCAGAAGAACGTGCGAATTTAACAAGGCAAAATCACGAATTAAGGATGGAGAATATCAGATTGCAGAATAGAAGATCGAGAAGTATTACAAAATCATATTCCAGATCGACTAGAAGAGAAATGAGGCAAAATTCACCCACGATCAATGCTGGAAACAATATTCAAGAAGAAATATCAAATCCTAATGAAGAATATCGCGAAAATAGAGAAAGAATGATGATCGTTACATTCCACAAAATGAAACTTTTGATGATGGGAAATTGGAGGAAATCAAGAGAACGGGCAAAATCAGAGACAAATAACCAAGATGGCGAAGGAAATCAAGAGGAGGAAGAAGAATTTTACATGTGAGAGAAACTCAAAGAAATCAACAGACAATTGAAGAAGAAATTGAAAGACATAATGCTGAACAAGCACGTTTAATCTGCGAACGTGAAAGATTGAGAGCGGAAATGGAAGAAAAAGCTTCAGGAGACAATTCGCCAGAACAATCATGACAATCGAGAAAGAAGGCGTATACAAAACCGGAATAACGATAATCTCAATGAGGAGTATGATAGAGTAAAGAGAATGGCTGAAAGACAGCGAATTGAATTGATAAGAAATGAACAAAATTATGGAGGGGAAAATGAACGACATCATCATTTGCGAATTCAAGATAGGGATGAGGAAGAGAATCGCAGAAGAAGACGAGATGAGGATAATGAAGAAGAGATACAAAATTTCGCAAGAGAAGATAGACGTGAACGCAAAGAAGAGAAGCAAAATTAAAGAGACCAATGGGTCAAGATTCAGGTAAATAAACAAATCTTGAAAGAATTAGAAGAAATGAGAGGAATGCTAAATAACAGAGGAGAAGTAGGTAGAAGACAATTGGATGAAGCAATAGAAGAAGCTGCGAAAACTCCATTTACAAGGGAAGTACAATTAGGAGGAATACCACCGAAATGCAATTTGCCCGCATTAACCAGCATTTTCGATGGAACAACTTGTGCAATTCAACACATTAAAGCTTATGTGAGGTGCATGTTACAATGGGAAAATCATGATGCGGTATTTGCAAATATTTCGCATCCAGCTTAACAGGAGAAGCGTTAAAATGGTTTGAAGGTTTACCAAAGAATACAATAACCTCCTTCAATCATTTGCAGACCACATTCTTGGGAGCATATATAAGTAATAATTCCTCACGACCTGGTATAGAAGATGTGTTTGGATTAAAACAAAGGATTGGCGAAAGTTTGAAACACTTGACTAAAAGATGGAGAACTATGTGTAGCGAAATGGCTGGCCGTGTAGATGAGAGATATCTCATATTATCATTTATCAATGCTATGTTTGCAACAAACCTGTTGTATGTCCAAATTTTCAGAGTCAAGAATACGATTACAATGACTGAATTGCGAGAACTTCAAGAAGAATACATTGCTTTAGAGGAAAAAAAAATGAAATGGAATCATATCCAGTTGCGAACACCAGCTCACAAGCGAATGCAAGCTTATTACCCAAGCTAATAAACAGTGGCGAATACTTCGCAAGTACAACAAGAAAAGGAGACAAGTAACAATCAGCAGAAATTGGTAGCTATGGGGAGCCGAGATCAAGAAGAGTATGAAAGAGAAAGAAATTTCTACAGTCGTGGAGGAAATAACAAGATTCAAAGACTCGATCAACCGCAAGAAACTTATGGAGGTCAAAGACCAAACTTTAATAGAGGGCAAGGAGGTCACAAGTAATATGGGAAGAAATCAAGATGCCACCTCTAAAGCAAGTGTGGAGAAGATATGGGAAGCTATAATTTTGATGGAGAATATACCAACACCATGGAACATGGGAACGGAACCACCCCAAACACAGAAGTCATGAATTTTGTTCTTATCATCATTTTCATGGACATACCACAAAATTGCAGAAATGTAAAGAGAATTATTTTGAGAATGATAGATCAAGGAAAACTAAACGACTTTCTGGTAGGGCATCCGCAATCTCAACCATTACCACCACCGCCAGAACATCACAAAGTGAATACGATGAAAAAGAAAGAAACATTCTTCATAGAAGTTGGTGCAAAAGCAAAAAATCTATTTGTCACTCTATCGTACATTCATATAAGACAATTGAAGATTTTCATGATAATGTTTTGAGTAGAGTGTTCGCAAGAGATAATAATGGAAGAGAAATTATGAATATTGCGAAAATTTCGCGACTAGAGGAATGGCAGAAAACAGATCATTTCTTTTACCGCAGAAGAAATTCCCGAAGGAGAAGAGGTGCATGACAATCCATTGGTAATAAAATTAGAAATTAATCCAAAACCAAAGAAGATGAGGATGATGAAGCTGAAGATTCATGGGCAATCAATAGAATCTAGTCGATACTGGAAGCTCTGTGAACATCTTATTTTATACTTATAAAACCATGGGTGGAAGAGATGATGATCTTATACCATCAACATATAAGATATATGGTTTTAATGGTACTGCTAACAAGCCTAAAGGGGAGGTTACTATGCAAATTCCATTGAAGGGAATATCTTCTGAAATCTCATTCTGTGTCGTTGATGTAGAATCACCCTACAATGCATTAATTGGTCGACCTTGGCTACATGGGATTCTAGGTGTAGCTTCAACTTTCCATCAATGCATCAAATTCCCTCACCCCAATGGTGTAGGAATCATAAAGGGAGATTGGGTTGAAGGAAAAAATGTTACGAAACTGAGATAGAATCTTGCGAAGGAAGAGCAAACAAGAAGGAAAACTGGCGACACAAAATCAAGGATGTACAAAGAAGTGAGAAGTTGATGGTGGATACAATCGAAAAGAAAGGAGAAGAGATGTTGCAAAATTAATGCTAGCTCAGATAAAAAATGAACATACCATTACCAAGGAAGCAGTAGCAGAAAATCATAAAGAAGCAGAGGAGGGAAAAGTAATAAAACAAGAAATGTATGAATGATTAAGTTGTTGCGATAATCTCGCAATAAGTAAAATTCTCAAAAATACATTTGATTGAACAACAAAATTGAGATTGCGAAATTCAGATACAATATTATGAATTGCGAGACTCTCGCAGAGATAATGAATTTTACAGAAAATAATCAGAGAAGAATGACAAAAGAGAAAGAGGCGAACCTTTATGGCGTACACCCTAGTTCGCGAATACAATTTCGCAAGAGGCAAATGTAAGACCTAAAGTACGTCATATAAGGGGGTACCTATTGCATGATCAGGGAAAGGCTACACCGCCACCGGAACCTGAGTCATGGAGATTTGGGGTCAATGAAGCCCATCCGGGAGAGGCACCTTGGATTCTCAACTTAAGCATATGACTTAGGTTGGGCGACTAAGGTAATAAGGACTCTCCCAAGGAGTGCAGAATCTGATCAAGGCGCCGAGGTACACGGTTGAGTCAAGAGTGCCGGGGCGTTTGAAGCGTCCTTGCCATTCTTGACAAGTCTTGGCTTATACTGCACTCGGCCTGAAGAAAACCCCACTTAGGGTGCAGTCTCGTAACCATAAGCCCTATAGGTAAAAGGGATAAGAGGCTGCGAAAACAACTGGTTGTTGTTAAGACTGGATGGGAGGAGCTAACCTTGTATGGTAGAAGTACGCCTCCTTGAAGGGGCAACCAGGGGGAGATAAGGGCGGCACCCTCCATTAGGGAGCTGATAAGTGTCTTAAGACGCAAATGTCATGAGGCTTTTTATTCGCAAGGATATTAAGGCTTGTCATATTTGTGCAACAATCCTGAAGAGGCAATAATACAAAAGAAAAAGATAAGACGAGATCAATGGGTTTTCGCATGAAAGTGCGAAGACGTCCTGCGATTTCGTCGCAAGACGGCAATGTCATGGGGCTTTATTTTCGCAAGAATATTTAGGCCTGTCATATTGTCGCAACATTCCTGAAGAGGCCATAATACAAAAGAAAAAGTTAAGGCAAGATCAATGGGTTTTGCATGAAAATGCAAGGACGTCCTGCGATTTTGTCGCAATGACAAGAGGTGGCATAATAAGACCTTTAATTAGGAACAAAATAAGACCACACAGGAATGAGATTTTGAAAAGAAACAAAATCACTTCGCAAAAGGCGCGAAATTATACAATAAGAAAATTTATATGAAATCTCTCATTTGGATTCAAATAACAGAGGCAAGTATGGGAATGTATGAAATTAGAAAATGTTATTTATCTCCATATGAGAGATTTACTCAAAAATTCAAGAATTAATGATTATATTGATTAATTGTATTGCAAAGAAGAATTGTTTTCATTCGCAGGTCAAAATGAAAGAAACAAATATACAGAAAGAAGAAATAAGTGTACAAGTATTACAAAGAATCAAAGAAAGAAGTAAAGACTATTTCTTGGTTAATCCTCATTATCTTCACAGACTTGTTTCCTTCTTCATCTGCGTCAGAATCTTTATCACCATCAGAACTTCCATCACTATCAGATCTTCATCGTCAGCTTCGCTATCAGAGATAATCAAACTGGGAGTATTCTGTGGGATTTCTTCTAAAAGACAAGGATAATCAGAATGTGGGATATTATGATCATCACAAACCATTGGATGGTTTGATTGCGAAAATGCATAGCGTCATTCTTAAAATTCGCAACGGTGATTTGATTTGATTCTTCAATCTAGAATACTTGTCGTTGCGAGAAGAAAGATTCTTTGCGAGTTCCTCCTTTTCAGCTTCAAGTTCTTCAATCTTTTCACGATATTTATTTTCAGAATCTGCGAACAAAAGAAAAAATTATTAACTTGATGAAAATTCATAAGAAGCAAAAGATTAGTAAAGAAGAGCAATTAGCAACCTTCTCTGTCAGAAATCATGTCTCTAATCAAGGCTGTATGTTCAACTTGGAGACTAACATTTACGCCTAAATCTTTTCTAGCATCATCTAAAATTTTCGCAGCCCAGACAAATTCATCCTCACTACTTATGAGAAGACGAGAACGAATTTGATTTTCCCTTTCGCAGAGTTCAATATTCTTGCGGTTAGCTTCATCTCGCTCAAGTTGAACTTCAAGGAGAGCCTCTTGGAATTTCGCCAAAGCCTTGGCACCTTGATCAGAGATACGATCCTTATCATCTATGAGACCGCTAATTTTGGTTCTTAATCATTGGTTTTCTCTTTGGAATCAATAAGGAGACGCTTAAATCTGTTGGCTAAGCCTAAACTGGATCTATGATCAATTTCTAAGAGGCGAAATTTCGATCTAAGTTCATTTAGAGAAAGAGATGAAATTCTATCATTTGAAAGCTATTTAAGGAATTGTTAAGACGTTCAAGAAGGGTATCATTATCCAAGGCATTAGGAAATGAGCGAAGAAGGGTAGCTTCATCAGAAAGACCATAAATGTCTGCAAAAAGGATCATTTAAATAAGATAAAACAACAGGATGAATGAATAAAGAGAAAAGAGAAAAGTAACATACCGTAAAGCTGATTATTAGCTTGTTGAAGACTAGAAATTTTGTTCTTATACGAGGAAGAATCAATTTCTAATTGTCTATTTTTCTCGCGAAGACTTTTAACTTCAGCTTCCAATTCTTCATTCTTTTGCGAAATTGAAGATTCTTCTTTTCAAGATTTTCGCGTCTTCTCTCTAGATCTGAGGCAACAGCAAAAGAAGCTTTTCCAGCCTGCGAAAAGAATAAAAAAATTAATATAGAAAGAGATTTTGAGTTATAACAATGAAAGTAAAAAGATAAAAGTATACCAGACTATTGAGAGAATGCAAGAAGTCGGGAGTCACTGATCTAGAAACTCCGCGAAGAGAGTTATCACCATCCAGTAAAGGGACATCACAAAGGGTAGCGAGAGCTTTGCAGGTATTTGCGAATTGGCTATCTCCCATCCCTTGTAGAGAATCAGAAAAGAGGCCAGAAAGCTTAGCCATAGAAGATTCAGGTGGAGAATCTTCAGTTGCAGCAAGATCATCGTTATCTCATCACCCTTATCATTTCAGAACTTTCGTTAGGAAGAACATTTGAAGGAGAAGGAGAACGAACTTTTCTTTTCTTGGAGGAGGACCAGTTGATTTTTCCCTGCGAAGAGTACCTTTACCTTTATCACCAATCTTCGCAGCATCAACAGATTCTTCTACTTCAGCAATAATCTTCACACACAGATAGAAATAAGAAATGGAAGCATGGAAGTAACAGTACTATTTAAAGTCATAAAGAAAATTTCTTACCTCATCTGTGTATGAGCGAAGAGCTAACAGAGTACTAGATTTCCCAGTCCTGTTATAACTATCCTTTAGTTTTTGGATCTGCGGAATGTCGCAAGAGTTAGCGAACAGAATAGTAAAAATCAATAAAGAAATATAAAATGAGTTAAAGGAGAAAATACCTCTTTCTCCTTCTCGGGCCAGGAGAAAACCCAAGGTTGATATGCAGCGAGATTCGCAGGAAGAACGTTTGATCCAGCAATGTAGGGACCCTTTAGCATTAAAGGAAAACACACCATTTGTCATCTTTGGATTGGCGAGGAGTTGTGTTTTTACCAGAATGAGTCAATATCTTGCATAAGAATTTTGGCTTCATCAATGTTATCTTTCCTTCTTAATCGAATACCCCAGCGAGTATTCTCTTTCTTCATGGAGATAAGTTCGTAGTTTTCAAAGAAATTCGCCACTGTATATTTCTCAGCAACTATCTCTAGGTTTGCGAATTTTGGATCCCTAAGTTCTTTGGAGTAAAGAGATCCTCTACCAGCACCACGATTAGCGAACTCTAGCATCAGACGGATGCAGTCCCCACTTAGTTGGAAATGGCTCGCGAAAATCCCGGATGAGCGAGAATTTCATAAAATAAAGGAATGTCTGGGTTATAAAGAGGAATAGGGAGACCTGCGAGAATTGACCTAGCGAAATTATGATTGATTGATCATCACAATTTTGATTGGAGAAAAGCTTGACAGAAAGAATTGATTTGGCATTCTCACCAGGAATGGGGAGAGTGTAAGACCTTTATCAGCAAGATCTTTTTGGACATCTTGTAGATTCTTCTCATATCTATGACCACTTGGAGCCATGTTTGAATATAGAGTATGGGAATGTATAGAAAGTAAAATTGAAGGAAGAAAAAATTACAGCAGCAGAATTTGCAGAAGAATGACAGAGTTGCAGAGATGAGAGAATAAAAATAGAAGAGAAAGTAAAAAGAAAAGTGGAAAGAGGGGGGAGAAGAGTATATAAACAAAATTTACTTCTCGAAGAAATAAACACCATTAAGACGAAGAGACGTGAGCGGTTGAAAAATAGCAGTTACAGAAGACGTGTCAAGAAATAAATGGAAGAGAGAGTACGTGTGATAAATGTGGAATATGAAAAGATAAGCAGCTGCGACATTTCTCACATCATTCTCTACTTTGCAGAGAAGATATGAGAAGAGGCAAGATGTAGGATCAGAATCTCGCAACAATTATGTCTCAGCGAAATTATCAATGGTATTGCACAATAGCGTCGCAGAACAATTTCAGAAACGATGTCAGCAAGGATCATGAGAAAGATGTGATAGTCTTGCGAAAATTAGAGAGCTTGCAAAGTTAACATTTGTAAGGTTGCGAGAATGTCGCGATCCATATCCGAAAATAAAGGACAGATTAGCTGTCATCCATTATGTATTTCCTTATAAATAGTCATTCGATTTGTAAAGAAAGAGAGATCTTTTTTGAGTAAGAAACAAGTAAATAGGAGAGAGAAAATTCAGAGTAGAGATCATTCTTGACTTCTTTATCTTTCTTGTAAGAACATTCAAAAATTAATCAATAAAATTAAGAGTGTAAACCTAAAATGAGTTGATCAACAATAAAATCATATGATGGGTGTAGTGTAGGAATTCCTGCAACTACATAAATCACAGTGTTTGCTTCTCATCCTTATCTTCGGTTTCCTTTATTTCCTTCATTAATTTGCCTCTTGCTTTTTCTCCTGAACATGGAAATCTTCCATTCAAAGCTTTGTTTTCTTCCCTGAAAGTGTAATTTCTTCCATGAAATTTCCATTTTTGAACTTAAACTTTGTATATCTAGAAAAATATGAACAATAGCTAATCTTCATGGAAACTTCTTGAACCAACAAGCTACAGGAGGGATAAATCCTTCACTCCTCCCTGTTTCTAGCGCCAAAAATGTACTTGCAGGAAATCCCACAACACACCCCTTGTATTATCATGACTATAATTTCTAGATCTAAACTTATTTGATATGAAAATAAAGATAAAAATAATGAAAATATAAAATAAGACACAAGATTTACGTGGTTCGATCAATTTGATCTACATCCACGGGGTTAGGTTTCACTATGATCATTGAATTACATATGAATTACATTGAGACTCCATTAATGAGTATTTGGAGCTCTCTCTCTCTGGTTTTTGGGGAAGAATAAGAAGATAATAATAATACCAATTACTTTTCTCTCTCCTACCTTTCTCTTTATATATGATGTTACCTAGTGGATGACAGCTCATATACAACTAAGATTTACCCTAATTTCGGATCTAGCTTGCGATAATATCGCAAGCTTACAAATGTTAATTTTGTAGATCTTCTAATCTTCGCAAAGTTATTACATTTTTCTTATGTTTAAGCTAATATCACCTATTGTGTCGTTTCTCAAAGTGCTCCGCGACATTTTTGTGATGCGTTGTTAAGAATTTCGCGAGCGTATCGTTGTCGCGAAATTCTGATCCTACATCTTGCCTCTTTTTTCTTGAATATTGCTTGAAGAGCGATCTTCAGGAAAAAATCCATTGTTGTATTTGTTGGAGAGAGATACGTGTTGTTGGAGTAGTCTTTGATTTTTGTTGATGAAGGAACGAGCGAAAGAATATTGGACTTGAAAAGTACGTACTTGCCTCTATTCTTTTGTGAAGTTCCATAGCGTTGCGAAGTAAATAAGAAGTATCAACCCTTGAAGTATGCGAAATATGAATTATCCTTGAAGAAGTATAAGAAGTACTCAATCCTCGAAATATAAGAAGTATCTGTCCTTGAATGAGAATAATAAGTATTGCCTCTATTCGTGCGAAATTATTATTCCATTTTTGGTGAGGATTCTTGTTGTTCATTAGTTAATGTCCACTTTGGAAATGATTCTTTCCGAGGAGATAAAGAACATAGAATGTTTTCTTGGTAATCCATAGTTGCCTCTGTTCTTTATCTATGAGGGTAGAATCTTTGAGAAAATGTTGAATGTGCGAATTGTTTCTTCATTCTCATCTTGCCTCTGTCTCATGTTTTGTGCTCATGCGATAGTATAATCTCTTCAAGTTTCTTATAATTGTGCGAAATAATTGAGCGAATTAATCATATCGTTCGGAATAATCACATTCTGCGAAATAATCACATTCTACAAAATTCGGACACACTCTGCGAAATTCTAAATAGTTCTGCGAAATTCTGAATAATCCTGCGAAATTCTGAATAGTTCTGCGAAATTCTGAATAGTTCTGCGATATTATTACGTAAAGTTTTGTAAAATACCGGTTTTAACTAATGCGATGCAAAAGTTGAAACCCCGAAACACAAGGTACTAATTACCTTGACAATGCCAATAGATTTCCTTAAATTTTCGAATGTTGCCCTGTCTAAGGGTTTAGTGAGAATATCAGCAAGTTGACATTCAGATGGCACATATTCCAATTTGATAACTCCATTATCATATAATTCTCTAATAAAGTGATATCTAATATCTATGTGTTTAGTACGAGAATGTTCAACTGGATTCTCAATCAAGGGAATAACACTTGAGTTATCACAAAGGATGCTCATAGTTGAAATATTTATTCCGTAGTCAATGAGCATTTGTTTCATCCATAAAAGTTGAGTACAACATTTACCTGCAACAATATATTCTGCTTCACAAGTTGACAGAGACTGTGAGTTCTGTTTCTTGCTGTGCCAAGCTACAAGATTTTGACCAACATAGAAGCATCCACCAGAGGTGCTTTTCCGATCTTCTACATATCCTGACCATCCCGCATCTGAATAGGCAACAAGGTTGTTGTTTGTATCCATATAGTATGATTGACCATAATCTAGGGTACCGTTAACGTATCTTATGACTCGTTTTACAGCTTTTAGATGTGATTCTCTAGGATCTGCTTGAAATCTTGCACAACATCCCACACTAAAGGCAATGTTTGGTCTTGTTGCATTTGAGTATAACAAGCTTCATATCATAGATCTGTATAATTTTTTATCAACTGATTTTTCTCCTGGATTCGATTGAAGCTTTCCGGTAGTTGGCATTGGAGTTGCCATAGGTGTTGCACTTTTTAGTTCGAATTTTTCAATTAAATTCCTTGCATATTTTTCTTGAGAAAGAAGAATATTGTCTTTTTGTTGTTGTATTTGCAAACCAAGAAAATATGATAATTCTCCAACATTGCTCATTTCGAATTCTCCACTCATAAGATTCAGAAATTCATCTGTTAGAGATTTTGAGGTGGATCTATAGATGATGTCATCTACATATATTTGTGCTATTAGTGTTAGGAAACTGCTCAGTCGAACTCACATGCGTTGTTATCTCAAGCATGTTTGTCAAGTTTAGGTGTCAAAAATTTATGTCTTGATTTCTAGACTACTGATAGACACATTTTTGTGTCTAATTTGTCCTCAATGTCCGTATTGTTGGAACTCTATTTTTGTACTAATATTGTGTTTTTATGTATTTTTAGGAAATAAACATTTTTGGAAAAATCAGCTCGAAAAGTTGCCCGGGGCACCCTTGAAGGACATTTGTTATTCGGACTCTCATTTTGGTTAAGGGGCAACCTAATTACTAAGGGACACCTCAGTTGGGCATTTGCTATTTGCACCCCGATTCTGGACAGGGGGACACCATCTTCTTCCTTTGGATTCTGTTTTTGGGCGGGAAACTGGAACACTAAACTGGCAGCGCTTAGATTCACGAATTGGACGTGATTTCATGAGATTTAATGGCTGATTTTTGGTAGGAAGTTGTGATATGTCCTATCAAACATGTTGGGGGCTTTTGGTTCGATCGAAATTGGCTAGAATCGTCTAGGAAATTCACGAGTTGGGAACAGGGAAGTTCATGTCTGTCACGGGTTTGAGAGAATTTTTGGAGGAATTCGAACGTGTTTTGATGATGCATGGAGGACTCTAACACACTTTTGGACCGTGTAGAATACAATTAAGGTGAGTTTCCATGAAATTAACAGCTGCAGATACGTAATCGAAATAAAAAAGGAAAAAAATATATTTTATGAACTGTCCGAGTAATGGAAGATTTTTGGGAGTTATTGCAAAGGATTTCGTCTACCTGTTGAGTATAAAAAGACTTCTGGGGTAGAGTAGAAGGGGTGAGGCAAGTTTAGGGAGAGTTTGGAAGAGAATAGAGGCGTAAAATTGAAGAACCAGGCGCTGGAAGAAGAAGTTGTTCTTCTGGTGCTTCTGAAGAACACGAAGAACATCAACCCACGGTCAACAGTCGCAGAATACTGTCGTTGTTCTACAACACTTCGCTATACAACAGTCTTATTTCTTCTATGTCGTTGTTTCTGGACCCTACTGTGGGTCGCAGAATCTTGTTTTATAACATTTACTTATCTTTCTCTTCATTGTAAACACTTGTGAGCATCAATGAAATAGTTTGAGAGGTTTTCCAACATGATGAGCGACTAAAATACCTGATGACTGAGGCTACGGAGGAGCTATTCACTCATGTTTGATTGGTAAATTCTTTTTATAATTTCTTAATTATTTATTTTATTTAATTCACTTGGATCAAAAAAAAGAGAGATAAAAATGGTTTTCTTAATTAGTTGTGAATCAGTTTGATGTTTTATGCTTAGAATTAATTCTTTGATAAATCATGCTTAAGGATTACAATTTAATATTTGGACACCTTATAGATTTATAAGTGATTTAATGGAAAAAGAGCTAGATAATAATTATGAAATATTTTTGTAACCAATAAACTTGAAGTAATAGTGAATCCGGAGCCTTAGTCCATTTTAAATCTTGACATTACTATCAAAAAAATTAATTTCCTTCATTCATTTATTTGTTTAAATATAAAAAAAAAAGAGTTACCTTCATAAGTCTGAAAAGAACCCTGTTTTAAAACCACTATCTACAACAACATTTGAAAATACATCAATCAACTACTTATAACTAAGTCTCGGTTTAGGACAGATTAGTGTTGAGCTCCAGACTCCATGACGATCATCTTATGAAGACGAAGAACTACTCGAGGAACTAGTGGAACTTCATCCGACTAAAAGGTATGTGGAGACTTGAACTTATCTATCACTCAAAAGTCTATCTCCCTATCTCCTACTCTTGAGACAAAGTCGTAAGTATGATAGTTTTCATACATACACATTTGCTATTTCGAGTCGAGTTTACTCGCCTATCTTTTTCTCGAAATACGTGTTGGTAAGCTTTAGCTTTAAGCACTTTTCATCTTTATCTACGGTGAAAGTCATGATGACGTTTCAATCTTGAAAATAGCTTTGATGACCATAGTCGTGAATAACGATTGTTATAACATTATAGAAGAATGTTTCAATGATTGAAATGTAGAGTTGTGATTATGTAACCAACTATGGATATAAGTATATATAGTATGTTCGCACATTAGTGTATAAATCCATGTGCCGGAAACCAATTGTGTGCACTTGTGCATGCGATATTGGTAAAGGAGCCATGTTGGGTACGCGTACTGGCGGAAGTTTTCGACCGAAAACTTCTGATGGAGTTTTTAGTTTACAAACTGGAAAACCAGTCACCTTAGGTACGCGTACTCACGGAAGTTCTCGAATCGAAAATTTCTGCTGAGTTTCCAAAATCAAATCTGGCAGCTAAGGTACGCATACCTGTTAGAGCATGACTCAGTTGAACCCACCAAGCGTTGGTATATCAAGTTTGGTTGTCATATTTTAGTGAATCAAAACTCATGTTAAGAGTTGCTTGATTATGTACTAGAGTTAAACTTCGTATAGGTTAGCTTGAAAGTATTAGGATATGAGACATTACAAGTATTGCAAAGACTTGAAGATGTGAAGAAGCAAGGAGCTACAACGACAACAATCATCCTTCCACTTGAGGTTAGTGATATTTGACTTGAACTGTTTCATTCCCTAATGTATCTTTTAAGTCGTGCATATTGAAAATATAACTGTGAAGCATATTTGAACTCTAGATAGACATAGTATTAAGGAATACAATACTAGGTTTATTGCTTAACCATTAACCTTTGTAGATAAGACATCGCCATAATCATTTGAATGCTATTGTGATTATGTATGGGTATGAGCTGAGGATTTCATCATAGGGAACAATGTTTACATGTGTTCTAAGGAAGTAAGTTCATAAAATTGTTTTGTGAACCGCAAAGGAAATTTCCAGGTGTTGTTGGTTTTGTTATTCATTTCATATCTTATGAACAACCAATATGTGTGATAAAGTAGAACCGCTCACAACTTGTTGTGTTTTTGGTAGAACTATTCACAAAGGCCTGACTTTCGTATTGGTATAACTGTTATTAGTAAAACCAATCTTAAGTAATCACCTTGGTATGATCGGATTATGTATGCCTTGGGGAAAGGGAACCGATCCTTGTATGGGGTGCAACAAAGTTTACATCAGAAAGGGGAACCGATCCTGTGAACATGCGCAACACATATAAGTTAGATACCATATATATGTGGGGAACCGATCCTAGTACCTAGTCATCCGAATCTGTTAGGAAGCTAGTGTGACTATGCGTAGTACTCGCATGGAAGTAGAACCGAAATTTGTTTTGGTAGAACCGTAAACCCATGATTGTGATTGAATGTTGGTTTGATCAATCACATAGTTCTTGAAAGTCAGATGAACCAATTCTAAACTTGTTTGGAAGTGTGGAAAATCGGTTTCAAGGTTGTAAGTGTGGAAGAAAACTTACAAAGTAAAGATGTCGACAAACTTTGAACACGTGCTGAGAATGTTTATTTCTATAATTGTTCAAAGATATTCCTTAACGGCTAAGGGAAGAGAATCCCAGGATCGAAACACAAATTAGTTAAGAATATTTTAATTAAGGTTATTAATTTCATTTGTATGGAAATTACAGAATTAGTAATGTGCATTTACTAATTATATTTTTCAAGAGATTTCGATTGTTATTTTTGGACAGAGCATTTCCAGGAATTATGAAAACCGAATCTGTGCATTTATGAATATCTTGAGAATATTTTCGGTTTTGGAAATTCCTTGGTGTCCAAACTTCCTTGTCTATAAATACATGAAGTTTACCTTTCCAGCAAACTAATCCTTCGTAACAACAGACTTCCTTTTTTTGTCTTTGTTACTGGTGTAGCCGCATATCGGAGAGGAGAGTAATCTAATTAGGTGTAATATCTTACGACCGCTCGTTTTAAAGTCTTCTTTGGGATTGAGAAGCTCTTGCGCGACCCGTTGGTGGGAAACTAGATAATTGCAGTTTATCTTTGTTTTCAATTGATTTTATTGACTAACGGTGGTTGAAATATGATTGCACCTAGTTTGTTTATTCTTGAGAATCTTCTCTTCTGATATAAGATTCATTCAAACTAGTTCAGAGTTTCGACAGGGATCTTTAGACTGTCGTTAGTTCTAAAGACAATCTTGTGATAATCCATTGTTAACAGACTCCGTTTTGTGCGTGATTGATCACAAGAGATTCAAGTGATTGTGTGCAGGTTTTTATTGAAGATTTAAGAAGATTTAAAGACAAAGAAGATATTGAAGATCTGACTTGGGTTTTATAATCTTTAGTGTGCACAATACTTGTTTCGGTAAAAGAGGATCCAATTAATAATCGGTTTATCTTTGTAGTAGATTGGATTGATTAATTGAGTAGATCGGCATAAATACGGTTCTTCGGATTAAAGGTGTTGTTGGCTTAATCTTATACAATTACCTTAGGGTGATTGAACATAAGATAGATCTAGACCCGACGAAGGAGTTTATGTTAAGATAAACGGAAGAGCCTTTGTCCGACTCATATCACTTGGTCGAATAGAGTTGATACCAAACAGATTTCTTGTTCCTTTACTGTTTGGAATACGAACCAAAGAGATTGTTCCAAGTACGTGACTTATTCATAGGTCGGAGGCGTGGGAATACAAACGAAACTAAGTGAACTATAGGGTTAGTTACTTGGTCTCAACTATACGAAGTTAGGTGTAATTTTGTATAGCGGCTTAATCCTGAGAGTATTCAATTCTGGACTAGGTCCCGGGGTTTTTCTGCATTTGCGGTTTCCCCGTTAACAAAATCTTGCTGTGTCATTTACTTTTATTTTCCGCATTATAATTATTTTATTATAATTAAAGTAAATTACACAAACGTTAATTCATATTTACTTGATAAGCAATCCTACTGTGTTTGGTTAAGTCCGAACCTTTGTATCAAGTAAACATACTTCGTTGTTGTATTGTCTCGATATCATATCCATAGACAATCACACGAAGTGTGAACCGATTAGTTGTACTGTCTCGACTCAGTCCATACACAATCACTTTCGGAGAAAGGACTTATAGGTAGGAAATTTTTTAGCTTGAGGTATATTTGGGTACCCTCGCCTTTTCAATTGGTATCAGAGCAGGCAAACACGAAAAGATCTAACAATCTGTGTTTGGTGCGATCCAACCTATAAGAATGAATCCAAAGGATGATTCAGTTAACGTAAGTCAAGATAATGAGATTAAAATCTCAAGGAAAACCAATAGAAATTGGTCTCGAAAGTCTTTTCGAAAATCAAAGAAAAAGTCAATGACTAATGACTTGATTGCGAATCAGGTTCCTGATCCGAAAAGAGTGAGTTCGAAACTCAAGAATCTTGTATTGGACTCGTCTCCAATGCACTGTGAAAAATCTTCTGAAAAGAGATTTAATTCACCTGTCTGCCCGAGTTCTGAATTTCGTAAGGTAATAGAAAGCTTTTTCAAACATATTGAAAAAAATTCAGAAAAGGGTAAATCCATTGACAGTCTAGATGATGTCCTAGAACTTATCGTTCAAATGAATGTAAGAATATGTGAAGGAAAGCGAGAAACACTTTGTCTTCAAAATAATCAGGTAGATTATGAGGAACAAAAACTTGCGTTATGCAATGAAGTTCGTCAACAGACTAAAGTGTGTGAAATTCTTACTCAATCGCTGAAACACTCACAGATAAGGAATAAGGTCCTTATTGAGAAACTTCTTATCGTAATATGCCAGGAGGTATATCTGAACAAGTGTTTAGAAAAACATTTCCAGCAAGGAATGAAAACCTTAAGAGGACATATAGATCGTCTTGAACAAGAGATGTTAGCAGACTGTCGACTGGAAGATCTAGACAAAACAGGTTCAAGTTAGAAGAACATACCATCCTGGGCACAAGATGTAATTAAGGATATTGCATCTCGCAATTCCCTTAACAAAGAGGATGGGTTCAGAACCCACAAAGAAGAACATGATCATGTTCAAAAGGGAGAAAGTTCTTCCTCTGAGGTGTATGATGAGGATTATCCTCATCACAGTGCATAACAACATTGGAGAGTGCATCCTTACTTTGACCAATATTCAGATGTAAGGAAGCACACATACATGGGCAGATGGTATCCTACTAATATCTCTTATTCAACATAGAGAGATTACACAATCTACCTTAAGGATATGTTATTCATCTTTATGTGTAGAAAAGTTGTCTTACAACAACTTGTGTAAAAAGGTTAAGTTAGTATCTTCTGATACCTAGTTTGGAGAAAATCTCTTTGGAGTATATAGTGTTTCCTTAACACATTAAGATGCAAAAATCTTTTCTATTTTTGGAATGTGTTAAAGATATCCAAGTATATGTACTCAACGTGTCTGAGAACTTATGCTAAATAATGTATTCTCAAACCAGATCTCAAGCACAACTTCTGAAATCCTTGAGTGGAATGACTTCTAAGGATAATACTCATCTTGATAATGCCGTCAAGAAATCTGGTTGTGAAAATACCGATAATGAAAAGGATCATATGACTCATCTCCTTGTCCAAAACAGTTTGGATGCTAAGGTTGATATTATCAATCTTCGACAAGTTCTTCTCAGTACCATCGAGACTCATCATAGACATGCAGCATTACCAAGAACTGTTATCCGTAACCAAACGAAACTGATTAAACTTGGAATCGGTATTAGGGAGTATGCTAGGAATATTAATCGAAAGGTTAACGCTTTAACCTGTGAACACAACCAAGGTACTGTGTGCAGAATCCGAGATATCAGTCGAGATGCTATTGATGATGATCCTGAAAAATTTGAGGAAATTGAGGATGACCTTTGAAAATCTTCTGTCAAAAGGTCATTAGAGATTAAGTTATTTGCTGTAATACTTAATCTAGTTTAATAGACATCAATTTTTGATTTCTTTCATTGATTGTATTGGTCTATTATGAATAAAATTATTTGATTAGTAATTTTTCTTGTGATAGTTTTCGATTTACATAGCATGTGCTTAATTGCTTTTACTTTATTTCTTTGTATGTTTATGGGATGTTTAATTTCGGTTTTATACCTTAATATTCGATCTCATATATTGTGTAACCCTCATGGTTTGGGTGACTTTTTGATTTTTTGGGATTAAGTTCTAGCCCTAGTAGGTAGGATTTATCAAAGGATTATGAGGGGTCCTAATAGAAACGGTATGTGAAAAAGTCGCGATATGTTGAATCGGTTTTGTTTTAACATAAAAGCATATGTGTTTCGATGGTTTTCAACTTTTGCTTCCAATAGTTAGAAACGGTTTTCAACCTTTGTCTGGTAAAGGTTGAGGTATGTTGTTATTCTTTTGTTCACGCATAAGGATGACAACGTGGTGATATTTCGATATTGTTCCAAGTACGTGACTTACTCATATGTCGGAGGCGTGGGAATATAGACGGAACTAAGGGAACTATAGGATTAGTTACTTGGTCTCAACTATACGAAGTTAGGTGTAATTTTGTGTAGCGGCTTAATCCTGAGAGTATTCAATTCTGGATTAGGCCCCGGGGTTTTTCTGCATTTGCAGTTTCCTCGTTAACAAAATCTTGCTATGTCATTTCCTTTTATTTTCCGCATTATAATTGTTTTATTATAATTAAAGTAAATTACACCAAACGTTAATTCTTATTTACTTGATAAGCAATCCTATTGTGTTTGGTTAAGTCCGAACCTTTGTATCAAGTAAACATACTTCGTTGTTGTATTGTCTCGACCTCGTATCCGTAGACATTCACACGAAGTGTGAACCGATTAGTTGTATTGTCTCGACTCAGTCCATAGACAATCACTTTCGGAGAAAGGACTTATAAGTAGGAAAAGTTTTAGCTTGAGGTATATTTGGGTACCCTCGCCTTTTCAATACCCGTACGCGTACCCAAGCTGGTTATTTCTCAATGGAAGTTCATGAACTTAACACAATAAATCAATAAGGAATGCACTCTTGCAAACCATGGATATATTATTCATGAATTGATTCAAATGAATCAAACCGATTTTGTTTCAATTGTGTCTATGAATAAAGATCTAAGCAATTGAACAACTCTATCAACTAGTTCTTATGATTCGTTTGAACTAGTTATGATAAAGATGAATATGGTTGATATGAAAGTACTCATATGGCTAACCTCGGTAAACTATTTGTGAACCAACCAAGTGTACACGTTTAGGTACGGTTACTTAAACCTAAATGAAACATATTTCATTGTGTATGACAAGAAAAGTTTCGATCTAACGGTTGAAAGATATTAGCTTGGAGAAATCAGGTTTTTCATCTAACAGTGAATATTGAGTGCTTTGTTACCAAGGTAACTTGGATTGCAAACCCTGATTTGAAAACTATATAAAGGAGACATCTATCAATTGGAAAAACTAATACCCACACCTCATGTGTGATACTAGTTAGTTTGCTAGAGTCGATTCTCCTTTAACCTTAGGTTTCTTCCCGAGACTCTGTAGGTTATAACGACTGAAAGACTTCATTGGGATTGCGAAGCCAGTCGAACCTACTTCTCTAGTAGTTGAGCGATCTGATCTTGCCATTTTCTATCGTATGAGTTCAATTGAATAATTGAATTGAGATTATATCTCCGATAGTGCAAGATAAAAATAAATCACAAACATCTTCGTCTCATCGTTTGTGATTCCGCAACATCTTGTTTCGCTACCATACGATAGAGATTGTTGTGAGGTGATTGATAATACTAGGCTATTCTTCGGGAATATAAGTCCGGATTATCAATTAGTTCCTGTTCACCTTGATTTATCAAAAGACGGAACAAAACTCATAGGTTTATCTGTGGGAGACAGATTTATCTATTATCGTAAATTTTTCTGTGTGATACAGATTTGTTTATTAAAGTCTTCGACTTTGGGTCGTAGAAACTCTTGGTTGTGGGTGAGATCAGCTAAGGGAATCAAGTGCGTAGTATCCTGTTGGGATCAGAGACGTAAGGAGCGCACTGTACCTTGAATCAGTGTGATATTGATTAGGGTTCAACTACTGTCCAGACAAAAGTTAGTTTGTAGTAGGCTAGTGTCTGTAGCGGATTAATACAATGTGGTGTTCAATCTGGACTCTGCATTTGTGGTTTCCTCGTTAACAAAATTTCTGGTGTCTGTGTTATTTCTATTCCGCATTATATTTTGTTATATAATTGAAATATCACAGGTTGTGCGTAAAGATCAATCAATTAGAATATCCAACCTTTTGTTATTGATTTAAATTGATTGACACTGGATATTGGTCTTTGGTACCATCCAAGTTATTATCCTTGTATTTGATAAAGACTCGCAGATTTCTATTTGCTTGAGTAAATATCAAATCAAGTGAGAGAGATATTAACTCCTCGATATACTTTTCTCTAGATTGAGTCTGACTGTCTAGTTGATTCTCTAGAAAGTATATTGGAGTTAGTCCATACAGATTGGTAATCGAAATATTGGGTGTGGTTGTTATACCCCCGCCTTTTCAATTAGAACATTTTTTCCACTCTATTTGGTGAAAAATGTCTTATCAGCACCACCTCTAGAGAATCCTTTTTGAAGTATCCTTAAGCAACGAGCCTTTCTTTGTTTCTGACAATTGTTCCGAATTCTTCTGATTTGTTCTTGTAGATCCACTTTGTTGCAACAATGTTTACTCCTGTCGGCTTAGGAACGAGTTCCCACACTTCTTGTCTTTTAAACTGACTAAGTTCCTCATGCATTGAGTTTACCCAAGCAGGTTCACTGAGTGCTTCCTCAATATTTTTTGGTTCTATTGAGGAGAGAAAACAGAAATAGTGACAGATATTCTGAAGTTCTCTTCGAGTCATTACTCTAGCATTGGCATATCCAATGATGTCTTCAGTGGAGTGTCTTTGATGTACCCACTTAGCAGGTTTTTAGAAAATATTTTCAGTATCATTGGGTTGTTCAACAATACTTTCATTATCCTCTTTATCATCAGTGTCACTAATTAAAGGAACAACTGATGGTTCTTCTTCAGTCTGTTTTTATTTAATAACAGTTTCAGAGGGAGGAAGCTCTGTTACAGTGTGATTGTATTGACAAAAGTCGCTAATGTCATCAATAACCACGTTAATCGATTCCATCATGACTTTGGTTATGAGATTGTGTACCTCGAAGGCACGACTGTCAGAGGCATAGCCAAGAAAAATTTCTTCATCACTTTTGGAATCAAATTTTCCTCTATGTTCTCTGTCTTTAAGAATATAGCATTTTGCTTTCGAAAACCCTTAAATAGCTCAGGTTGGGTTTTTTTCCATACCATAATTCATATGGGGTATTTAAAGTTTTTGATCTTAAATAAACTCTGTTTGATAAGATTACAAGATGTAAATACGGCTTCCCCCCAGAAGGTTAATGGTAGATTTTATTGTGAAGCATCACTCTTGCCATTTCTTGAATATTTCTATTCTTTCTCTCAGCTACACCAGGTGTAATAGTTGTAGGATCAGAATCTCGCAACGATAATATTTCAGCGAAATTATCAACAACACAATACAACAGCGTCGCAGAACAATTTCAGGAAGAATAAAATAAATCACGTCAGCTAAGATCATGAGAAAGATATGATAGTCCTGCCAAAATTAAAGAGCTTGCGAAATTAACATTTGTAAGGTTGCGAGAATGTCGCAGACCATACCCGAAAATAAAGGACAGATTAGCTGTCATCCACTATGTATTTCTTTATAAATAGTCGTTCAAGTTGTAAAGAGAAGGAGAGATCTTTTTTTGAGTAAGAAACAAGTAAATATGAGAGAGAAAGTCTAGAGCAGAGATCATTCTTGATTTCTTTATCTTTTCTTGTAAGAACATTCAAAGATTGATCAATAAAATTAAGAGTGTAAACCTAAAAATGAGTTGATTAATAATGAAATCATATGAGGGGTGTAGTGTAGGATTTCCTGCAACTACATAATGGCGCTAGAAACAGGGAGGTATTGAAGATTATTCTAGAAAAAGCTGAAAAATTGATATTGAGATTTGTGAAAATTTAGAGTGATTGATTAAGAATTTTCCATAATTTCTTGTAATGTTGTTAACATTGAAGAAATGGCTAGAAGAACAAATACATCCGAACAACCGACTACTGTTAGAAGAAGCAAGAGAATTGCTGGAAGAGAAATAAGTGAAATGGGAGAATCTACTAGAATGAGAAGTAATAGAGAAAATCAAATTAAAAAAAAACTAGTTCAAGGAAGGAATGCAGATTATGATAGGGTGAGCATACACACTTGGCAATCAAATTCGGCATAAGAAGTAGAAGAAGAGCAACAAAATAGAAATTATAGACAGGAAGAGAGAAATCAAGAAGCAGATGAAGGAATAATTCATGGAGATGAGGAAATTGGAGCGTTAGAAACGTTGAGGCGAAGAGTACATGAAGAAAGAAGAGCTGAGGCAGAAGAACGTGCAAATTTAACAAGGAAAAATCACGAATTAAGGATGGAGAATATAAGACTACATAATAGAAGATCGAGAAGTATTACAAAATCATATTCAAATTCGACTAGAAGAGAAACGAGGCGAAACTCACCCACAATCAATGCTGGAAACAATAATCAAGAAGAAATCTTAAATCCTAATGAAGAATATCGCGAAAATAGAGAAAGAGCTGATGATCGTTACGTTCCACAAAATGAAACTTTTGATGATGGGCAAAATGGTGGAAATCAAGAGAATGGACAACATCAGGGATGAAATGACCAAGATGGCGAAGGAAATCGAGAGGAAGGAAGAAGAATTTTACATGAGAGAGAAACTCAAAGAAATCAACAAACAATTGAAGAAGAAATTGAAAGACATTATGCTGAACAAACACGTTTAATCTGCGAACGTGAAAGATTGAGAGCGGAAATGGAAGAACAAGAGCTTCAGGAGACAATTCTCCAGAACAATCACGACAATCGAGAAAGAAGGCGTACAAAAAACCGAAATAACGGTAATCTCAATGAGGAGTATGATAGGGTAAATAGGATGGCTGAAAGACAGCGAATTGAATTGATAAGAAATGAACAAAATCATGGAGGGTAAAATGAAAGGCATCATCATATGGGAATTCAAGATAGATATGAGGAAGAGAATCTCAGAAGAAGACGAGATGAGGATCATGAAGAAGAAATGCAAAATTTCGTGAGAGAAGATAGACATGAACGCAGAAGAAGAGAGGCGAAATTAAAAAGACCAATGGATCAAGATTCAGGTGTAAATAAACAAATCTTGAAAGAATTAGAAGAAATGAGAGGAATGCTAAATAATAGAGGAGAAGTGGGCAGAAGATAATTGGATGAAGCAATAGAAGAAGCTGCGAAAACTCCATTTACAAGGGAAGTAAAATTAGGGGGAATACCACCGAAATGCAATTTGCCCGCATTAACCAGCATTTTTGATGGAACAACTTGTGCAATTCAACACATTAAAGCCTATGTGAGGTGCATGTTACAATGGGAAAATCATGATGCCGTATTGTGCAAATATTTCACATCCAGCTTAACAGGAGAGGCGTTAAAATGGTTTGAAGGTCTACCAAAGAACACAATAACCTCATTCAATCATTTGCAGACTAAATTCTTGGGGGCATATATAAGTAATAATTCCCCGCGACCTGGTATAGAAGATGTGTTTGGATTAAAACTAAGGATTGGCGAAAGTTTGAAACACCTGACTAAAAGATGGAGAACTATGTGTAGCGAAATGGCTGGCCGTGTAGATGAGAGATATCTTATATTATCATTTATCAATGCTATGTTTGCAACAAACCTATTGTATGTCCAAATTTTCAGAGTCAAGAATACGATCACAATGACTGAATTGCGAGAACTTCAAGAAGAATACATTGCTCTAGAGGAAAGGCGAAATCAAATGGAATCATATCCAGTTGCGGACACTAGCTCACAAAAAGCGAATGCAAGCTTATTACCCAAGCTAATAAACACAGTAGCGAGTACTTCGCAAGTACAACAAGAGAAGGTGACAAGTAATAATCAACAGAAACTGGTGGCTATGGGAAGCCAAGATCAAGAAGAGTATGAAAGAGAAAGAAATTTCTATAATCGTGGTGGAAATAACAAGATTCAAAGACTCGATCAACCGCAAGAAACTTATGGAGGTCAAAGACAAAACTATAATAGAGGACAAGGAGGCCACAAGGTAGTATGGGAAAAAATCAAGATGCCACCTCTAAATGCAAGCGTGGAGAAGATATGGGAATCTATAATCTTGATGGAAAATATACCAACACCATGGAACATGGGAACGGAACCACCTCCAAATCACAGAAGCCATGAGTTTTGTTCTTATCATCATTTTCATGGACATACAACAAATGATTGCAGAAATGTAAAAAGAATTATTTTGAGAATGATAGATCAAGGAAAACTAAACGACTTTATGGTAGGACATCCACAATCTCAACCACTGCCACCACCACCAGAGCATCACAAAGTGAATACGATGAAAAACAAAGAAACATTCTTCATAGAAGTTGGTGCAAAAGAAAAAAATCTATTTTGTCACTCTATCGTACATTCATATAAGACAATTGAAGATTTTCATGATAATGTTTTGAGTAGAGTGTTCGCAAGAGATAATGAGGGAAGAGAAATTATGAATATTGCGAAAATCTCGCCGCTAGAGGAATGGCAGAAACAGATCATTTCTTTTACCGCAGAAGAAATTCCCGAAGGAGAAGAGGTGCATGACAATCCATTGGTAGTAAAATTAGAAATTAATCCAAAACCGAAAGAAGATGAGGATGATGAAGCTGAAGATTCATGGGCAATCAATACGATTCTAACCGATACTGGAAGCTCTGTGAACATCTTATTTTATCATACTTATAAAACCATGGGTGGAAGAGATGATGATCTTATACCATCAACATATAAGATATATGGTTTTAATGGTACTGCTAACAAACCTAAAGGGGAGGTTACTATGCGAATTCCATTGAAGGGAATATCTTCTGAAATCTTATTATGTATCGTTGATGTAGAATCACCCTACAATGCGTTAATTGGTCGACCTTGGATACATGGGATTCTAGGTGTAGCTTCAACTTTCCACCAGTGCATCAAATTTCCTCACCCCAGTGGTGTAGGAATCATAAAGGGAGATTTGGTTGAAGGAAAGAGGTGTTACGAAACTGAGATAGAATCCGAAGGAAAAGCAAACAAGAAGGAAAACTGACGACACAAAATCAAAGATACACAAAGAAGTGAGAGGTTGATGGTGGATGCAATCTAAAGGAAAGGAGAAGAGATGTTGCGAAATTAATGCTAGCTCAGAATAAAAATGATGAGCATACCACTACTAAGGAAGCAATAGCAGAAAATAATAAAGAAGCAGAGGATGACAAAGGTAATAAAAACAAGAAATGTATGAATGATTAAGTTGTTGCGATACCCTCGCAATAAGCAAAATTCTCAAAAATACATTTGATTGAATGACAAAATTGAGATTGCGAAATTCAGATACAATATGATGATTTGCGAGACTCTCGCATAGATAATGAATTTTACAGAAAATAATCAGAGAAAAATGACAAAAGAGAAAGAGGCGAACCTTTATGGCGTACACCCTAGTTCGCGAATACAATTTCGCAAGAGGCAAATATAAGACCTAAAGTACGTCATATAAGGGGGTACTTGTTGCATGGCTCAGGGAAAGGCCACACCGCCACCGGAACCTGAGTCACGGAGATTTGGGGTCAATGAAGCCATTCGGGAGAGGCACCTTGGATTCTCAACTTAAGCATATGACTTAGGTTGGGCGACTAATGTAATAATGACTCTCCCAATGAGTTCAGATCTGATCAAGGCGCCGAGGTACACGGTTGAGTCAAGAGTGCCAGAGACGTTTGAAGCGTACTTTGCCATTCTTGAAAAGTCTTGGCTTATACTGCACTCGGCCTGAAGAAAACCCCACTTAGGGTGCAGTCTCGTAACCATAAGTCGTGGAGGAAATAACAAGATTCAAAGACTCGATCAACCGCAAGAAACTTATGGAGGTCAAAGACCAAACTTTAATAGAGGGCAAGGAGGTCACAAAGTAATATGGAAAGAAATCAAGATGCCATCTCTAAAGGAAAGTGTGGAGAAGATATGGGAAGCTATAATTTTGATGGAGAATATACCAACACCATGGAACATGGGAACGGAACCACCACCAAACCACAGAAGTCATGAATTTTGTTCTTATCATCATTTTCATGGACATACCAACAAATGATTGCAGAAATGTAAAGAGAATTATTATGAGAATGATAGATCAAGGAAAACTAAACGACTTTTTGGTAGGGCACCGCAATCTCAACCACTACCACCACCGCCAGAACATCACAAAGTGAATACGATGAAAAAGAAAGAAACATTCTTCATAGAAGTTGGTGCAAAAGAAAAAAAATCTATTTTGTCACTCTATCGTACATTCATATAAGACAATTGAAGATTTTCATGATAATGTTTTGAGTAGAGTGTTTGCAAGAGATAATAATGGAAGAGAAGTTATGAATATTGCGAAAATCTCGCGACTAGAGGAATGGCAAAAACAGATCATTTCTTTTACCGCAGAAGAAATTCCCGAAGGAGAAGAGATGCATGACAATCCATTGGTAATGAAATTAGAAATTAATCCAAAACCGAAAGAAGATGAGGATGATGAAGCTGAAGATTCATGGGAAATCAATAGAATTCTAGTCGATAATGGAAGCTCTGTGAACATCTTATTTTATCATACTTATAAAACCATGGGAGGGAGAGATGATGATCTTATACCATCAACATATAAGATATATGGTTTTAATGGTACTGCCAACAAGCCTAAAGGGGAAGTTACTATGCGAATTCCATTGAAGGGAATATCTTCTGAAATCTCATTCTGTGTCGTTGACGTAGAATCACCCTACAATGCTTTAATTGGTCGACCTTGGCTACATGGGATTCTAGGTGTAGCTTCAACTTTCCATCAATGCATCAAATTCCCTCACCCCAATGGTGTAGGAATCATAAAGGGAGATTGGGTTGAAGGAAAGAAATGTTACGAAACTGAGATAGAATCTTGTGAAGGAAGAACAAACAAGAAGGAAAACTGGCGACACAAAATCAAGGATGTACAAAGAAGTGAGAAGTTGATGGTGGATACAATCGAAAAGAAAGGAGAAGAGATGTTGCAAAATTAATGCTAGCTCAGAATAAAAAAGATGAACATACCATTACCAAGGAAGCAGTAGCATAAAATAATAAAGAAGCATAGGAGGGAAAAAGTAATACAAACAAGAAATGTATGAATGATTAAGTTGTTGTGATAATATCGCAATAAGTAAAATTCTCAAAAATACATTTGATTGAACAACAAAATTGAGATTGAGAAATTCAGATACAATATTATGAATTGCGAGACTCTCGCAGAGATAATGAATTTTACAGAAAAAAATCAGAGAAGAATGACAAAAGAGAAAGAGGCGAACCTTTATGGCGTACACCTTAGTTCGCGAATACAATTTCTCAAGAGGAAAATGTAAGACCTAAAGTACATCATATAAGGGGGTACCTATTGCATGATTCATGGAAAGGCTACACCACCACCGGAACCTGAATCATGGAGATTTGGGGTCAATGAAGCCCATCCGGGAGAGGCACCTTGGATTCTCAACTTAAGCATATGACTTAGGTTGGGCGACTAAGGTAATAAGGACTCTCCCAAGGAGTGCAGATCTGATCAAGGCGCCGAGGTACACGGTTGAGTCAAGAGTGCCAGAGACGTTGGAAGCGTACTTTGCCATTCTTGACAAGTCTTGGCTTATACTGCACTCGGCCTGAAGAAAACCCCACTTAGGGTGCAGTCTCGTAACCATAAGACCTATAGGCAAAAGGGATAAGAGGCTGCGAAAACAACTGGTTGTTGTTAAGACTGGATGGGAGGAGCTAACCTTGTATGGTATAAGTACTCCTCCTTGAAGGGGCAACCAGGGGGAGATAAGGGCGGTACCCTCCATTAGGGAGATGATAAGTGTCTTAAGACGCAAATGTCATGAGGCTTTTTATTCGCAATGATATTAAGGCTTGTCATATTTGTGCAACAATCCTGAAGAGGCAATAATACAAAAGAAAAGGATAAGACGAGATCAATGGGTTTTCCCATGAAAATGCGAAGACGTCCTGCGATTTCGTCGCAAGACGGCAATGTCATGGGGCTTCATTTTCGCAAGAATATTTAGGCCTATCATATTGTCGCAACATTCCTGAAGAGGCCATAATACAAAAGAAAAAGTTAAGGAAAGATAAATGGGTTTTTGCATGAAAGTGCAAGGACGTCCTGCGATTTTTTCGCAATGACAAGAGGTGGCATAATAAGACCTTTAATTAGGAAGGCAAAATAAGACCACACAGGAATGAGATTTTGAAAAGATTCAAAATTCACTTCGCATAAGATTGCGAAGTTATACATAATTAACTGCGAAATTGAGACATAAAATAAGAAATTTTTTATGAAATCTCTCATTTGGATTCAAATAACAGAGGCAAGTATGAGAATGTATGAAATTAGAACATGTTATTTGTCTCCATATGATAGATTTACTCAAAGATTCAAGAATTAACGATTATATTGATTAACTGTATTGCAAAGAAGAATTGCTTTAATGAATGCAGGTCAAAATGAAAGAAACACAAATATACAGAAAGAAGAAATAAATGTACAAGTATTACAAAGTATCAAAGAAATAAATAAAGACTACTTCTTAGTTGATCCTTCATTATCTTCATCAGACTTGTTCCCTTTTTCGTCTGCGTCAGAATCTTCATCACCATCAGAACCTCCATCACTATCAGATTCTTCATCGTCAACTTCGCTATCAGAGATAATCAAACTGGGAGTATTTTGTGGGATTTCTTCAAAGAGACAAGGATAATCAGAATGTGGGATATTATGATCGTCACAAACCATTTGGATAGTTTGATTGCGAAAATGCATAGCATCATTCTTAAGATTCGCAACAGTGATCTTGATTTGATTCTTTAATCTAGAATACTTGTCGTTGCGAGAAGAAAGATTCTTTGCGAGTTCCTCCTTTTCATCTTCGAGTTCTTCAATCTTATCACGATATCTATTTTCAGAATCTGCGAGCAAAAGATAATCAATTATTAATTTGATGAGAATTCATAAGAAGCAAAAGATTAATAAAGAAGAGCAGTTAGTAACCTTCTCTGTCAGAAATCATATCTCTAATCAAGGCTGTATGCTCAACTTGGAGACTAACATTTACACCTAAATCTTTTTTAGCATCATCTAAGATTTTCACAGCCCAAAAAAATTCATTCTCACTACTTATAAGAAGACGAGAACGAATTAGATTTTCCCTTTCGCAGAGTTCGATGTTCTTGCGGTTAGCTTCATCTCGTTCAAGTTGAACTTCAAGAAGAGCCTCTTGGAATTTCGCCAAAGCCTTGACACCTTGATCAGAGATGTGATCCTTATCATCTATGAGACCGCTAATTTTGGTTCTTAACTCATTGGTTTTCTCTTTAGAATCAAGAAGGAGACGCTTAAATCGGTTGGCTAAGCCTAAACTAGATCTATGGTTAATCTCTAAGAGGCGAAATTTAGATCTAAGTTCATTTAGAGAAAGAGATGAAATTCTATCGTTTGAGAAGCTATTTAAGAAATTGTTAAGACGGTCAATAAGGGTATCATTATCCAAGGCATTAGGAAATGAACGAAGAAGGGTAGCTTCATCAGAAAGACCATAAATGTCTACAAAAAGGATCATTTAAATAAGATAAAACAACAGGATGAATGAATAAAGGGAAAAGAGAAAAGTAACATACCGTAAAGCTGATTATTAGCTTGCTGAAGACTAGAGATTTTGTTCTTATACGAGGAAGAATCAATTTCTAATTGTCTATTTTTCTCGCGAACACCTTTAACTTCAGCTTCCAATTCTTCATTCTTTTTGCGAAATTGAAGATTCTTCTTCTCAAGATTTTCACGTCTTCTCTCTAGATCTGAGGCAACTGCAAAAGAAGCTTTTCCAGCCTGCGAGAAAATATAAAAAAAATATTAATATAGAAAGAAATTTTGAGTTATAACAATGAAGAAGTAAAAGGATAAAAATATACCAGACTATTGAGAGAATGCAAGAAGTCGGGAGTCACTGATCTAGAAACTACATGAAGAGAGCTATCACCATCCAGTAAAGGGACATCGCAAAGGGTAGCGAGATCTTTGTAGGTATTTGCGAATTGGATATCTCCCATTCCTTGTAGAGAATCAGAAAAGATGTCAGAGAGCTTAGCCATAGAAGATTCAGGTGGAGAATCTTCACTTGCAGCAAGATCATCATTGTCCTCATCACCCTTGTCACTTTTGGAATTTTCGTGAGGAGGGATATTTGAAGGAGAAGAAGAAAGAACTTTCCTTTTCTTTGGAGGAGGACCAGTTGATTTTTCCCTGCGAAGAGCACCTTTACCTTTATCACCATTCTTCGCAACATCGACAGATTCTTCTACTTCAGCAATAATCTTCATACACAGATAGAAATAAGAAATGGAAGCATGGAAGCAACATTATACTGTTTAAAATCATAAGGGAAAATTGAAGAAAATTTAAAATCATAAGAAAAAATTTCTTACCTCATCTGTGTATGAGCGAAGAGCTAACAGAGTACTAGCTTTCCCAGTCCTGTTATAACTATCTTTCAGTTTTTGGATCTACGGAATGTCGCAAGAGTTAGCGAAGAGAATAATAAAAATCAATAAATAATTATAAAGTGAGTTAAATGGGAAGAAACATACCTCTTTCTCCTTCTCAAGCCAAGAGAAAACCCAAGGTTGATAAGCAGCGAGATTCGCAGGAAGAACATTTGACCCAGCAATGTAGGGTCCTTTTAGCATTACAGGAAAAACACACCATTTATCATCTTTGGATTGGCGAGGAGTTGTGTTTTTACCAGAATGCCAGACAATATCTTGCATGAGAATTTTGGCTTCATCAATGTTATCTTTCCTTTTTAAGCGAATACCCCAGCGAGTATTCTCTTTCTTCATGGAGATCAGTTCATAGTTCCCAAAGAAACTCGCCACTGTGTATTTCTCAGCAATTATCTCTAAGTCTGCGAATTTAGGATCCCTAAGTTCTTTGGAGTAGATAGATCCTTTACCAGCACCACGGGTAGCGAATTCTAGCATCAGACGGATGCAGTCCCCACTCAGATGGAAGATAGCTCGCGAAAATCCCGAGTGAGCGAGAATTTCATAAAATAAAGGAAGATCTGGGTTATAAAGAGGAATAAGGAGACCTGCGAGAATCTGACCTAGCGAAATTATGATTGATTGATCATCACAATACTGATCAGAGAAAAGTTTGACAGAAAGAATTGATTTGGCATTTTCACCAGGAATGATGGAGAGTGTGAAACCTTTATCAGCAAGATCTTTTTGGACATCTTTTAAACTCTTCTCATGTATATGACCACTTGGAGCCATATTTGAATAAAGAGTATGGGAATGAATAAAAAGTAAGAGGATTGAAGGGGGAAAAAATTACAGCAACAGAACTTGCAGAAGAATAACAGAGTTGCAGAGATGAGAAAATAAAAATAGAAGAAAAAGTAAAAAGAAAAAGTGGAAAGAAGAGTAAGAAAAGTATATAAAGGAGATTTTTTTTACTCGAAGAAATAAATACCATTAAGACGAAAAGACGTGAGCGGTTGAAAAGCAGCGGTTACAAAAGACGTGTCAAGAAACAAATGGAAGAAAGAATACGTGTGATAAATGCAGAATATGAAAAGATGAACATCTGCGGCATTTATCACATCATTCTCTACTTTGCAGAGAAGATATGAGAAGAGGCAAGATGTAGGATTTCAGCGAAATTATCAACAACACAATACAACAGCGTCGTAGAACAATTTCAGGAAGAATAAAATAAAGAACGTCAGCTAAGATCACGAGAAAGATATGATAGTCCTGCGAAAATTAAAGAGATTGCGAAATTAACATTTGTAAGGTTGCGAGAATGTCGCAGACCATACCCGAAAATAAAGGACAGATTAGCTGTCATCCACTATGTATTCCTTTATAAATAGTCGTTCAAGTTGTAAGAGAAGGAGAGATATTTTTTTGAGTAAGAAACAAGTAAATAGGAGAGAGAAATTCTAGAGCAGAGATCATTCTTGATTTCTTTATATTTTCTTGTAAGAAAATTTAAAGATTGATCAATAAAATTAAGAGTATAAACCTAAAAATGAGTTGATTAATAATGAAATCATATGAGGGGTGTAGTGTAGGATTTCCTGCAACTACAATAGGAGTAGAGAATTCATGACTAATTCCAAAATCATTGCAGTATTCATATACTTTTGTATCATTGAATTCTGTACCACAGTCGCTTCTTATCTTCTTAAGTTTGCGACCTTGTTCATTTTGAATTCTATTCACAATAATTTTGAACTCCTCAAGAGTGTCATTCTTGTGCTTCAGAAAAGCAACCCATGTGAAACGTGTGTAGTCATATACCATTACTAAAGCATATTTATTTCCTCCAACAGTTGCTTGTTGGATTGTACCAAATAGATCCATATGAATTAGATCGAGAGTAGCACGAGTGGCTATGTCTCGAGAAAGTTTGTGTGGAATTTTTCCTTGCTTACCCTTTTGGCACGCACCACAAACACCTTCTACTTTAGTATTAATTTTTGGAACGCCTCTGACAAGTTCACGATTAATGAGCTTTCCTAGCATTTGGTAGTTAATATGACCAAAACGTTCATGCCATAAATGTGTTGACTCAACCTTAGTCAAGTTACAATACAAATTGGATTGTATATCAAGTAGATAACAATTATTCATACTTTTACATCCTCGAAAAATTATTTTTCCGGACATATCTTCAATATCACAACCTCTCATATTGAAGATAACTTTGTGACCTTTATCACAAATTTGACTAACTGACAAAATATTTGCTTTCATTCCTTTAACATAAACAACATCATGAATTTCGGGAATGCCTGGAAGTTTGATAGTACCCTTTTTGCTAATAAGACAACTGCTTCCTTCTCCGAAGATTACTGATCCTCCCTTGTAGTCTTCTGTCTTTGTGAACCAAGAAAGATCACCTGTCATATGTCTACTACATCCACTATCTATAAACCATTGGAATAGTGAAGTTGTTTTAAGTGCAAATGCTCTAAGACATTGTTCGCCAAATTTAGGATGATTCGTTAAGTTCTTATAAAGTTTCTTAACGCGATTAATCAGATGTTTTGTAAAACAAATCTTCTGAATTAAACAATTCCATCCTTTTTGAAAAGTTTTCCTAGGCAGTCTCTTATTAATCTGTTCAAGATGTCTGGAAATTAGACTTGAAATTTTTTGAGAATCTCCCGTTTTATGATCTTCTATGTTTTTCACCAGTTCTCTATCAATCATGATATTACTGATCTCATCAGTATATGACTGGTTCTGTTCAATCTCTTCTTCTAACATCTTAACAAGAGCTGAGAAATATTCTTCAGTGTCTTCTATAAGACCATCGAAAATCTTTGAAACGTTAATCGAATCGTTCATGTGATTCAATTCTTATAGGTTGGATCGCACCAAACACAGATTGTTAAATCTTTTCGTGTTTGCCTGCTCTGAAGCCAATTGAAAACACGAGGGTACCCAAATATACCTCAATCTAAAACTTTTCCACCTATAAGTCCTTTCCCCGAAAGTGATTGTCTATGGACTGAGTCGAGACAATACAACTAATCGGTTCACACTTCGTGTGATCGTCTATGGATACGAGATCGATACAATACGACAACAATATAACTTGTGTGATTGACAACGGATACAAGATCGAGATAATACAACAACGAAGTATGATTACTTGATAATAGGTTCGGACATAACCAAACACAATATGATTGCTGTCAAGTAATTAGGAATTAACGTTTATGTATTTTACTTCTAATTATAATAAAAACAATTATAATTACGGAAATAGAAAAGTAAAAGACACAACAAGATTTTATTAACGAGGAAACCGCAAATGCAGAAAAACCCCGGGACCTTGTCCAGAATTGAATACTCTCAGGATTAAGCCGTTATACAAAATCTAAACCAACTTCGTATAGTTGAGACCAAGCAACTAAACCTATAGTTCACCTAGTTCCGTAGGTATCCCGCGCCTCCAACTTGCAATAAGTCACGCACTTGGAACACTTCCTCTGGTTCATATTCCAAACAGTAAAGGAACAACAAATCTGTTCGGTAATAACTCTTTTCAAACAAGTGATATGAGTTTGACAAAAGGCTCTTCCGTTTATCCCAATAAAGTCCTTTTTCAGGTTCTTAGATCAATCTATCAACAACTACCAAAGTAATTGTCTAGACTATGCAATCAATTCTTTGAATCATAAAGAATTGTATTGATGCCGATCTACTCAACTAATCAATCAAGGTTATCACAAAGATAAAACGATTATAGTTGGATCCCCATCCAATAAAGTTTTGTGCACACCAAAGATTATGAACTCAAATAAGAAATCTTCTTTGTCTTCAAATCTTCTTAGATCTTCAATAAACACCTGCGCAAAATCAACTTGAATCTCTTGTGATCAATCACACACAGAACGGAGTTTGTTAACAATGGATTATCACAAGACGTCTTTGGATCTACAAACAGTTCTAAAGATCCCCGTCGATACTTCGATCTAGTTTGAGTGAATCTTATATCAGAAGAAAAGATTCTCTAGCATAAACAAACTAGGTACAATCAAAGTTCAACAACCGTTAGTTAATCAAATCAATCGAGAACTAATAATAAACTGCAATTATCTAGTTTCCCACCAACGGTACTCGTAGAGCTTCCCAATCCCAAAGAAGTCTTTAAAACGAGCAGTTGTAAGCGATTTCTCCTAATTAGGGTACTTTCCTCTCCGAATAGACGGCTCCACCAGTAACAACACAACTAGGTAGTTTTGCTGGCTCCGAGGATTAGTTTGCTTGAAATGCAAACTTAAATATTTATAGGCCAAGGAAGTTTGGACACCAAGGAATTTCCAAAACCAAAAATATTCTCAAGATATGCAATATATTTCCAAATTCGGTTTTCATAATTCCTGAAAATTCTCTGTCCAAATATTGACCGAAATCTCAGTAGAAAATCTCCAATTAGTAAATACACATTACCAATTTTTATTTTCTAAATATATGCATTTTAAATGCTGGAAATTAAAAGCATATAAAACTAAAAATGTAGGATCAGAATCTCGCAACAATACTATGCTAGCGAAATTATCAACAACCCAACACAACAGCGTCGCAAAACAATTTCAAAAATGATATAATAAATGAAGTCAGCTAAAATCATGAGAAAGATGTGACGGTCCTGCGAAAATTAGAGAGTTTGCGAGATTAAGATTTGTAAGGTTGCGAGAATATCGCAAGTCATTTCCGAGAATAAAGGACAGATTAGCTGTCATCCACTATGTATTTCCCTATAAATAGTCGTTCAGTTGTAAAGGAAAGGGAGAGAGATCTTTTTTGAGTAAGAAACAAGTAAATAGGAGAGAGAAAGTCTAGAGCAGAGGTCATTCTTGATTCCTTTATCTTTTATTGTAAGAATATTCAAAGATTGATCAATAAAATTAAGAGTGTAAATCTAAAAATGAGTTGAGTAATAATGAAATCATATGAGGGGTGTAGTGTAGGATTTCCTGCAACTATATAATGACGCTAGAAACAGGGATTTCAAGATCGAAAGTTGAAGATTGTTGTTGAGAATGTTCAAATCAAAAAAGTGATTAAATAAATCAGTGAACCAGTTAAAAGAAAGATGATTAGAATTAATGAAGATGACAAAAGATTGGAGTGTAATATGATAACAAAAACGATGGTTAATGAATTCCATGAAAACATCAAAGGAAGAATACATAAAACGAAATTTTGAAGGAAGGAAGGTTATGGCGGTAGAAAAGACATCACCCTTGAAAGATTTGGAAAAGCAAAAAATTACATTCATGGCGGCAGAAATACCAAAAGAAAATTTGAACCACACATCTCCATTGGTTATTACGGTGCCTATTACGCGAAAAGAGAAGGAGACAACAACAAAATCCACGGGAGAATGGATATTGAACATAATTTTAATTGATACAGAAAGTTCAGTAAATATAATATTTTATCATGCATTCCGGGGAATGGGATTTAAAGATGAAGAAATGTCCAGTTCAACATATTTTGTTCACGGCTTTGGAAAATCCACAACAAAACCTAAAGGAGAAATAGTGGTATGAATTCCACTTGGAGAGATCGAAACACACGTAACACTGTGCGTGGTGGATATGGAATCTCCATATAATATGTTATTAGGAAGACCATGGATACATGCGATAAAAGCTGTAGTATCAACGTTGCATCAATGTATTAAATTCCCCACACCAAATGGAATAGGTGAAATCAGAGGAGATGTTGACAATGCGAAATTATGTCATCAAATTGAAGTAAAGCATTATGAAGGACAAGCAAAAAAGAAACAATTTCGCAGAAAGTTGGCAAAGAAAGCAAAGAAAGAAGAAGAATTTAGAGTATATATGATAAGGGAAGAAGAAGGCAAAGGAATTCCCCAGCGAAATTTCGGAAGAAGGAGAAGGACCTGTGAAAGTAATAAAAGAACCAACACGAATGGGAGAACCTAAACCCAGTTACACTGCCGCAGAACCAACAAAAGAAATAGACGTTGGGACTATAGAAGAACCTCTAATATTGAGAATTGGAACCAAAATGGATGTGGAATAAGAAGAAAGAATTGTTAACATGTTGCGAGAATATAAAGATGTTTTCGCAGGAAGCATGGATGAGATACCGGGAATAGATCCATCAATTGCATGCCACAAGCTGGAGATTAACAAAAATGTGAGACCATTTAAACAGAGAATAAGAAAAATTGCAACAACTTACCATTCCCAAATAGAAAAAGAACTACAGAAAATGCTTGATGCGGGAATCATAAGAGAAGCTAAATACCCAGAATGGATAGCGAATATGGTCATTGTCCCAAAGAAAAACAAAGGAATCAGGATTTGCATAGATTTCACTGATTTAAACAAAGCTTGCCCCAAAGATAGTTTTCCGTTACCAGATATTCCTCAAATGGTGGAATCTGCAGCGGGAAATGATAGAGTATCGTCTTTAGATGGGTACAAAGGGTATAACCAAATCCCTCGCTGAAGAAGATCAAGAACATACTGCTTTCTTCGCCCCTAGAGGTTTATATTGTTACACGAAATGCCATTTGGTTTGCGAAATGCGGGAGCGACATACCAAAGAATGGTAGAGAAGGTGTTCGCAAAATGGATACACAAAACATTAGAAGTATACGTGGATGACATGTTAGTAAAGAGTAAAGAAGCTAAAGACCATGTACAAGACCTGAGGGAGATTTTTGAACAAATGCGGCAGTATAACATTAAATTGAATCCTGAGAAGTGTACTATTGGAGTTGCATCGGGAAAATTTTTAGGCTACATTGTATCAAAGGAAGGAATACAGGTTGATCCAGAAAAAGTGCAAGCAGTTCGTGACATGCCAACACCAGCAACAATAAAAGATGTACAGAAGTTGAATGGGCTTCTAGCTTCGCTGGGGAGATTCATTTCGCGATCATCAGACAAATGCAAATATTTTTTCGATATACTCAAGAAGGGTGCGAAATTTAAATGGACTGATGAATGTGAAAAATTTTCAAGGGATCAAAGAACATCTTATGAATACAACTATTTTACAAAAAGCAGAATCAGGAGAAGAATTATTGATCTATCTTGCGACGACGTCGCATGCATTAAGTGTTGTGTTATTGCGAGTAGACGCAGGAGTGGAGAAACCCATTTATTACATTAGCAAAACTTTTAATACTGCCGAGAAGAATTACTCAAAGATTGAGAAGTTAATCTTAGCATTAGTTTATGCATCATTTAAGCTCCGCATATATTTTCAAGCGCACAAGATAAAGGTATTAACAAAAGTACCAATTGAATCAGTGATGAAGAATTCTAAAAGATCAGGAAGAGTGGAGAGATGGAATGCACAAGTAGGCCACTTTGATATTAAATATGAAATTTTGTCTTCACCAAAATCACAAGTTGTTGCAGATTTCTTGGCAGAATTTCCTTTAGAAGAAGATGAAGCAGTAGAAGAAATGATGGATATAGAAGAAGAACACGGAGATCCAAAAGATTTATTAACAGAACCAAATAGATGGGAGATATTGGTAGATGGATCATCAAATGGAGAAGGAAATGGAGTTGGAATTGTTTTAATTTCGCCAGAAGGAATAAAGATGGCTTTTTCATTCAGATTGGAATTCGCATCCACTAATAATGAAACGAATATGAAGCTGTGATACATGCCTTAAAATTCGCAATAGAAATGAAACTAGAAAATGCCAGGATCACTAGTGATTCGCAGCTAGTTATTCGCCAAATAAAGGGAGAGTATACTACAAATGAACCATCCTTGAAGAAATACAAGAAGCTCGTTGAAGAATTGTCAGCGAAAATCCCAAAAATAAAATGGAGGCACATTTCAAGAAAGGATAACAGACTCGCAGACGCTTTTGCTTTCATCTCAAGCATGATGACAGATCCAACTGCGAGATGCATAAAAATACAAACACTTCTGTCACCATCAATCAATAAAGAAGAAGAAGTGGACGTGATGATAATAGACAATGAAGAAGAACAAACGAACAATATCGCAGACTGGAGAATGGAACTTCATGCATATTTGGCGAAAGGAAAACACCAAGAAATAGATTGGAAACACACAAGTTAAAAATCCGTGCAACGAATTATGAATTAAGAGATGGGTTGCTATACCGAAAATCCTTTAATGGACCATCACTCAGATGTTTGACACGAGAGGAAGGAGAAAAAGTGCTAAAAATGTTACATAGTGGGGATGCTGGCAATCATAGCGGGGAAGATCTTTGGCACATAGAGCAAAAATGCAAGGTATTACTGGCCATACATGCACGAAGATGCAAAACAAATATCAAGACGTTGCGAAGATTGTCAGCGGCATGGAAAGAAAATACATGCACCTGGAGCACCATATCATCTTCAACCAGTGTGTGGCCTTTTGGAAAGTGGGGCTTAGATATTGTGGGGCCATTTTTACCAGGTTCTGGACAAAGAAGATATTAATAGTCGCAACAGATTATTTCACAAAATGGACAGAAGTGAAGGCAGTACAACATATTCGCGACAAAGATATCTTTACATTCATATTCGAAAATATCATTTGCAGATTCGGAATTCCTGCGCAGTTGGTATCTGATAATGGGAAACAATTTGAAGGACAGAATATAGAAATGCTACTTAATGCATTCAAGATAAAATGTGGAAAGTCTACTCCTTTGTATCCACAAGCTAATGGGCAGGTAGAAGCAACAAACAAAACAATTGCAGATATATTAAAGAAGAAATTGGAAGGACATCACAGAGCATGGTGCGAACAAGTACATAATGCAGTATGGGCTTATAATACAACTAGAAGAGAAGCTACTGGAATGTCACCTTTTTGTTTAACATACGAGTTGAAGCGGTGTTACCAACAGAAGTTGTTATTCCGACAACAAAAAGAAGCTTGGGAGAAAAATCTTAGTGCGGGTTGATCTTAAATAAACTTGATGAATTAGAAGAAAGAAGAGAAAAAGCTTTACAACATATGGAGAATTATCAGCGAAGATTAGCCCGAGAATATAATAAACGTGTCAAAATACGCGAATTCAACCAGGAGATTTAGTTCTGCGAGAGACACCATATATCAGCGAGAAAATGGTGGAAAATTAGCGAAAAAATGGGATGGACCTTACATCATTAAGGAGATAGTTGGAACAGGAGCTTATAGATTAATGGATCCAGAAGGTAGAGATGTTGGTCATAGACTTGACAGACCATGGAACAGGTTGTACTTAAAAAGATATTATCCGTAAGAAGCTTTGAGAAGTTATGGATTCTGAAAGAATAATTGCAAGATTACTCATATCAAAACAAGATCATGATGTGCGAAATTTTCGCAGAGATAATCACAGAACAATGACATAAAAGAAAGGGGCGAACCTTTATGGCGTACACCCTAGTTCGCGAATAAAATTTCGCAAGAGGCAAATGTAAGACCTAAAGTACGTCATATTAGGGGGTACCTGTTGCATGGCTCAGGGAAAGGCTACACCGCCACCGGAACCTGAGTCATGGAGATTTGGGGTCAATAAAGCCCATCCGGGAGAGGCACCTTGGATTCTCAGCTTAAGCATATGACTTGGGTTGGGCGACTAAGGTAATAAGGACTCTCCCAAGGAGTGCAGATCTGATCAAGGCGCCGAGGTACACGGTTGAGTCAAGAGTGCCAGGGACGTTTGAAGCGTACCTTGCCATTCTTGACAAGTCTTGGCTTATACTGCACTCGGCCTGAAGAAAACCCCACTTAGGGTGCAGTCTCGTAACCATAAGCCCTATAGGTAAAAGGGATAAGAGGCTGCGAAAACAACTGGTTGTTGTTAAGACTGGATGGGAGGAGCTAACCTTGTATGGTAGAAGTACGCCTCCTTGAAGGGGCAACCAGGGGGAATAAGGGCGGCACCCTCCATTAGGGAGCTGATAAGTGTCTTAAGACGCAAATGTCATGAGGCTTTTATTCGCAAGGTATTAAGGCTTGTCATATTTGTGCAACAATCCTGAAGAGGCAATAATACAAAAGAAAAGATAAGACGAGATCAATGGGTTTTCGCATGAAAGTGCGAAGACGTCCTGCGATTTCGTCGCAAGACGGCAATGTCATGGGGCTTTATTTTCGCAAGAATATTTAGGCCTGTCATATTGTCGCAACATTCCTGAAGAGGCCATAATACAAAAGAAAAAGTTAAGGCAAGATCAATGGGTTTTTGCATGAAAGTGCAAGGACGTCCTGCGATTTTGTCGCAATGACAAGAGGTGGCATAATAAGACCTTTAATTAGGAAGGCAAAATAAGACCACATGATAAAAAAAATATTTATAAGTATTCGTAACAGATTATTTTTTGCAAGAAAGATAATGAGAGGCAAGTATGGGAATCAATAAACAAGAAGCATTATCTTTCTCATCAACAAAATACTAAAAGGAAAATTGATTCCAAAGTTGGTTGAAGAATAATTCGCAAAAGTGATAAAATAAGACAATTCAAGAAGATAAACTAGATAAGAAGCTCAAGCTTCAGTATTAATTCCAGTAGCAGGAGATAACAGACGTTCTTCGCCAATGTTCTCATTATCGCAAGCCTCTCCTTCATTTCGGTTCTGATCTTCGCCTTGACTAGCACCTTGATTATCGCCAGCAATTACTTCTTCAGAGATTTCTTTCTCATTTTGATTAACACCAGCAGATGCTTCCTTAGAAGGAATTTTTCTTCATCTTCCAAGAATCCTATCCTGCACCTTTCATCATAATCACTATCAGCAGGACGAGGAACTTCATCATCATCTACTTCCAAAGGTTCAATTGATGTAGGAGGAAGAGATTTGGACAATAAAATCATTTACAAGGACTTCAGCCCGGAGATGAACTTGACGAAGAAGTGCTCTCTGATGATTCCTATCTTGAATATCCTTAAAATAAGCAAGATAATCAAGTCTTCTTTCTGCTCGGTCGCGAGAACCAGTAAGGGCAGAGACGAGCAATGCATTTTCTTTGCGAATTTTGGCATATTTAGCCTCCAAAACAGAAATGGAGGAATGAAGATTCTTCTCAGACTCTGCGAAAGGTAGAATACAAAATTTCATAAGATGAAGAACTCAGAAATATGACAAAGAAAAGATAGTTAAGGCAGTCAAACTATTATGACTACCTTCCTTTTGCGAAATAAGGTGTTGAATCAAGGACAGACAACTATTCTCCCAACGGTCCATTGCGTCATCAAATTTATCTCCAACTAAACCTTTAAGTCGAGACTGAAGATTTTTCTCTTTAGAAATAAGAAAGGCATTTTTCTTCGCAAGAGAAGAATAAGATTCTTCTAATTTGGAATATTGTTCTTTAAGTTGATTCGCCTTTACACTTAAAGCTATTCTACTACCTTGAATGAGTGTATCTTTTCAGCGATAGATGACTCTGTTACTTCTTTAAGTTCATTTCTCAAAGAGCGAAGAGATTGCTCTTGGTCATCACATACTTTTGAAGAATGCTAAGTTGTTGCGAAGATATCGCCATCTTGTTTAAACAAGTTCGCTTCTCTTGAGATAAGGTTTTATTCTCATCTGATAAAGTTTCCATCCCTAAATTAGCTTTAGTTAAAGAATAAGAAAGGCGAGATACTTCATTACTTAATAAATCTTGTCTCTGAACTAATTGGGTATTTTCATTGGTAAGATTATTTATATGATCAAGAGAATATGAATAGAGGTTATCTAATTGGTTATATTGATCCATCAAATTTCTTTATCAACACGGGCTTCTTCAACAGCAGATTCAAATTGATATCTCTCCATTATTCGTTTCTGGTTTAAGGCTTAACATGCGAAAGAGGGATTTCAAGGATAATTAAATATGGGAAGGATAAAACCATTAAAAAGGCAAATTGAAGACACAGATAAGAAAATCATACCTCTCAATTCATCATTCTTCTTGCGAAGATTGTCACGATCCAACAAAACATTCTGAAGCTTTTGATTTTCGAGACGAAGAGCATTACATCTTTTTCCAAAGCTGTCTGCGAAGCAGCTCTGTCAGAACCTAAATGCTTGCTCAGAATTTCGCAAACATTAGACTTGATAGGATCAATAGAAGACTTCTTGCCATCATCCAGGACTTCAGATAAAACTTTGAAAGCAATATCTATTCCTTCCACGGTTTCTTTCGAAAGGGAAGAGACTGGTAGAGAACTGGCAGTGATAGAAGGTTGAGAAACATTCTCAATAGGAAGAGAAGAAGTTTCATTCACAGAAGGATCAACAAGGGGGTTTCAATCATTGAAAGGTCAGCTGAAGAAATGAAGTCTGAGGCAGCTTTTTCGCGAATTGGAGATAAAGGTTTATCTTGCGAAGATGTCGCAGGAGATTTAGAAGAGATGAGTAAGTGGAATGGAACAGAAGTTGGAACAGTTTTAAGGTGGCGAGATTTCTTGAGAGGTTTATTGACATCCTTATCACCTTGCGAATTACAATCCAGATAAGAAACAGAGGCAACAATATTGTTATTAGAAAAGGATAGTATTTCTTACTACCTTCTCATTCGCAGACTTTCTTTTATGCGCAACAACCTTATGCTGCGGTTTGGGAATATTAGGGTTCTGAACTGTAAATTTAGTGTTGGAGGCGCTTTTGCTGAAATAATAAGAGTATGGGAATCACATAAACAACATCAAATAAAGCAATAAACAAGATCAATTTCAGCAAAACCCATAAAGAAGAAAAAAGAAAACTAACCTTGATGAATCCATGGAAAACAGTAGCAGGAAGATTATTTCGAAGAAAATTACGAACGATGAAGATCTGTAGAAGAAGTAGTATGAAGATGAAGAATAACTTAAAAAGATTGAAGAAGAAAGAAGAAAAATTGCAATAACGGATTTGCAGAAGAACGATGAAGTTGCAGAGAAAATAAAAAGAAAGAAAAAGAGAGTGAGAAAGAATATATATAGAGGGAATTTTTCCTCGAGAAGATAAACATGATTAATACGGAAAAATATAAACGGTTAAAAAGCAGCGGTTACAAAAGGCGTGTCAAGAAACAGATGGAAGAAAGAGTACGTGTGATAAATGCAGAATATGAAGAAATGAACAGCTGCGGCATTTCTCACATCATTCTCTACTTCGCAGAAAAGAAATGAGAAGAGGCAAGATGTAGGATCAGAATCTCGCAACAATAATATCTTAGCGAAATTATCAACAACACAACACAACAGCGTCGCAGAACAATTTCAGAAATGATATAATAAACGACGTCAGCTAAAATCATGAGAAAGATGTGATGGTCCTGCGAAAATTAGAGAGTTTGCGAGATTAAGATTTGTAAGGTTGCGAGAATATCGCAAGTCATTTCCGAGAATAAAGGACAGATTAGCTGTCATCCACTATGTATTTCCTTATAAATAATCGTTCAGTTGTAAAGGAAATGGAGAGAGATCTTTTTTGAGTAAGAAACAAGTAAATAGGAGAGAAAAAGTCTAGAGCAGAGGTCATTCTTGATTCCTTTATCTTTTCTTGTAAGAATATTCAAAGATTGAACAATAAAATTAAGAGTGTAAATCTAAAAATGAGTTGAGTAATAATGAAATCATATGAGGCGTGTAGTGTAGGATTTCCTGCAACTACAAAAAACCTTAATTAAAAGATTCTCAATTTATTTCGATCCGGGATTTTCCTTTAGTTATTAAGGAATATCTTTGAACAATAAAAGAAAGAATTATTGCACATGTTCAAAGTATGTCGACATATTTACTTTGTAAATCCTTTTTCATATTTACAATCTTGGAATCGATTTGCCACACTTCCAAACGAGTTTAGAATTGGTTCATCTGATTTCCAAGAACTATGTGATTGATCAAAAACATTCAATCACCATTCATGGGTTTAACGGTTCTACCAAAACAAGTTTCGGTTCTACCTCCAACTGGCTACTAGGATCGGTCACATTATTTTCCAAAACATTGTTAACTAATTACCAGGATCGGTTACCATTTACTTATGGTACTTACTTGTGATCGATTGCACAAGTTATAGGATCGATTACACTAATTACTAAAACTTGTTAACCTACTACAAGGATCGATTACACATCTTGTGATTAGTCCTAACCAAGTTCTAGGATCGGTTACCCAATGACTAGGAATGGTCACACCAATTACAAATATCGATCATACCATCTCAGGTGATTACTTAAGATCGGTTTCACTAATAAAAGTCATACCAATACAAAAGTCAGGCATTGTGATAGTTTTACCAAGATACATAAACAAGTTATGAGCGGTTATACTAAACACACATATTGGTAATCCAAATATTTGCAATGAATAAAAATACCAATAAGCCTAGAGATTTCCCTTTCGATTCATAAAACAAGTTTATGAATTGTACTTCCTTTAAATGAATGTAAAACATTTTTTCTAGGACGAAATATTCACCCATACCCATAAACATAATCACAATAGCATTCATACGATTACGTAGATGTCTTATATACGAAGTTCAAAAGATAGACGTTTTACTTCGTATTGTAATTCCTTAATACTATGTCTAACTAGAGTATAATCATTCACAGCTTCACAGTTATGTTTTCAATATGCACAACCTGAAAGATACATTAGGAATGAAACAGTTCAAGTCAAATATTACTAACCTCAAGAGGAAGGATGATGTCGTCGTTGTAGCTCTTTACTTCTTCACATTCTTCAAGTCTTCACCTAATACTTGTAAGTCTCATATCCTAGTGAATTTCTAGCTAACCTATACGAAGTTGACTCTAGTAAATAATCAAGCGACTCTTTAAATGAGTTTTGATTCACTAAAATATGACAACCAAACTTGACATACCAACGCTTGGTGGGTTCAACCGAGCTATGCTCTAACAATCTCCCCCTTTGTCAAATTTAGTGACAAAACTCTTACATCATATGGATAAACAAATTACAAGAATTCATTACACATACTCTTGATTCCAAGTTTCAACATCACAATAACCTGTATACATTCAATCCATAAATGTCTCTGTTGACATTATAATAATAAAGCTAATACTCCCCCTAAAGGTAAGATAGGTAGATTTTCAATCCGCACGTCTTTGTTATTCCCTTTGTAGTTAATATAACCACAAGTATCAATATGATATGTTACTCCCCCTTAGTTTATGCTTTAATTTTTCATTAGATATAATGTTTAAGCACCATTGTCCTTTCCTTAGTGATACAAAATCACTTGTTTACTCCATATATTTCTCCCCCTTTTTGTCACAAAATGACAAAGGTACGAGCAAATAAAGGACAGACCGAAAGGATATTACAAATCTCAAAAAACTGCAACCTATAAGAGTTAAGCACGAGGATTCCACACACCATTTTAGATAATCAATATCAAAACCGAAACTACAAAGTAATTTTGTTTTGATATGTTACCAAGGAAACAATTTCCAGAAGCAATTTTCCCTAATAGTTTATCAAATCAAAAATTGACTAAGCACCTTAGTTATTTTGCTAAACCGATTGTACAAATACAATCGCTTGTTCGATAAGACCAAAATAAAGATCAGAATTAACTCTATTTTTCTCACCAGGTTCTAATTATTCAGATAAAAAATAACTTATACCTTTCACTTTTAAACAAGACAAGTACTAGGTTAGTTAACTAGCATTTCTTGTTAAGGCATTCGATTAGACTTGAATAACCGAACCCTCCACTTTGATAAGTCTAATTAAGATCAGAAATAACTTAGTTTCTCTTATCTGGAATCGAATTGGACTAAACAATTCATCCCGAAAACCTTTTTGTTAAACCATAAACAATTCATACAAACCAAATAAATCAACTTGCATAATTATTTACCTCAACCGGAAGCAATTGAAACAAACATAGACATTATAGTACCGCAATTGCACCGAAATTTCGTAAGCCTAAACAATTGATACCAAACAATAAAGCAAGATATCAATAGTTTTTCTTAACCAGAAACAATTGAATCACACACACATCCGTACACAAATAATGGAATAAACATCAATTATATCGAAATTTTGTTAAGCAAAAACAATAAATATATGCAATAAAATCAAGCTTTTCTTAAATGGGAAAACGATTAACTAACAAATTCGTTACCTCAAATTCCGCATCCTCTTCACCCCAGAAAGATATATCATTAAGCGCAATTTCAAGTTAGAACTCTCCCCCGTTGTGTTTTCATCCTCTCGCAAGACAAAAGAACAACAACAAGGACCACCTTTACCAGAGAAAGGTTGAAAACCGGTTTTAACTAATGCGATGCAAAAGTTGAAAACCCGAAGCACAATGTACTAATGTACCTTGACAATGCCAATAGACTTCCTTAAATTTTCGAATGTTGCGCTTTCTAAGGGTTTAGTGAGAATATCAGCAAGTTGACGTTCATATGATTATCTAATAAAGTGATATCTAATATCTACGTGTTTAGTACGAGAATGTTCAACTGGATTTTCAGTCAAGCGAATAGAACTTGAGTCATCACAAAGGATGATCATAGTTGAAATATTTATTCCATAGTCAATGAGCATTTGTTTCATCCACAAAAGTTGAGTACAACATGTACCGACAGCAATATATTCTGCTTCACAAGTTGACAGAGACTGTGAGTTCTGTTTCTTGCTATGCCAAGCTACAAGATTTTGACCAACATAGAAGCATCCACCATAGGTGCTTTTTCGACCTTCTACACATCCTGCCCAGTCCGCATCTGAATAGGCAACAAGGCTATTGTTCGTATCCATAGAGTATGCTAGACCATAATCTAGGGTACCATTAATGTATCTTATGATTCGTTTTACAGCTATTAGATGTGATTCTCTAGAATCTTCTTGAAATCTTGCACAACATCCCACACTAAAGGCAATGTCTGGTCTTGTTGCAGTTAAGTATAACAAGCTTCCTATCATAGACCTGTATAATTTTTGATCAACTGATTTTTCTCCTGGATTCGATTGAAGCTTTCCGGTAGTTGGCATTGGAGTTTCCATACGTGTTGCACTTTTGAATTTGAATTTTTCAACTAAATTCCTTGCATATTTTTCTTGAGAAAGAAGAATATTGTCTTTTTGTTGATGTTGATGGTGGATTTTCATTTAAGGCTAAAATTGTAAAAGCCAAAACTATGCGCTAACATCTTGCAAAGGATAAAGCCACTGATAAAGTGGAGAATACTTATTTACTATAAACTTATAACATTACCAATTAATGCATCACCAGCCTTGTATTTCCTGTACTACTCCATTCTCATTATTGGTGTGGCATGACGACTGAGTGATCGCTCTCAGTAGAGCAACACGAATCTCCAAGCATTAAATAAGGAGGCATGTACGAAATACCCGTACATCTAGAACTCTCAGAGTGTTATACTAGCCCGATCGAGCATCTGGACTGTCCGTATCAGTCTCAGAAACGATCACGACCATCAAACTTCACCAGCATGATTGGATGGCTTAGATCGGATCCATAACCCCCATGAAGGTATTAAAGTATTCACCACCGACCCAACGCAGGCCCCGCATGGTCGGCCTCCCCAAAAGGGTAGCATGGCTTGTCAAATCGTCCAGCCAAAGCAGCGCGGACGTAAAACCCGATTTTAGGGTCTGCGGGACATTACATATGTCGCAAAGCAGTCTCAGCCATCCATCTTCGTAGGCATAGATGGAGAGTGTAGATGTAGATTCAAAGGGCCCGGAGCATATCAACACAATCACCGTGGGCCCGCCTACATACATGACCGATCGGTCAGGACCAACTATAGTTGGTCATTCCAGTTCGTGCGCCAAACAAGGCATGACACACGGCCGGTGAAACCCTAATTAGGGTTTGAACATCACGAGCGTCCATTTTCTCCTGCACGAATGAAGGGTCCAGGAATAGACTAGGCAGGTCCGGTGCGCATCAACATAATCAGCGTGGGCCCATCTATCTCCACACCCGATCGTCCAAGGCATATCATGCCTGGTTGCCTCGATTCGCACGCCCAAACTAGGCGTGGTCACGCCTCCCAATTGCAAACTAATCTCGACCACTCAACTTTGCCGGACAAATTGAGTGGCTTAAATCATGTTTCTATGGGACAATGAAATACAGGCGTGTACACCAGCTCGTCGTCTGCACACCAGACTAATCGGCCAAGACCGATCAGCCTTGGTCGCCTCGAAACGCGCGCCCAAAGTTGGCATGACGCGCGGCCTTTGCGGCACAAAATCTCTGTCGTAAATCAATCCTAGCCGCTCCTCTTTGCCGGAAAAATTGAGCGATCTAGATTACACTTTCACGAGACAATGAGGTATGGGCATGTACACCGGCATGTCGTCTACAAGCATGCATGATCGGCCTTGCCAAAATCGTGTCCTAAGCTTGGATTCGATCAAGATGAAGAGTGATGCTTGCGCACCTGTTCATAAACCCTAATTCCACTAACGGTCGCAGATGAGTGTCTCAAAGATCATCTCGTCCGTTCAAATTCACCTGCTTGGTTATACAACCCTGGTCAGGAGTTAACTGGTCAATGAGGTGTCATGGTGATTACCATCCGTCACTCTACCACACCAAGTGATCGGCCAAGTCAGGACTTACCTGTACATCCCCAAACGATCACTTGAAGATGGCTAGACATGCATCTATTTTAAGACGCTTAATCGTGACTTACTCCATTAAGCCTTAAAACAACGATGCTTCACTCATGCTAAATACATTCAATGCGTTAATGTATATAATTCACGTGATATTTTACAAGTATCAAATTCCCAAATAACTTAGTTATTTAACCTAGCATTACATGCTACTTCCTGTGGGTCCCATGATCCACACAATCGAGACATCAATCATGTCACAAACTGGGGGATACATGCTGGGGTATTGGTCTGGCGGTTTAAAGCATGCAGCGCACAACGCGCCATCACAAGAACGTGTCAGGAAGTCATGGACGGTTAGTGATGATGGGAGAAGTGGGCAAGACTGATCGTGTAACACTAACACACGCAACTCCACTACTCCATCACTCCACTTTATCCACTTCCCATGAGAGACGTGGGTTAGGCTCAATGACTTGTATAAATAGGTTCTCCTCCCTATTTTCAAACGGGACAAGACAACAGAAGCAAGTGTTGATACAACCGTATTCAAACACCGGAACTGATAGCTTACATTCTGCAAGACAGTTCAGCTTTCTGATACAAGTCATACATAGCCAACAGCTTCACAATCTCAACACCTTCTTGGCTTCCCTCCCTAAGATCAACCCCATCTCCTTCACTTTGTGACCGAAGCAAGTCTGGAACGGCCATTTCTTGGTTTAGGCCAGAGTTGTACACATTGATTTCTCGAATTACAAAGCACTCCCGTGCAGTGCATTTGTTTAGGGTTTAGATTCATTCCTCATCCACACACCCCAAATTACCAAATTCGGCAGGAATAGTTTTCACCCATAAACAATTGGCGACCACAGTGGGAGGTTAATCTCTCGGTTGTAAAGTCAATTTATTCAATACCATTCGATCGGTTTCAAATGGTTGGTCTTAGAACCGCCTCAACGGCCTCAAATCCTGGTGATTCCTCCAACGGAGATACCCCTCCTCCCAACGGCGTACCTGATAGTATAATCAGGAGACTTCCAACGTTGAGTGAACTAGCGCGGGTACAAGAGATTCACACAAAGAACATGGAGCTGATCAAGGAAGCGATAAATGGCATACTTGACCTCCTCGTCAAGATCACATCAGAGATGAGCGTTCCAGAGGCTTCCACACCGGGGACTGGTCCCTCTCAAATCAACAACTTTACTACGAACCAGAGACCAGTGGATCAGGAAGCGACATCTCTAGTGGAAATTTTGTGTGAACTTTTACACCTCTCAAAGAATCAGCGGGCGGAGACGTTTTCTGCAATTAACCAGATATCCCTGGACGTACACCTGGCTCCTTCACGTTCATAGGTCCTAAGCACATCGAAAACATATGTAAATAATGTTACATTTACAGAAGAAGATGTGATGGCAGAAGAAGGTCACAACCGAGCCCTGCATGTTGCCGCACACATCAAGGGTTCAGAGTTCAGAAGGGCCCTCATCGACACAGGAGCATCTTCGAATGTTATTACTCTCAAGACTCTCATGACAGCCAAGGTTCGCCCATGCAAGATCGTACGACAACCCACCACAATGACATACTTCGAAGGAAACCAGACCAGCACATATGGGTATGTCAATCTGAATTTATCAGTAGGGCATGTTCAATCAAAAGTGAAATTTGAAGTCATAGAGAAGGAGCAGGACTATCATATGATACTAGGGAGACCGTAGCTTCATGACAATAAGGTAATCCCTTCAACGTATCACCAGTGCCTAAAGACCATGCTAAATGAGGAAGTCATCCGTATTCCTGCATCACTGTCTCCGTACGCACCAATATGCGGAGTGGAACTTTTCGAGCCAAAGGAAACTCCGCAGGGAAGATCAGACAAAGTCCTGTGCACCCCACTACCCACGTGGGATTCAATTCAGGAAGAAGACCGACTTGCATCACTAAGGGATAAGCACCACGACGCACCTTTGCTGATGAGGCGTCCATCTTTATCCGGTGAAGCTTCGACCCACGTTCACACCAAGAGGGAACGAACATTCGAGGAAAGCCGTGATCAGAAGGGAAAACAATATACCGACAGCGTTGTTAGCAATTAGCAGGAGAGACTGGCACCCAGTCTCTCCGCCCCGATGATTTCTTCAAGAATGATGGGTCGCAAGAAGAAGTATTGGACGCTCCGGGACAGTTACAAGATGACACAACCTCCACAACTGATGAGCTCGAAACTGTTAACATCGGGAATGAAGAATCTCCCAGGCATGTCTTTATCAGTTCGAATTTGTCCACAGACGAACGCGCGAGTCTTTTCCAGCTTCTCAAGGAGTATCAAGACGTATTTTCCTGGACGTATGAGGAAATGCCTGGTCTGGATAAAAAATTGGTCACTCACCATCTACATATCATACCTGGATCCAAGCCGATCAAACAGTCTCTGAGGCAATTCAGACACGAAGTGGAAGAGCAAATCAAAACCGAAATTCAGAAGTTGCTAGCTGCTGGCTTCATCAAACCTATTCACCATCCGACCTGGTTATCTAATGTGGTTCCAATAAAGAAGAAAAACAGACAGATATGGTGCTGCGTGGACTTCAGAGACCTGAAAAAGTGCTGCCCCAAGGACGATTTTCCTCTGCCTAACATCGACATGTTAGTAGATGCTACCAGCGGACACGACATGTTCTCCTTCATGGATGGTTACAGTGGCTACAATCAGATAAGGATGTATGAACACGATGCATGAAAGACAGCCTTTCGAACCCCTCTTGGAAATTTTTATTATACTGTTATTCCCTTCGGTTTAAAGAATGCCGGTGCAACGTACCAACGCGCTATGACGACAATCTTCCATGGCATGATGCATAAGCAAGTAGAAGACTACGTGGATGATATTGTGGTCAAGTCAAGAGCTCGGGCAGATCACGCAGGAGTCTTACGACAAGTGTTCGAAAGGTGTCGTAATACAAATTGAAGATGAATCCTTTGAAATGCGCCTTCGGTGTCTCTTCAGGCAAATTTCTGGGATTCCAAGTGACTGCTGAAGGGATCAAAGTAGACCCGTCCAAGACTCAAGCCATCCTCACGATGCCGCCACCACAAACTGTGAAGGAACTTCGGAGCTTCATGGACAAGGTGAACTACATTCTTCGTTTTATACCTGGCTTGGCCCAGCTTGTCGCTGCATTCACCCCCTTGCTGAAGAAAGAAGCAAATTTTATTTGGACCACAACTCAACAGGAAGCGTTTCAAAAGATTCAACGAATACTATCATCTCCAGCCATCATGAGGTATCCCGTCCAACAGAAGCCGCTATGTCTCTACACCGCCTTCAGCGATTCCGCTGTAGGGCTTTACTCGCCCAGGAAGACGACGAGGGAGTCGAACGCCACATATATTACTTCAGTCTAATATTAAGAGATGCTGAGCTCAGGTATCCCAAGGCGGAAAAGGCATGTTTAGCTCTAATCCATTCCATTCAGAAGTTCATACATTACCTACTCTCCAACAAGGTGGTACTCATATCTAAATCTGATCCTGCGAAGTTTTTGCTTTCAAAACCGGTCCTGATGGGAAGGACGGCTAAGTGGATTCTCCAAATTTCGGAGTTGGACATAACACATACGTCGCCTAGAGCTACCAATGGGCAAGCAGTCACTGACTTATTAGCAGCATTCCCTAGAGAAGGCACTACGGGGCTACACAAAGATCTTCCTTGAGCATTTCCAGACATCTCTGTTGTCGAAGAAGAAGCATGAATCTTATATTTTGACGGCTCCGCTACCCCTAGCAGTAACACCGGAAGAGCAGGCGTGGTCTTAGTATCCCCGACTGGGGAAGTATTCTCACACTCCTTCAAGCTGGACTTCCAATGCACCAACAACTCAGCAGAGTATGAAGCCTTCCTCATAGGGCTGTCAATAGCCAAACAAGCAGGAGTCACACGTCTGGAGATAAGAGGTGACTCCAAACTACTGATGAATCATATGAATGGAGTATACACATTGAAGGAAGTAACGCTAACTACATACCGATCATAAGCACAAAGGTTACTAAACTACTTTGCCGATGCAACCATAACCCATATTGGTCGCAGCAACAACAAACACGCCGATTGCCTAGCAACGCTGGCTTCCAAATTGAAGTTTGAAGGTTTCGAAGAAACCCTGAAAGTAAAGACGAGAACCATAGAATCAACATGGCTGTCACAATACAAAGACACTGAGGCTCACGATTGGAAAACGCCGATCATTCAGGAGCTCAGCAGCTCATTCTCCCAAGCAAATGTCAGTCTCAAAACCCTGCAGAACTTCTTCATGCTTCATGGTATGTTATATCATCGAAACCCGGACGGTTCTCTATCAAGATGTCTTGGAGATGATGAGTCACAACAACAACTTAACCGTGTTCAAAATGAAATTTGCGGACAATCACTGGTGGTAACGCTTTACCGACGACTTCAACGCCTGGGCTATTACTGGCCAGAGATGGAGACTCAATCCAGACTACTTCAGAAGTCCTGCTCAAATTGTCAAGCGCGGCCACACCAATTGGAGGTTTTTAGTGTGAACCACACTGGGGACTGGAGAGAGCCGTACATTATCTATCTCTTTGACGTGGCAACTCCCACTAATCAAAAGGATGTTGTCAAGATAAAGCAAAAAGCCAAGCGGTTCGTATTTCACGAAGGGATCCTGTATCGCAAGAGCTTCGGAGGTGATCTATTGCGATGCATGGATGGGGTAGAAATCCCAATCATGCTGAATGAAACGCACGAAAGGGAACATCAAGGGAAGAGGAAACTGTTTCTCCAGATACACGAGAAATACTATTGTCCAACCATGGAGGATGACGCAGCCACTTTCGTTCAAAGCTGCCACAAATGTCAAATTCATGGGAACCTTGTTCACGCTCCTTCCACCCTTTTACACTCGATAAGTAGTCCATGGCCATTTTACAGCTGGGGACTGGACATTATCAGGAAAATCAATCCGCCGTCATCAAAGCAGCACGAGTACATCATAACCGCGACAGAATACTTCACTAAATTGGTAGAAGCCATTCCTCTACGAGGGATTACAGGAGCAACGATTGCGGGTTTCATTAAAGAACATATCATTTGTCGCTTCGGTGTGCCAAAGCATATCATCACTGATAACGGCACTCCCTTCGCCAACAAACAGGTACGAGAGTTACTTGAAGAGTATGTAATTAAACAGGTCTTCTCCACTATCTACTATCCTCAAGGAAACGGACAAGCTGAGAGTACCAAAAAGACACTGATCCGGATCATCAGTCGAACAGTGCATGACAATCCTAGAGAATGGCATGACCAGTTACCAATCGAACGTCATCCAGAAGCTCCATTGGAGTTTCTCCATACTCACTTGTTTAGGGTGCAGACACAATTCTCCCAGTAGAGATCAAAATCCCTTCAGCCAAGATTGCAGCAGCAACGAGGTCCACTGGAATGAGGCTGAAGCATCCAACTCTAGAGCAGCGGAGTTAGACACTATGGATTTCAGAAGAAGCAAAGCAGAAGAACACACTCACGTATACAGGAATAGAATTTCCAGGGCATACAACAAAACTGTGAAACCACGTGTTTTCAAAGTGGGGGATTTGGTCTTGAAAACGGCCAAACACATCCAGCAAGACATGTCCGCACCGAAATGGGAAGGTCCTTATACGATCACCAAGGCTTACAGTACCGGCTACTACAAGATCATTAAAGTGGACGGAGGCAAGCTAGAGATAGTCATCAACGGAAAATGGCTCAAGGCATATCATGCTTGATCATTGTCCGCTCTGTCTCATGACACAACAACACATGCATTTATTTTCATTACATGTTTGAATTATCAATTTATTCAGAGATGCTTTAATGGAAAAACCTGTTCATCAATCAAAAACCAGTACAATTTATTCCTCAAAGATGTTCAAAACCTTTTGACATCAACGTCGTTAACAATGAGAAAATACAGCTGAATGCGGCTTAGAAGAGGCCATCTAACAGATTATAATTCCTTGAGAGCATCATCTTCAGTCTAGCTTGATATCTCTCTGTCCTATTCTTCAAGTTCTGTATTGCCTGCTCCACCTTCTCCGATTCAGCAGCCAGAGCCTTTTCTTCTTCCAAGATAGCCTTCGCAGCAGGAACTACGTTCGCAAGGATGTCGGCTCGATCAAACTTGATGATGTCAAGACGCTGACGCAGCCAACCCACATTGAATTCCATCGATTAAAAGGTAGACACCATGTTCTCCCACTCTTCAAATTTTGATTCGGCAACGTTACGGATGGAGATACCCTCCATCTCAGCAATCAGGGGAAGAAGGCAGTTTACTGTGGTAACCAAAGCAGATGCATAATGTTGAACTACATTCCTGGTTGCAATATGGCCATACCTCTTCCATACTTTTGTGTATAAGGGTACGAACTCCTTCCGCACCAAGAATCCGCTGATAGTTCGATAGCTAGAAGACAAACATTTCATGTGAATATCGAATGGAATACCTGAGCTGGGGTATTCGTAAGACGAGATACCTAGATCGGCATCGTCGAGATCCGAAGGAGTGGGCATATTCGAATTTGAAGGAAGGGGACTGGTTAAATCATCATCATCGACCACTGTCACACATGGGCGTCTCTGCAAAAAAGAGGAGGAGCAAACTGGTACGGTCTTCCGGCGAACACGAACAGGAGAGTCATCGCAAAGATGTTCATCCTGAACCTCAGATGGGCGTACGCGTTTAACAGAAGATCCTGAGTGATATGAAGAAGATGATCTGCTATTGTTCGACATGTCAAAGAGATAGAGTTTCTGCAAGAAAAGCCTATCAATGAATAACAGTTTTTAAACCTCGCATACATGTTGAAGGAAACCCTACAGGAAGACCAAATCAGCTACAACAAAGATTATCCGGAGGTCTCGATGCCGACCGGTAAATGCGTATTTACTTTAACTTAGTCATTTCCTTATACAAATTTGTCACCATCTCATGCCTACCCCACAATAGTGTAACCATTATGTGCTAGGCATGGGACTTAATGTTGATGGTGGATTTTCATTTAAGGCTAAAATTGTAAAATCCAAAACTATGCGCTAACATCCTGCAAAGGATAAAGCCACTGATAAAGTGGAGAATACTTCTTCACTATAAACTTATAACATTACCAATTAATGCATGACCAACCTTGTATTTCATGTACTACTACATTCTCATTATTGGTGCGGCATGACGACTGAGTGATCGCTCTCAGCAGAGTAACACGAATCTCCAAGCATTAAATAAGGAGGCATGTACGAAATACCCGTACAGGATATAACTCTCAGAGTGTTATACTGACCCGATCGAGCATCTGGACTGTCCGTATCAGTCTCAGAAAAACGATCACGACCATCCAACTTCACCAGCATGATTGTATGGCTTAGATCGGATCCATAACCCCCAGGAAGGCATTGGAGTATTCACCACCGACCCAATGCAGGCCTCCCATGGTCGGCCTCCCCAAAAGGGTAGCATGGCTTGTCAAATCGTCCATCCAAATCAGCGCGGACGTGAAACCCTAATTTAGGGTCTGCGGCACATTACATGTGTCGCAAAGCAGTCTCAACCATCCATCTTCGCAGGCATAGATGGAGGGTGTATATGTAGATTCAAAGGGACCGGAGCATATCAACACAATCACCGTGGGACCGCCTACATACATGACCAATCGGTCAGGACCAACTATAGTTGGTCGTTCCAGTTCGTGCGCCCAAAAAAGGCATGACGCACGGCCGGTGAAACCCTAATTAGGGTTTGAACATCACGAGCGTCCATTTTCTCCTGCACGAATGAAGGGTCCAGGAATAGACTAGACAGGTCCAATACGCATCAACATAATCACCGTGGGCCCATCTATCTCCACACCCGATCGGCCAAGGCCTCATGACTGGTTGCCTCGATTCGCACGCCCAAACTAGGCGTGGTCACACCTCCCAATTGCAAACTAATCTCGACCACTCAACTTTGCCGAAAAATTGAGTTGCTTAAATCACGTTTCTATGGGACAATGAAATACAGGCGTGTACACCAGCCCGTCGTCTGCACAACAGACTAATCGGCCAAGACCGACCAGCCTTGGTCGCCTCGAAACGCGCGCCCAAAGTTGGCATGATGCGCGGCCTTTGTGGCACAAAATCTCTGTCGCAAATAAATCCTAGACGCTCCTCTTTGCAGGAAAAATTGAGCGATCTAGATTACACTTTCACGAGATAATGAGGTATGGGCATGTACACCGGCATGTCGTCTACACGCATGCATGATCGGCCTTGCCAAAATCGTGTTCTAAGCTTGGATTCAATCAAGATGAAGAGTGATGCTTGCACACCTCTTCATAAACCCTAATTCCACTAACGGTCGCAGATGAGTGTCTCAAAGATCATCTCGTCCGTTCAACTTCACCTGCTTGGTTATACAACCCTGGTCAGGAGTTAACTGGTCAATGAGGTGTCATGGTGATTACCATCCGTCACTCTACCGCACCAAGTGATCGGCCAAGTCAGGACTTACCTGTACATCCCCAAACGATCACTTGAAGATGGCTAGACATGCATCTATTTTAAGACGCTTAATCGTGACTTACTCCATTAAGCCTTAAAACAACGATGCTTCACTCATGCTAAATACATTCAATGCGTTAATGTATAGAATTCACGTGATATTTTACAAGTATCAAATTCCCAAATAACTTAGTTATTTAACCTAGCATTACATGCTACTTCCTGTGGGTCCCATGATCCACACAATCGAGACATCAATCATGTCACAAACTGGGGGATACATACTGGGGTATTGGTCTGGCGGTTTACAGCGTGCAGCGCACAACGCGCCATCACAAGAACGTGTCAGAAAGTCATGGACGGTTAGTGATGATGGGAGAAGTGGGCAAGACTGATCGTGTACCACTAACACACGCAACTCCACTACTCCATCACTCCACTTTCTCCACTTCCCATGAGAGACGTGGGTTAGGCTCAATAACTTGTATAAATAGATTCTCTTCCCTATTTTCAAACGGGACAAGACAACAGAGGCAAGTGTTGATACAACTGTATTCAAACACCGGAACTGATAGCTTACATTCTGCAAGCCAGTTCAACTTTCTGATACAAGTCATACATATCCAACACCTTCACAATCTCAACACCTTCTTCGCTTCGCTCCCTAAGATCAACCCCATCTCCTTCACTTTGTGACCGAAGCAAGTCTGGAACGACCATTTCTTGGTTTAGGCCAGAATTGTACAGATTGATTTCTCGAATTACAAAGCACTCCCGTGCAGTGCATTTGTTTAGGGTTTGGATTCATTCCTCATCCACACACCCCAAATTACCAAATTCAGCAGGAATAGTTTTCATCCATAAACAGTTGCTGTATTTGTAAACAAAGAAAATATGATAATTCTCCAACATTGCTCATTTAGAGTTCTCCACTCATAAGATTAAGAAATTTATTTGTTAGAGATTTTGAGGTGGATCCATAGATGATGTAATCAACATATATTTGTGCTATTAGAACATTTTTTCCACTCTATTTAGTGAAAAGTGTCTTATCAGCACCACCTCTAGAGAATCCTTTTTGAAGTAAGAAGGATAACAGCTTATCATACCAAGCTCTTAGAGCTTGTTTTAGACCATACAAGACCTTTTTGAGTTTAAAGAAATAATCTGGGAATAATGGATCTTCAAATCCTTTGGGTTGAGCAACAAATACCTCTTTTTTCAAATTCCTATTTAGAAATGCAGATTTAACAACCATTTGAAAAAGTTTATCTTAAGATGGCAGACATAAGCAATTAAAAGTCTTATTGATTCTAAACGAGCAACATGAGAAAAAGTTTCATCAGAATCAATACCTTCAATTTGGAAATATCCTTGAGCAACGAGCCTAGCTTTGTTGCTGACAATTGTTCCCGAATTCGTTTGATTTATTATTGTAGATCCACTTTGTTGCAACAAAGTTTACTCCTGTCGGCTTAGGAATGAGTTCCCACACTTCTTGTCTTTTCAACTGATTAAGTTCCTCATGCATTGAGTTTACCCTAGAAGGTTCACTGAGTGCTTCCTCAATACTTTTTCGTTCTATTGAGGAGAGAAAACATGAATAGTGACAGATATTCTGAAGTTCTCTTTGAGTCATAACTCTAGCATTGGCATCTCTAATGATGTCTTCAGTGGAGTGTCTTTGATGTACCCACTTAGCAGGTTTTTGAACAATATTTTCAGTATCATTGGGTTGTTCAACAATACTTTTATTATCCTCTTTATCATTTGTGTCACTAATTAAAGGAACAACTGATGGTTCTTCTTCAGTATGTTTTTCTTTAATAACAGTTTCAGAGGGAGGAATCTCAACTACAGTGTGATTGTCTTGACAAAAGTCGCTAATGTCATCAATAACCACGTTAATCGATTCCATCATCACTTTGGTTCTGAGATTGTATACCCGGAAGGCACGACTGTCAGAGGCTTAGCCAAGAAAAATTCCTTTATCACTTTTGGAATCAAATTTTCCTTTATGTTCTCTGTCTTTAAGAATATAACATTTGCTTTTGAAAACCCTTAAATAGCTCAGATTGGGTTTTCTTCCATACCATAATTCATATGGGGTATTTAGAGTTTTGGATCTTAAATAAACTCCGTTTATAAGATAACAAGTTGTAAATACGGCTCCCCCCAGAAGGTTAATGGTAGATTTTTGTTTCGAAGCATCACTCTTGCCATTTCTTGAATATTTATATTCTTTCTCTCAGCTACACCATTTTCCTGAGGTGTAATAGGGGCAGAGAATTGATGACTAATTCCAAGATCATTGCAGTATTCATATACTTTTGTATCCTTGAATTCTGTACCACGATCACTTCTTATCTTCTTAAGTTTGCGACCTTGTTCATTTTGAATTCTATTTACAATAATTTTGAACTCCTCAAGAGTGTCATTCTTTTGCTTCAGAAAAGCAACCCATGTGAAACGTGGGTAGTCATCTACCATTACTAAAGCATATTTCTTTCCTACAATAGTTGATTATTGTATTGGAACAAATAGATCCATATGAATTAGATCGAGAGGAGTACGAGTGGCTATGTCTCGAGAAAGTTTGTGTGGAATTTTCCTTGCTTACCATTTTGGCACACACCACAAACACCTTCTACTTTAGTACTAACTTTTAGAACGCCTCTTACAAGTTCACAATTAATGAGCTTTCCTAGCATTCAATAGTTAATATGACCAAAACGTTCATGCCACAAATGAGTTGACTCAACCTTAGTCAAGTTACAGTACAAATTGGATTGTATATCAAGTAGATGACAATTTTTCATACTTCTACGTCCTCGAAAAATTATTTTTCCGGACTTATCTTCAATATCACAACCACTCATATTGAAGATAACTTTGTGACCTTTATCACAAATTTGACTAACTGACAAAATATTTGCTTTCATTCCTTTAACATAAACAACATCATGAATTTTGGGAATACCTGGAAGTTTGATAGTATCCTTTTTGCTAATAAGACAGCCGCTTCCATCTCCGAAGGTTATTGATCCTCCCTTGTAGTCTTATGTCTTTGTGAACCAAGAAAGATCACTTGTCATATGTCTACTAATTCCACTATCTAGAAACCATTGGAATGGTGAAGTTGTTTTAAGTGCAAATGCTCCAATACATTGTTCATCAAATTTATGATGATTCGTTAAGTTCTTATAAAGTTTTTTAACGCGATTAATCAGATGTTTTGTGAAACAAATCTTCTGAATTAAACAATTCCATCCTTTTTAAAAAGGCTTCCTGGGAAGTCTCTTATTATTCTGTTCAAGATGTCTGGAAGTTAGACTTGAACATTTTTGAGAATCTCCTGTTTTAGGATCTTTTATGTTTTTCACCAGTTCTCTATCAATCATGATATTTTTAGAGCATATCTCGGTCAACCTTGCATGCGTTGCTATCTCAAGCATGTTTGTCAATGTTAGTGATCAAAACTATAAGTCTTAATTTTTATCCTACATAGCTAAGTCTCGGACTAGGATAGAAAAGTGTAGTTGAGCTCAAGGAATTCATGGCGACTCATCAGACAATGACGAAGATATATACACAAGGAACCGTGGAACTTCATCAACAAAAAGGTATGTGGAGACTTGAACTTATCTATCACTCAAAAGTCTATCTCTTCTATCTCGTACTTCTTATGAGACAAAAGTCGTATGATATATAGACTAGATCATACACATTTGACATTTCGAGTTGAGCATTCATTGCTTATCTTTTATCTCGAAATCGTGTGTTGGTAAAGCGTTTTGCTTTGATCAAGTTTATCTTCACCTAATGACGAAAGTCATGAAAAGTTTCAATCACTTTGAGAATTGCTCTCACGTGAATCGGTCTGTGAATAACGGCTACATAGCGTCTTCTGAGAATGTCTCAATGATTGAAATGAGAGTTTAGATTACATAACCATGTATTCCTTGAACTAAAATTTTCGAACTTTGTTGATCAAGAGAAATCGAGAGGATTATGGAATTGGCTTGTCAAGTACGCAAACCTAGTTCGTAGACTCAGTCCGCGAACTGTCGGAAGTTCTCGACCGAGAATTTCTGTTGGAATTTTCCAAATACTCAGTTGTGTGCCTAGTCCGCGAACCCAGTCCGCGAACTGGCGGAAGTTCTCTTTCCGAGAATTTCTGCTGAGTTTGGAAAACTGAACCGATTAACTTAAGTCCGCGAACTTGTTTGTGAACTTAAGAGGTTATGATCTAAAGATGTGCTCTGAACATGAAATATTAAATTACTAAGGAATGCTTTATGCAAACCGTGGCTATAATGTTCATGAGACGATTTAATCGAATCGAATCATCTTTGTTTCAATTGTGTCTTTTGTAGTTACATAAGATCTCATAGCAATTGAACAACTCTGTAACTAGTTCATTTGAGTCAATTGAACTGGTTATGGTGAAGAAGAACAAGGTTAATATGAAATGCTCATATGGTTAACCTTTTGGGTTACTATGTTGAACCAACATACACGTACACGTTTGGGCATGGTTTTCACGAACCCAGTAAACGTCTACCCAAGTGTGTGTGACAAGCTAAGTTTTCGATCTAACGGTTGAGAAATATTAGCTTGAATCTAAATCAGGTTTTCATCTAACGGTGAATATGGATTGCTTAGTAACTAAGTCAAAACCCTGATTTGATGGCTATATAAAGGAGACATCTGGCATTGTACAAAACTAATCCCCACATGTCTGTGTGCTACTAGTGCGCTCGCTAGAGTCGTTATCCATTAACCTTTGACTTTCTTCTCTAAAATCTGGTTAACGACTCAAAGACTTCATTGGGATTGTGAAGCCAGACCGATACTACTTTATCGTAGTTGTGTGATCTGATCTTGCATCTTCTATCGTACGAGTACAATCGATTGATTGGCTTGAGATGTGAGAGTTCTCCGATAGGCAAGATAAAGAAGTCACAAACATCTTCGTCTCACTATTTGTGATTCCTCGACAATCCGCTTGTGTAGTCAGAAAGGATTCTAGAGAGGTGATTGATTAATCTAGGCTGTTTTTCGGGAATATTAGACCGGATTATCAATTAGTTCATGTTACCTTGATTTTATATCTAAAGAACGGAACAAAACCTAGGGTTTATCTGTGGGAGACAAATTTATACTTTTATAGACTTTTCTGTGTGAGACAGATCTGTTTATTATCAAGTCTGTGATTTTGGGTTACAACAACTCTTCGTTGTGGGTGAGATCATCTAAGGGAATCAAGTGTGTAGTATCCTGCTGGGATCATAGGCGTAGGAGTACAATTGTACCTTGGATAGGTGGGAGACTGATTGAGTTTCAACTATAGTCCATTCCGAAGTTAGTTTGGAGTAGGCTAGTGTCTGTAGCGGCTTAATACAGTGTGTATTCAATCTGGACTACGTCCCAGGGTTTTTCTGCATTTGCGGTTTCCTCGTTAACAAAACTTCTGGTTATGTGTTATTTCTTTTCCGCATTATATTTTTTATATAATTGAAATAATACAGGTTGTGCGTTAAAGATCATCAATTATAAATCCAACCTTTGGTTGTTGATTGATATTGATTGATCCTTGGACATTGGTCTTTGGTACCGTCCAAGTTATCTCTCTTTGATAAAGACTCGCAGATTTCCATTTGCTTGAGTAAAGATCAAATCAAGAGATTGAGATACAAACTCTTTGATATATCTTTTTATTGATTGAGTCTAACTGTCTGGTTGATTCTCATAAAAAGTATATTGGAGTTTTTCCATACAGATTGATAACCTAAATATTGGGTGGTGTTGTTAGACCCCCGCTTTTTCAATTGGTATCGGAGCAGGCAAACACGTTAAAGACCGTATAAGTCTGTGTTTGTAGCGATATGATTATGGACGAGTCTATCTCTAATAATGTACCAGTTCAGAAATTACCAGATGATTCTAAAAGCTTGAATTCACCTGAGAGAACTGTCACATCTAAGTCAATATCCAAACATTCTCTTGATGTAAAAATGTTGATTGGGAAACTCTCCTAGAAGAACAGTTGGATGAACTTTCTGATGAAGGTGATTCAGATATTGATAGAGATGTTTATGAGGAAGTCTCAGAGTATGTTAAGTTTTTGGATTCGTGGAAATATGAAGAAGATTACAACTTCTCATGTCACACCTATTCTCACTCCTCTCTGTCGAGTAAACAAGAAATTGAGAAGATGTTACGCAGGTGTTTATTTTTCGAATCGTTCTACCGAATCGATCCTCAAGGATTCTGAGGAAAACCTACGTATGAAGTCACTTGAATGTGATAATATTTATCAAAAGTACTTTTTGTTGGAAGATAAATTTGCAGAGTCTGAAGCAAGGTTTAACTCCCAGCAAACAAGTTTTGACGACAGAGAAAGCGCTCGAGAAAAACGCCTCGAGGCTGATTTAGTTGTTGCTCTTGATAAAATCAAGATGTTGGAAGATGACTTGAAAAAGTTCAATACTAGTTCAATCAAATTAACCACTATGCTGGGAGCAAGTAAAAATCATCGTGATACACGAGGATTGGGCTATAAGGGAATAAATGCTCCAAGTACTAGCAAAGAGGTAAAATTTGTCAAGGCTAGTGATTCTTCTCAACAAAATGTTTCCACTGATGGCAAAAGTGAAATACCTTCTCCGGCAGTTAAGTTTCAAAAGAGAAAAGTTTATCAACCCCCAAAACCAGCACACATGAATCTGGGTAAGAACGTTCCTTATATTTGTCATTATTGTGGAAACAAAGGTCACCTGGAAAGGAGATGTCGTTTTCGTATAAGGAATGAAAAACTTCATGATATTATTGTTTGGGTGTCAAAAGAAGTTATTAAACCGGGATCATATGTTAAGGATAACACTCTTGACATCACGGGTTGTAAACGTCCAACCTTTAGGGAAAGAAATCATTTCTGTGATAATCCTAGATTTTCCTATAAACGTCATACGAAGCCTTTTCACAATCGTAATGGTTATCAAAAGGATAACTTCGTAAAGACGAAGACAAGATCTGATGCTCCCAATTGGAGAAAGACTAACTTGCAAAAGAATAGTCAATCCAATGCTCTTACGGAAAATCTTGAAGAGACTAATAGGAAGAAGGTTCCGACTATTCCTAAACGCAGTCAGAGGTGGATACCGAAGAAAGACAATGATGGTTTGAGTGTGAAAAGGAATGATCTCCCAGAAAGTTCCATGACTATGGAGAAAGCAATATCCATGATGCTGGAACTTAAATAGTTCTTTGGGAAGATGGATTTGGATGTGAAAGGTTCTAAAAGTGATATCTTTCATGATAATCCAAAGGTCACTTGTGGTGAGCAAGACTTTGTTCACCCCAACGCAACTTGATTGTGTTGGAAGTGCATCCTCACCAAGGAATGCCTTGCTTTGTATACGGTGAGGAAAGCACATGAATTGGGGCACACAGATTATGTTCGGGTAAGGCGATAGAATTCAATTGGATTCATCTAAAAAGGTATGTATATAAACTTGAGAAAGATTTGTACTTTTATTTACTTAAAATACTTATAATAATCTTGCTTATCGTTCATTTCTACCTAACTTGATCTGTGTTTAAGGTTCTTAAATGTTTAGGTTTGAAAATAATAGTTCGGGATGTTTGGACTACATGGTACACATACCAAGTATGCATAACATCATTCAAAATCAAAATCCAGGGGTTTAAGTTCGCAAACCCGTATGCATACTCGACGTCAATATTCGGTAAACTTGTTTTGGCCGTAACCTCTTCGTCCGAACTCGGATTTACCTCATTCTTTTAGCATTATCTTCCTTATTAAATTCCCTTCAAAATGGAGATGAGAATTGTTGAATTTGGATAAGTTAATATTGGTCTTTGTCCTGTCTCTTGTTTTTTTAGTGTTTGCTCCGTTTCGTTGCACTTGTTCTATTCTCTTGGACTTGGGCACTGGGATTCTTGGAGAAATCCTATTCTAAGCTATTTTGTGGCTGTTACAAGAGTTATGTTGGTGAATCACAAAGAAGGAATTTCGAGAATGGGTAGTAGTTCACATTGCTATATATTCTTGAGTGTTCACAATCATCTCATGTGAACTATGGTGCATAGTCGTCAATGACTTTGTATGTTCTTCTTTGTTAAGGAAATCTTTTTATACGCTTTTGGTAACCACTCTTGGTATAAATCCGTGCGAAAAAGATTGATTCTACCTTCTAAGGGCAAAGATTGTTATTGCAATATTAATCTTTATGATTTTGTGATATTGCAATCGTTTATGGGATATGTATTGTTTGCGTCCGTGAACTTGAAGGTCCCATATGCTGTCAAAAGTAAAGTCGTTCATGAATTGGTATTCATATTAATGAAAGGACGAATGGACTTTTGACAATTACAAAAGTTATGCCTATGCAGTCATGTATTTGATGGAAAATAGGATAAAATCTTTTGTTTGACAAGGATAAAGTCTATTATGTCGTTATGATGGAACATAAAATAGATCCTTGTATGTTATCCATGGTATTAATCTTCATTGATCCATTTTGTTATGTTTTACCGTGAAGGATCCATTGTGTGTCTTATGTTGAGCACGATACAACTAAGTCGATTATTCTTATTGGCTTTGTTGGTTGTTCCATAAGATGCTATATGTTGAGCATTATGAACTAAATTAATCATCTTGGTTAGTTATTTAGTTATTTGCTCCGAAAGTCTTCTTTTGTCGAGCAAATCCTTTGACAATTAAATTGATTACTTTTGTGATTAGTTTGGTTGTTTATATTATAATTAGATTAATTATAAGTTCTCTTGTAATTAGTCTAGTTGAGTTTTCATATAGTCGAAGAGTTCTTGTGTTGAGTATATGAACGGCTATAAAAATCATGTTCTATTGGTTAATGTAGTCGTATATTCCGTAAGGTTTTTCCTTATGTTGAGTATGTGAACGGTTAAGTTAGTAATCTTCGTGTGATTTACTTAGTCGTAGCTCCGTGAGTTTACTTATGTTGATCACTTTCAATTAAATTTATCACTTTTGTGGTTTGATTTAGTTGCGTATTCCAATTGAATTAATCATGGGTTTACTTGTGTTTAATTTGGTTGAAATTTGGATATAGAAAATCATTCCTATGGTTTTTGGTGTCCAATAAAAAATCCTTCTTTTCTTTCGAAATTAAGGTCGCTCTTGTTGTTCTCTCGGGAATGACATCAAATGGGAGAGAGTTCTTTTGAACTTGTGCTTAATGGTAATATCTTGCGGGGAGTGCGACTGTGGAATTTTATAGGGGTTATCTTGTATCTTAAAACTCCTTGATGAATGTTGTTAGCTTCGGCTATTAGATCGCATCTAAATTAAGTTGGTATGTATTTTTCTTTTGGTCATGAAAAGTCTCTTGTGGAAATTTCATTATGATCCCATTCTTGTACCTTTGCCAATTTTATTGACAAAAAAGGGGAGAAATAATGTAGTTCACACTACAAATACATATGGTTTTCGGATTATTCTGTAAGGGGGAGTGGTTTCCATGATCGAGATGGAGTATTGACTAGGGGGGGGGGGTGATACATATCACCGTAGTATTATTGTTGAAGTCGTGATACAATTGTACTTTGATGTTATATAATAATACTATGACACTGTATAATAATGATCGAGAATCTCGATTTCTCTCGTTGTTATAGCTACGGATCTTCAACAACGATGGTGCTAAACTTACAACATTTGGGATCATTGGAGTACTTGGAAGGACGAAGATTTCAAGGAACGTTGAAGATTAGACTATGGAATAGGAGCCACTAAAGTTTATATTTTTTGTATTCCATATGTATTAATAGTTTTGTCACTAAAATTGACAAAGGGGGGAGATTGTTAGAGCATAGCTCGGTCAACCTCGCATGCGTTACTATCTCAAGCATGTTTGTCAATGTTAGTGATCAAAACTATAATTCTTGATTTCTAACCTACATAGCTAAGTCTCGGACTAGGATAGAAAAGTGTAGTTGAGCTCAAGGACTTCATGGCAATTCATCATACAACGACGAAGATCTATACAAGGAACCGTGGAACTTCATCAACAAAAAGGTACGTGGAGACTTGAACTTATCTATCACTAAAAAGTCTATCTCTTGTATCTCCTACTTCTTATGAGACAAAAGTCGTATGCTATATAGACTAGATCATACACATTTGACATTTCGAGTTGAGCATTCATTGCTTATCTTTTATCTCGAAATCGTGTGTTGGTAAAGCGTTTCTCTTTGATCAAGTTTATCTTCACCTAGTGACGAAAGTCATGAAAAGTTTCAATCACTTTGAGAATTGCTCTGACGTGAATCGGTCTGTGAATAACGGCTACATAATGTCCTCTGAGAATGTCTCAATGATTGAAATGAGAGTTTGGATTACATAACCATGTATTCCTTTAACCGAAGTTTTCGAACTTTGTTGATCAAGAGAAATCGGAAGGATTGTGGAATTGTCTTGCCAAGTCCGCAAACCTAGTTCGCAGACTCAGTCCGCGAACTGTCGGAAGTTCTCGACCGAGAATTTCTGCTGGGATTTTCCAAATACTCATTTGTGTGCTTAGTCCGCGAACCCAGTCCGCGAACTGACGGAAGTTCTCTTTCCGAGAATTTCTGCTGAGTTTGGAAAACTCAACCGATTAACTTAAGTCCGCGAACTTGTTTGTGAACTTAAGAGGTTATGAGCTAAAGATGTGCTCTGAACATGAAACATTAAATTACTAAGGAATGCTTTATGCAAACCGTGGATATAATGTTCATGAGCCGATCAATCGAATCGAATCATTTTTGTTTCAATTGTGTCTTCTGTAGTTACATAAGATATCGTAGCAATTGAACAACTCTGTAACTAGTTCATTTGAGTCAATTAAACTAGTTATGGTGAAGAAGAACAAGGTTAATATGAAATGATCATATGGTTAACCTTTTGGGTTTCTATGTTGAACCAACATACACATACCTGTTTGGGCATGGTTTTCACGAACCCAGTAAACGTCTACCCAAGTGTGTGTGACAAGCTTATTTTTCGATCTAACGATTGAGAAATATTATCTTGAATATAAATCAGGTTTTCATCTAACAGTGAATATGGATTGCTTTGTAACTAAGGAAAAACCCTGATTTGAAGCCTATATAAAGGAGACATATAGCATTGTGCAAAACTAATCCCCACATGTCTGTGTGCTACTAGTGCGCCCGCTAGAGTCGATCTCCATTAACCTTTGATTTTCTTCTCTAAAATCAGGTTAACGACTTAAAGACTTCATTGGGATTGTGAATCCAGACCGATACTACTTTATCGTAGTTGTGTGATCTGATCTTGCATCTTCTATCGTACGAGTACAATCGATTGATTGGATTGAGATCGTGAGAGTTCTCCGATAGGCAAGATAACAAAGTCACAAACATTTTCGTCTCACTGTTTGTGATTCCTCGACAATCCGCTTGTGTAGTCAGGAAGGATTGTAGAGAGGTGATTGATTAATCTAGGCTGTTCTTCGGGAATATAAGACCGTATTATCAATTGGTTCCTGTTACCTTGATTTTATATCTAAAGACGGAACAAAACCTAGGGTTTATCTGTGGGAGACAGATTTATCCTTTTATAGACTTTTCTGTGTGAGACAAATCTGTTTATTATCAAGTCTGTGATTTTGGGTTACATCAACTCTTGGTTGTGGGTGAGATCAGCTAAGGGAATCAAGTGCGTAGTATCCTGCTGGGATCAGAGGCGTAGGAGTACAACTGTACCTTGGATCGGTGAGAGACTGATTGGGGTTCAACTATAGTCCAGTCTGAAGTTAGCTTGGAGTAGGATAGTGTCTGTAGCGGCTTAATACATTGTGTATTCAATATAGACTAGGTCCCAGGGTTTTTCTGCATTTGTGGTTTCCTCGTTAACAAGAGTTCTGGTGTCTGTGTTATTTATTTTTCGCATTATATTTTTTATATAATTGAAATAATACAGGTTGTGCGTTAAATATCATCAATTGGAAATACAACCTTTGGTTGTTGATTGATATTGATTGATCCTTGGACAGTGGTCTTTGGTACCGTCCAAGTTATCTCTCTTTGATAAAGACTCGCATATTTCCATTTGCTTGAGTAAAGATCAAATCGAGAGATTGAGATACAAACTATTTGATATATCTTTTTATTGATTGAGTCTAACTGTCTAGTTGATTCTCATAAAAAGTATATTGGAGTTTGTCCATACAGATTGCTAAGCGAAATATTGGGTGGTTTTGTTAGACCCCCGCTTTTTCAATATTACTGATCTCATCAGTATGTGACTGGTTCCGTTCAATCTCTTCTTCTAACATCTTAACAAGAGATGAGAAATATTCTTCAGTGTCTTCTTTAAGACCATCAAAAATCTTTGAAACGTTAATCGAATCTTTCGTGTGATTCAATTCTTATAGGCTGGATCGCAGCAAACACAGATTGTTAGATATTTTCGTGTTTGCTTTCTCTGAAGCCAATTGAAAAGACGAGGGTACCCAAATATACCTCAATCTAAAACTTTTCCACCTATAAGTTCTTTCTCTGAAAGTGATTGTCTATGGACTGAGTCGAGACAATACGACAACAAGATAACTTGTGTGATTGACTATGGATACAAGATCGAGACAATACAACAACGAAGTATGATTACTTGATAATAGGTTCGGACTTAACCAAACACAATAAGATTTCTATCAAGTAATTAGGATGTGTAACTTACTTCTAATTATAATAAAAACAATTATAATTGCGGAAATAGAAAAGTAAAAGACACAACAAGATTTTGTTAACGAGGAAACCGCAAATGCAGAAAAATCCTGGGACTTTTTCCAGAATTGAATACTCTCAGGATTAAGCTGCTATAAAAAATATAAACCAACTTCGTATAGTTGAGACCAAGAAACTAAACCTATAGTTCACCTAGTTTCGTCTGTATCCCTGCGCCTCCAACTTGCAATAAGTCACGCACTTGGAACGATTCCTTTGGTTCATATTCCAAACAGTAAAGGAACAACAAATCTGTTCGGTAACAACTCTTATCAAACAAGTGATATGAGTTTGACAAAAGGCTCTTCCGTTTATCCGAATAAAGTCCTTTGTCAGGTTCTTAGAACAATCTATCAACAACTACCAAAGTAATTGTCTAGACTATGCAATCAATACTTTGAATCACAAAGAATTGTATTTATGTCGATTTACTCAACTAATCAATCAAGGTTATCACAATGATAAACCGATTATTGTTGGATCCCCAGCCGATCAAGTTTTGTGCACACCAAAGATTATGAACTCAAATAAGAAATCTTCTTTGTCTTCAAATCTTCTTAGATCTTCAATAAACACCTGTACAGAATCAACTTGAATCTCTTGTGATCAATCACAAACAGAACGGAGTCTGTTAACATTGGATTATCACAAGACGTATTTAGATCTACAAACAGTTCTAAATATCCCCGTCGATACTTCAATCTAGTTTGAGTGAATCTTATATCTGAAGAGAAGATTCTCAAGCATAAACAAACTAGGTGCAATCAAAGTTCAACAACCATTAGTCAATCAAATCAATCGAAAACTAATAATAAACTACAATTATCTAGTTTCCCACCTACGGTACTCGTAGAGCTTTCCAATCCCAAAGAAGTCTTTAAAACGAGCGGTCATAAGAGATTTCGCCTAATTAGGATACTTTCCTCTCCCAATAGACGGCTCCACCAGTAACAACACAACTAGGTAGTTTTACTGGCTCTGTAGATTAGTTTGCTTGAAATGAAAACTTAAATATTTACAGACCAAGGAAGTTTGGACACCAAGGAATTTCCAAAACCGAAAATATTCTCAAGATATGCAATATATTTCCAAATTCGGTTTTCATAATTCCTGGAAATGCTCTGTCCAAATATTGACCGAAATCTCAGTAGAAAATCTCCAATTAGTAAATGCACATTACCAATTTTTATTTTCTAAAGATATGCGTTTTAATTGCTGGAAATTAAAAGCATATAAAACTAAAAACCTTAATTAAAAGATTCTCAATTTATTTCGATCCGGGATTCTCCTTTAGTTATTAAGGAATATATTTGAACAATAAAAGATAAGAATTACTGCACATGTTCAAAGTATGTCGACATCTTTACTTTGTAAATCCTTTTTCATATTTACAATCTTGGAACCGATTTGCCACACTTCCAAACGAGTTTAGAATTGGTTCATCTAATTTCCAAGAACTATGTGATTGATCAAAAACATTCAATCACCATTCATGGGTTTAACGGTTCTACCAAAACAAGTTTCGGTTCTACCTCCAAGTGTCTACTAGGATCGGTCACATTAGTTTCCAAAACATTGTTAACTAAGTACTAGGATCGGTTACCACTTATTTATGGTACTTACTTGTGATCGGTTGCACAAGTTATAGGATCGGTTACACCAATTATTAAAACTTGTTAACCTACTAGAAAGATCGATTACACATCTTGTGATTAGTCCCAACCAAGTCCTAGGATCGGTTACCCAATGACTAGGAATGGTCACACCAATTACAAATATCGATCATACCATCTCAGGTGATTACTTAAGATCGGTTTCACTAATAAAAGTCATACCAATACAAAAGTCAGGCATTGTGAATAGTTTTACCAAGATACATAAACAAGTTATGAGGGGTTATACTAAACACACATATTGGTAATCCAAAGATTCGCAATGAATAACAATACCAATAAGCCTAGCGATTTCCCTTTCGATTCATAAAACAAGTTTATGAATTGTACTTCCTTTAAATGAATGTAAAACATTTTTTCTAGGACGAAATATTCACCCATACCCATAAACATAATCACAATAGCATTCATACAATTACGTAGATGTCTTATATACGAAGTTCAAAAGATAGACGTTTTACTTCGTATTGTAATTCCGTAATACTATGTCTAACTAGAGTATAATCATTCACAGCTTTGCAGTTATGTTTTCAATATGCACGACTTGAAAGATATGTTAGGAATGAAACAGTTCAAGTCAAATATTACTAACCTCAAGAGGAAGGATGATGTCGTCGTTGTAGCTCTTTACTTCTTCACATTCTTCAAGTCTTAACGTTATACTTGTAAATCTCATATCCTAGTAACTTTCTAGCTAACCTATACAAAGTTGACTCTTTTAAATAATCAAGCGACTCTTTAAATGAGTTTTGATTCACTAAAATATGACAACCAAACTTGACATACCAACGCTTGGTGGGTTCAACCGAGCTATGCTCTAACAGTTCTCTTTATCAATAATGCCGTTATCTCTCGAGGAGCTTGAGAATTGCTTATATATAACAAAAAGTGCTTGAGAACCATCATTACTTTGAATACGAGTTGATTGCTCATTATGTTCGGCCTCACTTAGGTATAACACGTATGCTTTTATTAATGGGTAGCGTAGAGTTTGTATGGGTGATGGAAAGTATAATGCTCTCAATGTACCTCTTACTATGATGACATCGATGATGCCGAGAGCTTTTGAGGTTCAATTCATCGAATCTGTTAGAAAGCCGATTTAATCAACCAGAAGCGGCAGTCTTTTAATATGGTGCATATTATTTATCCAGTGATAGGTTGGCCTGCTTACAACCTATCTATTAAGCATCGTGTAGATTCTTTAAGATATCTTAGTTCCTTCAATGTACCTTTAATGGTCTTAGGTGGTGAGTGTTACCGTTCAAAATGTTTTCTATTATTGGTGCCATAAGACAACTGTTGCAATCAGAGTGGAGCCTGAGAACAAGCTTCCTTGTAACTAAACTTCGAATATACTATTATTCGTCAAGACTATACTCTCCGTATCAAAAGAAGCAACATGAGAATCAAACTTACTTATTAGAGATTTGCACAAAATAACGAAAATACGACATGCTTTAAGTGTAAAGTTTCTGACCATGGTCCATGATATTCATTCCAGGATCCACCGCCAGCCCCAAGGATTCACAATTCCAGATGAAAGGTTCATATGGGCTCAATTAATAGTTAAAGATTGAAGTCAGGAGCTAGCCAAAGGGATACCAAATAGCAAGGTTGTTAGGCATATAGTCTAACATCCTAACAATTAGAATCTTGATAGCTAGCTTTGAATGTGATCATTCTATAAATATGTTCCTGATGTACCAGTATCCCAATATTTAGAATCTTCACATGCTCATGTGATATTTTATCAAGGGAAATGCTTCCTAGATCATTCTATCTCCTACCTGGTAATTGGCGTGACTTATGACTAGGGGTGGAGCCATCTTGATTCTTGAAGCATGGGTGAAGTTCTACACCCAGTCCAGCTGGCCCCCAAGCCCAATTTCACATATTTAAGGAATCCTAATTTGGGGCATACAGGATAATTTTGGGGCATACAGACTTATGATGCCATCCAATTCAAACTACTAAGAGGTGTCCTAGTGATGCTAAAGTTACTGTAATACCCTCATATAGTTCAAATTACATTACTACCCTTCCACTTAATTAAATTCTAATCCTAAAACTTTTCTACTAATTAACCCATCCCCCTAATTAACTATCCTCCCACTAATTAACCGTTACACACTAATTAACTCACTCATTAATACTAAAACGGTTACTTAAACCAATTTTTTTTTTAAAGTTTTAAAAACCAAAAACCCTACTCTCTCCCTCTTCTTTTCATCTTCTTCTCAAAATTTCTGAAAATTTGTTCGATTGACTTCTCTGTTAAACACATACAGGGCACCTCGTGTTAAGCGATGCCTTAGAAATACGGTGCCGAACCCTGGTGTTGCTTCTGTAGCATGTCAATCTAGGGTTTTTGGAAAAGATAGAGATGAAGTGGATAGTGGATCGATTGGTGTTGGAGAGGGAGAAATAGAGGCCGATTCTTTAAGATTGCACATAGAAAGGTATTTCCAACAAACCCTTTGTTTATTTTTGCGTATTTCGTTGATTTATGACATGTAATCGATGATTCGTCTCGGTTTTTGTTAGTTTCAGGGTAGGGTTCGGCTGAAATGTCGCAGCCGAACTTATTTTTTTTACACAGACGAAGAACAGTTCGACTTAAAACTTGAATATCGTATGAGCCGAACCATTGAGTTCAGCACCAATTTTTTTTTTTATGATAATCAGACGAACTTGAATGCCATTATTTAATAACCGATCTATTACTGTTGATTTCATTGTTCGGCTCATTGTGATTAATATCGAATGTGCCGAACTTTTCTCTGACCATGGCTAATACTGTTGGCCACCTAGTTCGGCTCATTGTGATAAATATCGAATGTGCCAAACTTTACACTGTGTATGGCCAAAATTTTCCTGTAAACTTGTCCACTTATACGTGAGTTATCATATTTATTTAATTTGGAAAAATAATTAAGGTTTGTAATTTGTGTTAGCACCCATCCGGGAAAATTCAAAGAGAATCTCAAAAGGAGAACAATGGAAGTGACTCCTTCTAACTCGAAAACTCCCAAACCTCGAGGTGGTGGCACAAAGAACTTACATGTAGGGAAAAGGGGAATTGATACGACTTGCTCTTTGCCTGTAGAACAAGAGGATGACAATGATGAAGATGTTGGTGAGGAAGGTCAAGAAGAAGAAGAACTAGAACAAGAACAAGAGAAAGTTGTTACATCAAGGGAGACAGGTAAGCACATTCCTCATCCGGATAATGTGATACATCCTCGCAGGGATGGTTTGCCCCATGGTCTCCCTGAAGATGGTGGAAGAGTGTTGATTGGCTACAAGGAGTCATGGGCGAAGAAAATTTACGAGACTCCGGATCACAGGGATGCAGTCCGCGTACTTAGACACCAAAGCGCCGCACATTGAGATATTTTCAAAGAGGCTCCTGAGGTGGTGACTTTAGTACAAGGCTCAGGTTTATGGCCTGCTATTTTCTATGCACAAGAGGAATTTGATGCATTTACAAACTCAGTCTTTTGTGAGAGATTTTGTCCGGAGACTTACACATTTCATCTCCCCTTTGGCGAGATGGCAATCACTCCAGATGATGCACAGAAGATTAGTGGTCTTAGAACACATGGGAAAAATGTTTACTCAGCGGTTTATGAAATGACTTGGGATGAATTGTATGTACTTGCTGAGGAAACTCTTGGTTGGAAAAAATACAAAACAAAATTGGAGTTTGCCTGCGCTGCTAAAGAGGTGAAGTTTGTGGATTCTAGCACAAATAAGTTGAAGAAAATCAAGTTCACTGCTTTGAAAAAGTGTTTTGGAGACACAAATGAGAAATTTTCAAAGGGGGAGTTGGTTATGGACGAGGTCACAGCTATGCGCACTGCTACCGTATATTTGTTGCATACTTTAGGAAGTGTTATATTTCCCGATAACAGTGGGAACAAGGTTAATGCTCAATACCTTCAATTATTAAAGGATTTGAAAAGCTGCCACAAGTACTCTTGGGGAACCGCGACCCTTTCTTTCCTATTCGAGCAACTTGGAACTGCGTCTAGGTTAAAAAGTAGAAACATTGGAGGTTATTTCACAATGCTTCAAGTAAGTTTACACATTGTAGTTCCGACTTTCAATTTTGGTTTATTTTACGCCGAACCTACTTTTCTGTAGGTTCGGCTGTTTCGATTTCAATATCCTGATCCGAACTTGTAGGGGTTCGGCTTTAAAACTTGTTTTGTACATAAGCCGAACTTGCTTCTGTTTCCCCAAGTTGACAACCTCCATGATCCAATTCTACTGATCCTAATAATTAAGTTTTGTGTTTTGTTTTCAATATTGTTGGTGTAGGTATGGATATATGACCATTTCCAGGATTTGAATTTAGTAAAGGAAGATGAAAAATGGGTAGATACATTCCCTACCTCGGCCAAATGGAGTTTCAAGGAAAATAAGAAGAGGAATAAAAAGGAAATCTTGATAGCTTTGAGATAAAACTTAGACTCTTTGACTGCCGAACAAGTTGTATTTCAACGATACAAAAAGGATGAAGAAGATGATGATGTTGTTTAGGATGAAGATATGTCGTTGGGGATGTACTATGGGCCATTGTTTTATCCCGAAGGCTTTATAGTGTTTGATCCCCGTCGAGTACTCTGCCAATATGGATTTATCCAAACGATTCTGGTGCTATAAGAATCAAAGTTCAAGTTGTTTCCCAAGGGTTCTAAGGGAACAAAGAGTAAGGAAAGTTCATGGAATGCCGAATATGATCCCGATCCTACCATTGATTGTTGGGATAAATTGGAATATAACAAATTAAGTTGGGTTGGCTTAGAAGATTTGCGTGACGATCCTTGTGAAGTTGACCCGACTTATATAGATTGGTATAACCAAATTTCACATCCCTTAATCATTAATTGGGAAAGTCAAGCTTTTGGTAGATGGTAAGAGGGGAAAGCGAACACAAAAGGAAGTGGAGCCGAAGACGAAGAAGAACAAAAAGGGCATGGTTGAAGATGTTTCGAAGTCTTACCTAACTATGGTATATTGAGTGCATACTTTTAAACTTGTTTTCAATATTTTTGTCTATTGTTGCTTATATATTTTAACTAAATTTTATCAGATGGCTGGGGTTAACGACGTGTTGAAGGCTATGAAGAAGAAAATTGATTGCAATGTGGATATGGCGGTGGAAGAGCAAGAATATATGTACAACCGTTGGGTTGGAGTAATCAACAAAGGTGAAGGTGCGAGTGGAAGTGGTGCTAGAAAAGGTCATGGTGGTGGAAGACGCGGTGGTGCTCAATAAATGATTATGTTCAAATTGAAGTACACTAGGTTTTTATGGTTTGGTTTTTAAGTAATGTTTGATTTTAGCACAATTTTATTTACTTGAAGAAAACAATGTTATGTGTTTGGTTTTCGGTACAATGTTTTGATGTTTAACTACAACGTTATGCTTTTATGTTTAAGTAAAATGCTATGCTTTTTGTCTAATGTTGTTTTTATGTTTAAGTTACAGTATAAAGTTCGGCATATAAATATGTAATACGTATTAGCCGAACCTTTTACAATTTGCTAAGTACAAAGCTCGCTTATAAGTGTTTAACGCGTATAAGCCGAACCTTACACTGTAACATTCGACTGCTCTCTTATTGTTAAGTTCGGCACGAACTTCCATCTTAGTTTAGAGCCGAACCAAATTGCTGGCACTCGATAATTACCAAAAGGAATCTTGTTCGGCTAAAACGTAGATTTTATAAAAGCCGAACTATTTGTCAATATTAGAATATTCTAGAATCTTATAAATTACTATACTAACCCTAAGTTGATATAAAAGCAAAAAATGCTCTTTTGGGTCAAAGCATAAGGAACATCAAGAGAACCTTTTCGGTTCCTCTCCTCTTCTTCTCCTCTTCATACTTCATCGCCAAAATTGATCGTTGATTTATAAAAATTTGATCGTCGATTAAAAATAACTATAAAATGGCTTGTGGAAAACAAAAAGCAATTGGTAGGCGGTCCAAGTCTTCTTCTAATCCGTCAATTGAAGACCAACAACCGTTAGAAGGAGTTGAAACTGAAATTGACAAAGAAGTTCAATCAAGTGAAGAAGAAACCCCGGAAATGAGGATTAGAAGGTATGTTATACAAACCCAACCATTTAATTGTTGATTAATGCATTTTATTCTATTGTTAGATTAGGTTTAATTGAAAAAACCTAGGTTTTTCGGAACACATAGAAAGGTTCGACTCATAGAGTGTAATTTATTAGCTGCCGAACCTTTAACCGAAGAACAGTTCGGCTAGTCGAGATAATCTCCGATCTTTTAGTTTCATTGGTTCGGCTGTTTCGTCTGGCGTTCATATACGCCGAACTTAGTTCTGTAACCTATTTTTTTAAGGATATGCTGTGTATTTTGTAAGATTATAATTATTTATGTTTTTGTACTATGTATAGGAACCAAAAGGGTAAAATGAAACACCGGGAAGATCAACCAGATGTGGAAGATCAACCTGAAGTGGAAGAACAATAACAACCATAGAAGCAAGATGCTACACCTCGTGTGGTTGGGTTTCACATTCCTGATGATGGTGATGTAATAGATCCAAGAGATGATGGTTTACCACACGGTCTTCCAGCCGACGGAGGCAAGGTGTTGATTGGTTACAGAGAGTCTTGGGCTAAGAGGATACATGAGACTCCTGACCATTGTCGTGCGGTCAGAGTTTTGAGACATCAAAGAGCTGCACATTGGGATTTGTTTAAAGAGGTTCCTGAGGTGATTGCTATAGTGAAAGCCTCGGGTTTATGGCCTGCCATTAAATATGGTCATCAGGAATGTGATAGAGTGACAGCCTCCGCCTTTGCCGAGAGATTTTCTCATGAGACTTACACATTTCATCTCCCCTTTGGCGAGATGACAATCACTCCTGACGACGCGAATAAGATTACTGGCCTTAGTGTCACCGGCGAAAGCGTGGATGCAGCGTTTTATAATATGAGTTGGGATGAGTTGTATAAGTTGGCGAAGGAAACTCTAGGTTGGCCAAGATCGATAACCGAACTAGAGTTTTGTTGTTCTGTGAGAGATGTCACTTATACCCATAATGATAAAGGTGCATCCTACAAGAAAAACAAGAAGTTCAAGTTGTTGAGGTTGAAAACCTATTTTGAGAAAACAGCGGAGAGGGTTAAAGAGGGAAAGTTGGTGATGACTGAGGAGTTAGTGAAACAAACTGCAACAACTATATGTTATACAACCTTGAAAGAGATATCTTTCCAGACACTTCTGGGAACAAGGTGAGTGCTCAATATCTCCGATTTTTCAAGGATGGTCACTCGGTTAATAGTTATTCTTGGGGAACAGCGTCACTTTCCTACCTACTCAATCAACTGGCACAAGCATCTATGTTGGCAAGTACAAAAATTGGAGGAAATTTCACTATGCTTCAGGTAATAATCTTCATTAAATTTGATTTTGTTGTTCAAATTATTCTTATTTAAAACAAAATGTTGGTTGTTCAGTGCAAAGTTCGGCTAAAAACCATGCATATGTGTAAGCCGATCTTTCTGCTATATAGGTTCGGCATGTTAGCTAATTTTCATTGTCTGCCGAACTTTACATTGTGAAGAGGATATTTTGAGAAATCTTCAATTATTTATGTAGGTGTGGGTATATGACCATTTCTCGAAATTGAAATTGGCCAAAGTATATGCAAATTGGGATAAAACAACGCCAACATCGAATCGATATGATATGGAAGCCAAGAAAGAAAGAAATAAGAAAGATGTCTTTATTAATCTGAGAGAGAAATTAGACTCTTTGGATGGGAGTGACGTCGTATTTGACCCATATTTGAGAGATGTTCAAGAAGATTATGTTGTCAGTTAGGATCTGTCCAAACGCTCCCAGTAGTTAACGACAAGTTCAGGTTGTTGCCATTGGGTACCAATGAGACTAAAAGCACCACCTCTTCGTGGTGCCCCAAATATGATCCAGAACCAGCCTTATAGTACTGGAGAAGGTTGGATGCCAACAAGTTAAATATGAACCACTTGCATATTTTGGGTGGCGGTCCTCCAGAAGTTGAGCCAGGATATATGGATTGGTATAATGAAATTTCACATCCGCTTATTATCAATAGAGCAAGTCAAGTTGTAGCTGACAAGGAGAAGGAAAAGGTTGCCAAAAAGAAGTCCAAGGTCATTGACATTCAAAAGGCATATAAAGCAATGGTAAGCGATGTCTTCATTTTTACTTGTTTAAGTAATACTTATGAAATATTAAAGTTCTTCGACCTTTAAATGGAACCAGGTTGCGGCGGGTAAGGAGTTGTTGAGAAATTTGAAGAAAAGAATTTCTTGCAAAACTAAGATGACGGTGGAGGAGAAACATGATTGGTACGACTAGTGGGATGCAGTCATAAACAAAGGGAAATGACCCAATAAACCAGCAAAAAGGCCGACGAGCAAGAGGTCACGACAAGAAGGTGAAGGATCAAGTCAAGCTGCTAGGGGCGGGCCAACTGGTGAAGAGGAAGACAATGTACGTCCTAAAGGGAAAAGAGGTCGTGGTCAGTGAACTATAAGTTTGGATGTGTCGTGAAGTACACTTAGTTTGTTGTCTTTTGTTATGAGTCGTGAAGTACAATTAGTTTGTTATGTTTTGTTAAGTACACTTGTTTGGTTTAGTACCTTGAATCACTTGTTTTAATGTAGTTTTCCATGGTTTTATATGTTTGGTGGTCTGTGAAACAACTTAAAGGAACATGGTTCGGCTCAAACTACAATTATCGTAGTTGCCGAACCCGTTTCCTTTGAATAAAATTTTGATTTACGCATTTGGTTCGGCTCATTATATCAGACACGAATAAGCCGAACCTTAAGTTCAACAGGTTCGGTTCATAAGAAAATCGTTAATATGAGACGAACATTACACCGTCTTCTGTAAAAATAGATCCATTGTGACTTTTTCTATATTTTGTGTTCTATTAATAGCATTGGGTCTGCTTAACTCATTGTTTCCGTCTATACTAATTCATGGAACCATTCACCGTATAAGATGATAAGTTGGTTGTTAGAGCTTTCATTCGGACTTATCGTATTTATGGTGAACATCCTGATGTGTAATATTCGATGTTTTGGAAAAAAGTTAAAGAATTTTATTTTCGGTTAGATGGAAATCCTAAACATCGTACGCGTTCGGAATTAGCCGAAAGATTTCGACAAATGTTATACGATGAAAGATTATATCAGAGTATTAGGATGGGTTAATCAATATCCCCAGCGAAACTAATGAAGAAAAAGTGAGTAATCTAAAAGCTTAATGTTCCATTTGTTTAGTTTTCTTTTTATAAAACTAACTTCTCATTCCTTTTATTTAGGAAGCTAGAATTCAAAGCCTTCGGGCTATACGCCATGGAGGAAGAAGATACGAGCTTGGAATATGTTACAGATGGCTGAAGAGAAGAATTCCGAGATTTATTAGAGACCTTTGCACCGAGATACACTAGATGGTCGAAAAAATTTCAGGTTCGGCTTTGAAATGAAAATGTTTGTCTGCCGAACCCCGATTGTTTTTCAAATTTTAAAAACTAGCCGTTGGAAATGGTACGTTAACTGTAGTTCGGCTTGTAATATAAAATCCGTATTAGCCGAACCATATAGGTTTAAAAAACATTTGAAAATATAGCTGTTACAAATAGTACAATCCATTTGTGTATATACAGCCACATATGGAATCTCATTATGAAAGCACAAAATGGCAGCCTCTAGTCCTAAGTATACTCTAGAAGAAGATTTGTGTCTTTGCAAACATTACGTAACGTACTATCCGGAGAAGGGTGCCGAGCGACAGGTAAAGGGTCTAATGAGTATGTACTACTTGGTCAGAATTCATGAAGCCTTCACCAATGAAATAGGTAATCCTAACAACCGTGATAGGGAATCATTGTTTTCTCGAATCGAAACAATTAAAAATAAAGTTAGGGACTTCATAGCTATGATTCAGATTGTCAATCGGTATCGTCTTAAAGGTGAAACAAATGATGAGATTGTTGTTCGAGCTATAGAGGAATGGCGTAGATGGAAAGGAAAAAATTTCAAATACCAAGCTCACTACAACATCCTTAGGAAGTTTGTCATCACTCGTTTTGGTTATTAAAATCTTGTAATTTTTACTTTGTAATGGTTAGTGATTTTACAATGATTAATTTGTAATGGTGAATTTATGATTTCAAACAATTTAGGTAATTTTATTTTATTTGCAGGTTCAACTAATATGGTTCGGCTACATAACTAAATTACATATAAGCCGAACCATAACATATTTGAGATCTTCACATGATCAGCTTATTATTGAATATAACGATAAGCCGAACATTACAGTATGTTGCGTAAATGTGCTTCAGTGTAGTTCGGCACAAAAAAAAAACACTTGAAGCCGAACCATATGACTTGGGAACCCAACAAAGGATCGACTCATTAGTTATATTTACTAATAAGCCGAACATTACACTGTATGTTGTGAAAATTAGCATCATGCTAGTTCGTCACACAATGATGGTCATCTTTAAGCCGAACCTGGAATTAACATCATCCTTGTTGAAATTACAAGGATCGGCTCAAATATATTTTTGCGGGTTAGCCGAACCATACACTAAAAGTTCTCTTTCTTCAAATCATTGCACCAACAAACAAGTTAAAAAAACACAAAATATATTCATTTCATAAGATGCGCTACATTATATAGCATTCAATATCTGATATCAACCTAGGCATACAATGATATCAAAATGCAAAACATCTTACAACATCTTCTTCGTCATGTATTAGATTAACTACTAGGGTGATCCTAACCTTACAAAATCTTCTTCGTCATCTTCAAAAACATTTTCTTCATCATCCTCAAAAACATATTCTTCATCCTCATCATCCATTAGACAAACTAGTCCGGGTGGAAGAGGTGGATGCAAACTTCTCCATAGCGTAATTTTCACACCAATCCATCGAGTAATTTTCTATAAAAACAGGCCAAAAGGCTAAAGGGCATAAGGGAGGTATTGGGCAACCGGGTCTAAGCTTAAGACCGATATAATGGAAGCCTTGAATGCAATAACAAGTCTTCTACCTTTCACACTCTCATTGCAAGGTTTTGTTGGCGGCACGTAGGTGTAACAACTTCCGTCCCTCGCAAAAGAATGAACAACACAATTGAAGGTCTCCGCGATTAAAAACCCACATATCGGCATTTGCATCCAATGATCTCTTGTGATCACATCATCCCCATGTAAATGCCGTTCAAAACTAATGAACTCGTGTGCAACCCCATGGTCTCCACCACCTCGCATCATTGACTTGTAGAAGTCCCTGTTTCGGCGTAGTGTTTGTAACAATCTTTGCCGAATATAATTTACTTTGTCCCCTTGGGAAACCGGATGGTTCCCATCTTTAAAAGGCCCTAGTTTTTCCGCGGTGACATGGAAACCAAAATTACCATCCCCTTCGACATCGTCCATGGATAAATAAACTCATGAATGGCTTCGGGTAGGTTATCCAAGTAGTTTCGGTAAATCATATTAGAAGGTCTTAAAAACTTCCCCAAACTATCTCTTTTGGGACCTTTCATTCTACCTTCCACATATATGGTTTTCTTCTCCTTTTGCTTGGGCACCAGAGTCGTCTTTGTTGTTTCGATTTGTTGAGATGGAAACATCTTACCCTTAAGCTTGACGTCTACTTCCAATGGGGGAGGACATAGCGGACCACTATTCTTAACTTCTTTTTTACGTGTTTCACCTTTATCCTTGCTCGGTCGACCACGTTTCTTTGATAGCTTCACTTCATCCATCTTGTCTAACATCTCTATTGCCTTATTCTCTTCTTCGTACTTTGCATCATGGTACTCGACCCCGCATGGATCCCTTGTGGTAGGTGTGGGTTTTTTGGTAGTAAGAGCATACGCTCTTGCTCTCTTCTCTTTTCGGTTTTCTTTCGTGGGTGGCATACCTTTTTGTGGCCCCTTTTCCGGTTCGAATATACCTTGTTGGGTGTGAGGATAGAGTATTGGCATCATATTGTCCCATAATATTTGTTTTTGAGGTCGCAACATCCCACGATACATTTCGGCCAACCTTTTGCCATAAGGTGTGTCCCAAATATCTACATCATCGTCCTCGTCGGGCATAGGATCATTACTCAATTGTTTCCAGTTAGGATCAATAACCTCAAAAGGTATAAGAAAATCCTTGTACCGAAGTAGTTCATGCCGACATGGAAGTCCCATGCTTTCCCTCATTTTACAAACACACTCTTCTTGGGAGTTAGCATCCATTTTCTCCATCAAATCCACTTCCTTCATTATAAGTTCAATGCACAAATGAGAGACCCTATGGGTTAGTCCCCGGAGCCACTTATCATCTGGGAATTCATCATGCTTCATCATTAGACTTTTTTCGAATAACGTTCTGATTCTTATAACGTCACTCATGAAATAGTCTTCCATTGCGTCAAACACCGTGACGAACGTATCCACGCACCCAAATAGATTACTCTTCAAACGATAGTGAGCCGACTCTACCATACTTGTAGCTTGGTTGTCGAAGTGATTATGGTGGTTTTTAAATGCACTAACAAATCTATGCGCGTTGGTATCCAAGAATTGCTTGCGTAAATATATAATGATTCCCGGGTATTTGACGCCCCAATTCGAAATGAGCTTTGCAACATTTTCTTCATACACTTCTTCGGTGATGGACCAAGTCAAAGCTTCCCAATCATTGTGGAAACATGCCCACATCCTTTCATTAGCCTCATATGCTTTCCTGAATTCTTTCTTCTTCACTTCTCGTTCTCCATCCGGTAATGTAGCAATCTTCTCTAGCTCTTTCAACTTGAGCGGTTGGATTATCCCTTGGCATTTCTTCCTAACATTATTCCATACATGAAAGGTACAAAGAAAGTTTTACGCGTTCGGAAATACCTTCCTTATAGCAAACATCAATACCGCCTCTTGGTCGGTTACCATGACTTTTGGTAGAGCATCCTCCCGGAAGATTAACTTCACTTGTTCCAATGCCCATGCATAGCTTTCTTTCAACTCATCATGAAAAAAACAAAAAGCAACGGTGAAAGGTGACTTGGTTGACGTATGATCAACAACGTTCATCAAGGGCATCTCATACTTATTGGTCTTGTAAGTGCAATCCAATATGAGAACTTGTGGGAAGCATAACGCCAACTTTACACATTCCGGATGGGCAATAAAAAGGTGCGTCACATGGACAAATTCATCCAATTTCTTTTCGCAAGCATAGTTCTTCTTTTGCGCCAACCACAATAATTGTTGCATCACCAACCTACCTTGAAAATCCTTTCTTCTCAAAGTACTTCTCACGTTATAGATTTGTTGCAACGCAGTCTTGTTATTCTTATCATCCGCCTTCAACTTGCTAAGAATTTTAGAGGGTGCCATACGTGCTCGTGTCATTTTATCTACCTCCGCATATTCATGAGATTTTAGTCTTTCGGCTCTATAATGTCCATGAAGATCCTTTGGACGTGGGTGGTTATGACGGAAATCCATATCTTCATTCATTTTGAAAACTTTTTCATTTATGTTCCATTTTAAGACGATCTTGAAAGGACAATTTATCTTCCTTGTTTTAGTCTTATATTTTTTCCCGGTCTTCCCAACATATGGCTTACCTTTTTTCTTCTTGCTTACTTTCTTCCCACCCCTCTCACAAACCATCTCAACCCGCTCCTTTTTTCTTTGTCTACCTTTAACTAGGACGCAATTGATTTTCCAAGCATGTTCCTCAACCCATTTAACAGCTTCTTCTTTGGTTTTCCACGTCTACATATACACAAGTACAAAACTTAAGTTTTATTAATGATTTTGCATACAACAAACTTGAAAATTAATAAAAACATAAACTACGTTACCTACCAAGTCAGTTTGGAAGTGATCTTTAGTATCTTCATGAATGACATCAACATGCGGTGGTTGATCCTCCATAGTTTCCATTTCAGGAACAATCTACAACAATATCTCACAGATTTTGGGTCAGGTTCGGTTAACACGCAGTACTCTATGAAAGCCGATCTCACGGTTCGGCTAGTTAGTGTTCGATTTACAAAGCCGAACCTATTCTCAAACATGGATTCATCCTATTGGGAACTAATATTATAAGCCGAACCATAAGACTTGAAATTTATAAAAACAAAAATTATGGTTCGGCGGATAACGTGTAAGCCGAACATTACACTGTAACTCGTATAATTTTTTGTATACGGTTCGGCTTATATTATCAAATCGCATTTGAGCCGAACCATGAAAATTATTTGGCGCGAAAATAATTGAATGAAAGTTCGGCGTATATATTTCTCAATCGTAGAAACCGAACTGTTCTTATTTTTGATGGTTCAGCATACATATTATCTACCGAACCTTACTCTGTTACGCCGAACTAGTTGCAAAAATCATAACTTTTGGTGAAATAAAGCTACAAAACGGAAATTAAACAGCTTCTATAACCATACCTGTGTATTATTAGCATTGGGTTCCTCATCCATGTACTCATCTTCGGGGTTTGGCTCCATAAAGGAATCATCTTGAGCTTGAGAAAAAGGTTGAGTTTGGGTAAAATCATTTTCAAAATCCAACAAATAAGCCATGTCTGGATCTCCATCGTAATTGATATGTATTTTCATAGCTTTACCTGATGAAGATTCATCTTCCTCACTCGAATTTGTATCACACATCTCTCAATAATCACAAAGATCACAAAGATTTTTTTTTTCCTCCTCTCCTTCTTTTGTCCTCCTTCTTCTTTTTCTAAAAAAATAACTCACTAATCTTTAAAAAGAAAATTATGATCCTAAATTAACACTAAACTAACTAATCAGATTAATACTAATTAATCAGATTAACTCTAATTTAACACTAATCTCATAAGGTATTTTGGCATATATGAAAATAGGTTGGATAAGGGATAGCCAAGAAATACTATTTCCAACCCCCTTTTTGTCTTATTATGTATGCCTCCAAATTATCCTGCATGCCCCAAATTAGGGTTCTATTTAAGCTAAAATTCAACCATTTGGCCCATTTTGCACCCCTGCTCTCCCGCCCATTAGTGACTTGCACACCCGGCTCCGCCCATTGACAGATTGAACATATAATTAACGAACGTAAATTTGCACTCACACCACTAAGGTAAAAAGAAAGAACTATCGACATGAATTTGAGACAACTGTGTTGAGGAAAGTGATTTGTTTTTATTAATATACTTTGTTGTTTTTGTATACAAATTTGTACAGTAAAATTCTTGATAAAATGCGGAAAAATACCAATGGGAAGTCGAATAGATCTATATATAGATTTCTTAGTGGTTTTGAATGTTGAGAAGTGAAACTCTATTCTGGTCTTCTTAATCAAACACCTGAAGACGGATTTGAGTCCGTCTTCAAGCTCTTGAAGGTTCATTTCTATTGGTTCCAATGTCTTCTGGACATCTTTAATTTCGATGCCTTTGGATTTTAATGCAATATCGATCTTCATTACTTGGCTAAATTGTTGTGCTGCACCTTTGGTGAATATCAACTTAGAGTTTAAAGACTTATTTGGTTCAGATAAAAAAGACAAAATGGATTCGAAAACTGCTAGAGTAGTTGCTTCAACTTCCTTTAAAATACTGGCATCAGCAGCTACAAGGTCATTTTTTTTATTGGCAGTTCAGTTTTGAGTAGAAAGGAAATCCAGTAAAGATTCTTTTAAGGCAGTTCTGTAAGGCATTTTCGGATCACCTTGCTCACCTTCTTTTTGGAAGACATGTATCTGTCAACTTCATTTGAAATATGGATTTAAGATCTTGGACAGATTGCTTCATCTGAGACAATACATCCTTACAATGTTGCAAACATTTAGCAACATTATAGATCCATATCCAAGACAGCGTTTAGGCATTTACAATTTTGAGTAGAAAGCAAATCCTCAAAGATTCGTACAAGTAGTACTTGAGACCATCTAAGTTGCTTGAGATGGATGAAGCTGAGGTGTCTTGTTCTGAAGATCTTAATTGGGACAATTGCTCCTCAACTGCAAGATTTAGAGGATAACATTCGGTGGGTAAACTGTCTAAACAAACATGGAAAGTTTTGTTTGAGGAAGCCATATTCACTTCAGTTAGCAGGAGAGTGTAGAAAAAATATATACAAGTGAATTTAGTTTTTGTTGATGAATGGGTTCTTGGTAAAGCAGTTTATACAAAGCTAAAGGGGAAACGATCAGGGATCTTATTTAGGCTCTATCATGTATTGATGGTCACTTCTATCAGGTTATCATGTGGTGGAACTACCGTAGTTATCTCCCATGTCTACTGGTTGTTCATGTTAACGATGACAAATATTCATATGAAATTTGAAATACATGCTGAACGAAGAGCAGTAGATTTCCATGTAAGCATCTTTCGTATATCGTCTCTCTTTCTCATAGCTGAAATCTATGTACATGCTAATATGTATTTTATGTATGTCCTTGAGTGGCGTTGTTTGTGCGTCTACCATTTATTACCTGTCTTTAAGAACTTAAGCATTGACCTTGCAAAAACGCGATTTTGTATGATTCCCTTTGTCACTTCTCTTCAAGATATCCAGAAGCCATTTCTTTGAGATTCTATCCGGAACTTAATTCGCTGCCAGAGCTCTATGCACGGTGTAATATGATATTATGTGCATAATTGAAAGGCCACACACACGGTTTGGTGTCGAAGATCTGAATTTACGAACATATGGAATATTGACAACTTCATGTTCTGTGCATATGTTCCCTTGGTAGCTCTAACAATTAGTATCTTCACATGCTCATTTGATATAATAATCAAAGGCCAATGCTCCCTTAAATAATCATTCTGGACCTGAATTGCCGCATTATTCGTACTCTTTAATTATGGGATGTATAGTCACCAAATGTAAATGTGCACAAACACAAAAAAGAAGACAATAATGTAAATTTGAGACAATTATTTCGAGTAAAAAGTGATTTCTTGTATTAATATACTTTGTTTTTCTTTTGTATACAGTATGTACAGTAAAAATTCCATGGGGCATTTCCTGATAAAAGGCGGAAAATACCAATGGGAGGTGAATATATTTACGGATCTATTGTTTGAGAATGTTAAGAAGTGAAACTCGGTTCTTGATCAAACACCGAAAGACGGATTCTAATCCATCTTCAAGTTCTTGAAGGTTCATTTCAAGAGAAGCCAATGGCTTCTGCATTTCTTTTGATTCAATGACTTTGGATTTTAATGCGACATCGACCTTGTTTACTTCATTGACAACTTGTTGGGTTGCAGTTTTGGTGGTCAACTTTGAGATTAGTGACCTTTGCTTTGGTGCAGATAGGAAACACAAGACAGATTCAAAAACTGCAAGAATAGTAACTTCAACTTCTGTTAGGATGTCAGTGACTAGATCATTGTTCTTGTTGGTGTTTTTCTTAAGATCTGAAAGGCATTTTTGAATGACTTTGCAGACTTTCTTTCTAGAGGTCATGTATGCATCAAATTCATTTGATCGCCTTCTAATAGATGACTGAAGATCCTGGGAAGATTGCTTCATCTGTGACAAAACATCCTTGATTGTTCCACAAACATCCAATAGCATTACAGATCCGTCCAAGACTGCATCTAAGCATTTTCCTTCTTTGGTTGAAAGAAAATCTTCAACACAGGCGTATAATTCCTTTACAGCAACCAAGTTGTTGGAGATGGATAAGGTAAGATCTGAAGATCTCAATGTGCACAATTGTTCCTTGTTAAGGATCGAGCAAGAAAGAGGAGAGCATAAACGCGGAAGCATTGAACGTCTACATTGATAATAATTCTTGGTATTCAAACTCTTATGGCTCAACAACCTATTTATATTGTTCACAAACTTGACGATCACTCAAAGCACTTTCCTAACAAAGATCAAATCCTAAATAAAGACACTTACCTAACATAAACCAAACTCTAAAATAGAACTCTTCTATAATATTCCCTAATACCCTCCCTCAAGATGGAGCATGGAGATCACGAATGCCCATCTTGGACAAAAGAATTTAAACTAAGCTTTCCCTTTTGTGAAAATATCAGCCATCGGTAGTTTATCGACGTTGCGGTCCCGAGTTAAGATTCCATAAGCTGACGTGTAAGGAGATGGTAGACTGTGGTGATGAAGTATATGACGACATTGGCAGGGACGAGTGACAGATGGAGTTAGAATATGTCATGGTGATCGACAGAAGATAAAGAGAAGTGGGAAGCTCGAACTGTTGTTGCCGTCGGCTTGGCTGCAGTGTATGATGAAGTTGGTGGACTTAGATGCTTTTGATGGAGAAATTGGCTTGATGCCATTGATGTATCAGTGAAGATGGACAGCGAGGATATGGCTATTGAGAAGAGCTGGGAAGGACAAGAGACCTTGCTGCCAGTAATGGTGATGATGGAGAAGCTCTTGATAATCACGATGGTGCAGTGAAGAGATGAAAACATGAAATGATGACATCCATAGAAGTGGTGATTGATGGAAGACGAGTAGAGGAGAAGACCTCGATTGTTGTGATGACATTGATGCTGGAAGTTGTTGATGGAAGACACGGTGATGATCGAGTTTAGTTGTGTTGTACGGGATGAAAGGGATATAAAGGCAGTAACAAGGGTTTTGTGTTGTGGTTGATGGTGAAGACATGAATGGTTGGCAGTAGCGATGGAGTTTGAGCATCACTGGCTATTGACGAACAGAGAAGAAGTGATGCTCGGACTTGGAAGTTGGCTCGATCTTGGTAGCGAAGATGGAGCTGATTTTGGAGCTAAGCTAATCGCAGTGACGATGAGAGATTAATGCTGGTAAGATTGAGACTCGAGCCTGAGGAGAACATAGATGAGTAGGAACAGTTACTGTGATGGGAACTCGAACATGACAGCGAATGGTGGAGAAGCAATGGAAGAGTTTGCTGTTGTGGATTTGGCTGAGATGGAGGAGATGGTTTGAGTCTGCAGTGGTGTCGGGTTATTCTAGACATGGAATTTGGAGCTGTGGTATCGTGATGATGGGTGTTGCTGGAGTGACGACGAGAACATGAATGGAAGCAATGGGGTTAGCTGGTAGCGTGCTGCGAAGTCGGACATGAAAGAGAATACAGAGAAGGTGACGGAGGACTCGACGTTGGCTTGCTACCGATGAAGGAGTTTGGTGATCGTGGAAGCTGAAGGAGATAATGTGGTTATGGTGGAGATATAAACAGAGAATAGAGCTGGTAGTTGTTGGCAGTAGTGACGAAGGTTGAGAAGAGTTTATGAAACTCGGAAGAAAAGAAAACTCACGAAGGGAGATATGTCTGTAAGATGGTGTTGCTGCTATTATTAATGATTTTTTTTTTAACTCTTTCTCCTCTTCTTCTCATCCGGCTCTGATACCATGTTAAGGATCGAGCAAGAGAAAGGAGAGCATAAACACGGAAGCATTGAACATCAACATTGATAATAATTCTTGGTATTCAAACTCTTATGGTTCAACAGCCTATTTATATTGTTCACAAACTTGACGATCACTCAAAGCACTTTCCTAACAAAGATCAAATCCTAAATAAAGACACTTACCTAACATAAACCAAACTCTAAAATAGAACTCTTCTAGAATATTCCCTAATATTCCTCAACTGCAGCAGCTAGAGGATGAGATCTGGTAGGCAAACTGATGGAGCGAGTGTGGCAAGTAACTTTGTTTGAAGAAGACATCTTGAGATTTTTTAGAAGATGAAAGAAAGTTTTAGCTATACAAGTTAATGAAATAGTATGTTTTGATGAAAGTAAGTTCAGCTGGTGCTCCTTTTATACACAAGCTACAAGATACAAGAGGGGAACATATTCATGTGGTGTGGTGGCACTTCCTTTATCTTCGGCACTGTCTATGCATCGTTCCAACCATGCTTCACAACTAGTATGGCACCTAATGGGCTGTATAATATTGATTTAAATTCGCGTACGTATGATATTAGTGTATATACGTGCATGCCTGGAGTCGTACCAAGAAAGGTTTTGTATACCCACACTTGGTGTTAATGATTTTTCCAACATTTGAAACCTCGACAACTTTGGTTCCTATTACAATAAGTATTTCTGCAATATGGATTGTCTTCTCGATCATCTGCTTAACTATATTTTAACTATCAACATCAGATATTAATTAGATTCAACCTTTGTTCTTCAAAAAAAAAAAATAATCAACAAGGAAAACGTATATAATCTCTTTAGAGATTGAACAAGTGGAGCATATACGGTAAGAATTTACCAAAACTGTGCAACCAAATAAAAATCTATCACATTGTAACTTTATTTGCTTTTTCTGAGAATAACAGAAAGCATTCTTTGTGACTTCATCATAAGCACAAATAAATGAAAACATCTCCTATTTAAGAACCGGGAGAACTTTATTTCTGTGTAAGCATTTTTTCATATTTGTCTCTCTTTCTCATAGATTAAATCTGTATATATATGTTAATGTTAATATTATGTACGTGCATGAGTGGCGCTGTTCGTGTGTCTTCCATTGACCATGCAAAAACAAGATTTTGTGTGATTCCCTTTGTCACCTCTCTTCAGGATATGAAGAAGCCATTTCTCTGTGGACTTAATTTGTTGGCAGGGCTCTAAACATCGTGCAATACGATACTATACTATGCGCATAAGTGAAAGGTCGTTTTGATATCTATCGAAGATCTGAATTTACGAACATATGGAATCTTGACAGCTTTCAAGTTCTGTGTATATGTTCCCTTGGCCGTTCTAACAATTAGTATCTTCACATGCTCATTTGATATAATAATCAAAGGTCAATGCTTCCTTAATCATTCTGGACCTTAATTACTGCATAATTCGTGTGCTTTAATGATGGGACGTATAGTTACCAAATGTAAATTTGCACAAACGCAACAAAAGAAAAAATGATGTAAATTTGAGACAATTGTTTCGAGTAAAGTGATTTCTTGTATTAATATAAGTATTTTGTTTTTCTTTTGTATACAGTATGTACAGTAAAAATTCCATGGGGGGCATTTCCTGATAAAAGGCGGAAAATACCAACTGGAGGTGAATATATCTACGGATCTATTGGTTGAGAATGTTAAGAAGTGAAACTCGGTTCTTGATCAAACATCGAAAGACAGATTCCAATCCCTGTTCAAGTTCCTGAAGGTTCATCTCAAGGGCAGCCAATGGCTTCTGCACTTCTTTAGCTTCAATGACTTTAGACTTCAATGCGATATCGATCTTGGTTACTTCATTGACAACTTGTTGGGTAGAATTTTTGGTGGTCAACTTTGAGACCAGTGACCTTTGCTTTGGTGCAGATAGGAAAGACAAGACAGATTCAAAAACTGCAAGAGTAGTTGCTTCAACTTCTGTTAGGACATCGCTAACAAAATCATTGTTCTTGTTGGTGTTTTTCTTAAGATCTGAAAGGCATTTTTGAATGACTTTGCAGACTTTCTTTCTTGAGCTCATGTATGCATCAAATTCATTTGATTGCCTTCGAATAGAGGATTGAAGATCCTGGGCAGATTGCTTCATCATAGACAAAACATCCTTAATAGTTTCACAAACATCCAATAACATGCAAGATCTGTCCAATACTGCGTCTAAGCATTTTCCATCTTCGGTAGAAAGGAAATCCTCAACACATTCATACAAGTCCTTTAGAGCAACCAAGTTGTTGGTGATGGATGAGGTGAGATCTGAAGATCTCAATTTGCACAATTGTGCCTCTACTGCAGCAGCGAGTGGGTTAGATCTAGTGGGCAAACTGATGGAGCGAGCATGGTAAGCCATTTTGTTTGAGGAAGAAATTTTCGCCTTATTCAGGAGAAAATGATGAAGGTTTTTGATTAGTTATAGAAGTTAATGTTTTGATGATGGTTAATGGTTCTCAACTGGAACTGGTGCTCCTTTTATACTCGGGCTACAAGGTACAGCAAGGGGCTGTATTCATGTGGTGGAAGTGGAACTTCCTCAATGTGCGCCACTGTCTCTGCACGTTCCTCCATTAATGACACAGTCTATGTCCCCTACCATCTGTACGTGTAGCATCGATCAATATATGAAAATATACATTAAAAACCAAAGCACGTAGATAAACAGACTGTACATATACGTGCATGAATGGATTACTACCTAGAAAGATCTGTAATGTCACACACGGTTGGTTGTGTACTGCTGTTAGATATCTACGTTCTACGTTTTCCAACATTTGGAACCCTATACAGCCTTGCGTTTTATGATAGATGTTCAAACTAGCGACCAACAAGCATAAAAATTTAAAGATAGTGTAAGATGATATTTTAGCTTATGAACAGTGTGCAATTAATTATCTTTGTCTAGCAAGGGAACATCAAGAATCAAATGACTCCTCTCTATCCCTTTCTTGAGCGCTTGCGTATTAATTATGTGGATATTACGAGAACTTCTGTTTCCATCGCCAAATTCTGGTCCTGTCATATAGTACTTACTTAACAACTGTGCATCCAAGTTGTTATGTACGAGAATATTACATCTCATGCCTTCTTTACATGCCTCGAACACCCAACAACCAAAGATAACGATATGGTGCGATATCCATATATGTGCATGCATGGGATACTACATACGAAGAAAGAAAATATTGATATCAATAAACACATACATTGCCAGGACTTCAGAGCTTTACACTCTATTTAAAAATGAGTATCCGTATCTGGTAACTGGTTAGCAATTAGAATCTGATTGCATGTTGGTTTCCTCCTCTACACCATTGCATATCCTTTACCATTTAGATTAAATAAGGTCAGTGGTGTTAAGATAATAAATATAGACTTCAGCAACAGTTATTGGTTGTATATATCATGGAAGAATAAAAGCAATATGGAGATGGTGAACTTTTATATGTTGATAATCTTGGTGTTTTCCTGATATTGGTTAAAGTATACCGATAAAAGCATATATATAGGATGATATTTCGAGTCAAATCATTGTATTATTATTATCTTAATTTCATTTCATTATAGTATATACAAGCTCCTTTATGCCCGTGCGAATTCACGGGCTAGGTTTCAAGTCCTGAAAAACTCTTTTTTATTTTTTGCTAGGAATTTTCTTCTCGATAAGTAATTACTTGCAAATTCGTCCCCAAAGATTCCAATATTGTCCAAATTTTTTTGGAAAATATCTTATTTCTTTTTAACTCTCTCGTTTCATCCAAATCTCAATATGGTGATATACGGAATAAGCTGAATTTCATCCATATGTATCAAAAAGCCGAAAAATAATATATGCTTGCTTGAAAAACTATCCAAGAGAAATGACTATGCATATTTGTTCATTGAAAATGCAATTTTAGTTCTTTACAGATTAAGAAATAAATCATTTACCAAAATGGAAAAACCAAAAAATTTGTGCATTAATCGGACTATTCGGAGCTCTAGCAGTGACTCAATGCTAGGTATTCCTGCACATTTTATCCAAGCCCCTCTTATTCTAAAATCCTAGTTCCGCCCCTTCTTGAATCAGTTGATTGATATTATAAGCGGTGTTCACAGATGTCTCAATGAAGAACGGGACATTTTTCTTAACTTTCTCAGGGGCATTCTGATTAAACAATCCAAGCTAAATGCACCATACCTTGTATAGGTGATGGCAAACATGACACGAAAAACGTAAGTACCGGTCACAAACTTACCTCTAAGTGAGAGAAAGAGTATTCCTAAATTTGAAGGATTTAAAGCACAATCTTAACCAATTAACACCACAGCTAATACCACAGTAAGGAAAGAATCTCAAGTGAAAAAAGGTCATTACAGTGACGTTTCCAAATGCCCTCCAAAAGAAATCAAAATGGATCGACGGTTACCTGATACACATTTGAAAGCCAGACATTAATAAGTAATCAAATAACCATCATGGTATCTGCCTTTGACGGCCGCTCTTCATACATCTCTAATCGTACAGTGATGGATCTTCTTCATACTAATGGCAATTGCAAGATGAAACTTAGCTTATATAAAGACAACTCTCTTTATTGATGTTTAGAAAATCTCTCAAAACTAAACACAAGCTCTAATCTTGCTCATATGATCAACCACAACTTTGGTGATCATATATATATATAGAACTATGAATTCCTTTTCCTAGTCCTATTACCTTATTACATGTCTTTCCTTTTCTTAGAACTAGATGACTTCTAATTCCCTTAGGATTACATCAATTTCCTAATCTTGTCTTAACCAACTTGTTAGTGACTTCTATGTTGAAGTTAATCCAACATTCTCCCCCTTAAGCTTCAACTGTGCTTGTGAAAAATCTTTACGTATGATGGTGCTCTCGTCTCCCATGGCTCGGTGTAGACAAGCTCTGATACCAACTAATGGCAACTGCAAGATGAAACTTAACTTATATAAAGATAACTCTCTTTATTGATGTTTAGAAAATCTCTCAAAACTAAACACAAGCTCTAATCTTGCTCATATGATCAACCACAACTTTGGTGATCATATATATATAGAACTATGAATTCCTTTTCCTAGTCCTATTACCTTATTACATGTCTTTCTTTTCTTAGAACTAGATGACTTCTAATTCCCTTAGGATTACATCAATTTCCTAATCATGTCCTAACCAACTTGTTAGTGACTTCTATTTTGAAGTTAATCCAACACATACATCTATATTCTGACTTTTGATGTCGGGTTAAACCAATCACGAAGCCAATAAAGATGCAACTTTTGCTAACACCTGAATTCCCTAGCAATACCAACTGCAACTGTAAGATATACCTCAGAAATATAAATTAAATAATCGTCAAGTAACAGGAATCAACCAATTAATGTTTGAAAGGACGATATTATTTTTCTTTGGTAAAAAAACGATATAGTAAAATTATCAATGAGAGAGGTTAAAATTTTTCAGTGATTGTGCCACATCATCAAATGCCACAACTTTCACCAAAGCTGTTTTGTCTTCTGCATATTCAGCATTCCTTTGTACCTACAGTTCCAATCAATCGATTAACAATCTCTAAACTCGAAACATCTTACCTTATTATTGGATGTAGAAATATTTTGTGACACTTGTTGCATTCATCTTCGAGACCCGCGATTTGTATTTCGGACATGAATCGTATTTCCAACTGTCTTGAAGATGTGCTTTTGAACTTCATCTTTCTCTTGTATCGAACAAGTAGGAAATACCAATTGGTCCTATAAATAATATATTAGAGAGAGTCTAGTCTAATTGACCTAGTCAATTGTCTGTTTGGTCCCATTTGGTAATATAAATTATAGTTTGGTCCTAGAAATTATAGTTTGGTCCTAGGGTGATGTTATGGATGATGTAAACGTCATCCTGTAGTGGCAGAAAATACCCTTATATTATTGTTTGGTCCTAGAAAATAATGGTTTGGTCCTAGGAGGACCACATATATACAAAAATCAATAGCAAAATATCTCATTTTTCATATTCAGATTCTCTCTCTTCTTTTCCAGATCTAGTTTTTCTTTCCTCTCGAATCTTTTTTCTCTGTTGCTGTTGAACGCAACCAAGACGATGATGTTTTCTTTTTGTTGTTGTTTTGTTGAAGATGATGATGTGTTGTAGTTGAAGATGATAAAGATGATGTTGATGATGTTGTTGAAGACGGTGTTTGTTGTTGCGGTTGTTGATTACGATCTTGATTTTTGAATGTTTTTTGTCTCTGCTGCTGATGATGATGAAGATGAAGATTTGTTGCTGCCACTGTTGTCGACGATGAAGATGATGGTGTTGATCTTGATTTTTGAATGTTTTTTTTCTTTGTTGCCGATTATGATGATGAAGAAGATAAAGATCTGTTGTTGTTGATGCTGTTGACGATGAAGACGATAAAGTTCATCAAAAAAATGACCAAAAATCTGCTGCTGCTGTTGACGATCAAGACGGTGGTGTTTTTGAAGACGAAGATGTTACTGCTGCTGTTGAAGACGTCGAAGAAGATGAAGATGATGATGTTGTTCATTTTCACAAATGAACTCTGTTTTTTTAGATTTTTATATGGAATTCATTTCTGGAATGAACTCTGTTTTTTTAGGTTTTTATATAGAGTTCATTTCTGGAATGAACTCTGTTTTTTTAGGTTTTTATATGGAGTTCATTTCTGGAATGAACTCTGTTTTTTTAGGTTTATGTTTTTTTAGCTTTTTATATGGAGTTCATTTCTGGAATGAACTCGGTTTTTATATGGAGTTCATTTCTGGAATGAACTCTGTTTTTTTAGGTTTCTATTTTTTTAGATTTTTATATGGAGTTCATTCCTGGAATGAACTCTGTTTTTTTAGCTTTTTATATGGAGTTCATTTCAGGAATGAACTCTGTTTTTATATGGAGTTCATTTCTGGAATGAATTCTGCTTTTTTAGCTTTTTATATGGAGTTCATTTCTGGAATGAACTCTGTTTTCTTAGCTTTTTATATGGAGTTCATTTCTGGAATGAACTCTGATTTATATGTTTTCTGAATAAATAAGTAAAAATTAACAGGAGTTCATTTTGACGAATGAACTGCTACAAGAAAATAAATAAAAATTAACACGAAAGGGTACTTTCGTCTGTTTTATATTTTTAAATAATTATGGACCAAACAGTAAAGGCGTTTTTTTCCAAAGGACTAAACAAACATAGGCCCACCTCAAAAAGGACCAAACGATATTTTCCCCTATCGAACAATTGTGCCAAGATTGGAACAATCGCGAACCTCTGATATGGCGACTAATAATTGACCATAAAGACTGTATTATTAATTATTCATACAATATAAAAAAGGAAGAATTATTAGGTTACTTAGAGCGTCCACAGTGGTACGATCAAAACCAAAGATCAAAGACCAAAACAAACGATCAAATTTGAGTTTAGTCTGTAGTGTCACGTTAAGGCAGTGGAGTATATTTAGTCGGGCGGATGTATAATCCACGCTTGCATGTGGAGCGTTGGTATAATCTTCGTTTGGACCGGGCGGAGATATAATTAACGCTGCTTGTGGGGCGTTGATAAAGAATACGCTTGTTGTGGGGCGTACATATATTTCACGCTCGGAGAAGGGGCGTTTGTATAATCTACGCCTGGTGTGGCGAACGTATAATCAACGCCTGAATGAAGCGTTTGTATAATCAACGCCTGACGTGGGGCGGACGTATAATCAACGCCTGTATCAGGCGTACGTATAATCAACGCCTGACGTGGGGCGGACGTATAATCAACGCATGTATCAGGCGTACGTATAATCAACGCCTGACGTGGGGCGGACGTATAATCAACGCCTGTATCAGGCGTACGTATAATCAACGCCTTTAGCAGGCGAACGTATAATCAACGCCTGTTTTGAGGCGTAAGTATAATCAACGCCTGTTTGAGGCGAACGTATAATGAACGCCTGACGTGGGGCGTACGTATAATCAACGCCTCCTCTTCTCTCAGGCGTACGTATAATCAACGCTTGGTTTGCAGGCGTACGTATAGTGTTGGACTTCCATTAACACACGTATCTAGCACGTGTGGCATTAAAGCCCGGCCAATCTCTAACCACCACGTATAGCCCACGTGTTCACTTTCCCTTTACCCTAATCTTCTCCGTCTTCTTCTTTTCTTTTCTACCTCCTCTTTGTTTCTTTGTTTCTACCGCCCACAAACACAACACAGCTTCTTAACAAAAACATCACAGTGAAGAGCAGTAAAAGAAAAGAAAAAACCAAGATACTTGATGAACCCGGGTTAAAAAAGAGGTATGTTTTTTTTTCTTAATCTCTTCTGTTTTATCCATATTGTTTGTATAATTTATTTAGGGTTTTATTTGTTAAAATTAGTTTATCTAAAATTTGGTTTTAACAAACAAATAAGAATATGAAATTGGTTAAATTTAATTGGGTATGTGTGTTTTATGTTTTTATAGAGATTAATATGTATGTGAAAAAAACCATATTTGATGATTTGATGATTATGTAAATTTGGTTGAATTTTTTTTTAAAATAGTTAGAGCTTAAAAAAATTTGAGATTAATATTTGTGGGTATGTGTGTTTTATGTTTTTATAGAGATTAATATGTATGTGAAAAAATTGGGTATGTGTGTTTTATGTTTTTATAGAGATTAATATTTATTAGAGCTTCCACAGTGGTTGTAAAAATTTATTTGTGGGTATTGTAAAAATTTGATTTGTGGGTATTGTAAATTTTTATTTGATTTATAATCTATTCACTAAAATTTATTAGAGCTTCCACAGTGGTATTGTAAAAATTTGATTTATTATTTTTGGGTATTGTAAAAATCCGTGGTTATGTAGATTATGTGGGAAATAGTTCTCACCCTTCAACTGTTTCAATCAACCTATTTCAATTGAGAGCTTCCTTTTATTGTTTTTCTTCATGTTGTCTGTTGGTAATTAATTTTAGTGAATATGGTTATCAATAATTGTAGTTATGTAAATTATTGGATTAATTTTAAATTATTGTAAATTATTGTAGTTATGTAAATTATTGGATTAATTATTGGTTTTCTGCATGTTGTATGTGAATATGGTTACCAATAATTGAATTTGTATTGTTTTTTATTGAATTTTGAGGTGATTAATTTTAGTTATGTAAATTTTAGTTATGTAAATTTTAGTTATGTAAATTTTGGGAGTTACATATGTAGAAGAGCTAATTGCGTGAGTATGGAATTCAGTTTTTAGTGATTTTTATGGAATCTTGAAGTGATTAAATTGGGTTGTGGAATCTTGTAATGATTTTGGAAATGCATCGGTGACGATTTAATTTGTGTTTCTGGAATTATAGAATTTGGAATTGATATGGTTTGTGTTAAAGATTTATAGTATTTGGAATATAAATGGTGATGGACTAATAAAAATATTCGTTAATGAGGGTTGGTCTTTTAATAATGTAACTGCATCTATATTGTGTGTGCACAGATGTTGAACAAATTCACAACGCGTTTCAATGGTCGCGTGAAGACGAACAAGAAACAAAAATATGTAGCCGAAGAGGATTATAACTTAATCGCTACTGGTACAATTAAGGAGGTTGATATTCCCCGGTTAGGGAGGTTTCCTATACTGCAAGATGATAAACCGCACGCTACTACGGACATCACATTTACAGGGGAGCACAAATTGAAGTATCAACATCGTGGATCTTTGGCATCGGTAATTCATCACTATCAAACTATTTCACAACACTGTCCTAGAGCTAAAGATATTATTGAAAAAGCGGGATGGCAAAATTTACTGGAAATACAATGTAGCGAAACCAACCATTCAATGGTTGATTATATTGCTGAGCGGTTTTGGGATACAACAAACACTTTTCACTTCCCATTTGGTGAGATGAGATTCACCCCCTAGATTGGCTCATGTTGACTGGACTGAGTATCGGTGATGGGCCTGATGTTCCTTATGATTCGGGGAAGTACCAATTTGAACATGTTCGTGAGCATATCTTTCCGGATATCCAAGATGTCACGCTCTGTCCAAAAGCACCGTCATGGGTTTCAAATTCAATTACAATTAAATATTTAAGGTCATATTTCATCGAAGACAAGTTGGTTGCGGCTGAAAATGATAGCACCCTGGCTCATAGAGTAGCAATTGCCTTTTTCATGTATGTTTTGGGACATTTTTTCTTTTCTAATGCAAAGACTTATATTGATGCTGGATGGTTAGCTGCTTTTGAAAATCTTGATGTAGTATCCACGTATGACTGGGGTGGTGCTGCGTTTTCGAAATTGTATGCGGCACTCCGTTTATCTGGGAGGAGACAGAAGGCACTATGTGGTCCATTCCAAGTATTAGAGGTATTCTTTCAATCTAGTTATTTTTCCTCTCATTGTTTATTTTTTTGCTAAGTTATTAAATTGGCTAATTATTTTGATGGAGTAGTTTTGGGGGTATGAATACCTGGGCATATGTCGACCAGAAATCCCAGAGGCGAGTACAGAACAAAAATGGCCCGTATCTTCTAAATGGAATGTACCGAAGAATACAAATGATATTTTCCGTTGTAGGGATTTACTAAGTAAGCTTACTGCTGAACAAGTGACATGGCGCCCATGGGAATCATACAGAGAAGTTCTTGCATCTGATATGGGATGCACGGCTACGCGGCTATCAGACTCGAGATATTATTTTCTTACATGGGCATTGTGAGTTAATTTGTAAATTTTATTATATAACATACTTTTTTCCTATATAACATACTTACTAAATTCTTATTCCCTTTCTAACTGTACAGCACAACATGTATCTTGGTGAAAGGTGTTGGCGGCAAAACCATTGTACTTTCGCTGTTCCTATAAGACTACACACAGTTATAGGGGATATTGGCAATATTCAAGCCGAACGCCTAAAAAAAGAAGGTTTGGTCGATGCAACAGAGATAGTGCAAGTTGTTAAAGATTATGATATATTTACAATACTGGACAATGGTAACCAACTCCAAAGATTACGTGACTCATCCTATTTGGGAAGCCCAAACATATGGGTATGTCGGTGACTTGTATACGGTCCCAATTGAACAACCTGTTGAACATGTACATATCCCTCCTCCACATCTATTATCCCACGTAAGTGTACTTTCGACTTTTTATTGTACGTTCGATTTTTGTTGGTATATTTGTACTTATATATTTTATTTTTTCTTCACAGCATGAAGCTTACACATTATTTCAAGAAAATGCTGATTTTAATCAACAATTTCGCGAATTTACATTAAAACAAACGAAGGAGAGGATGGACGTTATCATGTCGAAAGAAGCAGAAATACAAAGGCTAAATAATGCGAACGTTGATTTGCAGCAACAACTATCTCTTTTCCGTATGCCGCACACTGTCCAACCTCAGCTTGGATACGGTTCCTTTTCCCAAACCCTGCCATCACAAGTTTGGAGTGGTATGAATCAGGGATCAGCTTCAACAATGTCCTCAGTCAATACCAATTCGAGAACGCACATGCCTTTTGTGGCACCAAGATCGTCCACTTCGGATAATGATAATATGAAGGGTTAATTTGTTATGACTATTTAGATGAACTGTCTTTGGAGTTATCTTTTCTTATCTTATATAGTATAGTCATATCATATATAGTATAGTCTAATCATATATAGTATTGTCATATCAGGTCACTGACAAAAACTTTATCTTTTTTGGAAAACACATTTGCGTGAACCCAAAAAAATATCTATTTTTTTGGTTTTTTTAATGCTCTTGAAAATGGGTTATAAATTAAAGACTGGTTTCACTCAATAATCTCTTAACAATACATCACTTCTGCTTCATATAGCAATGGAACAATATGAGAAAACCGCTCATTATTGCTCTTCTGTTTCTTCTTCATCTTCTTCTTCTAGTAGTAGTTTTTATTCCTCGGATGATGATGCAATAGCAATTATGCAAAATAACATGGCCGTTAGTTTGGGAGTCCTTGTTACAAATTCAAAATGGCCTCAAACTCGTATCAGAATACCAAGAGATCGTGATTCAGGGGCTGAACTTCTATGGAACGACTATTTCTCTCCGTACCCAAACCAACCACCCAATGTTTTTCGCAGAAGATTTAGAATGCATCGACAATTGTTTAACCGGATAGTGGAAGGTGTTACCAATGCAAACAGATATTTTGTTCAAAAGCCCGATGCTTGTGGAGTTTTAGGATTAAACCCTCATCAAAAAGTAACAGCAGCAGTACGAATGTTAGCTTACAGATGTGCGGCAGATGCAATAGACGAGTACTTACGCATAGGAGAAACAACTGTGTTGGAAGCTACTCGTAGGTTCTGTAAGACGATTGTGAATTTGTATGGGAAAGAATATTTGCGTGAACCAACGGCTGGTTATATTGAACTGTTTCTCAAGCAAAACAAAGACCGGGGATTTCCTGGGATGCTGGGTAGTCTAGATTGCATGCATTGGAAATGGGATAAATGTCCGTCGGCAGAATCTGGGGCTTACACCGCCTATAAAGGGAGCGAAAGTATCGTGTTGGAGGCAGTGGTGTCATATGACCTATGGTTTTGGCATGCTTTTTTTGGTATGCCCGGTTCTAACAACGATATTAATGTTATGAACCGTTCATATGTTTTTCGAAGTCTTGTAACAGGAAAAGCACCGCCGGTGAGCTATGAGGTGAACGGACATTCATATGATATGCCGTATTATCTAGGTGATGGAATATACCCAGAGATTCCTACTATTATTACGGCCATTAAACATCCGGTGGGTAGGAAAAAGGAAATATTTTCATCGATGCAAGAGGGTGCAAGAAAAGATGTTGAACGGGGATTTGGTGTACTTCAACAACAATTTGGAATCATCAAACAACCTGAAAGAATGTGGAATCCATATGTGCTTGCCTATATCATGAAAACTTGTATTATCTTACATAATATGATAGTCGAGGATGAGCGTCTACCCGGTGACTGGCCGCATGTTTATGAACAACGTAGCAACGCAGCACCGGTTAATATATTAAGAGGCAATAGTGACGAGTTTTCCCAAATTAGAGCTCAGCAACGCCGATGTGCAATGCGTAACAAAGATGCACATATTCGCTTGCGTGATGACTTGATCGAATATATATGGGCAGAATATGGGAATTAAAAATTGTCGTTTGTCATTTTCTTTCTATTATCTCTTTGTATGTAAACATCCTCAAGTTTTAATTAAGGTCGTATGTTTCAAAAAAGTAGAAATTTAATTCAAATCAACGGAAGTAAATTTAAAATCCAAAAATTACATAATAATAATGCTAATTGTTCAGATACTAAGAAATTTAAAACATAATAATACTAATAATACTACTAATCACTAAATAGGAGAAATAATTAAGGTTTGAACTATTCCGCCTTTGTGTTAAGATTGGTTTCTTTTATTCCGAACTATGTCCGCCCTGCGAAGTCGGAAGTACTCTTGTTGTACAGGTTCCATTTTTTCAAGATCCATCATAATGATGCGAAATTCTTCGTCTTCAGCTTGCTTGGCTATTTTTGCAGCATGTTCAGCTTGTTTTGCTACAAACTCTGCTGCTCTTTGTTCCATCTTGAATCTTGATTGTGCTTGGTAATGAGTATTGAAATTTTGTTGTTCTTTAATAATTATTCCCATAAATTCCTCTTGGTGACTGGATTTCTCTCTCCCTGTTTTCTTCAATCTTTTTGCTGCTTTTTTCCCCATCTTACGAAGATATGTGTTCTCTATGTCTCCCCCATCTGTATCGTTACCGGTCTCTCCTTGAGTTGTTGTTTGCGGTCCTTCATCATCTTCCTCGTTATTCTCATAAGTGTCCAAATCATGCGTCGTATCGAATACAAAAGTCGATCGTCGATTATATTTTATATTTTCTAACACAACTTGGTAGCACTCTTCGTGCTTAAATTTTTTCCCATCGTTGCATTCCTTGAACCTCTTGTTAACTTCTTCAAGCTGTTAATGTTTTTAAAAACACTTAAGTACATGGGCGCTTATTAAATATTAGAAAACAATGGTTGGAAAAATCAAGAATGCTTACCTTCTTTTCAGGACCCCATCCAGTATGATATTCACCTTCAACTTCTGCCTCTTTTGCCGAAAATAACGCCACATCTTTACTTATTCCCTGATATCGTTTTTGCCAAGAATTCCAAGACCGCTCTGGATTATTAGGTAAATGAAGTTCAATATCATTCTTGATACGAGTCCACAACGTCGCCTCTGATTGATCAGCTCCAACACTAGAATCTTGAGATATAGATAAATGAATTTTACACATTGTTACATCTTCGATTGTCGTAAAATTTGTACCTCGTGCTACTCTTGGTGCCATTGTAAGCGAATCCGTGAAAATTTTCCAACTGATTTGAAAGCAGAAACAATATTTCTTCTTATTGGTGTGGATAGTTTGAAGTATTGGTCGTGGGAAAATGTCACAGGATCTCATGTGTATATATAGGTGTTTCTTCCGAAAATGTCTTCCAAACTTTCCAACGTTCCAAATTATCCAACGTTCCATTTTCTTCAACGTTCTATTTTCTTCAACGTTCCATTTTCTTCAACGGTCGAATTACCAACGGTATAAAAAAATTTCAAAATCAATTTTGTCTAAGTATTTTTTTTTTTTAAACTCAAGCTTGGGGCGTTAACTATATAAACGCCTGCCGTGGGGCGTTAACTATATCAACGCCGGGATGGGGCGTTAATTATATCACCGCCTGGCATGGGGCGTTAATTATATCACCGCCTGTCTGGGGAGTTAACTATATAAACGCCTGGCGTGAGGCGTTAACTATATCAACGCCTGAATGGGGCGTACACTTTATCAACGCCTGGCATGGGGCATACACTTTATCAACGCCTGAATGGGGCGTACACTTTATCAACGCCTGGCGTGGGGCATACACTTTATCAACGCCTGGCGTGGGGCGTTAAGAATATCAACGCCGGGGTGGGGCGTTTGTATAATCTTCGTCTGAATGGGGCGTTCATTTTATTAACGCCTGACGTGGGGCGTAAACTTTATCAACGTCCCAACGGGTGAACATTTTATCAACGCCTGAACCGGGCGTAACTTATATACACGCCTCTTTATGGGGCGGTGACTTTACTTACGTTTCACAACAGGCGTAGATTATATATACGCCCGATGCCAAACGGTGATTATACCTCCGCTCCACTATATATAGTTTTGGTCTTGGTCCCAGACCAAATATGGTCTGTAATTTGGTTTTGGTCCGGATTTTAGTCTTTACTCCGTCCCGTTGCGTCTCGTCCCTGGATCATAATTATAGATTTACTCGTCCATTGCAGTTGCTCTTACGGGTATATATCGCCATATTTCTTAATTTTTTAGCCAATCCATCATATACAAACAACTCGTAGAGTAAATGGTGATCAATATATTTCGACTCGTTTCCATTGCAAATTATTGATTAAACCTGAATGGAAATTACTCGGCACTAATCGATATCCCAAAATAGGCAAATCAAAAAAAATCTCCATTCTCCAAGCAGAGTCATTTACCTTACGACGTCTGTTGCTGATGAAATATTTAGGCTCTTCATGAAGAAAGATGCATCTTTCTACTCACACAGAACTCCAGATTGTCGGATCATGGTTGTGTCTCCTCGTTGCACGCTAAATAACCCATATTTAGAGTCCGTGAACAGTTTTGTCCATATTGAACCACTTGCCGCACTTCACCATTAGGTACGACTCAATAAGATGAGAAGTAAAATGTGTCTTTTCAACACTTGACGTTTTTCAACGACAGGAAAAATCTCTTAGTTTTTGTGGAACATGGCATCTGACGTGGCTTTCTATTTTTGTGGTATTTCTGAAAATCGCTGTCCTTCCGCCACCTAGGATTGATGGATTCCCCATATATAAGAATAAAATTGATAGGAAATTAAGCTGAGCTTTGCAAATCGGGCGACACTGAGTTAACTCAGTTGTCATTTTTCCTTTGCTACAGTTTGTCTAATCTTTGATTTTATTCATTCAAATGATTCCCTGATCTATTTTTTCATTTCAGTCACGTTTTCTCTTAATTTCTTTTTTATATTTTTACTATTAATCTCTCAATCGTTTTTCATAATCGTTTTACTATGATGTTCCTTCTCATCTTGCTGTAACCAAAGTTTTATTTGCTAATCCTTTTTGTGTTTTTCAATTTCTTTCTCCTTTCTTTTCAATCTTAATCTTATGGATCTCTAATTTCTTGCAGGTTCCTTTTGATTTAAATATGGATCCCAACCAATCATTTAAATATGGATCCAGCATATCCTCAAAAAGCAATTTTTCTAAACAATCAGAGTTCAGTATCTAGTTTATCTCAATATGAGAAGCATCGTTTTCCCCCATTCAATTTTTTGAAGCCATTAACTCTCCGTTCTATCATCTGAGTCAAACCCCGATTCAAGATTACCAAATTCAAAATCTCAACTTTCCGCCTTTTGATCCCCTAATTTTCAGTAAGTTTAAGGAAAATTCGGATCCCATGCAACCAATCCAAAACAAAATATTCCATTACATTATGTTGAATATTTTTGTATTAAAATATCAAAACTAGTCATAAAAAATCAAGGTGACCAAACTTGTGATACAAAAACCCCACTCAAATGTTGGAATCCATTAAAACTCGATCGTAAACAAAATTGATACAAAAACTCCAAATTTTTAAAAATTGATACAAAAACCCCAAATTTAAATGTTGGTTTCATCAACATGAAACCAAAATAAAATTTGATGAAACCAACATTTAAATTTGGGGTTTTTGTGTTAATTTTGTTTTGATGGGGTTTTTGTGTTACTTTTGTTTTGATGGGTTTTTTGTGGAAGGATGGTGACACCTCTGGGGTTATAACTCGCAGACCGCTAAAATATAGAAAACAAAATATCCAGGTAACCTCTTATAGTTATCTTTCCAACTATATAGGTATAGCTCATCATATAAAAGCTGAGAAAAACTCCTCTAAACCTATACCTAATCAAAAGTTTCCACACTGCATAAGAATGGAGTTGGTGACTGCGAACAATATGAACAATATCACTGAAAAGATGAAGGATGTTGTGATTAGGAATCCCAGAAGTGTTATTGGATCGACAAAGAATTTGGGTGAAGCTGTTGTTGCCTGGTCAAACACTTTGATTGGCAAATTATTTACTGATGATGATGAAATTGAAACCTCAACCATCAAAGATGAGCTAAATATTTTGTGGAAGAACTACATGAAGAGGGAGATGAAAGTTGTTGGGAAATATTTTTTTTATCTTCAAATTCAATTCCCAGAAAGACATGAAAGATGTTTAAAGAAAATCCCATGGAATGTCCAAAAGAGTCTCCTAGCACTGCAGGAATATACTACTGAAATTGCTTATAAGGACTATGTTTTTTCAAAACAAGCTTGGAGTGTCCAATTTAAGGGTCTGTTGTTGGAGCACCATCATGTAGCAGTGGTGAATGAAGCCATTGAAGATTTGGGTACCAAAGTTTCGGTTGAACCCAAAAACTGTAGGCCTCGTTTTGGCAATATGGTTACGGCGCGAGTCGAGATTGATCTGAAGAAACCACTCAAAAGGGGAGAATGGTGGAATACCAATTTTGGTGACCCAAAATGGATTTGATACCATTGGCTTAAACAACCTCATAGCCTTTGTGACCAATGTTACATCATAGATCATTCTGAAGAAACTTGTGCAGAAGTTGCAGAATTATTGCGAGAAAGAGCTATGACCCAAGAGGAATATGAAGCTCACTGCCTTGCTAAAGAGAAAGATGCCAATAATAAGATGGAAAATCAAGGAGAAAATGATGATGGTTTTATTCATGTCGAGAAGGACTTGGAACTCTTGGAATATGCTGATGAGAATAGAACTAATAAGAGAGCAAGGAACCAAGTCACCCAAACTAATAGTTCCAATCCCTCAATTCAGGGCCATATTCGAGGGGGTGCAAATGATGCTGCCACAAACGTTAATCAAGCTGAACTCATGGATGTTGCTGAATCCATAGCGAGTGATCCGAATGAAAAAAACACAAAGGTGGATGCCATGCAGAATCAAGAGGAGCATGTTGTTGAGGTAACTATCCTTGTTCTTTCTTACTCTTTTAATTTTTTTACAAATCTTCATTCAGATTATTGTGCTTTTTCTATTTTCGTTCTGCGTTACACTACCTATTGCATTACACACTCCAGAATCACAACAATGAGAATTATTGCATGGAACTGTCAGGGTTTCACCAGCAAAACCACTAGAGATCATTTAAAAGATTTAGTAAATAGGTATAACCTTGACATAATTTTCATTTCAGAAACTAAGATTGGAATCGAGAAGATGAAAAAACTTGTTAAACCTTTTAAATACCCAAATAGCGAACTTATTTCTTTTATAGGTTTAGCAGGGGGACTTATTCTTCTTTGGAAGGATAGTTTCCACTGTAATGTAGTACATGCAGAGTCGTGGATTTTTAATGTTTTGGTGCAGGATAGTTTCCACTGTAATGTAGTACATGCAGAGTCGTGGATCATTCACATGGTCCATCAATGTCCATGATACGGGAGTTAGGCGATCAAGAATAGATAGAGCTCTAGTAAATGGAGAATGGTTTCTACATGTTCAAGATGCAAAACTTTTTCACCTTCCTCAACTGGGATCAGATCATTGCCCGATCATGTTGGATACCTCATCTTCAAATGGAGACACTAGAAGAAATTGGAAGTATTTCCAATGCTATGAGAAAGACGATTCCCTCAAAGCCGAAGTTGCAGCTTCCTAGAGTCAGAGTGTTGAAGGTTCTCATGCCTTTAATTTCTCCAACAAAATGATTACTATAAGAAAACGTGTCTCAAGATGGAATAAAGAGAAATTTGGAAATATCCAAAGTAACATATTTTTGCTTCACCAACAACTAACTGCAGTGCAGCAAGCAGACCCAAACAATGACACAAATTCACAGATACAACAGGTGGAAAATCAGTTAGAGTATTGGCATCAAATACAAAATGATCTCTGGGGACAAAAATCAAGGGATGAATTCTATCTAGAGATGGACAGAAATACAAGGTATCATCACGCAAATGCAAATAGGAGACGCTCTCGAAACAACATTGCAGCCTTGAAAGATGAACGTGGAAACTGGTGTACAACAAGAAGTGCACTGGAAATACTGCTTGTAGATCACTACAACACCTTGCATACTACCACCTCTCCAATGAGGAATGAAGCCATACTACGGTGTATACCCACTACCATTACTTATGCCGACAACATGGAGTTAACTCGTATACCTGATGATGCAGAAATTCACAAATCTCTCAAAGAAATGAAGTCGTGGAAAGCACCTGGTCCAGACGGATTCCCACCTGGTTTTTTCAAAACCCATTCGGAAATTGTAGGAAATGATGTGATCGAAACAGTGAAGCGGTTTTTCCGCAACGGATACATTCTGAAGAGTTTGAACAACACAAATGTCACACTCATCCCAAAATCGAAGAATAAACAATTTCCGGCAGACTTGCGCCTCATTGCTCTCTGTAACACATCGTACAAGATCATCTCGAAAATTCTATCCACCAGAATGAAGAAGGTGATGAGGAAGATTATCTCTCCATTACAGGCAGCATATGTATCGGGGCAACAAATGTCATACAATATACACCTTGCTCAAGAGATTGTTCATACAATGAACAACAAAAAAGAAAATTCAAAACATCTAGCCTTAAAGATGGATATGGCAAAGGCCTTTGATCGGCTCGAGTGGTCTTTCCTCATGGACGTAATGATGCAGATGGGTTTTAGCCAAAGATGGTGTCAGTTGACAATGCAGTGCATTAGCACTACGCAAATATCAATTATACTTAATGGCTCACCATGCAAACCCTACAAACCAACACGAGGCGTCAGGCAAGGTGACCCATTGTCCCCGTATCTATTCATCATCGTTATGGAAGCACTCTCTCGTCAGCTCATTCACGCAAAAAAGAACAACAAAATTCAAGGAATCAGAATTGCTGAAGGTGCACCTTCCATATCTCATTTATTTTTCGCGGATGACTGTCTTTTGTTCGTTAATGCTGATATGCATAATGTCAATAATCTTCTTGATATTGTCAAAGAATTTGGCATAGCATCAGGGCAGTTGGTTAATTTCAATAAATCCAGCGTCTTTACAGCACACATGTTCCACAGCGTTTCTGCAGACTGCTTACTAGGAGATTGAAAGTCCCTGGAATGGCATCAAATGAGAGATACTTGGGTCTCCCTCTATTAATTGGTAAGAAAAAAATCGATTGCTTCACAGGATTGGTGGAAAGAGTGAAAGGCAGATTGTCGAAATAGAATGGTGATTCTATGTCACAAAGTTGCAAGTCTTTGATGATAATAACTGTCACCAATACCATACCTTCTTATTCCATGAACTGCCTACAAATTCCAGGGGAAATCATTAAGCAAATTGACAGTCTGCAAAGAGATTTCTGTTGGGGTTTTACGGAAAAAAGAGATACGTACGTCACTTCATGGAAGAAACTTGGACTTCATAAAGATCTTGGTGGACAAGGTTTTCGTGATCTAAAGATTTTAAATAAAGCACTCCTTGTTAAAGCAACCTGGAGAATTTGCATCAACCCAGACGAACCGTGGGTGAAAGCACTGCAAGCTAAGTACTTCCCATATACTTTTATTCTTCATGCAAGCTTCAAAACTAATTGTTCGTGGGCATGGAAGGGATTACAGAAGCAAATAACTTTCATCAAAGCCAACAGTCGATGGAGAGTAGGAACATGTACCAAAATTAAAATTTGGTTGGATGTGTGGATCATGGGTATGACTGAACCAGCAGTTCCAAGGCATGGAGTTGAGCACAGTGAAGACTACATCTGGGTTTAGGAGCTGATAAATCAAGAAAACAAACAATGGAACCATGCACTGGTTGAACACCTATTTGAGCCAGAAACTGCTAGTCTAATCCTACAGATAAGAATACCTGCAACAACTGAAGATAAATTGATATGGAATCTCACCAGAAATGGAATATTCATCCTAAAGTCAGCTTATAATAAACTCCATGAAGACAGCTTGGGAGACAATGAAGTTTCTACACTGATTCCTAATGCAGAAATAAAATGGAAGGAGATGTGGTCCATCCAAGGTTGGCCTAGGGTAAAGCATTTCTGGTGGAAATGTCTTTCTGATATTCTACCTACAAATGCTCGCCTCTCTCAGTCCTGCAGATACATAAACAATATGTGTCCAATGTGCAATCAACATGTTGAGGACACAATGCACATCCTTTTTAACTGCCCTTTCTCAAGAGCAGTTTGGATGCTCGTGCCAGGTAGTTCGAGTATTTATACAGGAGGTCATACTAACATTGCTTCTGTTTTTGAAGGTTGGATGAAAGCTGATCAACAAACCAATTCTAATCATGGCTGGTTAAAATTAGCAATGGTAGTTTCTTGGTCTATATGGAATGAACGTTGTGAAGTTCACTTTCAGAAAAAGAAAGTGAACCCTGAAATTGTTGCAAGGAAGGCTGTAAATTTTGCAGTCCATTTAGATGGGTTATACACAGGAAATCATATCAGATTAGGCACTATAAAGCATAACCCTCCTACTCTGCATTGGAAACCCCCTGCATCCCCATATCTGCAAATAAATTGTGATGCATCCTTTGATAAAAATACAGGTTTAACAGGTGTTGCTCTTGTACTGATTCTGCAGGTACATGGCAGGGATGCTCTTCCAAGTGCTATGCAGGAGTGAAGGATTCTGAACATGCGGAATGTCTGACGTTTTTTGAAGCTGTCAAGTGGAGCATTGAGTTGCAGCATACACATGTAGTTCTGGAAACAAATTTACAAGGAATTGAGAGCTACATTGTGAAGCATTCACCAGTGATAGATTGGAGAAATGAGGATATTTTGCTTGATGCCATGGAGTGTCTGAAACAAATCCCTCACTGGGATTGTCATTTTGTTCCTAGGTCATGTAATAAACCCGCTGATACTTAAGCGAAATTCAGCAGGAAGTATAGAGTCCGTAGAATTTGGTTGCATAATCCATCAAATATTATTGAGAGTCTTTTAAATACAGACAATGTAAACTCCTTAAGTCAATAAAACTTCACATCTTTGGCATCAAAAAAAAAAAATCATTATAGTATATATTTGTATACAAACTTACATAGAAATGTTCCTGCATAATATTGCGGGCAAATGACTACGATTATTGAGAAGATTAACATGTCTCCTATTGGTTAAGATTAATGTTGAGAAGTGAAACTCTATTCTTGATCAAACACCTGAAGACAGATTCCAGTCCATTTTCAAGATCTTGAAGGTTCATCTCTACTGCTTTCAATGGTTTCTCGACATCTTTGACTTCGATGCCTTTGGACTTTAGTGCACTGTCGATCTTCATTACTTGGCTAATTTGTTGTGCTTCACCTTTGGTGGACATCAACTTATTAGAGATCAAGACTTGTTCTGTGTTGGACTGTTGGTTCAGATACAAAAGATAAAATGAACAACATTTGTTGACCCATTTTCCACCTTGTATAGACAAACCTAAAGGGAACATGTACAATATCATTAAGGCTCTCCCATGATCACTTCTTGCATGTGGCGAACTTCCGCTTTTGTTTCCCATGTCTGTGTGTTGTTCCATTTATCAGAGACATACATACAGCAATACACGTACATATTTAGGAAGGAAAATCACTCTGCAGGTTATGTAGCATATTCAAAATTCAACCATGTCGCCTCGTCACAACTAATTAAGAACCATTTATCGTTGTAAGCCAATAATTGCATGACATAATTGTGCACGAGCAGATATTCTTTAGCGATAAAGCACACAAGAGACAATGGAAAAATAATGAATAAACTTAGGATTTCTGATAATACAGGAGTTGGACTTGACAAGCTATTATATAGGAACTAAGAAAGTAAACCTAATAAAACTTTTAAACCTAATCCTAAAATATTAGACTCCTGATGGATTAAAAAACTCTGACGAGAAAAACCTTTCAAGGAATCCTAACTAAACCAAAATACTGTAATATAATCCTACTAAGCTATTAATTCTCAGTGACCAGTGTTTCCAATTCCATGACAGAATCTCATGCTTCACTGTCACAGCCTAACGTTCTCATGACAGAATTTGATTCTATCATCATCTCGTATCTATCCTTAAATCATTTAAACTGGGATAGCTAGAACAAGGCCGTATATATCGCGTTTTCTTTAATGGTGGAACCTATATATAATTAGTGAATGTAAATTTGCATACACACCACAATAGACATAGCAATATTACAAAAAGTATACATGTTCTGCTGCTATAAGGATTGCCTTCTCGATCATCTCTTAGCTATATTTTAATTAACCATATTATAGTCAACATGGAGAACTAGCTAGTCTCTATAAATCTTAAACAAGTTGATCATATGGGTTGACAATTGAAACGACAAGATAGAGAATGATGAAGTTTTTCTTATTATGAAAAGCTTGAAGATACAAATCATCTTCTTTGTCAATAAATAGAGAGGAATCCCAAAATAGATTTACACCAAATAAAATCTTTCCTAACTAACATATTTCCTAACTATATATATACAATGTACAATATATATGCGTATCTCCCAATAACAATGAACCAAACGTGTGCAATTAATCATCTTTTTAGGGAACATTGAAGAACCAAAAGACTCCTCTGTATGCCTTTCTTGTCAGGCCAAGGACTTATGTCTCTATCGCCCATGGTGTCAGTACGCACTAGCTACATGCAAGAACACGTTCTTACTTCATATAGTGTCTGTAGCGGATAAACATGTCCAGTTCAAGCAAGACCCATGTGCAGAGCTTTGAAGGGGGATGAATGTCGTTTGTTTCAGGTCACATGCAGCAGTATATAAAGGGGTGATAATATAAAGAAAACACTGACAAGCGCTATAGTTAAAGTAAGGCCAATTTGCGGACCAATTTGCATACGTTCTTAGAGCAAGTCTTATGGTGGAATCCAACCTATTCTAAGATTGGAAAAAGTATGGAATGTCAAATCTAATGGCTTCCAAGTTGGGGTCATCCACACTTTTTCCAAGCCATGTTGCATGATTTTATGGAAGGGTGTGTGGAATCCAAATAAAACGCTAATCTTAATAGCGGTAGGCGCTATTCAAAATTGCGCTCAAACTGTAACATAAAAACAAAAAGCGTCATTCACATTGGCGTTAAGCGCCAATCCAATTTGTGTTTTCAGAATAGTAGTATCAGATGCTAAAGAAGAGTCCCACACTTAAATTAAATGACCGCCTATGATACAGTGAAATGGGTCCACTTATTAAATGGACGGTTACTATATGAATTCATAAATGATGAATTCCGAAGAATACTAGCTTTACCATTTTGAACTTTCTCGTCATTTTTTTCAAGTAGTTGACAAGTCAAACGCCAAAAGGATTGGCGTTTTATTGGATTCCATGATTAGAGTTGAGCTTCCATATATAACTCCAAAAGGATAGAAAGAAAATGCTGAACAAGATTGATTATAGGACAAAAGCTTTGAGTCTAGACTTTGTTTAAGCATTCTTCTTGTTCTCCTAAATTTTTTTTTGACTAAAATGGATAAAGTTTTATTGGAAACAGAAAAAAGAAGTACACGAAGAAAGCACAGTTAAGTGCAGCAACAGAGAATGGCATAGAAGCCTAAGCAAATAAGCCAGCAAACTACGCAAACAAAGAAAATCACTAACAACAGCCAAGGCCAACAAAAAACAAAATGCCGAAAAAGCCTAACCACCTATCTTTTCTTTGCTGGGGTTCTTTTCACCTAAGTTTGCATTGTTAGATTTCCCATTCCGATTAAGCCTGCAAGAACATATTCAAAACACAAAATCTCATGATTTAAATCCTTTGCCATCATTCAGTTTACTTACCCATATATTGCAGTCTTCTCCTACAGTTATTGACACCAAAAGCTTTTAGCGAAACAAAGCTGTTAATTTGATGATGTACTTCAAAACATGGTATGGGTCTCGCGCCTAATTCATAACCTCTGCCATCCTTATTAAAACTTTCAAGTAACCCAGTTCTTGGGTCGTAACAAGAGACAAATCTACGATCCTGCCAAAACAAAACCTTGCCTTTCTTGGTAAAACCTAGTGGATAAAGAATTTCCCAAGGATTTCTAGTTTTAGAATAGTCAGTAAACTCCTTGTTCCACTTACAGGTTCCGTTTTGTTGCACATTTATGTCATTGTTCTTTCTCAATAACCATATGTGGAAATGTGGATATATTTCCCGTGTGGCCGATATATGATTAACAAGACATAACCAGTCTCCAAACACACAAAGTTCCTTCTCAATAGATTTTCCTTCTTCTATAAGAGGTGGTGAAGCTATATGGTGGAATTCCTCATTACATTCTTCTACAAGAGGTGGTGAAGCTATATGGTGGAATTCTTCATTGGCTAAGTTAAAAGCAACAATCTTTGATGCCTTATCCAGCCAATGTATCTCTCCATTTATAAAAACGCCCTTTGATTTTCCACCAATATTATGAAACAGCGAGTTGGGGTTCTCTTTTTCCTCCTTCCATTTATTATTCTCATTGTCAAGAATATACACCTGAGAATACCATTTGTCGTTCCTTTTATGGTAGATTCTAACAACTTTGTACTCGTCAGTTGAAGGACTGTAACCAAACCCACTCATCATCTCGTATGCACATTTGCCTCTTCACATGTAAATCTCGGAAGATAAGCGTACTCTCTGGTGAGAGGGTTACATATATGAATAGGGTCATTCAATTCATGGTGACGCATAGTACAACAAATCAACCCATCGCACGAATTAATCGCAAAGAATTCTGAATCAAACTCCGTGTTGTTCTTAATTGGAGGAATGTTGATCTTTCTATTCTTTAATTTGTAAGACTTCTTCTTAGCATCCACATGGTTTTCAAGATAGTGAAGTGTGCAACTCTTAGATCTCCCAATTTGTTGTAATGAAAGGAACCCCGACTGAACAGTGTCAGTTGCATTATTTGAGAAATCCTGAATGTAACTATCTTCATGATATTACAACATTAACTTACGACGAGCAAGGTGAATTCGAGCAAAGGATGGATTTTTAATGAGATTGCACCATGGTTTGCAAACCAGTTTGCAGTCGAAAACTGAATCAACATCTAAACGAGAAAATATATTATGTGAAATATCTGATGGAAGAGCGTTCATACCCATATTGCAGCAAAACGTTCACTTTTCATAGTGAGGCAGCGAAGAATCCAAATCCGGATGGGCTAAACAAAAAGCAGGAATACGTCGAAAGCAAAAAGAAATATATCTAATTGAAGTGTTGGTGCTCTTGCTGTACGAGAGAAAGTTTGAATAGTGGTGGTGGTGCCCTTCTAGTCTAATGCATCAGTAGAGAGAATATGGGCACTTGGGATAAATTTGATGGATTTTCTGCATTGGTAATTCCGGTGGCTACATGATACTTTCTGTGAGTAACCGTTTGGTAATCCAAATTTCCAATTAATCTGGCAGAATTAATTGTACCCAATATTTCTAACAAAGAATATTTAAAGAATATTTAAGATAAACCAAAACAGTCTCCTATTTATTTATTTTTTGATAAAAAAAATAATTAAGAAATAGATCCGATAACATTTATCAATGTTCGGATGAAAATTATCAACAACATTCACACTCTAGAATATTTCCAACGTAATCTTTATCTGTCTAATATTTTTTTTAATAGGAAAGAAGAAATACATTGATGAGCAAGCTCACAGATTGTTTATATCCTGTTGAATCAGAAGATTGATCCATACAGGCAAATTATTAAACCAACAAAAGCAAATTGTTTGAGCTCTTGCATACTTTGCTACAGAGTCAGCAATATGATTTGCATCCCTATGGGCATAAGTGCAAACCCAGGAATCAAAATAACTTAAGATAACTAATGCATCATGGATTAAATTGTACGTTGTTCATTTAACTGTTGTAGGCTTCCCATTCACAGCCGCTATAACATTCTGACACTGTCCTTCCAAGTGAATCTTTCGCCACCCCTTACTGTGATCCCATTGTGCTGCTTCTAGGAGAGATTGAGGTTCAACTTGCTCTGGATCAATGGCTAGAGATGCACCTCCTCGCAGTCCATGGCTGTTTCCTGCAAAATCTCTACATATCGGTCCCCATCCTGATAATACAGTTTTATCAATATAAGAAGCATCAAAAATTATTTTGTATATATCATCTATAGGAGCCTTCCATATCTTATCAATAATTCTCAATGTACTGTTGCTACTATTTTGCACACTTTTAGTCATGTTCCAGTCCTCAATCTTCCTGACAATATTGTTTATAACAATGTTACTGTTAAAAGGTTTATTATCAAAAACTGTATCACATCTACCCTTCCAGGTTAGCCATAATATAAAGCTAGCACTCTCGTACAGACTAAAATCCTTGGGCATAGAATTTTTTGCCTTTAGAAAGAAACTACACATCCAATTATGTAAGTCTAGCCCCTGAAGGATAGTAGTTAATCTAGAGTCAACTGAATCCCATATATGTCTGACATGATGACAATCAAAGAACAGATGTTGAATAGTTTCAGGGTTACCATTAAAAATACACACCTACTAACTTTATGTTTAGTGAACCTAGCAAGTCTATGTTTAGTAGTAATGCAACCATGTAGGAATTTCCATATGAAGTATTGTATTATGGGAGGTAGCTTATATCTCCAAAAAGATTTCCAGCAGATGTCTAAGTTGTTCATAGTTGGCTGGGTAACTAAGTTTTCATTCAAGATGGCATTGTAAGCAGAATTTATAGTAAACATTCCATTGATGGAAGGCTCCCATCTCAGCTTATCTTTACCTGCAATAGGAATTCTTATGTCAGTAATCCTTTTAATAGTATCTTCATCAAACAAAGCATTCAAAATATCAGATTTCCAAGACTTAGAGTCTTGGTCAATGAGCTGATTCATAGTTTTCATATTAGAAGAACTGAAATGACTATCTGGAGGTCTGCGCATATTTGGAATCCAAGTATCTTTCCAAATTTGCACAGAAGTACCATCACCTATTTCCCATATGTAGTGTCTTTTAATAATATTCAAACCTGTGCATATGCCTTGCCAAATCCAAGACCCCTGTTTGTTCACAATATCAGTTAAAGGATTAACAACATGAAAATATTTTTGCTTCATAATAACAGCCCATGGTTCATCCGGATTGGTAATCAATCTCCAAGCAAGCTTTGTTAACAAGGCCAAATTCAACAAATCTGTTTTTCTTATATAAAGGCCACCTAATTCTTTAGGTAAGGAAATATCATTCCATCCTTTAGGGTAGTAACCCTTAACATTTTCTTTTTTGCCCCACCATAATTTCATCTGTATGTTATCCATCTTGTCTGTTAGTTCTTTGGGCATAGGGAAAACAACAAGATGATGACTAGCTAGACTTCCTAGGACAGATGGTCTTACCTGGTGCTGCTAAGCAAATAGATTGCCAAATATCAAGCCTTCCATTGTAACTGTCAAAAAGATGGACAAAAGAATCATATAAGAACTAACAGACAAGATGTAGAAAGGGGAACTCCTAAAAACTTCTCATTCAGAGACATTCTTTTTATTCAAAGGATGTTTGCTATATCATTTTTCACAGCAGTTGGAACCTTAGAACTAAAAGCTATAGCAGATTTCTCGAAATTCACAGCCTGACCAGAAAATTTGCTAAATTGGTCAATCAAAGTGGACATGTTTCTAGCATCTTTCTTTTTAGCTTTTATGAAGATGAGGTATTCATCAGCAAAAAAACAAGTGAGATATGGAAGGGCAATTCTTATTAGCCTTATAACCATGGATAAGATTGTTTTGTTCAGCAATTATTAAGCTTCTAGAAAGACACTCCATATATAAGATAAACAGATAGGGTGACAGAGGATCACCTTGTCTTAAGCCTCTCTGAGGCATATAAACACTACCTGGGATCCATTGAGCAAAATGGATGTAGAGATAGTTGTGATACATTGTTCTATCATGCTGTAGCAATCATTAGAGAAACCCAATTTTTTGAGACAGTCAATAAGAAAACACCATTCCACTCTATCAAATGCTTTTGACATATCCAGTTTTATTGCAACACAACCATCTAAAGCTTTAGTTCTCTTCATAGAATGAATTAATTCATGTGCAATGATAATATTATCATGTATAGATCTACCAGACATGAAAGCAGTTTGAGTAGGAGAAATAATCTTGTGAAGCACACATTTTAGCCTAGAATCTAGTAATTTTGAGATTATTTTGTATGACACATTACAAAGGCTAATTGGTCTGAAGTCTACATCACTCTTAGGACAAGAACTCTTAGGAATGAGAGAAGTGAAATTATGGTTTAACTGTTTGAGGAGATGATGTGAGTGGAAAAAGGATTGAACCATTTTTACTACATCATTTCCAACAGTTTCCCACATCAACTGGTAGAAACCAGGAGGGAAGCCATCTGGACCAGGAGCAGTCCATGGCTTCATATCAAAAACAACCTTTTCAATCTCCTCAGCATTAGGAACAACAACTAACATAGCATTGTCAGAATCATCAATTTTAGCTTGCATATTATTGAGATAATCTCTAGAGTTAGGAGGGTTGGAGGTATTACTCATATTACTAAAGTGGCATAGTAATTCAGTTTCTATGTCTTCTTTATCCTCCAACCAAAGCCCAGTAATAGATTGAAGAGAATCAATTTGTGTTTTTTGTCTCCTGAAATTTGCTTTCTGATAAAAATAAGTTGTGTTCCTATCATCTAACAAGAAAGCATCATCCTTACCTTTTTGCTTCCAAAAATCAGCCTTGATGTCATACCAGTACTTGAGTTTTTTTATCTGTCTATTATGGTTATAAGATATTCTCTAATGATTTGGATACATATATTTCTAGTGTTTTAGTAAGTGTTAAGTAAGTCGTCACCAACTAATTCTTTTCACGATGAAAGAAATGTTATATAGTTTTTTATAAGGGCTTTTTAATAAAGTGGCCATGTTTTTTCTAACATATTTCAGAAAATGACCGTTATTTTGAATCTTTATATAAAGTGGCCGAGTTAGACTTTTTCCATCCCGTTTTTTTCAAAAAAAAGGGTAATGACAGTTAACTGCCAATCCTCTTATTAAAAAGACGTTGATGTCCCTCCAGATATTAATGAGTTGAACCGTGTTAAAAACTGAGTCACTACCTAATGTGGAACAAGGTAAAAGAAAGCAATAATAGATTGCTATAAGCAAGAAGAGAAGAGAATTCAAGCAAGAAGAGAAAGATAAGTTTTGTGTTTAATAATTTGATTGAGTAATAGATAGCTCTTACAAGACTTAATCTAGCCTTATATAGGCTTGAAGAATAACTAAACTAGGAAACAGAAAACTAAAAGGAAATCTAAAAGAATCCTAAAAATAAGAAAAACTGAAACTAGGAAACCATGGAAGCCAAACCTCTAAGCGGAATCTTCTGGAATTGTAGTATTCCCTGCATCAGTCCCCCCTTCTAGAGTAAAGCTCGTCCTCGAGTTCTCCAAACAAACCAGAAGTTCATCGTCACCATGAAACGTAAAAATCTCTTGAAAATTAAATGTGTTGGAGATATTCCAATCATTTGGTAGATCAATAACATAAGAATTATCATTGATCTTCTTTAAAACCTTGAAAGGACCATATTTCTTCATCTTGGTTTTGTTATAAGTACCCACTGGAAATCTCTCTTTTCTTAGATGTATCATCACGAGCTCCCCTTCCTTGAAGGTTTTAAACCTCTTGTGTTTATCAGCATCCTCTTTATATTTAGAATTGGACTTCTCCAGTTTAGATTTTACTTCATTATGTAATTCAGTTGCTTTGTATACAAAAGAGTCGGCTGCAGTGTTTGTACTCTGTGTGGTGGGTAAGGCTACCAAATCAAGAGTATGATTAGGTAATTTAGAGTACACAATCTCAAATGGAGTTTTCCCAGTAGAACGATTCACAGAAGTGTTGAAATCGAATTCCATATGAGGCAATAACACATCCCACTGCTTACTATTATCCAGACACTTAGCTCTAATCAAATTCCCAAGTGATCTATTAATAACCTCAGTCTGTCCATCAGTTTGCGGATGTGAAGTTGTGCTGAATTGTAAAACTGTGCCTAAGCGCATCCATAAACTTTTCCAGAAATAACTCAAAAATTTGTATCTCTGTCAGAAGTGATAGACTTTGGAACCCCATGCAATCTTACTACTTCTTTAAAGAACAAAGAAGCAACATTAGAAGCGTCAGTTGATTTCTTACAAGCACGAAGTGAGCCATTTTAGAGTAACGATCAACTACGACCATAACAGAATCATTACCTCTAGCAGTACGAGGTAAACCAAGTATAAAATCCATACTTATATCAACCCAAGGTGCATCAGGAACTGGTAAAGGAGTATACAACCCGGTATTTTGAATTGTACCCTTTGCTCTCTGACAGACCATGCATTTTTGTACGAACTTTTGTACATCACGTTTCAAAGATGGCCAGAAATATCTTTCTTCAATCAGGGCAATGTTTTATCTCTCCCAAAATGACCACCAAGACCACTGCCATGTAATTCTCGCATAAGATGTAAACGTAAAGACCCTTGAGGAATACATAATCGATTCCCTTTAAAAAGAAAACCTTCTTGTATAAGAAAATCATCAACCCCATGAGTTTGAGAACTGCATTGATCCCATAGTTTGCCAAAATCTTCATCTTCTGGATAAATGTCTTTGATATAGTCAAATGCATAACTCTCATTACGAATTGTGTTAATAGATGACTTCTTCTACTTAAGGCATCAGCAACTTGATTCAATTTGCCACTTTTATGTCTCACGGAGAAAGTGTATTTGTTGAGTGTGGAAAGCCATCGATCATGCATTCTGTTAACTTTAGCAGAAGTATTCAAAAACTTCAAAGCATGGTTGTCAGTGTTGACAACAAATTCCCTATGTATAAGATAAGTATGCCACTGCTTAAGAGATTGAACAAGAGCCAATAACTCTAATTCATATGTAGACCATTTCTTTTGTGCATCTGAATTCTTCTCACTGTAATATGCAATTGGATGACCCTCCTGTGATAATACTGCACCAATACCAACAACAGATGCATCACAATCTATTTCAAAAGGCTTGTTGAAATTCGGAAGTGCAAGAATTGGTGTCGTACAAAGCTTTTCTTTAAGAAGAATAAATTTTATCCATTGCTTCCGTCCACTCAAACTTCTCCTTCTTGAGACAGTCAGTCAAAGGTGCAGAAATAGAGCTAAAGTTCTTCACAAATCTTCGATAGAAAGAAGCCAAACCATGAAAACTACGAACATCACGAATAGAAGTAGGAAATGGCCAATCTTCAATGCTTGAACTTTAGAAGGATCGACATGAATACCATCAGTAGAAATCACATATCCAAAAATGTTACTGAAGAAGCCATGAAGGTACACTTCTTCAAATTAACATATAAAGAGTTGTCAGCAAGAACTTGAAACACTTGTGAAAGATGTTGGAGGTGTTCTGGCTCACTGCGACTAAAAATTAGTATGTCATCAAAATAGACAATAACAAATTTACTGAGAAAGGGTTGGAGAACCTGATTCATAAGTCGCATAAAAGTACTAGGTGCATTAGATAACCCAAATGGCATGACCAGCCATTCATATAAACCTTCACGTGTCTTGAATGTTGTTTTCCACTCATCTCCACCTCGAATGCGTATTTGGTGGTAACCACTGCGTAAATCCAACTTAGTAAAAATAATAGAGCCCGACAGTAAATCAATCATATCATCAATACGCGGGATCGGAAATCTATAAGGAATGGTGATGCGATTTAATGCTCTGCAATCGATACACATCCTCCATCCATTGTCTTTTTTACTAACCAAGAAGGCAGGACTGGCACAAGGACTGTTGCTAGGTCGTATCAAACCTTTGTAAGAAAATCATTTACCTGTCCCTGTAATATCTCATGCTCAGCAGGACTCAAGCGATAGTGTGCTTGGTTTGGTAAAGAGGCTCCAGGAATAAAATCGATGCAGTGTTGAATATTCCGTAAAGGAGGTAATGCAGTTGGTAGTTCATCTGGAAATAAAACATTATATTGAAATAATAAGGGCTTCACCTTTGCAGGAACTCAATCATAGGCTTAGAATCTTCATGGGAATGTAAAGAATGTTGTGGGTGCAAAGAACGAATAACAGTGGCTACGACAGCATCAGTCTGCGCACAAGAGTTTGAAGTGGAATTGGATGGACTAAGAACCTTGGTTTTCCCATTATGAACAAAAGTGTAAGTATTCTCGAATCCATTGTGAACCGCGTGAAGATCGTATTGCCAAGGTCTGCCAAGAAGAAGATGGGTTGCCGTCATATTAATGACATCACATAGAACTGTGTCTTCATAACCCTCAAAAGAGAATGACACATAACACTGAAGAGTAATCTTCTGTGTGCTAGAGGCATTAACCCATCCTACAGTGTAAGGTTCTGGATGAGAAGTTACTGGTAGTTCAAGCTTCTTAACTACGTGATCAGCAATATAATTATCCACACTGCCACTATCAATTATCATCTTGCAGATTTTACCCCCAATATAACATCTGGATTTAAAAACTGTGTCTCTGAGACTTGCATTGTTGAGTAAGAAATAATGGACGAATCATCCCAACAAACTCGTCGTCATCACCAGGTGAGTCTTCATCTTCGAACTCATTAAGCGCACCAGTGACTTCATTAATGAACTGAGGTTCACCAATCAAAGCATTGAATTTCCGACAATCACTAGAAGTGTGCCCCGATTGCTGGCATTTATTGCACTTATCTCCACGAAATTTTGCATAAGTATTATTAGTTCGCTGTTGCGGTGGAAATTGTTGTTGCCTGTTATGAAACCGATTCCCTGTAGTAGGAGGAGTTGGTTGCAGAGAGTGAGACTGCTGACCCGGCTGAAGATCAACTGGATTGGCTAAGATAGGTGTAGCCAGAGGTGGAGTATAAGGCACAATATGGCTAGGTTGTCGATGTGAATGGCTAACATCATCATAAGGAGGCCTGGGAATAGTCAAAACAGTATCTGGAGAAAAGTTTTGAGATGAATTGGTACCCCTGGAATTATTTTGATAACGCCCTTGTCTGGATGGATAAGTCCTAGAAGAACGAATAAGGCGATTTTCTATCTTAATAGCTTGCTGCACACGCTTCGACCATAGTAAAAACTGAATGAGTCATACCATTTTGTATTAATCTATTCATCCCTCAATGAATCTTGCAACTAACTGTTCTTCAGATTCTTTGAGTTGATTTCGTGCCACCAAATTATAAAAATCGACACATATTCTTCAACAGTGCGTGCCCCCTGCTGAATGTTTGCAATTTGATGAAAAGTTGCTGCATAAAGTCTCTAGGTAAGAACTTATCCCTGATCAAAGTTTTCATACGTTTCCAAGTACGTATTTTCGGTTTGTTAGCGTTTCTACGATCATCACAGATCTTATCCCACCAGCTGCAGCTCCTCCTTTGAGTTGTAAGTCACAAGTTTGACCTTAGAATCTTCAGGGACTTCCATAATTCAAAAAAGCTTCTACCTCAAAGAACCAATCAGTTAGTTCTTCAATACGAAAATTTCCAGAGAAGTTGGGAATATCAGCTTTTAGTTATATTCGGTAAAGAACTGTAAGGGTTGTGACCAGTTTTTAAACGTCGTTCTTCAATCCAATTCTTCTCTAGATCGTTCTCACGTTCATCTTCATCATCACTGTCAGTGTAGGAGAAACTAGCTTCTTCTTTGAATGACCTATGAACCTTCATACGGTTTCTTAATGTTTAAAGTACGCAATACATCTTCAGGTACTTCATCATTCTGTAAAAACTGAAGTGTATCGTTTTTAGTTTTCTTCTAAGTCTACAAGCTCAGGCATATCCAAATCTATATTTATGTGTTTTGCAACCTTCAAAAGTGATTCTGCATGCTTCAAGCTTGTTCTCTTAACCCTAATTTTCCTCCATGGACTTCTCAAGAGTTCAGTAATGTTTTTTGCCAAAATCTCGGTATGAGATTTGATGAGAGCTTCGATTGCTGCTAGAGTAACTGGTTGAGCAGTCATATTTTTTTTTTTTTTTTTTGTTTTGTGTGACTAAAAGGAACGAAAGGTGTTGCGGAAGCGAAGTAAAGGATCAAGTGATAGGATGAAAAACCTAAAACTAAGCGGGTGATACCAACTAATGTGGAACAAGGTAAAAGAAAGCAATACTAGATTGCTATAAGCAAGAAGAGAAGAGAATTCAAGCAAGAAGAGAAAGATAAGTTTTGTGTTTAATAATTTGATTGAGTAATAGATAGCTCTTACAAGACTTAATCTAGCCTTTATATAGGCTTGAAGAATAACTAAACTAGGAAACAGAAAACTAAAAGGAAATCTAAAAGAATCCTAAAAATAAGAAAGACTGAAACTAGGAAACCATGGAAGTCAAACCTCTAAGCGGAATCTTCTGGAATTGTAGTATGCCCTGCATCACTACCGAGTTGATGTTCAAAGCCAATTGAAGATAAAGAGAGAACAGAAGGATTTGAGTTTTCAAGAGATGGATATCACATGAGCAACGCTAACAGATTAAATAAAAGAACTTGTGCACACATTCACACCCTCCCTAATCAATGATCCAAGATGGAGGAAATATCAAAACTTCCTGCTTTGATTTTACATAGAGTTTCTGCCATTAGCTACCTCTGTGAAGCTAATTTGCTGCTACACAACTTTGGCCTTTTCATTTTCTTCAAACCCAACAAAATTCAATCAATCACATGCATGAGATAAAGAAGGAGAATCTAACCTTAATCTTCTCATACATTCAGCTACAACAACAATGCAATTTTCTTCACAGATTTCCTGGTAATAACACAAACCAATTCCCAACAGAACCCCCGGCATTGATAGGAGCCTAAATTACATCGTTTGAGTATCAATTTCATATGCTTTTCTTAATTATTTCTCTTGTATTTTTTTATGTTACGCTTTATTTTGCATTTTATAGGTGTTTTGGAGTCATATGATAAAGTGGGAAGCAAATTGGAGTCCAAGGCATTGCTAGGAGGCATTGGGTGCAACAGACACAGGCATAGGAGGCTTTTGCTGTTTTACAGACTTGAAGTCAGCAAGCATTCGAGTCTTTAACAAGTCCAAAGAAGAATTACTGAAGCACAATGCGTCTTTACTCAGGGCACCTCCGTCCTTATAAATCACCAGATGAGAGTCTAGGCTGTCATTCGGCTGCAACCAAACCCCTTCCAACCTGAGTTCCTAACTGCTGCGTCTCCTGCACGCCAGCAAGCCATTGGGTTCGCACGAGAGATTCTAAGGTGAGAAGTTCAGCCAACCAAAGTGGTATTGGACAAAAGTTTGATGCTGAAAATGCAGTGAACATTGGAGCTCGCTACCATTGATTCACGATGCCGATTTGATACTGAAACAAGGTTCAGAAATTGAGAATTACACGGAACTTGTGATACCAATTGTGACAGTTCGTAGTGGGATTTCTAGCCGAGATTACAGGGAAGATGGGGTTGCTGACTGCCATTGACCTGTGATGATGGATGGATGAGTTTGGAGTGGGATTTCAGAAGTTCAATGAGTTTTAGAAGATGGGTTTGCATTGAATTGAAGATTCAGACCGAGTTTCAGCCAAGAAAACAGGAAATGAGAAGAACCTAGCTGCTGCCATTGACAATATGCAGTACATGTAGAAGATTGAAGGCGATATCTGAGTTCTTAAATGAAATAGGATGAATGGGTTGTGTATGGAATTTGATTCCAATGCAGGGAAGGAGTCAAGGAGAGCTCATACAACAGCAAAATGGTAACCTCTGAGTTACCAGTTTCACGCACACAAGATGCTTGACTAAATGCCTGAATGACGGCCAGTTCTGCAGCAGCTCTTGTCCTTCACTGAACCAAGTCTCTGCCACCGGTAACTATGTGGTTTTGAGACTGTGCAATGGGTTAAGGCATGTATTTTAATAGTTAAAAGGATTAAGAGCTGGTTTATTCAGATACGGAGAGGCTTTAGATAGAGTTTGGCTGCGAAAAGTGAGAGAACGAGAGCTAGTTCTACTGCCATGTTCTTGTCACTACACCAGGCGCCTTCCCAAGTCTACCCGCAGCTAACCATGCTCTCGAGGGTTGGATTCAATGGGTTAAGAGAGAATTTCGAAGTTAAGAAGTACACGGAACTAGGGTCATGAGCTGAAGAGGTTATAGGTCTGTTCTGTGTCGAGAAAATAGCCAAGAACTGAGCATTGTTGCCGTTGATTAGGCAGAGTTTATGAAAGAAGAGGAGTTGCTGCCATGGTTCTTGCCAGGGTTGAACAAGAGTTGTTGGCAATGGCTAGGACTTAATTTAGAAGTTGAGATAAACATGGAAACAGTGGCCGACAAGTCAGGAAAGATTTGGAGCTCAGATTAACCGAGAATTCAGTTCCAAGTTCTGTTTTGTGTGCCGTTGATTATTGTTGATAATTGGTTGTGGATTGCATCCGATTCGATTTTGCAGGAAGAACTTGAGCATCATTCATATCCACCTGCATCCACCAGCATATCCATCATCTGCACTTCCGTCTTGAGTCACTGCATCTCCGCCAGCATACCATCAACAACATCATACATCACCTGCATATCATCATCACTCCATAGCAGCAAGCCTGAGCACTGCCTTTGCGTCAGCTCCAGTCTATCCCATCCTTCCTACCAGTCACTACCACCATCATTCCATCAGGGCTGTACCTGGACACCTCAAGCTGTTGCTTGCATACCACCATTCCATCTTGCACATCCATGTCCACAGCACCAAGGTAGCAGACCTGCAGGCAACTATATCAACAGCTGTTAAATCTACACCACCAACTCACGATCACCAACTACCACCAGGCCGCAGTTTACAGGAAAGCTGATGTTCCATCGACTGCAGTCCACCACTCCATCACAGCTGTTTGGTTTTGTATTCCTGTTTTATTTGCTTCTTTGTTTGCCATGAACTCCAGTAGATAATTGCATCTGATTAGGGACGATTTCGACGTCCGAATATGAACTCGAATTGATATTTAAACAACCTGTCTTCTTGCAACTATATTGTTATTGCTCATTCTCTACTATGCTAAAAGTGTTTATGAATTTATTTCTCAATCGTTTAAGTTGCAAATTGAATGGTTGCTTGATGATTCTATTGCTAGTTTTGGTTTTCTTCGACCCGTAAATGTCTAGAGAATACAAACACAAGTAGCGATATACGGGTATTGACGATGGGATTTTGTTAAGTACCCGTATGTAGATATTGACACTATTAGGTGATTCAAGCTTTTGGTTTCATCATTAGGAACAATCTTATCTCATAAAACTTAAAGCATTTGTTTAAGTCACACCTAGAGAGCGCACTTCTAGGAAACTTGGCAAGTAGAAGCTGGTAGTCGAGCGCTTCCGTATCCGGTGAGCTTAGGAGATAATAACGGAATAGTTGAGCGTACTAATTATTCTAGGATTGTTAGTAACAAGACACTTTGCATAAACTAGCCATGTCAATAAGATTCACGTTTCGTGGCCGAGAAAGCGTCCTTGATCATTCTGATACCCATATTTGCATTAATATTCAAAAATTGAATCGACAAATTAGACTCAACTCTCCCTTAGGAACGCACCTGCTTATCCATATACTACTAGTTAGTTTATAGAGAAGTAAGGAATTTATTTTTGCGAGTTCGACACCTCGTCAGGAATCAAACTCTATTTCCGCATCAGAGACTCCCCCATTCTAACGCAATCAACCTCAAGCTGAAGTCGGCATCACCAACAGCACAAGCAGTTGCAGTTCCGACAACTCATTCCTCTTTACCAAACACTCTTTTTTTTTACATCACAAAAAAAAGGTTGTCATCAAACTCAATTCAAACCTTGAAAAGATCTTCCCTGTACGAGCTCCAAATCAATTTTTCATTAGAAAAATTCAAATCAACCAAAAACGAAACCCTAAAGGGCTTAATCAATTATGAACCGTTCCAATCATACCAAGCCTTCAAAATCATCTTCTTCATAACCTCACCCAAAATATAACGAAATCGAGCACAAATACATTCGAATTAAACGAACCAATTTACAATACAAACATCGAATTCAAACACATCAATTCAAATTGTTAACCATAACAGCATTGACTGTGAAACTGAGTCCCAAAGAGAGAGTCAGAAGAGCGAGTAACAAGGAAGAGATATTATGCTATCTTTACGTTCAGTTTTGAATTTGTTAAAGTCATTATTTTGATTGAGTCTGTAACAAGAATTGTAACTGCATTGCAGTATTTCATCAATATAAATATCTCTCATATCTCCACACTTTCACTATGGAAGATATTCACCAAAATATCAAGTTCTAACTTGGTATCAGCTACTCGATCTTATCCACGCTTCTTATCGATCAAAACCACAAAAAAAAAAAACACAATGTCAACAAACAACAATACCAATACCCTAAGAAACATACAGATTCACCATCTTGTGACTCTGAAACTAACAGAGACAAATTACTCTCTTTGGAAGACACAATTCAAGCCTATTCTCAAAGGATATAGCCTACAAGGATTTATTGATGGATCTGAAAAAATACCATTAAAAACCCATCCTAACTCGACTGCAGTAAACCCAAAGTTTACAGATTATGAATCACAGGATTCACTGCTTGTAGGGTGGTTAAACTCTACATTAACACCTGAGGTTCTCTGCCATGTACGAGGATTGGATACAACCAAAGAAGTCTGGGAAAAACTAGAAAGCTATTTTGCTCCAAAAACTAAGATTCATGTGATGAATAATAAGAAGCAGCTGCACTCTCTCAGCAAAGGTAACAAATCATTAAAAAAATATTGAATGATGCTAAGAATCTTTTTGATCAATTTGCAGCATCAGGGTACACTGCATCTGATGATGAAAAAAGCAAGCAATCTATAATGGGCTAAATCAGTCCTATGATCCCATCGTAACTGCACTTGGAACCATTGAAGAGATGGAGATGGATACTTTCCATTCTCACCTTACCACTTTTGATATGCGGCTTGAACAACAACTGGCTTTAATACAACAACCCATAGCCAATGTTGCGGCTACCAACTCAGCATCCACTAGTAGATATGGTGCAATGAACTACAATCAGCAGAACCGTGGTTTTAATCAACGGCAGAATAACAGTTTCCAGTGCCGCAATCAACCTGGTCCAAAGAAATTTGAGAAGCCATGCCAAATTTGCAAGAAAGATAACCATCAGGCAGACAGATGTTGGTTTAGATATGAAAAACCAAACAACAACCGACCAAAGCCGCCTGCTGCCTACATATCTCTTTCAGGAGGTGGATATAATGATGAGTGGGTGACGGATACTGGCGCTACTCATCATCTTACTGCTAATATGAGGAACTTAACAATTCCTCATGAATATGATGGCACTGAGCAGGTCCATGTTGGTAATGGCAATGCTCTTAATATTGCTCATGTTGGTAATGCAACCTTCACACACAACTCCAGATTATACAATTTGAATCGTATATTTCATGTGCCTGAGATTAAGACAAATCTATTATCTGTGTCTCAATTTTGTAACGATAATGCTGTCTTCTTTGAATTTCACAAGTCTCATTTCTTTGTAAAGGACAAGCATACGGAAACAATGCTGCTGCGAGGGCTGAATAGGAATGGACTGTATATTTTCGAAGGGATTGATAAATTAGACAAGTCAATAAAGCCTCAATTTCATGTTGCTTCTTCCTTTCCAGTCTGGCATCAAAGAATGGGTCATCCAATGATGCACACAGTTTCCAACGTCTATCATAGGTTTTCATTACCTGTTTCGAATAAATTTTTTGATTTCTATCATTCATGTCATGTCAGCAAAAGTAAAAAACTATATTTTTCTCTTAGCAGTACAATTTATGAAGAACCATTGAGTTTAGTTGTTTCTGATATATGGGTTTCACCATCTTTGTCAAGATATGGTTTTAAATACTACATGTTAATTATGGATGTGTATTCACATTTCACTTGGATTTTCTCTCTAGTTCAGCGCTCTGATGCTCTACATACCTTCATCCATTTTCGAAAACAAGTTGAGAATCTCACAAATCATAAAATTAAAAAATTTCAATCAGATAATGCATTAGAATACAAAAACTTCACTGCATACTTGAATGATACTGGCATTCAACACAGGTTCACTTGTCCTCATACTTCTCCTCAAAATGGTATTGCAGAAAGAAGAATACGACATGTCACAGAATCAGGTTTGGCATTGTTGTTTCAAGCGCATATGCTTACCTTATATTGGGTTGATGCGTTCACCACAACTTGTTACTTAATTAACAGGCTCCCAAAATCAGCCAAAGTTGTCAAAACTCCACTAGAAATACTCTTTAATAAAACTCAAAATTATTCCTTCCTGAAAGTTTTTGGTTGTCTAGTGTATCCATGTTTAAGATCTTACAACTCCAACAAACTAGAGCCACGATCTCTCCCTTGTGTATTTATAGGGTACAGTAATTCAAAAAAAGGGTATTTGTGTATACATGGGAAAACTGGTAGGGTTTTTGTTTCACGACATGTGAAATTTGAAGAACATTACTTTCCATTCAAGCCAAGGAAGCAGCATGTACCAGTGCAATCTTCAGGTATTGTCCTATCTGACACTAGTATCTTTTTAACACCTCTGTTTAAGACTAGAGATAATCAATGTATTCAGCACAATGAAGTAACAGAAACTTCAGCTCAGTCTACGTCAGATGGTTCACCTGCTACAATTGAATACCCAACAATTTATGAGGAATCACCTCAATCCTCTCAACAACAGTCTTTGTCAAATGAAGCTTCTGTTACATCTGCTACGTCAGATACTGCATCACAATCTTAACCATAGGTGCAGTCTTCTCAAAGTGAGGCTATCACACATCCTATGATGACAAGATCTAAATCAGGTATCAGCAAACCTATAAAGAAGATGTGTCTAACTGCAATGAAGTACCCTCTACCAGATTCTGATTTCATGGAGCCGATATGTTACACAGAAGCATGCAAGAATCCAAAGTGGCGTGCATCTATGGATGTCCAAATTAATGCTCTAATTCGTAACGACACATACTCTCTGTTTAAGTATGAAGATGGAATGAATGTTGTTGGATCAAAATGGGTGTTCAGGGTTAAACAGAATCCAGATGGCACAATAGAGCGTCGAAAAGGTCGATTAGTTGCAAAGGGGTTCAACCAGCAACAAGGTATTGATTATGGCGAGACTTTCAGTCCTGTAATCAATCCATGCACAATTCGCTTAGTACTTTCTATAGCCGTTATGAATCACTGGGAGATAAAGCAATTAGATGTAGAAAATGCCTTCTTGCATGGTGATGAGTGCCAAATATTGTATATATTTATCCCTTTCTGTTGGCATTTTAACTCATCTTTTGTGCATTAATTCTACATTTTATCCCATATTCTGTATTTTCATTGTTTTCAAGAATAAATATTTTTATTAATTAATTTTGCATTTTTAGGTAGTAAATAAAGTTCGGATGAGTCGCGGAGCGAAAAGAGCAGAAAAGTAGTGAAAAGCCGGGAGAAATTACGCAAGGAAGCCGCGAAGAATGGTGCGCACAACCTCATTTTCGACACACAAAAGCGCCTCCGTTCTCAGCCATCAGATCATTTCTCAGAAGCATCCGACGGTCGCTCCTTCATAGAGCATCAAAATCTGAAGTCTATGCCGAGCACCACAGCGCTGGAATTCCAAGCCTTCAGATTAGATGGTAGTTGAATCCAACGGTCGCTCCATTGCTGTTCATCAAAGTTTGATATCTCCGCCTAACACTACAACACCTAACTCCATCTGGCATCGTTGATTTTGTTGTATCATATAATCCAACGGTCGCTCATCGCTTGCCTCCGCATCACCGTCCGATCTACCAACCATCTTCGCATCTCGCAGCTCAGAGTCACAGAACATCAAAACTAGATACACCCGCCTCACACCCTAGTGACCGAGCACCATCCACCTAACCAAACAACCCCTTCTCCCAACCAGTCGACCTTCTCCTCCACCCACCCCTCTGCAGAACCATCTCCCTGCAACCATGTCCTGCCACCACCTTCTCCACCTCTGTCACCACCTGCTCCGCCACCCACCTCTGTCACCACGTCAAACAATGATAACCCATCATTGTTCCCATCCCCCTAGTCCATCTAATTCACTTATTTCACACATTTTCAACCGAAACCCTAAAGTGTGAAATAGGTAAATTGGGTTGAGCTAGAGTGAAATTGAAGGCATGGAGAGGTAGAGAAGGACAAGTAGAGTAATGGGTTGCGTTCAATTTGATGTTGCTACATCAAATTAGGTAAGAATTCACCAACCCTAGCTCTGTCAGTTTGGGAATTTTTTTTGTAGAACCCTAATGTGTTGTGGGTATATATAAGACTGTGGGTATGTTGTAATAGTTATGCTTGGAGTAGCCAACATCCAGGACTTTCATGTCCTGTTAACTGTTAATTTCTGTTAAATGTTAATTTCAGTTCACAGTTCAGTTTCATGTTCATGTTAGATTTTCATATCTTGTTAAATGTATCCTGTTAATGTTTGTTATTACTGTTAGATGTTTGTGTTCATTGTTGATGTTTATGTTCACTGTTATGTTAAACTTGCTAAACTTGCTGTTAAACTTGCTGTTAGTTAAATGTTCATTGTTAATACTTGTGTCCTGTTAATGCTATTCTTTCCTGTTGATGTTTGTTACATGTTCACTATTGTGTTTAATTTACTGTCACATTTCCTGTTAATGCTAGGCTAGATATCTGTGAAGCATTGATGTAATTGTGCAATGGAAGAAATCAGTGCTCATAGCAAGCTGATTATCTTACCATTCTTGTTGTATGCTTAGGTTGCACTGTTGATTGAGCATTGGGAGAAACTAGTGCTCTTAGCAAGCTAGTTTTCTTCCCATTCTTTTAGTATACCTCCTGTAATCTTGCCTTAGCTTAGCCTTGCTCATTTTAGTTTCATTATCATCCCTGCCCTTGGCCTTAGGCCTTGGTTCATCTTATTTTGTTTTGCTTTTGTGCATTGTTTTGTTTTTTGCTGTTTAGTTTTCCTTTGCTTTGTTCCTTGTTTTGCCCTGTGTTGTTTTTTCTTGCACTGCCTTGTCTGTTTCTGCTACACTGCTGCCTCTGCTGCTTTGCTTTCTCTGCTCCCCTGCTGCATTACTGTTGCTGCAGCCTCTGCTTTCCTTCTCTGCTGCACTGCTGTTGCAGCTGCCCTTCTGCTGCTGCTGTTGCTTGTGCCCTGCTGTGCAGCTCCTGCTCCTGCTGCTGCTACTGGTGCCTGCTGCTGTGTTGCCTCTGCCAAGCTGTTTGCTGCTGCTGCCTTCCAAAGCAAGTTGAGCCCAATCCAATTCAGGCTTAACCAAAGCCCAGTTGTTTAACCCAAAGGCCTAGTTCAATAGCCAAGCCCAATTCAGTCAACTGTGGGCTTAACCAAAGCCCAGTTGTTTAAGACCAAAGCCCAAATTCATTAAGGCCCAATCCAATTCAGGCTTAATCAAAAGCCTAAGTTTAAGGCCAAAGCCCATTTGCACTTCAAAGACTAACTGAGCCCAAGCTCAGTTCATTTTATTGTGAACAAACCCATTAGTACTCAAAGCCCAATTTGAGCCAAAAGGCTTCATAGCCCAATAGTAATTTAGGAACCCAATTAGCTAGAAACTTCCAAAACACACCCGATCTCTGTGGATCGACCCGTACTTGCACGAGCTACAACTGACGACCGTGCACTTGCGGTATTACTGTTGGCTTCAAGGGTTCTGTTGCTGACAACTCATTATTTTTATTCCAAAAATGGTGATTCAATCACTTATGTTCTTGTGTACGTGGATGACATTATTGTTACGGGTTCTAATGCAGCAACAGTTCAGCAACTAATAAATACTCTTGGGACAGAATTTGCAATTAAAGACATGGGTAGTTTGTCTTTCTTCTTAGGGGTTGAAGTGCTGCGACAAGGTGATAATTTGGTTCTCACTCAAAGAAAGTACGTGTCAGATCTGCTCAAGTGCACCAAAATGGAAGGAGTCAAGCCAGTTTGCACACCGTTAACTGTCAATTTGAAGATTCAGAGAGGAGGTAGTGAAAAATTTCATGATGCAACTCTATACCGCAGTGTGGTGGGTGCATTGCAGTATTTGCATATAACCAGGCCTGAAATCTCTGTGGCAGTAAATAAAATGTGTCAGTATATGCATGATCCCTACATTGAACATTGGGAACTAGTGAAAAGAATTCTTCATTATCTAAAGAGTATTTTGGATTATGGACTCAATCTAACACCAGGTAAAGATTATTCACTTCATGCATACTCAGATGCGGATTGGGCTGGCAGCTTGGATGACAGACGCTCCACCACTGGTTATTGTATTTATTTCGGTGGCAATTTAATCTCTTGGAGTGCACGCAAACAAAAGACTGTTTCCAAGTCGAGCACATAAGCTGATTATAGAGGTGTTGCGATTGCTACGTCAGAAATTATTTGGATCCAGTCTCTTTTAAAGGAGTTGGGGGTACAGTCTACCACTCCAACACGGTGGTGTGATAATTTGGGAGCTACGTATTTGACTGCAAATCCGGTGTTTCACGCAAGAACAAAACACATAGAGATAGACTACCACTTCGTGCGAGAACGTGTTGCCAACAAGCTACTCAATGTCAGGTTTATCAGCTCACGTGATCAATTAGCAGATACATTTTCGAAGGGTCTAGCTGCACCTATATTTCAAATATTGCGTTCCAAGTTGCACATCCGCAAGCTCCGGTACAACTTGAGGGGGGATGTTAACCATAACATCATTGACTGTGAAACTGAGTCTCAAAGAGAGAGTCAGAAGAGCGAGTAACAAGGAAGAGATATTAGGTTATCTTTACGTTCAGTTTTGAATTTGTTAAAGTCATTATTTTGATTGAGTCTGTAACAAGAATTGTAACTGCATTGCAGTATTTCATCAATATAAATATCTCTCATATCTCCACACTTTCACTGTGGAAGATATTCACCAAAATATCAAGTTCTAACTCAAATCAACCAACTTTGTTAAACCCTAAAAATCAATTTTGTTGTTACTTGGTTTCCGACGATGGGGAGACGATTTAATGGGATAAAGATTGGATAGAAAAAGGGAGATTATAAATGATTCAGATTTGAAGAGAGGTATCTTTGCTCCGTGTAATTTCCATGGCAGTGAGGAAGAGATGATGTTTTAGGGTTCTCTTACAGTGCTCACCAAAACACGTCCGTATATGAGTTTAAGTGAATAGGAAGGATAGTACAAGGATATGGTGGTAATTTCAATTAGTATAATGGACTTAGTCGACGTGGTTGACCATTATGGTGGGCCCAGATGGAGAAACTAACGGTTTGACCAGTTTATATAAAAATTCTAAAGACTGGCCATTATATTAATTATGGGTTCCGAAGCTGGTCATTTTATTAATTTGCCCTTTTTATAAACTAATTTTAAATAAAACAAGACAAAAATAAAAATTAGTAAAAATCATCATGCAGAATCAAAGTTTGATTGCTTAAACACTTTTAACTTTGTATCATATAAAGTCTGGATTGATTGGGGTATACCCAAATTAATTGGGGTATACCTAATGAGACAAAAACTAGGTCATTATGAAGTAAAAAAAGCCACCCCTTGTCCTTGTACTTTTTAAATGGCAAAATTGCCACTGCAATGATTAACACTAATTTAATTGAAATGATTAGATTAATTAAATTAGTTGGATTAGTTAGTTGATTTATATGAGTGGGTTTGAAGATAATTGAGGGGGGGGGGGGGGGGGGGGTTGTGATAGGAGTGATATGAGTGATTCTAATCCTGATTTTGAAGTGGGGGAGTCTTCTAACTTTCCTCCTACAGATGAGTACTTGTATGATGACCTACCAAATCATGATCAAATGGATTACATGCATGATCCTCACTTTTATTTTCCTCAAACTCAAGATGGCTATGGAAGTGATGAATATCTTGAGCCAAACGTAAAATCCAATGACCCAGAAGAAGAGAATGGAGCTGCAAGTAATCAGGTAGACAACCTACGTGGTGAAGATTGTGATTTTTCCATGCAAATGATTGGTTTTGGTATTTATTTTCACTTTTGCTTCCCAGGGTCGGCAAGGTCGACGCTTGTCGATCATGCCGACCTTAAGCGTCGGCGTGGTTTATATTTGAACAACATGCCGACTTTTCATGAGCAGTACCCGTGTTGGCAAGGTAGAAAATTTGAACCCTGCCGACTTCCAGTTTTTTTTGCACAGGAGTCGTGATTTGAAAATACTTACGCCGGCATTGTAGTGGATACGTAGACCCTGCCGAATATATCTCAATCGAAACTGTTGATTTTTTCTACCGTGCCGGATATTTTGTAGTCGGTAAGGTTTTATATGTCGACCCTACCGACTTCCATTTTTTTGCAACACAAGAGTCGTGATTTGAAAATGATTACGCCGGAATTGTAGTGGATACGTAGACCCTTCCGACTATATTTCGGCCGGCACTTTTGACTTTTTCTACCATGCCGGGTACTTTGTAGTCGGTATGGTTTTATATGTCGACCCTGCCGACTTAGGTAATACATATCAACTAACTTTTGGTGTTTTGTAGATTGTTGCATTGGTACCGATGACGGATCATCCTCAAGCTCACAATATTATGGGTCCCGATACTTTCGCACATTACACTAATGATTTAGAATGGGAGGAAAAAACGACGCAGTCAATTGGATTGTTGATAAAGCAAAAGAGAAGATGTGCGTTCTAGTGAAAAATACCCAACAAAAAGATACGCGGTTTAAAATGGTACGCGAGTGTTATGGTTCGCCGGACGCAAGTCACAAGAGAAAGGGTTATGTGTATGATAAGAACACGACTAGGGTGTACAAGACGAAGTCAAAGAAGTGTAGATTCCCATTCAAGATTATATTTTGGAGGAATAAAGAAACCGATAACGTGGGGAGAATGAATAGATTTGATGTTGGTTGGCATAACCATAAAGATCCAGAAACTCTTGTTGGGCATTGTCAAGTTGCCAAGTTGAAACCGCACGAGTTCGAACAAGTAAGAACAAGTTGGGGAATTAAACCAAGCAAGCTCCTTAGTAAGTTCAAGAGGGATGACAAGAATAACCTCTCTTCATTGTCTACAATTTATGCGGCCAAGGCAACTATCAAAAGAATTGAATGGGATGGAAGAAAGGTGATGGAAGAATCACAATGGTTAGTACACAAATAAAATTACACGGTGAGACACCATGAGTCATCGGAGGGCTTGGTGGATCGTATTTTTCTTGCGCATCCCGATATGATTCAATTGGCGCGTTGCTTTTACCAAGTTTTGTTCATGGATTGTACTTATAAGACGAATAAGTACAACATGCCTTTGTTGAACATTGTAGGACAAACCTCGGATAAGCAATCGTTCACGGTGGCATGGTGTTTTATGGATCGTGAGAAGGATGATAGCTATATTTGGGCATTGAAAACTTTGAAGCTTCTCTACCACGAAGACGAGACTCCTGGGGTTAGAGTGACCGACAATGAGCAAGCAATAATGAACGCCGTGAGGATGGTTTTTCCAAATGCACAAAATTTTCTTTGTACTTGGCATGTACAATGCAATCTTAGAAATAATTGTAGGAATCATATCCAAAAGCCAAAGGCAAACAAAGGCACTAAACGTGAAACGAAGGAAGATGAACGTCTTAGTAAACTAACTAAAGAGGAGAGGGAGAAAGAGAAAAAGAAAAAGAAAGAAGACGAAGAATGGAAAGAAGGTGAGATCAAGTTTGGGTTATTCATGAAAGCGTGGGATAAGGTGGTTTGGTCGATGAGTGTTGCAAGATATGAGATAAACTTGAAGGAGTTCGAGGATGAGTGGGGGACTAATTACCCCAAAGTAGTGGAATATTGCAAGAAACAATGGTTGAGGCCCCACAAAGAGTGGTTTGTGTATATTTTTACTTACGACTATAAACATTTCAAACTTGAATCCACAAGTATGGTAGAGCAAGCTCATGGGAGACTAAAAGATCTACTTTTCACAAGTCAAAATGGGACTGTGACGGTGCAACATTCTATCCATGAGTACACTAGTAATGATATCAACAAGATAAAAAAGCAATTCCAAGAAAGTATCTTCCGGAAGTTGAGGGAGTTTAAGGAGGATAATTGGTTGCTTGTTGGTATACATTGCAACGTCTCGCATTGGGCAATACGTTTTATGATGAAACATCTCAAGTTGTATAAAAAGTATGACAATCCGAGCACTCCTTGTAAGTGTAGGATAATGAAGGATATCGGACTTCGATGTAGTCATATGCTTGGTAGGTATAAAAATCCCATTCCTCTTGAAGATATCGATCCTTATTGGAAGCAACTATCTTTCAAACCGGCTCCAACAGAAGATCCCGGCGAAGAGTTTGGCGAGATGGAACTTGGGAGAATAATCCTCGAAAAGTACCCCAAGTTGAATAGGTTGCACAAATAAACTATGAAGCACAAGTTGATGCCGATTGTGTACCCTTTTATGGAAGAACTTCAAGAACCGGCGAAACAAGATCCTTGTGGTAGACCACCTACCACAAATACGGGGACGGAAGAAAGGGAACAAATTAAAGAGTATTTGAGTACAAAATGCGATCCATCCGGACATGTTTATACCGAGGCGCAATACAAGGAGGAGTCGTCTAAAAACAAAAGAGGTCGTCTGAGGAAAGAAACAACTACACCAACGGTTTCAAACTCGAATCCAAATAGCACTCCACTTCTTGAGAGTCAAGCAAGTGAGGAATTTGTTAGAAAGAAAAGGGGTCGGCCAAGGAAGGATTCAACTACACCAACGGTCTCAAACTTGAATCCAAATGGCACTCTACCTCTTGAGAGTCAAGCAATCCAAACGGATGTTGCGAAGAAAAGAGGTCGTCCAATGAAGGTAGTACAACCGGTATTGCAAGAGTATCGCGTACAACTCCCTCAAATTATTCAAGATTTCGTTATTGGTACCGACGAAGTCCCAAAGGATGGAAATTGTGGGTTTCACGTTGTCTCGCCAAAATTGGGACACCTAAGTGGAGCGGTTAAGGAGAATCTCACCCAATGCCAATACATAAGAAATAAGATGGCCGCCCGACTAGTAAAAGACAAGGAATTTCATATCTCAATGATGCTAGAAGGTTCGATGGAGGACAAAGAAGGGACTTTTAAATAATTGTTTACTAGTGTTAAAGGCCCAGAGGGAAATGCACCGATCAAATGGGAGCATTGATGAGAATGTCGGAGTGTGGCCATCTATTTGCGGATACGTGGTACATTTTTTTAGTAAAGGACTATCTATAGCATTTGCATCGAAACATGCGGTTTGTGTGGAGCAACTCAAGCATAGAAGAATTGTTATATCTTTGGTGGATAAAAATCATTTTATTGGTCTACAACTCAACAAGGAATGTTCATTACCTCCTTTTTGTAGGTTTAGTTTTTAGGAGAAGTTCATAAACAACAAGAGTAAGGAATGGGTGAAACTTTATGAGGACAACATGGACCTTTAGAATGTTTTAGATGAGTCTAGGGAATGTCCCATAGATTTTACTAAAGGAAGTTCAATGGATATGAAAGAACTCCCTCCCATAGATTTGAGTGATGAGTGATTATGATTAGGGAATAAGGAATCTTTTTGGAGTACTTTTGTAATCGCATTCGTGTTTTGTGTAATGTAATTTGGAGTACTACAAATGAATGAAATGGATGTGGTTTTTTAGGTGTATACTCCTTTGGTCGGCATTGTATTTGTCACACGACCTTGCTGGCGGTCGGCAAGGTCTTGATTTCGTCAGGTTGCCGGCTGCACTGCATGATAGCACAGGAAAAAAGGTCTGGGACGGTCGGCATGGTTGTTTCCCTCCTGCAGTGCCAACTGTACCAGGGTCGGCAAGGTCTTGTTTTCGTTAGGCTGCCGGCTTTTTTGAGGTCGGCATGGTTTTCGAGGACAACCATTCCCATCAAAAATAGAAAAAAAAAGTTGTTCCTGGATGTTCTCACACATTGTAGTCGGCAGAGTGCATTAGGAGAAACCTGCCGACTATACGCACGCCGACAGTGTCAATAGACTTCTGCGTACCGACTGCTAAGAAGCTGGCACGCTTTGGATTTAGTATGATGCCGACTAACATTGAATACAAGGATTCTTAACAACTTAAAAAACTTTTGAAACTTAATTAGAGCATACAAACCTTAAAAAATCAATTAGAGCATACAAACCTTAATTAAAGCATACAAACGTTAAAAACTTAACCCTAACACATTTGGGACATAGATAGTATCTTTTTCCGGTACACAATTTCTTAATAGAGGTAATTAGATTCATCTTATCGTCGCAACATGGATCTGTGCATGGTAGAAGGTTGATTTTAGCAACTTCATCTTCATACGGAGCTAGGCGCTCATCTATCCAACAGAAAAACCCACAACAAGTGCATTTTGAAGCATACAGCTGATATACATCTCCTACTGCAGCTTTCATGAGAAATAAGAATCCCTTACAACCTTCAATAGTGCATTTGCTTCCTTCAAAGGGACAATCGTTTGAAAAATGACCACTTAGTGTACAAAGAATACAAATATTTGGTTGTGTTCCACTTGAAACTTCCATTCTTTATGCAAGGTTGAAGATGAAGTTGAGAATACTTTTATAATAACAACACACCTAATATCTTGATTTTGAAAATTATAGCCGTTGAGCATTCAATGGCTTGTACTTTGTACTTAAAAAGTAATATTTTTATACTACTAACATTTAGATCGGCACGGTTGATATTTCAAACCATGCCGACTACCTATCCCTGACAGCACTATAGCATATAACATGGTATGGTCGGCAAGGTCGAGCTTACAAACCGTGTCGACTTACTGCAACTCTAATATTGTCTAAAACTGCACAAAAAAGAATAACTTCTAAAGCAACTGAAACTGAAAATTAATATAAGTATAACAAGTTTAAAACCATAATCTAAGATTTCAAAACATAATGTAAGAGTTCAAACCACAAACTAAGTTTCTAAAGCAAGTAAAACATAATAAAGTTTAAAATTTTCATGGATCCTTCTCATTGTTGTTATCTTCCTCCCCATCACTAGCTTTTCACCATCACTAGCTTTTTCACCAGCATCAGCTTTTGTTTTTCCCTTATCTGGACCTATGAAGTCACCGACCTCATTGTAATAGGGGTTCAATCCAGAAAAGTCACATGCCCTGAAAAAAGTTCTTGGATCAACCTCCTCTTCTTCCTCCCCTGATGATGTGCATTCAACATAGTTGAGGGGATTGCTAGGACTGTGCATAAAACTTAGGAATTCTTCAGGATCTTTCTTACCCATCAGAAGTAACTTTCTTATAGGGCAATTCTCTTCAGTTTCATCTTTAGGATCTTCTAAATTGGGATAAATTCCGTCAATTAATTCTAATAGCTCTTCTGCATTTACCGTACAAGGTAGACCTTCTTTTTTTTTCCTCTGGGAACCTAAACAATGCACAAATAAAAGATATAAATTTTTGCACATTGAAACATGGTTCTGGTCATAGGGTCGGAAAGGTCGAGAGTCTATACATCGCCGACTAATACTTACTCGGCAAGATTGTAATCATATACCAAGCCGACCAACACACAGTCGGTAAGGTCCTATACAAGAAAAATACTGGCGGTTAACTCAGAAAATTAAGGTTTTTGTGACCTAAAGTCGGCATGGTACAAGTCTAAGAATATGCCGACCAGAAAAAAGTCGGCAGGGTTCGTTATTGGATACCATGCCGTCCCTGGTTATTGTCTAACAGTCGCCATGGTTGTTATGAAAAGTCGGCAAGTTATTCATCCTGAGACCATGCCGGCTCTTACAAAATACCAACAGTCTGCTTGGTTCTAAATTATCGATCTTGCCGACTGAAAACACATAAATCATAATTTTGGATAATCTAACCTAATATAACAATCATACAACACATTAGAATAACGGGTTTGAGTTTAGAAATCACTTACAGTCTTTTTTTCGCCTGTAAATCTTTCTTTTCAGCATCTTCAAGGATTGCATTCTTGGGTTTACTCGTTCCAACTTTTCCCTTACCTTTTCCCTCTGATTTGGATCTTTTCATGTTACCTGTTGAATCTCTCTTGTTATTGGATCGTTTAGAATCAACCATTTTTTGTAGAAAATCAAAATTGAAATTTTTGGTTGGATGGAATAATATGAAGAAAGGAGAAGAGGAGAGGGATTAGGGAAGATATATTAGAGGAAGACTAAACAGTTTTTAGTTTTTAAGTTTAGGGTTTAGTTTTAGCTTAATTAATGCAGGGGTACTAAAGTAACTTTACCACGTTTGGCCTTCCTTTAATAAGGGCACTAGTACATTTAAATTTGGGTATACCACAATTAATCTGGGTATACCCCAATCTCGCGAGGATATAAAGATCAACCAACAAATTGATTATGGTGAACAAAACAAACATGTACACCAAATAACTTGTCTTGTTAAATAAATTATTCTTTCCATATAAATATTTTCTTTTCTTTTTATTTTTATTTTCCTCTTTCTTTGAGAATAAGATTACTTAGGGAAATGGCGTTCCATTGATTATCCTTTTCGTTTCATTTGAAAAATATTTTGGTTCAATTTGATCTATCTTCTCGTGTTTTGTTTATTTGATTTGCTGGTAAATTGGAAGGAATTGATCACTTAGATTGTTCGCATCCGTCGTCAAAATATGAGGATCCTCCAAAACCGGTGGATGTCTTAATCATTTTTTTTTATGAATAATCAGACCACATTTCATTCAATCCAAAAAGGTGATTACATGATTGTTCACAAGAAAAAGAACATCAAAATACAAGAAACTTAAAATCCAACTACAGATAAAGATACCAATTACATGTAGTTCGCGAAGAGAAAGAGCAAAATACCGCAAAGGTACCCAATTTATGTATGAAAAGTAGAGAGAAAAGATGGTATAATCCGGAATCAATTCTGACTATTTTGAATGTTTGTTTTCTATAACAAGAGATGCTCCAAAAGCAAAGGAGTGGTTATCCCTTAATCTTGTATATATGAACGAAAAACCCGGATGCCCTAAATCTTGTATAGCTGAACTCAAAGTTATGCCGTGTTGAATCCCCGATGTTCTCGAATCTAGAATAACAAGCCATGAAACAACCAACAAAGATTGAACAAATCACCATCAAAGTAAAGAAATAATCGCTCACAAAGCGAAGAAAAAATCGCCCAAAAAGCGAAGATAAAATCACCAATATGGTGAAGAAATGTGTCAAAAGACACACTAAATTAAAAAATAACATCTTATTCTATTAGAAAATCTATTAAAACTAAAGAAAGACAATAATCCTTGCTCAGATCTGGTCCAAAAGGACCAAATCTGAGCACGATGATCATGAAGTTTATTTTTTCCTTTGGAGAGAGAAAAAGAGAGAACAACAAAGTTTATTATTGTTGTACAAATCATTGTTGTACACCTGCTCATATTTAGTTTATTATTCACATTAATTAACATTGGAAAAGGTTTTGTGTTAAAAATCGTGTTATGTGGCCGCCTAATAAATAGGAAACTAACGTATTTCCGGGTCTCCAGGAATCATAATTCGACCCTGGCGCAATTGGAATAACTGAAACTAATTTGGGGCTGCTGTACGTATAAAACAAAATATAGTTATTTTGAAGTAAAATTATTAACTTCTTATCCATATATTTTGTTTAATGGTTACACTGTCTTTACTTATTTAAGGTTAATCAATTGAAATAGTTTTAGATCAGTTGAGGTAGATTAGTTTACAAATTATAGTTAGTTTAGTTACAGAATTAGAGTTGTAACATGATAAAACTTTAAAGAAAAATCACGATTTACAAAGATTTTACAACCCGGAATTGTCAAGGTCGGGGCATTTTATCCTGCCGATTATTCTTAAACCGACAGTAAAATAAAGCATATATACCGATTGTTAATATTGGAAGTAAAGTAAAGAAAAATCGATGATAATAAAACGAGGAAAGTCTAACAATTCTTAGTTAAAGTACATATAATCGCTGATGATGGAAAAGCTAAAGAAGTACTAAGATCGAAATAATTCATTATTCGCAGATCATCCATAGTATTAAATATAAAACCATTCATACATATTGAGTTATAACTGATTACCAGATACACTCTATCCTTAAAGCCAAGCTAGTTAACAGCTGCACCTCCAAAGAAGACTTTATTGCGCAATTTCAATAACTCTGAGCATATTGCTAGATTAGCAGGAAGCCATAGGATTTTGATCATTATGTTCCTTCCAATTGCTGCTTTATACGAGGCCACAAGATCTTTAGCTAGTTGTAGATCAAAAATCCTAGTCACCTATACCCATATTCACTTTAAAAATCTACAATGCCAAAAATCTTAGAAGATTTTGCCGAGAAAACGCCTTTCTTATCCAGATCCCAAATTTTATGATCTTCACCACCAGCAATAAGTGGAAGAGAATTAACATCAACACCATCTCTGACCATCAGAGTACGGACCCTATTTGTAATAACACAGTCGACGTTAACAATCAAATCACCAACCTTTGAAAGGATATCATTCCTTCCTAAATAAGTGGTTCATAGACTCTTAGCAATTGATAAATTACCACATCATATTATCAAAGTATAATGAAGTAGCGATGTGGTTACCAATAATACAATGCGTATGATTCTCAACGTAATTATATATCCACCTTATTCCAGGAAAAATAGTGGGCATAAGTTTATAATCAATCGGGTTGCCATTTACTTTAAAATACTTACCTTCAAAAATCTTGCCTAGAATTTTTCCATGTCTCTAATACTTATCCACAACTTCATGAGAGTATGCCTTTATTGAAAACATGCAACCTTTTAATTCCTAAACCTCTTTCTCTACGTGGGAAACAAATACTATCATAAGCAAAAGTGAAGTACATATGCTTGTCAGTATCCCCAGACCATAAGAAGTTACATACAGATTTTTAAGTCTGCTCGATGCCATTTATAAACGTCCATAGAATAAATAACATATCTCGATATGACTGAACGAATAAAAACTAACCTAGCTTGGAAAGAAAGAAGTTACCCTTCCATCCAGCCAACTTGTCCATTATGTTAGAGCATAGATCGGTTGAACCCACCAAGTGTTGGCATGTCAAGTTTGGTTGTCATATTTTAGTGAATCAAAACTCATTTTAAGAGTCGCTTGATTATGTACTAGAGTCAATCTCGTATAGGTTAGCTTGAAAGTATTAGGATATGAGACATTACAAGTATTTCTAAGACTTGAAGAAGTGAAAAAGTAAGAAGCTACAATGACAACATCATCCTTCCACTTGAGGTTAGTGATATTTGACTTGAACTATTTCGTTCCCTAACGTATCTTTCAAGTCGTGCATATTGAAAACAAAACTGCGAAGCATGAACATTCTAGATAGACATGGTATTAAGGAATACAATATGAACTGTATTTCTTAACCATTAAACTTTGTAGATAAGACATCGACATAATCGTTTAAATGCTATTGTGATTATGTATGGGTATGAGGTGAGGATTTCATCCTAGGAAACAATGTTTTACATGTGTTTTAAGGAAGTAAGTTCATAAACTTGTTTATGAATCGAAAAGAAAATCGACATGTGTTACTGGTATTGTTATTCATTGCATATCTTGTGAACAACCAATATGTATGATTTAGTATAACCGCTCATGACTTGTTTGTGTTCTTGGTAAAACTATTCAAAAAGGCCTGACTTATGTATTGGTATGACTTTTATTAGTGAAACCGATATTAAGTAATCACCTGAGATAATATGATCGATTTTGTGATTTGTGTATGACCGAATCTGGGTAAAAGAGAACCGATCCTAGTAAGAGGTGCAACACATCACAAAGGGGAATCGATCCTTGTATGAGGTGCAGCAAGTTTTTAGCAGAAAGGGGAACCGATCATATGGACATGTGCAACACGTTTTTAGGCAAAGGGGAACTGATCCTATGGACATGTGCAACACATATAAGTTAGATACCATATATATGTGGGAAACCAATCCTAGTACATAGTCAACTGAATTTTGGAAAGCTAGTGTGACTATGCACAGTACTCACGTGGGGGTACAACCGAAACTTGTTTTGGTAGAACCGTTAAACCCATGATTTGTGACTGAGTGTTCTTGATCAATCACATAGTTCTTGAAAGTCAGATGAACCAATTCTAAACTTGTTTGGAAGTGTGTCAAATCGGTTTCAAGGTTGTAAGTATGAAAGAGGACTTACAAAGTAAGGATGTCGACATACTTTGAACACGTATAGTAATGTTTATCTTTTATTGTTCAAAGTTATTCCTTAATAGCTAAAGGAAGAAAATCTCAGGATCGAAATATAAATAAGTTAAGAATCTTTTATTTAAGGTTGTTAATTTTATTTTAGGAAAATGAGAATTAGTAATGTGCATTTACTAGTTGAGATTTTCCAAAGAGATTTTCGGTCAATATTTTGGACAGAGCATTTCCAGGAATTATGGAAACCGAATTTGGAATATATTGCATATTTTGAGAATATTTTCGGTTTTGGAATTTCCTTGGTGTCCAAACTTCCTTGTCTATAAATACTTGAAGTTTGCATTTCTAACAAACTAATCTTCCATGACAATAAACTTCCTCGGTTGTGTTGTTATTGGTGTAGCCGCCTATTCGGAGAGGAGAGTAACCTAATTAGGTGAAATCTCTTACGGCCGCTCAGTTTAAAGTCTTCTTTGGGATTGAGAAGCTCTATTAGTACCGTTGGTGGGAAACTAGATAATTGTGGTTTATCTTGTGTTTTCGATTGATTTGATTGACTAACGGTGGTTGAACTTTGATTGCACCTAGTTTGTTTATACTTGAGAATCTTCTATTCAGATATAAGATTCACTCAAACTAGATCGAAGTTTCGACAGGGATCTTTAAACTGTTTTTAGTTCTAAAGACGATCTTGTGATAATCCATTGTTAACTAGGGCTGCACAAGACCCGCCCACGATACCTAAACCCACCCGTATCCGCTAAACCCGTGGGTTTTTAGTCCATACCCACCCGCTGTGGGTGCAGGGTTGGTTATGAAAAAAAAAACGATGTCCGTGGGTGCGAGGTTGGTTGAAGCTAATACCCGCCCATACCCGCCCAAAAAACCCGCAGATTATATACCATTAGATAAAACTAATCCTAGCCGTCCATTATGAAACCCTAATACTAGTAGATAGGATAACTGATAACCCTCATTCACTTTCTACACTCTTCTCTCTGTTCGACCTCTCCTCTTCTTCCTCCTCAGTTCTTCTTCTTCACCTACGAACGACAATTACCAGAACTCTTCACTAGAAATCGACAACAACAACTTCGAATCTTCACCCGAAATCGACAATAATCGAAAAATCAACAGATTCAACACTTAATCTTCATTTGTGAACTTCCTAGGTATGAATATTTTGGGGGTTTTGGTTTTTTTTCTTACTTAATCAAGGAGAATAGAAGTTACTCTAAATACTTGAATATAAAGCGGGTTTAAACCCATACCCGCCCAAACCGTAGCGGGTGGATAACAAAACCCGCCCGTCGTTTGTGGGTGCGGGGTTGGTTATGAAAGAAAAAACGCAGTCTGTGGGTGCGAGGTTGGTTTTAGCTTATACCCTCCCATACCCGCTCATGTGCAGCCCTATTGTTAACAGACTCCGTTCTGTGCGTGATTGATCACAAGAGATTCAAGTTATTGTATGCAGGTGTTTATTGAAGACTAATAAGATTTGAAGACAAAAAAGATATTGAAGATTTATGATTTGGGGTTCATAATCTTTGGTGTGCACAATACTTGTTTCTGTATAGAGGATCCAACTATAATCGGTTTATCCTTGTGGTAGATTGGATTGATTAGTTGTGTAGATCGGCATCAATACAATTCTTTGTGATTAAAAGTATTGATTGCAAAATCTTAACAATTACCTTAGGTAGTTGAACATAAGATAGAAATAAGAACCTGATGAAGGAGTTTATTGAGATAAACAGAAGAGCCTTTGTCGAAATCACATCACTTGGTTGAAGAGAGTTGATACCAAACAGATTTGTTGTTCCTTTAGTTTTTGGAATACGAACCAAAGGAATTGTTCCAAGTACGTGACTTATTCATAAGTTGGAGGCGTGGGAATACAGACGGAACTAGGTGAACTATAGGTTTAGTTGCTTTGTCTCAACTATACGAAGTTGGTTTAATTTTGTGTAACGGCTTAATCCTGAGAGTATTCAATTCTGGACAAGGTCCCGTGGTTTTTCTGCATTTTCCGTTTCCTCGTTAAAAAAATCTTGTTGTGTCATTTACTTTTATTTTCCGCATTATAATTATTTTATTATAATTAAAGTAAATTACACAAACGTTAATTCCTATTTACTTGATAAGAAATCCTATTGTGTTTGGTTAAGTCCGGACCTTTTTATCAAGTAACTTTGTTGTTGTATTGTCTCGATCTCGTATCCATAGACGATCACACGAAGTGTGAACCGATTAGTTGCATTGTCTCGACTCAGTCCATAGACAATCACTTTCGGAGAAAGGACTTATAGGTAGGAAAATTTTTAGCTTGAGGTATATTTGGGTACCCTCGCCTTTTCACATTTTCATTTCTACCACTTTCCTAACATGAATATTACGTACAATGCCCGTCTTGAGGTGAATATCCAAGTATCTGTTGCGGGTGATAACTTTATCCATTGAATTCCAAAAAAACTAGAAATATTATACCATGTGAGCATTAGCCTCTTGTTCACATATTGGCCAGCGTCCCTTTCGTACATGCCAAGCTTGTCCATTAAATTATGCAAGTTATGCCAATTTTCTTTACAGAAAACTAGAATATCATCAGCAACAAGAAGATGTGGGAGAGCTAATCCTTTTTTTGCTTACCATACAATTCATACTTTTAGTTGCAAACAATTTGGAGAGGTTACGACTCAAAACGTCTTCAATAAGCACAAAAATCAAAGGAGAAAGGGGATCAACTTGTCGTAAACCTCTTGTGATGCTAAAGAAACCTTCAGGGATGCCATTAATTAAAATAAAAATTCTACTAGAGTATAGAATGTTCAGAATCCAGTTGTACCAGTAATCAGAAAAGCCAGACCTACTAAAGACCTCGGCCAGAAAATCCCAACTGACAGTATCAAAAGCTTGAGAAATATCCAGTTTTAGGCCAACATTACCATGTTTCCTACTCAGACCAATCTCATTGATCAGCTCAAAAGCTAAAGCAATATTCTCATGCATGCTTCTCTCTTTCATGAAAGCAACTTGTTCTTCAGAAACCAACTTGTTTAGCACCATATATACCGAGTCGTGTAGCACGGTTCTTAGTAAAGATTTTGAAGAAGAAATTGCTTAAACCAATAGGCATATAATCCTTAATAGTATCAGATCCACTGTTCTTTGGAATTATCACAATAAAACTTGAATTAATGTCATTCGGATTTTTCCTCATCTCCCAACAGTTCATAATGACTTTAATCAAATCATCTTCAATAATATCCCAATATTGTCTATAAAAATACCTGAAAAACCATCTGTCCCACGACCACTATCAGCTCTGAAATCAAAAACAGCTTCTTTAATCTCCTCCAGAGTTGGCAATGCATCAAATTCAAATTTTAAACAACTTGTAATATCTCTTATTTTGTTAAGAGTACATACCATGTCCATACCATCGATATAGATAGCTACAATTCCAAAAAAAAAAAAGGAACTCTCTTTTTGAGTAGGCAGAGTGTGGTACCTTACTTTTTTATCACTTCACAATCTAATTGCAAAAGCACAACATTGTTTATAGTCATTCTACTTGAGCGACAATAGGATATCAGACACTTTTGTAAATATGTTTATCCTTTAATCCTTACAGAGATAAGTAATAAGTAACCACACTCGAATGTTGTATTTCAAATTCTTTTGAGACTACTAAGCTAACTAAGTAGCAGAACGTTATAACGTTCATTACAAGAGATTAAAGCATTTCAGGAATTTGTGAGAACCTAACGCCACAAGATACGTCTTTGTACTTTGAGACTTTCATTTTTGTCACTACGATTTCTGACAGATAATCATTTATGATGTATTAAACTCATAGATAAATTTGCAGAAGTCATGAATCTTCTTTAGTAACAAGTTTCCTAGTGGATTCAGTAAAATGATAATAAAAAACCTAAAAGTTCAAAGAATATTATAAAAGAAGGTTACTTTAGGGTCGGGCTGCTCTATTTTGTTATGGGGAATTGACATCCACATCCAAGGTACAATGATGAAGAAAAATATTGCGATGTCATGGGCACATCGAAATGACTAGTTATTCTTAATGTTTCGAGTTACTTTATCGTATTATTCCTAACAAAATCCAAATTACTTCACAACCAATTTTCATTCCAAATATTTAAATTAGTCGATCTTAGTGTGTTGTTAGTGATGTCTTTTCATAACTTTCTTACTTAATACAGATAGGCCTATTTTATTTAACCTACTCATTAGTTTATTTATGTTTTTTTATTAACAAACCAGTCTCAGACGTGTGCTTATACTTAAAATCATAAATGCTTCAATTAATAGTCCCCATATTCTTTTTCTGATTGTTACGTTATTATACTTTGTTTAGACGGAGAATCGAAACTGGGAATTCAATTATGGGGTAATTCAATTCTATGAATTAAACTTAAATAAATAAATAAAAGATAAAATTTGAGTGAGATAATTCAATTACTTTAGTTTTCATCCCTAAATCTAATTTTGTTGTCAAAATGGACCAGTGCAATGAAAATTCATTGTTTTAGAGAGAACCCAATTTCTAGGAATCAAAAATCTTAATTACAGACAAGGTTTGCCATGTTGGGTTCAAGCAATTGGGCTTAGTCCCGAGTAGTTTTCAAACCTTCAATTCCTTGAACTAAGCATGCTATTTTGTGCATAGACAAGTGGAGATCTTTAACGATGGAGTTTTGTCGAAGGATTAGTTGTTACTCAAGTAATTAGAAATTGTGAACGTACTCTATGATTAACCACTGATGAAAATTCCAATGCAGGGTTATCTGTATATTTATGCTTGCCTTCTTACTAATCAATGACCACATATATTATCAGTATCAGAGTTGGAGGAATTAACGATGTTTACTGTCCAGTATGAGGTATCTCTGATATATACTGTGAGTATGAACCACACGGTACATACGTGTATTAAATGTTACAAACTGATGATTGACGACTAGTAGCAATACGACTGCCAAACGCCATCATCATTACTTTCTGGGCAACTAGGGAAGTCTTAGTTAATGATTTTTCCAACAGTTGGAACCTCGTCATCCTTTGGTTCTTATTGTAGTAAGTATATATGTGCTGCTATATTGACTGTCTTCTTGATCAGCCGCTTAACTGTAAGTTAATTAACCATGTTACTTGGACTATAAACAAAGCAATATTACTTACGTTCAACAAGGACAATGTGGAGCATATAAGTTGACAATTTAACCGAAGCCTGTTTTGGGAACATTGAAGAATCAAATGACTCCTCTATATCCCTTTCTTGAGTGGGCCTTTCCTTTGTTGTTATGAATTCTGTTATGTACTTCTGTTGCCTGCCACTGCCAGTGTCGGTATGCACTAGCTACATGCATGACTGCAGCATGAGACGCGTACTTACTTCATCATAATGTGTGCAGGGGGAAAACAAAAAGTAATCCGGTGTACCTACCGACTAAATCCTGTTCAAGCAAGACCAATCCGTAGAGCTTTGAAGGGGGGCGACTGCCGTTTGCTTCAGGTGACAAGTGTATAAAGGGATGACCACTCAAACAGCAAGACGCTAACAAATTTATAGAATATATAACAAAATGCTAAATTAACAAATTGATTGTAGGACAAAAGCTTTGAGCCTAGAAATTCTTTGATCTTTCAGAACATAACAACTAGAAATTCTTACAAAATTAGCTAAAAAGGAACATTTCAAAACAAAAAAACTCACATGATTTAAATCCTTAGCCATTCTGCGCCTTATATTTTAGTCTTCTCTTACAGTCTTTGATACCAAGAGATTTCAGTGAAATAAAGCTGTTAATGTGATGAGTTGCTTGATGAGATATCAAGGCAGCTTCATCCTTACTAAGGTTCTCAAGTACCGCAGTTTTCGGATCATAACAAGAGACGAATGTAAGATCCTGCCAAAATAAAACCTTGCCTTCCTTGGTAAAAGCGAGTGGAACAAGAGCTTTTATTTTAGCTTGCAAAGTAAACTCCTTGTTCCACTTACAAGTTCCATCTTGTTGCAGGTTCATGTCATTGTTCTTTCTTAGTAACCATATGTCAGTTGTGGCTGGTTTTTGATGAGTAAGACATAAACAGTCTCCAAGCATAGAAAGTCTCTTCCGATCATTATATGGACTGCCTGGTACAAGAGGTGGTGAAGCTATATGGCGGAATTTCTCATCGGCTAAGTTGAAGGCAACGATCTTTGATGCCTCATCCAGCCAATGTATCTCACCATTTACAAAAACACCCTTTGGATGATAACCGATGTTACGAAATATCGAGTAAGGGATTTCTTTTTCCTCAGTTCATTTACTACTCTCATTACCAAGAATATAAATCTGAATGCACCATGATTCGTTACCTTTGTAGTAGATTATAATAACTTTATACTCATCAGTTGAAAGACAGAAACCAAACCCGCTCAACATCCTATATGCCTTCTGTTCACTTGTATACCTCGGAAGATAAACGTATTCTCTGGTGACAGGGTTACATATGTATCCTATTCAGTTTATGGTGATACACAGTAGAACAAATCAAACCATTGCATGAACCAATCGTGGCTGCTTCCGACTCAAAATTCTGCGTAATCAGAGGAATGTTGACTGTTTTGACTTTTAATTCGGAAGCCTCACTGCATTCAACGTATTTATGTTGGTGGTCATGAGATCCACCGCTAGTTTTTGCCAACAAAAGGAACCCCGGCTGAACAGTCTCACATGCATTAGTTGAAACATCCTGAATGTAATTCTTGTCAAGTTTTTGCAGCAATTGTTTACGTCCAGCAAGGTCAATTGGACCATAGGATGGATTCTTATAAACATTGCGCCAACTTAGGAACCATGGCTTAACCTTAACAGCTTTAGTTGAAACATCCCGAATGTAATTCTCGTTACACAAAATTGGTTAAAAAAATCAAAATCAACAATTCCTTAGTGAAATGGACAGTTAGGTTTTGATACTGTTTAAATTGACAAAAATATAAAAATAGGCAGGATGTAATCAGTTTCATCGTGCCCATTTTCAAATATTTTTTCTTATTTTTAATTTACAGAGGATGTATCCAGTTTCATCCTTGCTATTTTTTAAATTTAAGCTGGTTTCATCCTTACTATTTCTTTTTTGGTCATTTCACCCAAACTATTTTTTACTCGTCCAATTGAACCGTGATTTAAAAATATTTGGACAAATGACCAATTTTCCGTTCTCGTTAAGTTTTTGCAGCAGTAGTTTACGGCCAGCAAGGTGATCTTGAGCAAAGGATGGGATCACGCCATGGTTTGCAAACTAGTTTGCACTCTAAAACTGAATCAACATGTAAACGAGAAAATATATTCAATGAAATATCGAATGGGAGATCGTTCATACCCCCATATTGTTCCAAAACTTATAACTTTCAAAACCAGTCAGGAACCTGAGAATCCGAGAATCTGGTTGTTGGATCATGAAACACAGAAAGAGAATACGTCAAAAGCAAAAGCAAAATCACACGAAAGGGATTAAGCTCACACAAAAAGAATCAAAAATAATACCTTTACTTATATCGTCCACTAATAATCAGATATCACTCGCACTTCATATGTTGTTTTAGTTTACAGGAGAGAAAACAGATACGGTGTTGGACCTGTTAGTGTTTGTTGAGATTATTAGTCCCACATTGTTGGGCAATCTAAGATCCTGCGGCTTATAACTCCTTAAGGCCTCTCCACTCATAGCCAATTGGTCTTGAGTTGGATGCTTGTATTCTAACATGGTATCAGAACAGGCTATTGGCGACGAGTCTTTGACCGCGCCTTTACTCCGCGTCACCCGATTAAATTGTCCACGTGTTAGACCCAACGAGACTACACGTGAGGGGGCGTGTTGAGATTATTAGTCCCACATTGTTGGGCAATCTAAGATCATGGGGCTTATAACCCCTTAGAGCCTCTCCACTCATTGCCAATTGGTTTTGAGTTGGATGTTCGTATTCTAACAGAGTTCTTGGGAGAAATTTCAAGGGTTTCCTTTCTTTTGTGCGACATAAAAGTGGACTACTTTCCTTTTTTTTTGGTAAATAAAGAAAGGTAATTGCCTAAGTTGATTCTTTATCAACCTCGCCGATTTCGAAGGACAATTTGGGCATGTAGAAATTGACGTTTAGTCCCAAAGTTATTGGGCTTCGGACGCTTTAGTCCACCCCTTCCAAGCCTAGTACTCCTTAGTCCAAAAATTCCCCGGACAGACAGTTTGGTCCAAAATTTGGACGAGTTACTCCAAGTTTCTGCCGATCTAGAAAATAAACTTTTTCTTACTACCCTGATTACCCTTTCTGTGTTCGGGCATTCATTTTTGACATCTTAGATTTTTTTTCTGAAGAGAGAGATGGAGGCGGAACACAGAGACGATTACGATTAGTGTTTTTAAGTAATACAGGTTAGAGTTTTGATCTTTCCATTTTATATTTATTTGATTGATTTTTCTTTTACTTTTTCTTCATTTTTTTGGTTGGATCTGTTTACAGAGATCCCAAATTTAAGAGAAAAAAATGTTTGAAACATTTCGATTTCATTTTAATTTTACTCTCCATCTAAAAATTTTCAAAGATGAGAAGGTATATTTTTGTTGATTTGTAAAAGTAATTTGGATCTAGATTCTGAATTTTGGTATGATTTAATCACACACAAGTTGCATCCAGAGCGATTCGATGCCAATTAAATTTGTGGTGGGTTGATTGAGTTGAAACAGTGGAAGATATACAAGAGATTTGATTATTTAAATCCGGATTTCATAAACTGATACATGGATAGTGCCTGAAAATAGCATAACCTAGACATAATTACTACGTTAGGTTCGTTTTATTAGAAATGATTGCATTGGTTCTTTATGGTCAAAAAGTGACTCAAGTTGAGATTTGAATACTGATATCTCTTTTAACCAACAATCTTAGTTTATCTGTATTATATTCTTTGGATGCATAGAGGGAATGATTTTTTTATATAATTGTACAAGTAATTTTGTTATGTATTTGAAGTTTTTCGAATTTTATGTATATAAATCTGATTGTTTGTACACTATGTGAGCCATTACTAGGATCCATGATCCAGTATTTGAGATATTGTTTTATGATTTCATCACCGTAAAACTTTGCTTAACGCCCTGGTTTCGAGTCTCGCTAATAAAAATGTGTGACATTTTGATATGAAATCTCACTCAGGATGCTGGTATAATTGATGGCCTTACTGTACTGCAATATAAAAGATGCTCAAGAAGATGCACCATTTTACAATTTTAACGACTGCATTAGCCAGTACTAGTGAATGATTATTTTACTTGTTTTTGGTTCTTAGTTCATATTAGTTATGTTGCTAGGAGTAGTTTGAAACCTTTTTTGCAACAAATGTTGTTGAGATAAGAAGCCAAACAACATCTAATTATTGATGATTATCCATCAATAGAAGCCTAAAAGTCTATCAACGCTGGTGCATGCCATATTCTATCAGTTTCTGTTAGGTTTGCGCGTCCATCTTGTATTCATTGTACGAGGTGTATTTATTTTTACACCAGTTTTACACAGTGTACTTTTTAGTGCACCAGTTTAGTTGGTTCTCAGTTTTATTTGCTTTTGGTTCTTAGTTCATATTAGTTATGACATTCAAGGGGTTTGTTATATATTTTTTGCTTTTGGATACATTTAGTTGAATTTGTTTTGGTATAATAAAATTTTAAATTATGATCCAAAGTTTTTATCAATTCTTAATGTGCGCTTAGTTTTACACGTTGATTCTTAATGTTTACATAATTGTACACTTATTGATGTGTACATAATAGTCCAAGAGAAGTAGAAACTATGTGCAGTATGAGACTTATGCTCGGGTAAATAACTAGAGTAGAAATGATGTGGAGGCATGAAACTCAGGATTATGTAAATTTTTATTTGTTTTCAGGTGTCCCATGTACTATCACTCTAAGCTTGCATTTCTGTTGTGGCTCCAACTTCTATCTTTTGATGTGAGTAAAACCTAGCTCTTGGGTGGCTTTTTTTTTTTTTTTTACATTTAGGTTTGTGTTAATAAGTCTCTATGTTTTGACCACTCTTCAGTTATGTTCGTAAACTAACAGTGTGTACACATTAAAATTAACTCCTTTTAAAACTCTTTGTTACTTGTCCTGAAGCTTTTTACTGTTTAGCTCTTCAAATTATTATTATTATGTCCGCATGAACATTAGTTGTAAGTTCTCTTTGGCCGCCAATGATAGTTGGGAGAGACATGGAAAGATAGGATCATTTGGGTATAGATGCTTTGGATAGACGTGTAGACAATATGTGTACATAGTTGTACACATATTGATTATTAATGTGTACATAATCGTACACGTGTTAATTGTTAATGTGTACATAGTTGTAAACATGCTTCTTACCATACAAGAATCTTTTATTTTAGATTTAATTGTTATTTTATGTTTACATCTTTAATATGATATGTGGTGTTATCTCAGGGGGACATGGAAAGACCGGATCATTTTGAAGGCCTGTATATAATTGTACAAGATGATAAAGATGAGTTCCCAACTAATGTTTCTATGCTTGCAGCCCAAGATGATGCAACACACTGCAAGGTATTTGTTCTAGTTGTATATTTTGGTTCCCTTGATGATTCCTACCTTAATATTGGTCCTAACTGATAATATGATTGTGTGCTTTAGGCTTTCTTAGTTGAATTTGATAAGTACAACCTTCGTTTAATGAAATAACATATTGATTCTTAATATGTACATAATTATACACATGTAGATAGTTAATGTGTATATAATTGTACACTTGTTGATTGTTAATATGAATAATTGGTGTTATGCATGTTTTACACGGGTGTACATATTGGCGCACCTGTGTAAATCTTATGAAAAAGTAGGTTTCCCTTGTTTTACAGCGGTGTACATATTGGTGCGCATGTAGGAAGTAATTCCCATTAAAAAATAGGTTTGTGTGTGGTTGTGAATGATCATCCTTATGCATGTTTTGAAGCGGTGTACGTATTGGTGCACCTTTGTCATTCCCATGTAAAAGTAGGTTTGTGTGTGGTTATGAATAATCGTTTTTCTACATGTTTTGCAAGGATGTACACATTGCTGCACCTGTATAATTCCGATGAAAAAGTGTGCCCGAGAGTGAATATGAATGACCGATTTTATGCATGTTTTGCAGGGGTTTGCACATTGGTGCACCAGTGTATTTTCAATGAAAAAGTAGGTTTGTTTGTGGCTATGAAGGATTGATTTTAGGAATGTTTCACATGGATGAATACATTGATGCACTAATATGCTTCTCATGAAAAGTAGGTCTGGGTGTGAGTATGATTGACCTGTTGTGCATGTTAGTAATCTCCTTTTCAGTAAAGTGCAATGAATCATTGTACTGGGATATTTCGAAGCCATATTAAGTTTGTGTAGTAATGCCCACATGGATTGTGTCTCTGACCATAAACTAAGTTTTTATTTTGATCGTTTTTTTGCTTTCTTTTCTTACGTGGATGTTGGTGAAAGGATAATCACTTTCTTTTCAAGCTGTGATTTTCTTATGTTCATTGTTTTGTCCTCAATGCAGTCCGGCTATTACGGATGTTATCCAACTGGTTCTTGACATGGTTGATATTTTTCTCAGTTTGTGCGGACTAGGGTGGTAGTCTGGCTATCATGGATTTTGGATTTTTTTGGATCTTTGCAGCGGTGTACATAATTATACACACAAATGTAAATTAAAAATTTTTAAAAATGAAAATTATATAGTCATATGGGTACTCTTTTTGTAACTCTCGAAAAATGTTTTCCAAATATATAAAGTTTGTCGATTTTGGATGAGCGGTTTAAAAGATAAATTGTTTTTAATTACTTTTTATATTATTTAAAATTGTTGACGTGTCATTTCCAGGTTGAATGCGTCAGTTACAAAACCGTCCCCACTCGTTGCACATGTGTGGAGGTCAGCAGCGTCTTTACACAATTTTTGGATTAAATTGTACCTAGTCAACTAGGTCTGGACTAAACTGTTCTATTTAGTGGATTTTGGACTGCACCGTTTTTTTTACCTTTGGGCATTACTTCCCCAAAAGAATATTGATAGAACATGGTTCAAAAGCTAAATATAAATATTGACAATTTGGGCATTACTTCAACGGTAAACAAAATTAAGCGATCCTGCGTATCTACTGTACGTCCAGTTCAAGCAAGACCAATCTGGAGATGAGTGTCGTTTGTTTCAGGTCACAAGCGGTAGTATATAAAGGGGTGACAAAGCAAAAAAAACGCTGAAGAGCGCTATAGTTAAAGTAAGGCCAATTTGCATACGGTCATACTTTGGATAGACAAGAGAACGCTGAACAAGGTTGATAATTGTTTGTACCCAAAATTACTTTTAGGCACTAAACACGATTGATAATGATGATGATTTATGTGTAATTAGAGTTAAGTTACTAATGAAGAAAAATAAAGAAGACAGATTTAACGTGGTTCGGCATGATTTTCCTGCACCCACAGACGAATAATTAATTTCAAGATAAACTTAAATGGCATTAATCTCCCTACATGCCTCCTGGAATTAAATGTGCATGAAACTGTCTGCATGCCTCCTTGAATTAACTCTACATGAAACTTCCTGCATGCCTATTGACTTGCCCTGCATGTCTCCTGGCATTAATCTGCCATGTATGCCTCCTTGTATTGATTTGCGAGCCTCCCGTGTATTTTATACACGATACAAACAATAATAGGTCAAAGGCTTTGAGTCTAGACGTTCTTTAAGCATTCTTCTTGTTCTTCTAAAAAAAAATTGACTAAAATGGATAAAGTTTTATTGAATACGGCAAAAAGAAGTACACGAAGAAAGCACAGTTAAGTGCAGCAACAGAGAATGGTATAGAAGCCAAAGCAAACAAGCCAGCACACTACGCAAACAAAGAAAATCACTAACAACAGCCGGGGGGGGGGGGGGGGGGGGGGGGGGGGGCAAAAAAGAATTCCCTAAGATTGCGTTGTTAGATTTCCCTTTCGAAATAACCCTGCAAGAACATTTTCAAAACACAAAATCTCATGATTTAAATCCTTAGCCATCGTTCAGTTTACTTACCCTATATAATATATTGTAGTCTTTTCCTAGAGTTTTTGACACCAAGAGCTTTTAGTGAAATAAAGCTGTTAATGTGATGATGTGCGTAAAAAGTTGGCACGATCCACGTGCATCTATAACCATTTTCATGCCTCGTAAGTCTTTCATGTATCCCAGTTCTTGGGTCGTAACAAGAGAGAAATCCCCCATCCTCCCAAAATAAAACCTTGCCTTTCTTGGTAAAAACTAGTGGAAAAAAGAATTTGCCAGGATTTCTACATATAGAATACACAGTAAATTCCTTGTTCCAGTTACGAGTTCCATTTTGTTGCACATTTATGTCATTGTTCTTTTTCTTCAATAACCATATGTCGAAACGTGGATCGAATCCCCCTAAGGCTGATATACGATGAACAAGACATAACCAGTCTCCAAACACACAAAGCCTCTTCTCGATAGTACTGCCCACTTCTTCTACCAGAGGTGGCGAAGCTATATGATGGAATTCCTCGTCGGCTATGTCGAAAGTAGCAACCTTTGATGCCTGATCCAACCAATATATCTCTCCATTCACAAAAACGCCCTTTCCACCAACATTATGAAACAGCGAGTTGGGGATCTCTTTTTCCTCCTTCCATTTATTATTCTCATTGCCAAGAACATACACCTGAAAATACCATTTGTCGTTCCTTTTATGGTAGATTCTAACAACTTTGTACTGGTCAGTTGAAGGACTGTAACCAAACCCACTCATCATCTCATATGCACCATTTTCCTCTTCACATGTATATCTCGGAAGATAAGCGTACTCCCTGGTGACAGGGTTAAATATATGAATAGGGTCATTCAGTTGATGGTGACGCATGGAAGAACAAATCAACCCATTGCACGAGCTGATCATAAAGTGTTCTGAATCGAACTGCGCCCTGTCCTTAATTGGAGGGATGTTGATCATTTTATTTTTGATTTTGTAAGACTTCTCCTTGACATCCACATCGTTTTCAACATAATGAAGTGTGCGCCTATTAGATCTGCCGATTTGTTTTAACGAAAGGAACCCCGATTGAACAGTGTCGCATGCATTATTTGAGAAATCCTGAATATAACTATCTTCATGATATTGCAGTATTAACTTATGACGAGCAAGGTGCATTCGAGCAAAGGATGGATCCTTAATGAGATTGCGCCATGGTTTGCAGACCAGTTTGCACTCTAAAACTGAATCAACATCTAAACGAGAAAATATATTCAATGAAATATCTGATGGAAGAGCGTTCATACCCATATTACACAAAAACTTTCACTTTTCACAGTGAGGCAGCGAAGAATCTAAATCCGGATGGGCTAAACAAAAAGCAAGAATACGTCGAAAACAAAAAGAACTATCTAATGGAAGTGTTGGTGCTCTTGTTGCACGAGAGAAAGTTTGAATAGTGGTGGTGGTGCTCTTCTAGTCTAATGCATCAGTAGAGAGAGCACGTATGGGCAATAAGGATAAATTTGATGGATTTTAAGATCTCAAACACAAAACTCTTATACATTGTTCTGGATTTGGCTGCATTGATTATTTGATTCTATTTCATTGATTACTTTTCCTATCGCACTAATCTAGCAGATGATACTTTTTATGAAAACCCACTAATTACTTTTCTATTTCACTAGATTTTATGCCCCTGCTACGCACCGGGCGGACCCCAAACCGTTTTGCCTTGCTCTGTCCTGATGCATGCTTAGGATTCTTGATTTGGTGTAGCTCGGCTTCGCCTCGCCCCGTTCCATGGTAACTGCACACAATAGCTCCACCATTCCAGCCATTCTCTTCTTTCCTTTATACATCAGTTATATCTTCCGCAATAACACATTTCAAGCACATATTCATTCCCTTCTTTCCATTGCAGACTCAAACACCACATACCCACTACAACAAACTGCAGCTTCAATCACCTGCCGTGCTAATTTACTTGTAACTCCATTCAAACACAGGCCAACACACATCCAACCTTCTCTGCATTTCAGCTCTAAGCACAGTACCACTATCAACTGCAACTCAACTATCTGCAGCCAGCTTTTACATCACAAACCACCTGCAATCATTTCAATGAAAAACCACATGCAATCATTGGTGTAATTGCAAACCACCTGCAATCATTTCAACCTTCACTGTAAACAACCATCACCTCCTTGCTGCAATTCAACTCAGCACCACCAACTCATCATAAACTCAGTAGCAGTTCAAACAATTCCAGCTTTTTCTTACTACTGCAATCACCAAACCAACAACACCAAATGCCCTTATTCCCTGTGCGTCTCAACACCATTCAGAGGTACTTCTCACATGAATCCATTGAGAGGCTAGAAAAACTACATTTCACAATTAACGCATCGGCACAACGGTCAATCAAGTCGCTCGCCCGCCATAAGGAAGTACACCCAAGGACTTCAAAATGCTAGCAATTAGCGGAGCCGCACCAATGCCCCTTCACCTGTTCCAGCATGCAGTAAGCTGATTAAGAAAGGAAACAAAAACAAACATGAGAAAACTTGGAACAACACAACGATTGCCTCTGCAACAACAAACCCGGTTTCAGTTTAGGACAGACATCAACAACACAACACTGGAGCTAAAAATATTAAACAAACATGAGGATACCATTTTCCCTATAGTTATACAGCAGGAGCTTCGCTTAGAATTTTTGCATTTTTAAATAGATCAGTTAGTGATAGAAAGTCTCAACTTGTTTGGGAGTTGAGGCCTAGAAGAAGAAGAAGATTGACAGAAAGACAGTTGAACCCTATTCTTAAGTGTTTTAGTGTAGCGCAGTAAGTGACAATGATGGAATTTCAGCCAATGGAATCAAATTAAAGTTTAAGAATACACGTTCAACTTTCAGTAACGAAAACCGATCAACGAACATTATAAAACTACATAACCATAAATGATTTCTAAAATGGAAATCTCCACAGAATGTTAAATTCTTTCAGTAAATTTAACATTTTCTGAAGCTTCTCAAAAAAAAAAAAGGAAAGTGTGACGTGTGATGCGAATTTTGACCACAAAATATCTATCCCTGGTAACTCCAAGTGCAAGTATATAGACGTTGCACAGTTATGAAGATAAAGCTTTGAAGTACCCTTGAAGCAATGAAGCACAAAACCGAGAAGCTATATTTACAAACATTATAAGCACATGTAGCTCGTACCTAGAAAAAGTCGCGTACAACCAAATCAAAGTTCTTATAATCTTTCACATAAAGCCAATTTCTCATCAGCCACCACCCATTGTTTCATATGGACCAAAAATTAATGGACCACCAAAATCAAAGTGCGCTGCCAACTTACTTGTGCAATTTTTTTTCCTTTTCAAAAAACATACCTAATGATAAGAAGTGTTTCCATCAATTGCAATGATGCCGGCGAGCAAGTTTCTAAAGTCTTGACTATGCATAGAGCTAGAAAATCTTGTGCAATTTCTCCACCTGAACATGTTGAAAGAAATAACATAAATGTATATTCCATTATAAGAGTGTATAATTTCTTGGATTTATAGATATATACAACTGACCAAACAAAGCATTCTTTTATCACTGTAAGCATGGCTACATACATATAAAAGATAGCGGATCTATTTTTCAATTTCATTGGATCACCATGGACTAATATGTTTGAAGACTTACATCTGGAGAAGTGAAGAGCCTTCCTTCAAAGTTAATACTAAGAAATTTTACTCCATTATTTATGTTCCAGTGCAAGTACCTGTGTTAAATTAGTGGTACACCTAAGAAAAAAATACCAATGAGCAAATTCTGAAAGTCAAAATCAAAGCAAGTATTACTAATGCATATGTTGAACAGACAGAAGAACAGGGATTAGTCGTGGGAGAGTTTGAGAGATTTTAATGTATTTAAATCTCTAGGGATTTAGAGGGAGTGTGAGAGAGTCTAGGCAATTTGGGGGGTTTAACCCAAACTCCCCAGAAATCTCTTGCTTTTTGAGAGATTTTGTCCAAGCACAAAAACATCATGAAACTCCCTCAAACTCCCCCAAATTATAAACTCCCTATGACTCTAGTGTTTTACGACTAACAGGGAGTTTAAAAGATTCTAATCAAATCTCTCACCACTAACAGGGAGTTTAAGGGATTTTGAGGTAGTTTTAGAAACTCCTTATAAATCTCTCACCACTAACAGAGATTTTAAAAGATTTTGACAAACTCTCTCACGACTAACAGGGGATTTGCTAACTCCATTAAAATCTCTCAAACTCTCCCACGACTAACCCCCTGGAAGATAATGGAATTAGGGTATGGAGAAAAGAGACGGTGGAAGTTGTTTTAGGTTTTCAGCATCTCAGTTTCAATCCCTCTTAGCCATAACTTCAAATTGAACCTAAATTACAGACCCACAACACCATCAACAGTATTTTTTCCTTTTTGTATTCTCAGTCGAATAAACCCTAAATCCTTTTCAGTTCATACTTCAATTCAGAAACCCCCAAATCAAACCTAACACCAAATCAGTTCGAGTCATTATACTCAAAATTGATCAAATGGAAAACCGGAATATGGCTCAATTGATAGAGAGAAGAACCATATTTTTGGTAACTGGATTAGCGGGATCGAATAGCAGATCAAAGTTATGGCTCGATGATATCTGTTGCAGAAGAAAAACTCAAGAGAAAGAGAAAGGAAGAGGTTCGGCAAACGATTAGGGTTGTAAAAGAAAATAACGAAATCATCCCAAGAAAACAGAGATGACAGTGTTAGTTTTTTCGTAAGTATTGTCTACCTACTTAACGTCCAGTTAAGTATTTGGTGTAAACCAAGTATAATTTATTATTTAGGTGTAAATCCACACATAAGTGTTGTATACCCACGTTTTTGCTAACGGTATTATTAACGGGTGGTTAAATACAGGGTGTAAAGTGAGTGTTATTCATGTTTTAATGCTCCGACCAATAGAATTCCGCCATTTGTCCTCTCCAGAATTGCTCTAGTTCAAAACTTTTATCTAATTTAATTTGATGAGGGTGTTACACTCACCGTGCGACGTAGAAGCTCATATGACTTAGTGGTTTAAAGGAGGGGAGATTGTTTAGAGGATACTGGCTAGATGATACTTTTTATGAGTAACCTGTTTTGTATTCTAACTAATCTGGCAGAGTAAATGTGAATTGATTGTAGTCAATATTTCTTACAAAGAATATAAAAGATAACCCAAAATATTTTTTTTATTTTTTTTCTTGACAAAAAAGAATAATAAAGAAATAACAGTTATTAATGTTCTGATAAAGAAAAACAACAATTATCGACAACGTTCATCTTCCTCTTTTTTCTCTTCCTTCTTCTCTCCTCCCTCCCTCCTAAAAGAATAAGGAAAACCTTAGAACTTCTTCCTTCTTCTTGCTCAGATTTAGTCCTTTTAGGCTAGATCTGAGCAATGATTTATAGTTTTTTATGAATAAAAATAATCTTATTTGTGTTTTTAGGTTTTGTTTTTGTTATTTGTGGTGTCTATGGACACATTTCTTCGCTATTTGGGCGATCTTTTCTTTGTCTTTTGGACGATTTTCTCTTCTCTTTAATAGCGATTCTTTCAAATCTCCGTGGCGTTTCTTGGCTTGCTATTCTCGATTTATCAAGAACATCAACGATTCTGCTCGGCGTCGCTTTGGATTCATCTTCAACAAGAGGGATTTAGGGTACTCGAATTCGTTTGGATCTACAAGATTTTGGGAAAAATACTTCATTTCATTTGGAGCATCTCTTATTAAAGAAGATAATCATTTTAAATGGTCGGAGTTGATTCCGGTTCACACCATCATTCATCACTACTACATCTATAAAAATTGGATGTCTTTGCGGTTCATGGATCTTTCTCTTCGCGATGTACTTGCAATTGGTGTCGTCATTTGTATTTGGATTTTGATTATCTTGTATTTTGGTGTTTTTGATAATCTTGTAAGCAATCATGTAATCATCATTTTGGTTTGAATGAATTGAAATGTGATTTTACCAACAAAAAAAAAATCAACATTCACACTCTAGAGCATTTCCAATGGAGCTTTTGCGTGTTTAATATGATTACAAGACATTTTCAGTTGATTCATATGCAAATATTCTTTATGTTTTAGTAAGTGTCAAGTTAATCATCCCTCCTGGTGAAACAAAATGTTAGACAGCTTTTTGATAAACCAAATTTAAAAATAAAAATTTAGTAAAACCCATCATCGAGAATCAAAGTTTGATTGTTTAAACACTTTCACCTTTGTATATTTATATACAGATCAATCAAGAAATTGATTATGGCAAGCAGAACAAACATGCACAGCAAATATTTCGTCTTGTTTAGTTTCCCCATAAAATTCTTATAGTCTCGATAATTTATTTATTTTCCTTTTTTTTTCTTTTTCTTTTTGAGGATATTTCTTCGATTGATTTATCTTCCCATGCTTCATTTATTTGATTTACTAGTAAATCAGAAGGAATTGATGACTTGGATTGGTCGTATCCTCTATCAGTAAATAACTCAAAAATCATAGGGTGACTCAGAGGATGTCTTAATTATTGTTGTATAGATGTTCTTTACATACATTCCCGTTGGAGAAGGTTTTTTTTGTTAAAAAATAAATTCATGTGGCCGCCCAATAAATAGGAAACTAATGTTGCCTCGATTTTTCAGGAACCATAAATCGATCCTGACGCAATTGGAATAGTTAAAACTTATTAGAGGCTGATGTATAAAAGAAAATAGGGTTATTTTGAAGTAAAATTAATAATTTTTATCCATATATATTATTTAATGGCTAAGTTATCCTTACTTAATTAGCAGCTAATGAATCGAATTAGTTTTAAATTAGTTGAGATAGATTAAGTTATAGACTATAGTTAGTTTAGTTACATAATTAGAGTTATAATCGCCCAAAAACATGATAAACTAAAAAAAAAAAAAAAAAAAAACAGGATTTTCAGATATATTACAACATGGAATCAGCAAGGTCGAGCTGTATTATCCTGTCGATTACTCTTAAATCGTTAGTAAAGTAAAGAGCATCTACGATTGATCTTAAATTGGCAGTAAAGTAAAGAACAATAGATAATAAAATGAGAAAAATCTAACAATTCTGGTTAAAGTGAATTACCTGTAAGCGGTAACGATGGAAAAGTTAAAGAAGTACTAAGCTCCATATCGATCAAGAGAATTTCCCTATAATCGGAAAGTTTACCTTCTGATTTTTGCAATTAGGGAGATGAACGATAATATGAGGAACTCGATGATAAGATTTAGTGTTTTCAACTTTGCGCAGAAAGAAGCCAACTCTGCTACCCATTCTCTTGTAGATTAAGCACTGACTCACAAAGTCCAAGCCAGGTAGATTATTGCTCAAATCCCTGCTGAATTTCTTTGAGATGTAGCAAGTAGTCTTTGTACACGGTTCGGTCACAGTTTACCTAACCATAGTATATATTTTGTATATGTGATTAAGATTCAAAGCTTTCATATAACGGTGGATATTGTTTGCTTGGTTCCAAAGCTATCTTAGCTTGAAATTAAAGAAACCTAGTTTTTGAAGTTTATATAAGGGAAATTCTTGGCAACTGGGATCTTTCAATCCTGACACTACTTTTTGGTGTGTCCTAGTTGTATCTAGAGTCGTCCTCTCTGGAAACCCTTTTAGGGTTTAGCGACTACAAAGACTTCACTGGAATTCGTGAAGCCAGGTCCAGTTATCTTTTATCTTGATAACTTGAGCATCCTGATCTTGATTGTTTGTAGAGCCTTTCTCCATCAATCAAGATAGATATATAGTAATCAACAAAGTCTCTATGTCTCATACTTTATTGATTCCACAAGTTTTATACTTGTGAGGTGAATAATAATCTAGGTTGTACTTCGGGTTGCATAAGTCCGGATTTTGAGGATAGCCAGATTTTTGTCTAATTTGTTGTCGATTTCCATCATTTGGATCTATCGTTTGATATGATCATTCGTTTAGATCGTAAATAATGAAATCAAATATAGGCTTAATCCGTGGGAGGAAGATTTGGCTTAAATTTTTCAATTGAATTGAAGCAACTCTTAGTCGTGGGTGAGATCGTCTAAGAGAATCAATTGCGTAGAGTCATGCTGGGATTCAAGAGGCGTAAGGAGCGCGACTGTACCTGAATCAGTAGGAGACTGAGTTTGGGCTCAACTACATTCCAGACCGAAGTTAATTGGTAGTAGGCTAGTGTCTGTAGCGTCTTAATACAACTTGGTGTTCAATCTGGACTAGGTCCCGGGGTTTTTCTGCATTTGCGGTTTCCTCGTTAACAAAAATTCTGGTGTATGTGTTATTTGTTTTTCTGCATTATATTGCTTATCTTTATAATTAAAATATCACAGGTTGTTCGTTGATCAACCATAGTAGCTAGGTCCAACCTTGTTAGTTGGAAAAGACTTGATTGATCCTTGGATATTGGTCTTTGGTACCGTCCAAGAACTCACTTTGTAGTTAGGTTCACGGATTCAATTATGTAAACGTTCTAACAACAAGAGAGAGAGAGAGATATAACTCTAGGAACTTTCCTTGATTGAGTTTTTACTCTCGAAGTTATGTTGAGTTTGTCCATACAGATTACCTAAGAAAAATTTGGTGGTGTATCTTGGTACCCCCAGCACTTTCAACTAGCATCATGCATGTCCTTGTTAAATTGCCTGGAAAAAATTGGACCTATGCAACTTATGGTATAATATACCACAAGCTTGATGTTCGGTCGATCTGTAAACATATTTTCATCTCAAATTTGAATTTCAAACAACTTGTAAAATCTCTTATTTCGTTAATAATATATATCATGTCCATACCATCGATATAGATAGCTACAACTCCAAGTAAGGAACTTTCTTCGTGGGTACGCAGGGTACAATACCTTACTTTTTTATCCCTTACCAATCTAGTTAAGCATTCCAATCTAATTGGAAACGCACTATGTGGTTTAGATCCATTTCATTTGAGAGATAAATGGATATCAAACACTTTTTAAATATGTATATCCTTAAAGAGATAAGTAATGATTAACCACACTCATATGCTGCATTTCAAGTCCTTTTGATACTAGAAATCTAACTAAGTAGAAGAAAGTTATAACGTTCATTACAAAAGATTTAAAATTTTCAGAAATTTATGAGAAACCTCGAGACACAAGGCAAAGCTTCATAATTTGAGACTTTCATAACTGTCACTGCGCTTTGTTACAAATGATCATTTATGACGTATCGAACTCATCGAAAAAATTTCAGAATTCAGGAATATTCTTTAGTAATAATTTTCCAAATAAATCTAGTAAAATGATAATAAAAATCCTCGAAGTTCAAAAAATATTACAAAGGAAGGTTGTTTTGGGTCGGGCTGCTCTATTTTGGTTTGGGAAATTGAAATCCACTTCCAGGATATAACGAGGAAAGATAATATAGTGATATCATGGGCGCATCGAAGTGACTAGTCATTCTTGGCGTTTCAAGTCACCTTGTCATTCCTATCATTGTACAAAATCCAAATTACTTGACAAGCTATTTTAATTTCCAAACATTTAAATTAGTCGATTTTAGTGGGTTGTTGGTGATCGTCTTCTTGTAACTTTCTTATTTACTACTGATAGGCCTATTTTATTTAACATGCCTATTTTATTTAGAGCTTTGAAGGGGGGATGACTGTCGTTTGTTTCAGGTGATAAGTCTATACAAGGGTTGTTGATGAGTGCTAAAAAGTGCATATTTGTATATATTTTTCTTGGCATTTAACTCATCTTTTGTGCATTAATTCTACATTTTATCCCATATTCTGTATTTTCATTGTTTTCAAGAATAAATACTTTTCTTAATTAATTTTGCATTTTTAGGTACTAAATAAAGCCTGGTTATCTCACGGAACGAGAAGAGCAAAGGAACGACAAAGACTCCCGCTAGGAGGAAGCGAAGAATGATGTTTGCAAGAGCCGGATCAACTAGAAGTGGGCTTGAAGAGGAAGAATTGTTCTTAAAGAAGATATGGGCTTGGAATACCCAAGGCCCAAAACCCTTACCCAAGTCCATTTCCATTATCCATACCCATTTCCATGAGAGCCGTCAGATTGGATCCATCTTGTCATCCAACGGTCGCCTCATCATTGTGCATCAAAATCCAAAGCTCCTGTCAAACACCATAGTATCTAACTCCATCTGGAGCCGTCAGCTTCGTTGTATCACTTAATCCAACGGTCGCTCAGAGCCTTCTTCTATCTTGTCGTTAGATTCAATCTGAAGTTGATGATCCAACGCCTTCCACTCGTTGTTCATCAAACTCCGCTGCACCTGACCAACACCTAAACATCAAACCCATCGACCCAAAACAAACACCCATCTTCTTCTTCCCCAAAATTCCATTCCCCCAAAAACCTCTTCCTCCCCCGACAGTTGCAGACCTCACCTCACCCATCGCCACCATCACCTCCCCAGCCGACCATCATCAGAACAACCATACCCTAGTTACTCTCCTTCTTGTTCTTAGCACCCACCACTCTTAGGTGCTACATCCAAGACAGAGATGGAACTAGGGTTTCACAGTGGAGAGAAGAAGGAAATTGGAGCAGCGTTCGAGTAGCAGAAGCAAGTTGAAGCATGGGTCAGCGCTCAATTGCAGAGGGGACAACAAATTCATAGGGTATGGTGAGTTTTTCCCAAATTCCTATAACCCTAATTTTGTTAAATTTGGGGGTTTGGTGTAAAAACCCTAATTGGGTGTTCTGATTATAAATAGGAAGTGAGGGTGTAATGTTTTGGGTATGCCTGGGTTAGCCAGAGCTTCACCCAAGAGGACTGGACTAGCCAGTTCCTGAACTGTGTTATCTTCAGTTCATGTTTTGTTTGAATGCAATGTTGTTTCAAGTGTAATTTCCATGTTCTAATCTCATAGCTAGGGTGATGAGGAAACCCTTTGAGTCATTGCTAAGTTTCATTCAGTTATAAACATAATTCTTGTTGTGCTTGAAATGTTTAGGATAGTTTTAATCAAAGCACTTTACATTTTGCTCTCACAGTGCATATCATGTATGCATTGTAGTTAGAACACCACTATGTGATTGTGCTACAGCTCATGCTTAATTTTCTATTATGAATCCTCTGACTAGTTGTACTCTAAATCAGACAATTAGTACTTAGGATGAATACTTTAGTTGTGATTAGAACATCCTTTAGGTTGTTAAAACATCTAAGTGGCTTCTCTGTGGGTAGTTGCATTGTGAGAAGGCAGCTACTACTAGGATTAGAATTATCTTAGTGACATTAACCTTCCTCCTGAAGCCACCCTTTGATGAGCAGCAGGCATAGAACCTCCACTGCCATCTAGTTAGTCAGTTGAGCCAAGAAGCTCACTGATAACTATACAAGGGACAAGATTTATGTGGAACTAGGATAACTTAGTCTAGGTGAAATGGTGGAATCTAATCCCTAGTATTCACCCAAAATCCCTCTTTCCTTTACTGTTTCTTGTTTTTATTTGATTCCCTTTACTTCCATTCCCACTGTTTTCATTTTCTTCACTACTTTTTCCACTGTCATTCTTAGTCACTTGCTTTGCTTCCTGCCAACATCTCACAGTTATCTTTTGTCACTGCCTTGCATATAGAATTAGCTAGGAAAACTTCATAACACCCCAAGTCCCTGTGGATTCGACCCGTACTTGTGCACTCACTGCAACAACATCGTGCACTTGCGGTATCACTGTAGGCATCCATTTATTCATCTTATTTACACATCTATATTCGCCTACCAAGTTTTTGGCGCCGCTGCCGGAGACTTGGCATTGTGTGGTTGCTGTTTTTCCTTGCTTTCTTTTGCTGCTATTCACTTGCATATCTTGCATTTAGTATAATCATTTAGTGTAAGCATTTATCTCATCATAACTTGCATTTTCATCTTTGCATCATTTTCCCTTGCTGTTCTTGCTGTTCTTGACAGCTTCTGTTGAGCTTTCCAGGTGCTCCTGTTGCTGTGCTGTTGTGACTTTGTTTTGCTTGGCTGAGCCCTTGCTGTTGCTGCTGATTGAGTTGCAGCTGGGCCTGCCACTTGCTGCTACTTTCTTCCTCTTCCCTGTGCTGCTGGCCTGTGCAGCTTGCTTCTGTGCTGAACCTGTAGAGCTGCTGCTGCCAAGCCTGCAACATTGCCCCTGTTCAGCTACTGCTTGTGGTGCTGCTGAACTTGTGGTGCTGCTGAGCTGCTTCTCCTGCTGCTACCTCCTGCTGGAGCTGCTGTTGCTGTGATCCAAAGCCCAACTGGGCTTTTGCAACCAAACTGAGCAGCTGGGCTGTGCTTAAGCAAGTAAGCCTAAACCCATTAAGAGAACCCAACCTGTGGGCTTCCATTTTTAATTTGTGGGATTGTAATAATTTTTTCCATTTTTTTGTTGGGCTTGTAATTTAAGTTAACTTTTGGGTTTGTATTTGAGCTGAACTGTGGGATTGTCCCTATCAAAATTTTGGGTTTCAAAAACCCAACAAACAACCTAAACAAGTTTAACTGAACCTACCAACTCAGCTGGGCTTCGTTAGTTTCTGGGCTTGCTGAACTCGTTAGTTGGGCCGTGTACTCAAATCTCTAGGACGTTCGCTGAGCTTGTCCCACAGAATATTTGAACCAGTTAGCTGGGCCTCATCCCATTAAAACCAAAAGGAGTTTTCAAAACCCATTAAAAACCAAATTTCTTTTCAAACCCGACAAAACCAAATGTTACCCATAAAAACCAAATTTTTCCCAAAAATCCAAACCCATTAAAAACCAAATTTTGGGCTTTGTAACATAGTTACTTAGCTTTTGAGCCCAATCATGTCTAGATCTTGGTCTACAGTTGGGGAATACAACAAATCCCTTAGAGAACTTGCGTATGGACATACTCCATGTTATGAACCTCCCATAGACCATGATGTCAATAGTTATAGGAATTATTATGGACATTTTCAAAGTCCCGAGCCTCAATACATGAACCCTAATAACTATTCACACATGCATCATTCACCACAACGTGAAAATGAACATTTTGCTAGTTCCTCACTCACACAATCATCACTGATCGATCAATTAGAAGCTCGAATCGCAGCTTTAGAAATGCAATCACATGAGGAATCTGTCACATCTAATTTTCTTAGGCAACCTGAAATCTATGCATGTCCCGCATGTGGTAGTTTAGACCACCCTGTTGAGAATTGTCATATTTTGCATAATTTTAAGCAATCTAGAGAAAATCCAAGGTTTGAAATGCCCATAAATTGTGAGAATGGTAGTCATTGGGACCATAATCAAGCCTTTGAGGGTTGCGATCAATATTTTGTAAACCCTAATGACCATGCACACATGTACCATTCACCACAATTTGAACATGAAGAATTTTGTACTCCCATGAATTTAGACTCCACCACAGAAGCTTTAAGACTTAGTAAGCAAAACTTTGATAGATCTACATCACGAATTCATGCATATTTAGATCAGATTTTGCTTCACCTACAAAAGGAGGAAATTCATGAGGAAATGTATGTTGTCCCTAATGAAGTGTCTAGTCCCATTCATGTAAATGATGTTGAATATGAACCTAATTTAGAGGAACATGAATCGACTAATGACACCACCACTGTTAATGAGGACCAATATGCATGCTACCATGATGATGATTATGATGATATGTTAGAAGAACATGAAAATATTGTGGAACCTGTTGGTTCAATAACATATGGCTTCTCGCCCTCGACCTTCATGAATGTTGTTTTTCCTAATACTCATTGTAATTCATATGATTTTGATATTGACATGGGATTCGTACAATTATTCTGCGAAGATGAGCATGACATAGGAATAGTTGAATCTTCTGTAGACACTAATGCTAATATGCATGAAAATATATTTGATGTGTCTGATTCTCTACCTAGGTCACATTGTGATATTTCTCCTGATTTGCCGATGCATGAGAATAATTCTTTGATGATGATGATTCTGATTGTGGACTTGATAATTTGTTTGATGATTGTGAGCATGTTGTGACAGTGTGTAGAAGACTTAGGAGATGTTGATGTGATTAGTAATGATGTGCCTATCGTCCTACATAAGTCACAATCTGATGGCCTTCCACCCAACCTAGATTTGGTTTGTACCCATATTGTCAAACCGACTTTTCTGAGAGTCCCTAATCTAGGTTTGGAACTGTGTGCTTCCCAAGTCCTCTTGGACTATTTTGCTTCTAAGTATAATACATTTGAGGAACCACAGTTGGAATTAGCATGTTTGCCCGTCCCTAGCAAAGTTCATTTCGAATTAGACCTTGTGCATGATGAACCCCAAAAACTGCGAGATTTTGTATCCAAAATTTTATCTGTTGAAAAATCCAGGTTTGGGGGTAGCTCATTTTGTTTCAGCTTCACTTGCATTCTATCATTATATTGTGTGAAGCTGTTGAAACCTCTACACTTTGTCTTTTGGGTTGATCCTCAACTCTTTAGATTGTTAGTGTATGGTGAATTTTTGTATATAATCCAGTAGATAAAATTTCTTAAAACCCTTTTGTTCCTTTTGTATATATTTGTTAATCCAATATGATCTCGGCTGACATATGTTGGATTCTTGCCTTGAATAACGGATTCTATTGCTTTCGCCGAAATCGGGTATTCTCTTTCCTTTTTCTCTACTCAACATGATCCTCTTCATATGTTGTATATAATTGTTCATATGAAACATTGAGGACAATGTTTAGTTTAGGTTTGGGGGTTGAAGTAGATACTTTGATAAATGCCTAATTGAAAACAAGAACTCCTTCTTTTTGAAAAAATGAAAAAAAAAATCAAAATAAAAAATTAAAAAAAAAAAAAAACATAAAAATGGAGCTCATTTACCTTGAAATGTTGACTCTTGTGCAAATATGTAATTAAGGATCTTAGTCTAGATATTTAGGCACCCTGATTCTAGCACAATTCACATAGTGATAAGAAACTTGCACGCGCACGATCTACCAATACATGTATAGCCTCATCCTTGAGGTGTTCTATCGGAAGTTTTAGTTGCCAATCACTTTAGAATACTGAACGAAACTTGACTAGCTTGTTCTTTGGTTGGTTGGGATAGAAGGTGGAGGTTACATTAAGAAAGACAACCATCGAATTTAACTGGGTGCATCAAAAAGGGCTACCTCTTGCAAAGTGTCATGTAATCTTTTGTTTCCTTTTGTATATGTATCAAAAGTGTTTCCTTATCAAAAAAAAAAAAAAAATGTATATTCAAAAAAAAAAATCAAAAAAAAAAAAAGAATGAAAAAAATGAAAAAATCAATCAAGTATTTATCAATTCCATCCTCTCTTGTTCCAAAAATAAAAGAGAGTAGTCAATGTAAATAAGAGTCATGTAAAGAGTCATCTTTTGTGTTTTATTGTAATAAGCAAGGAAGGGTGTATGTCATTGATGTACAACGCGAGTAATTATGAAATACCTCCTACTCATTCACAATTCTCGTAAAGTCCGGACAGCTAGCTAGATTTCGACCTTGGTTCTTAGCCTGAGAAACTATCTCTTGGTGATTAGTAGTCATAACATCCGATCTTTCTTTACACATGTGTAGATACACTTTACACTCTTATCACATGTCTTTATTTGTTATCAGTGCTAGGATTGTGCCTTTGATAGCTAGATTGACATCTCCATTTTGCTGTGAGCTTAAACTGACTTGCACATGTCACATTTGATGGAATCTGAGCTTATAGTTTTACCTAGAACTTTGTAGGTACGTTCTAAGCAAACCTTCACGAGACTTCACTCGTCCACTAGGGACACTTAGTGGTTTAAAAGGCTTAGTGCATACGCTAAATGCATTCGAGAGACCAGCGACAGTGGTATAGGTAGGATTTCCTTAGCTTTGTTTTACTTGAGGACAAGTAAAATTCAGGTTTGGGGGTATTTGATGAGTGCTAAAAAGTGCATATTTCTATATATTTTTCTTGGCATTTAACTCATCTTTTGTGCATTAATTCTACATTTTATCCCATATTCTGTATTTTCATTGTTTTCAAGAATAAATACTTTTCTTAATTAATTTTGCATTTTTAGGTACTAAATAAAGCCTGGTTATCTCACGGAGCGAAAAGAGCAAAGGAACGACAAAGACTCCCGCTAGGAGGAAGCGAAGAATGATGTTTGCAAGAGCCGGATCAACTAGAAGTGGGCTTGAAGAGGAAGAATTGTTCTTAAAGAAGATATGGGCTTGGCATACCCAAGGCCCAAAACCCTTACCCAAATCCATTTCCATTATCCATACCCATTTCCATGAGAGCCGTCAGATTGGATCCATCTTGTCATCCAACGGTCGCCTCATCATTGTGCATCAAAATCCAAAGCTCCTGTCAAACACCATAGTACCTAAATCCATCTGGAGCCGTCAGCTTCGTTGTATCACTTAATCCAACGGTCGCTCAGAGCCTTCTTCTATCTTGCCGTTAGATTCAATCTGAAGTTGATGATCCAACGCCTTCCACTCGTTGTTCATCAAACTCCGCTGCACCTGACCAACACCTAAACATCAAACCCATCGACCCAAAACAAACACCCACCTTCTTCTTCCCCAAAATTCCATTCCCCCAAAAACCTCTTCCTCCCCCGACAGTTGCAGACCTCACCTCACCCATCGCCACCATCACCTCCCCAGCCGACCATCATCAGAACAACCATACCCTAGTTACTCTCCTTCTTGTTCTTAGCACCCACCACTCTTAGGTGCTACATCCAAGACAGAGATGGAACTAGGGTTTCACAGTGGAGAGAAGAAGGAAATTGGAGCAGTGTTCGAGTAGCAGAAGCAAGTTGAAGCATGGGTCAGCGCTCAATTGCATAGGGGACAACAAATTCAGAGGGTATGGTGAGTTTTTCCCAAATTCCTATAAACCCTAATTTTGTTAAATTTGCGGGTTTGGTGTAAAAACCCTAATTGGGTGTTCTGATTATAAATAGGAAGTGAGGGTGTAATGTTTTGGGTATGCCTGGGTTAGCCAGAGCTTCACCCAAGAGGACTGGACTAGCCAGTTCCTGAACTGTGTTATCTTCAGTTCATGTTTTGTTTGAATGCAATGTTGTTTCAAGTGTAATTTCCATGTTCTAATCTCATAGCTAGGGTGATGAGGAAACCCTTTGAGCCATTGCTAAGTTTCATTCAGTTATAAACATAATTCTTGTTGTGCTTGAAATGTTTAGGATAGTTTTAATCAAAGCACTTTACATTTTGCTCTCACAGTGCATATCATGTATGCATTGTAGTTAGAACACCACTATGTGATTGTGCTACAGCTCATGCTTAATTGTCTATTATGAATCCTCTGACTAGTTGTACTCTAAATCAGACAATTAGTACTTAGGATGAATACTTTAGTTGTGATTAGAACATCCTTTAGGTTGTTAAAACCTCTAAGTGGCTTCTCTGTGGGTAGTTGCATTGTGAGAAGGCAGCTACTACTAGGATTAGAATTATCTTAGTGACATTAACCTTCCTCCTGAAACCACCCTTTGATGAGCAGCAGGCATAGAACCTCCACTGCCATCTAGTTAGTCAGTTGAGCCAAGAAGCTCACTGATAACTATACAAGGGACAAGATTTATGTGGAACTAGGATAACTTAGTCTAGGTGAAATGGTGGAATCTAATCCCTAGTCTTCACCCAAAATCCCTCTTTCCTTTACTGTTTATTGTTTTTATTTGATTCCCTTTACTTCCATTCCCACTGTTTTCATTTTCTTCACTACGTTTTCCACTGTCATTCTTAGTCACTTGCTTTGCTTCCTGCCAACATCTCACAGTTATCTTTTGTCACTGCCTTGCATATAGAATTAGCTAGGAAAACTTCATAACACCCCAAGTCCCTGTGGATTCGACCCGTACTTATGCACTCACTGCAACAACATCGTGCACTTGCGGTATCACTGTAGGCATCCATTTATTCATCTTATTTACACATCTATATTCGCCTACCAGTTTTTGAGATTATTAGTCCCACATTGTATGGGAAGTCAAAAATCCTGACAAGCCTCGGGAAATCCTAACCTTGTAAGCCGGTTTTCAAGGTTAGTTAGACCTATGGACTTCTATATGTTATCATAGCATGCAATTTGTGACGTGTAATTTGATCACACCTCTACTCTGCGTGACCCGACTTTTCTTTGTCCATGTGTTAGACCCAACGAGGTTACACGTGAAGGGGCGCGTTGAGATTATTAGTCCCACATGGTACGGAAAGTTTAAGATCCTATAGTTGATCCTGCAGACTGGAGTTAATTAACAAATTGATTGCAGGACAAAAGCCTTGAACCTAAAAATTCTGTAAGCATTCAAAACATAGCAATTAGAAAATTCGCATATTATTAGCTATGTGATTACTGGAAATCCAGCAACACACACAAATGGAGAATATACAAGATCTAAGACATAATAAACACTAGAACTTAAATTTATTTATTAATCTCAAGCGAAATACAAGTTACACTCGTGAGTTACAAGGAAACCCTAATCCCTTCTCCCAGCCTATGGATTACAAGGAAACCCTAACTCTCTCTCTCTCCTATGCTAGACTTTTTCCTCTCCAAAAGATCTCTCCCTTTACATTGTCCAAAGGTCTCTATCTATAGGCCTAAGCAACCTTAGTGGAATACAGCTCATATCATCTCGCCGAGGTTACTTTATGCTTCGCCCGGAGCATATTCCATAAAGTTTTTCCCCACCTTTCGCTGACTTCACGTGGTCTTGTCGGGACACCTGTCCTTTTTCTTGCGCCCTACTGCTCCTACTTCGCGGTTTATCTTCTTCACCAAGTAATATTTTCGTGGCTTCGCCTTAGTATCTTAATGGTCCTTTTACTTTATTCGGGGTGGAGAGTTATCTCGCGCTTGGGATTTGTATTTCGCCTTCTGATGTTGACTGATTTGACAGGTCACTGACACGGATTTTTGACTAGGATTTCCTTACCTTACTTGGTATGACACGGGGCAATCCTATTTCGTGTACCTACATTTTGCCTTTTCTTATTCTGTCCAAGTTGCTGCGAGGATGGAATAAGAACCGTTTCAGTTTCCTTAACCGTCACGTTCTCCATACCCATAATTCCACGTGGCCACGTTCCCGGGTAACCGTCTATCATCGGTCACCTTTACTTCGATCATGTCGCTTCCCGGTTTTACCGGTCCCTTCTTCTTGCTATAAATACACTTCTCCACCCTTACTTGAGTTTCTTTTCTGCCTCTTCCAATCTCTGCTTTTACTTTTACCTTATTTTCCCGAAATCCTCTACTTTCTTCATCACCATGTCTCCTAAAGGTGTTTCTGAATCTGCTTCACTTAAAACTCTCGAGGAATTTCAACCCGAACTCCAGGAGTTAGGTTTAACCTTAACTCGAGCTGTTGATTCTTCCCCAGATCCCGTTGTTCTTGCTACCCAAGAGATGGAACTGAACTGCCGGTGGCTTGGTTCGGACACTTGGTCTGCTGATAAAGTGATAATCTCTCTAGGTCAGTTGAGAGCGGGACTATCTTTCCCCTTGTATGATCCTTCAAACCCCATTTTCTTGGAGATTCTTGGTAGGCTGCAGTACGGGGTTTTCCAACTTACTGGTAATGCGATTCGGATCGCCAACGAGTTCAAAGTCCGTTCTCGCGATGGTATCTCGCAAATCCCTTCTTCAGCGGACGAATTTGATTCCTTGGATTTCAACATAGACTCTTTCATGGACAACTATTCATCTGTGTTTACAAGCACCAGGGAGCATCAGGAGTGGGGTCTTGAGCTTGTTAGGAAGGTGGTTTCTCCCCCATTAAGGAGCTTCTACTGGATGTGGATTCCCTACTTCGTCTCTTTGTTGATGAATGGGTGAAGTTTCCTTTAGTAGTTGGCGGTCCCTTCGTCTGGGGTTACGACGGAAAGGACTTTCCTCGCAATGGTCCCCTTCCTAGACATTGTTACCTCGCAGGATGTGATCCCTGGAGACTTCGATGGACTGTTCCTAGCGAGGTATGATTTTTCCTATTGTGATTTGTATCATTTGGAACTATCAATTGTACTTATGTTTCTCAATTCGTTTTAGTATGTGATGCCTGCTGCTGGACTTGTCAAGGCGCGACAGGATAAGAAAGTGGTTGCTAAGAAGGCACCCTCTGAACAGGTATCATTATCGTCTGTTGTTAGCGATTTTGTGATAATTGTCCATCCTGACGTCATGCCTCTTTGCAGGTCGAACTACCCACTTCTGGGGTACCCAAGGGTCACAAGAAACGTTCTCATCCTACTCCTCCTCCTTCTTCTCAGGTACCATCCTTATCGCCTTTTATTTGTAAATTTTAGCCTTTTTGGTTTTTAACTTTTGACTTCGCAGACGAGTGCTCCTCCGTCTGGTGCATCCAAGAGACCATGAAAGACCGTGGATGTGGATGCCTTAGCTGCAATACAGCCCTCCGTTCTCCTTGGTCGTCCTGTTCGCACTAAGCAACAGTCCCCTTCAGTTAGTGCTCCTGCTCCTCCGAAAGAAGTTGATTCTGTTACCCGTTCCAAGGACGCTGATTCCATGTTCAGCCAGGAGTTGAACATCCTAATAGTTCTCCGGAGGTACCTCCCTCTGGCGAGAAGGGAAATCAACCTGTCCGTCCTGTAATGTCAAATCCTCTCTTCGACCCTGACATGCAATTCCTTCGAGGTATCTACCACAAGGCTCAAGAAGATCCGGCTATGAGATCTTGTGCTTTGGAGTCTTTGTCCGCCTTTGTTTCTGACGACTTCCTCTCCCAAGATTCGTCTGCGATTTTGAGTGCTTTAATGAATTTGTCTCTCTAACAGCACTCTGCCTTGATGAACCAGGTGATTTCTTTGTGCCTTTTCTGCCATTTTTCCTTTTTATCTCCGAGATCTATTTACCGAGTTCAAGTTTGCTTCGCAGGAAGTCTACCGTCACATGGCCACCCTCGTGGAAATTCGGCTTGTTCACGAGATGGATAGGAAGGATGAAGCTAAAATCAAAGCTTTATCGGAGGACCTTCAGAAAGAAAAAGATCATTCCCGCAAGCAAGGCCAAAAGATAGAGAAGCTTCTGAGTAAGTTCTTTTTTCTTGGACGTCCTTCTATTGTTCTTTCCTTTGCTTCCATTATTTTCTTATTTTATGCTTCGTCAAGCTTGATGCATGCAACGTCAAATGAGCGGCGACGAAGCTTCCTCCTCGCTGGAAGATATTCGCGCTGAGATGGTAAACCTTACAAATCAAAATGATATTTATGTTTCTGAGAACTCCATCCTTAATGAAAAGGCCGAGACCCTTTGCTTGCAAGTGGACCGTCTGTCAGTTGAATGCTCCCGTCACGAGGAACTGAACCTCCATCTCCACAATGACAACCTGCGCCTTAAGTCAGAGCTTCAACGGGTCTCTAATTCTCTTACTACCTCGCGGAGCCTCCATTCTTCGTCGATAGCCAACTATAAGAAACTGGAGGAAGATTACGATCGAGTGATCAAAAGCAAAATCGAGCTCGTAGATAGTCTTCATAGGTATCGGAACACTGTGGATGGTCTAAACGAGGAGGTTGATTGTTTGAAGAAAAAGGTGGAACTCTTGCAAGTTAAATTAGCCACTTCCTCTCGTCCAAAACCTGCAAAATCCTCTCCTCCGATCAAGCCTGCAAGTCTCGGTAGAAAATGCGTTCTCTCCATTCAATCTGACAAGAGAACTTTGAAATCCCCTCATGGTAAAGGTTGGGATAGAAGGTATCATGAGTTATGTGTTCAACTTGAAGATTCCAACCTCAAAGTTGCCAAGCTCGATCATCTATGCTCTGATGTTCAGAGTACTTTAAATACTACTATCCTTCAGGCGGAAGGTAGTTTTTAGGTGTATTATTATCTTTGTTTGACCCGGCTTACTTCCTTGTTTCTAATGTAGTTTCTCTTATCTTCGTAGAATCAGGTGAGCGTCATAAGAGTCAGGTCCTTCATATCACCAGGGAGAGAGATGAAGCTCGTGGTGACGTTTCTCGTCTTGATGAGGAGATTGAGAGTCTAAATGATAATATGGACGAGATCATCGATTCTTCCAAGAAGGTAGCCAAGATGGCCCGCAAGAATACTCAGAGCTATTTGGTTCCACTCTTCAATGACTATTGCGCTGAGCATGGCATTCCTCCTCCTTCTTTCCCTTTGGAGTTTTTTTCTGATGATGAGAAGCCTCGAGATGAAGCTGCTAATCCTACCAACGAGGAATTGTCTTTTGATGATGACGAGGAACCAAAATTTGACACCGCGAAGGACAATGAGGGGTCCAAGGGAGCTTCTACTAGCATTACCGAGGCAGGCGGCGAGATCCCTGAGTCAACCATCATCTATAGTGCCATTCCTCAGTAGCAATTTTAGTTTTGTCTTCTCTCTTCTCAGATTAGTGTTTTATAACTAATAATTTTTTATGGGCGCTCCCAAGCTTGAGGGGGGCAAACACTTTATTTTGGGAATCATCACATTTCATGATATTATGATTTTGTTTTATCAAGCATGTGTTTATTTGATTTCTGCCATTTTCCTTAAGTATATACTGACCATGGAAACTCTCAAAAGAATAGTGAAGCCTTTAAGTATATACTTTCCTTTTATTCTTTTGCGAGTTTTCATCTTCGTTTCTGCCTTCACCTTTCAAATCACCCTCAGTTCCGGCTTTCTTTCGTCACTCATCCCTGCTGCCTTTTGCTTTTCGGCGAGATTGAGAATGCTAATTTAAAAGAGGGAGGAGCACTGGTTGCTAAAGTATGCGCCCGGTATTAGTTCTTTTGCTTCAGGTTCCTTCTTGCCATGTCCTGTAGCCTTAGATTGTATCTAAGCGCTTTGTAGTTTCGTGCGGAATGCTTAAAGAACAAAAAAAATATAAAAGTATATACTTGCCTCTTGTTCTTGTTGGCATTATCCAATCGAGACGAGATGGTTCTGAGAATGCTCTTTATAACTTTGCTTTTTTAGTAGCTGTGTTTGTTTCTTGATTATGAGGTCTTATTGCGCCTCCTAATTAAGGTCTTATTGCGCATCACCCTGTTTTTAAGGGTATTACTTCGGAGAAGTCTCAGGCGCTTGCTATTTTTGCGAATAGCAATCCATCAACCTCGCCTTAACATTTTTTATAAGTTTTCTTTCTGCGACAATATGACAGGCCTATTTATTCTCATGAATAGCAGCCACATGACATTGCCGTCTTTTTTGGTCACACAGCTCCCTAATCTGGAGGGTGTCATTCCTTTATATTCCCCCTGAGTGCCCCTTCAAGGAGGTTAACCCTAACATGCATGTTGGTCTCCTCTCATCCGGTTATTACGACATTTAGTTGTTTTCGTGACTTCTTATCCTCTTCGCCGATAAGGCTCAGAGTTACGAAGTCACACCCTAACTGGGGTTTCTTTAGGATCAAGTGCATCGTAGCCAAGACTTGCCAAACGGACATGGCCGGTAACGCTCCAGACATCACAGGCACCTGCACCTCAACCGAATACGTAGGCGCCTTGGTCATATTTCTGCACCCCTTACCGAAGGCCATCATAAAAGGGACCCTCAGCGGATAGGTCTTATCATTTCCCCTAGATTTCTGCCTGAGAGTTGTCCACGACACGCGTTAGGTCTTTGCCTCTTGCATTTTCATGCGAACTAGGGTGCATGCCGTGGGTTCCCAACCTTCCTAGGCGAAGGTTTTAAGTTTCCCTATAAACCTTTTATTTCATATTCATTATTTGCCTCCTAATCTTGAGGTCTTACTGTCTTTGGTTACTCGACGAATATTTCATCAAATTTTTATTGCTATGCTCTTGAAAATTGAGTACATCGATCGTTTCATTTTATCATCAAAATAAAGCGAATACATTTATCTTATCTCATTGCATCTTTCATATTCTTATTCCATACGAATGTGCTCGGCTTGGTATTTTTTTCAACTCCTTCATTCGTACTACATTTCTTATCTTGAATAGTGCGGAAAATAGCGGCTGCCCGGTTGATAAAGCACAGATGAATGATCGCACCAACTCCTCTTCCGAGATTCTTCCCTTCAATTCTTTGCATACTGCTTCCCATCTTGCGACGAGACTTCGCAAGCTCTCATGCTCCTTTTGCCTTAACGAGAAAAGCGCTGCTTTGCACGTTTCATTCCTTGAACATTTGTTTACCATTTGCAAATCACTTTATCTCCTTTCCCTAGGGATATTGTTTCTTCCTCCAGTAACTGATATTGATTGTTGCATTTGATACTCCCTTTCCCTGAATTCTCTTCTGCTGCTTTCTATGGCCTTCTTCAAGTCTTCTCGCTCATTTTGCTCACCTTGTCCCAGGCCTTCTTGTTTTCGCGTGTAACGTCTTTCTTTAGTTCGTGCTTCTCCCATAGCATATCTCTCCTCCTGCATATTACTATATGTCTGCTTCCTTTTCAAATGATTATTTCTGATGATCAACTTCTCATTTTTGCTTTCTAACCTTATTCCTTCCCTGACCAGATCCTCTTTCCTTCGCCTCTCTTGGTAAAGTTATTCCTTTAACCGGGACATCTCCTCGTCTTCGCGAATTTATTTCAATTTATTCTGTGAATTTTGTATTTCAACGCTTTCCTCGGCCTCTTTTCCCTGTGCCTTTTTGCTTTTTGACTGGTTCATCTTCCCTCCTTCTCGTGGAATTTGCTTCTCCTTTGTCGTGGGAGTTTCCTTTTTATTATTTGTCATTTCATTTCCTTCATCAACCTTCCCCTTCTTGGCCTTTCCAACTTGTTTTTGATTGACCTATCCTCCTTCCTCTGGAATTACGTTATTATCTTCCTCGATATGAATTTTTGCTTCATTGGTTTCCTCCTCATCCTCCTGCGTTCCGCTCAATTCTTTTCTAGACTTTATCGTAAATACCATCAGCTGTTTGGCTCTTACTTTCTTCCTTCGTTCCATCTTGTTTCTTAACTTCTCCTCGTAGTTATGCACGTCTTTTGTTATACATTATTTTGTGTCTCTCAGATCTCCTCTTATCTCGCCGATTCCGCTTGGCATTGGGAACCGGATTTCCTGGTGATATGTCGACGCAACTCCCTTAATTCCATGTATCCAAGTCCGCCATATGAGAGCATTGTAGGGAGAATCGACATCTACGACACAGACTGTGACCTTCGTTTCTAGTTCGCCAGCGAGAATCTTCACGGTCAGTTCCCCCTTCGGCTTAGATGCTACCCCATTGAACCCATATATGTTATATGTAGAAGGTACAAGATCCGAGTCCTTATATCCCATGGTCCTAAAGGTATGGTAAAAGAGGATATCGACTAAACTCCCAGTATCAACTAAGATTCTGTCTATTGCCCAAATTCTCCTTTCCTCAGCTTGCTCTTCCTCCCATCTGGAATATTTTCCGAATCCCAAGGTCACGACCAGAGGATTTGTGTGCGAAATTTCCCCATCAGGTGCATCCTTCGCCGAGAAGGTTATCTCCCTCTTATGTCATTCCTCTAGTGGCTCTTTCGTCATGACGCTGAATATTTCGTTTCCCTCGAAATCCCTCTTGTGTACTCTTTTAAGCACATTGTCATGAAAGTCTTGGAGATTTCTTGCCGCGTGAATTATCGAATTATAGTTTAATTGTTGCTTTCCTCGGTCTATCTCGATCCGGTAGCTGACTCTCACGAGGTGGCGGGGGTGGCACATAACCCTCTAGCAAATGTGCGAGTTTCCCTTGGTCTAACAATCGAAGTATAATTCGCCGAACGTTCCTGGAATCACCTGTTGGTGTCCATGGAAGCGATGATACTTACAAAATTCATGACTTCGAGACCCTGGTGGGGGCTCTCTTCCGAAATTTGGCGGGGGGCGGGATTTCCTCCGTCAGCACTATTGCCTCCCACACTTTTTCCACAGTTGTGTTAAGTCGTGGGAGTTTCACATCTTCAAAGATTGGTCCATTGGGCCTCCTTTCCCCGTATCTGGGTCCCTGATTATTCCTAGGTTGATATCACGTATTGTAGCTTCGTGGCTCATAATTTCTTCGTTTTGACTCCTCATACCTTTGTTGATCAATCCACTCTTGATCTTCACTCGAGACGACCACCAGCTTCGTTGGGACGGGAACTGCTGGCTCTTCCTTTCCTCGCCCGAGTTCATCTTCTACTGCGTGCACCGTCCTTGATAATAGCCTAAAATTCCCTTCTTTCGCTGGGGCCAACGTCATTTCGCTGACCTGCCTCTGCTTTTCCTCCAACCCTATGTACTCTCTCAGCTCATTCCCTTCCTCCTGGTACTCTCTCAGCTCATTCATCGTTATCGAGTTTCGAATAATGAATATTTGTGTGTACAGCAGGTCCGTTGGGATCAAAGCATTCACGAAGGCTAAGATCGAGTTTCGAATAATGAATACTCTCCCGGCTAACTCGCTGCACACTGTTCTCCATCTCGTGACCAACCCCTGCAAGCTTTCTGTTGGCCTTCTCCTCAAGTTGAACATTGTCTTTATCCCTGGTATCAACAAGTTGTTGCTTATGTACGTCGTCAAGAATATCCTCTGCAAATCTTTGAATGATGATATTGACTTTTCCGGGAGTCCATCGAACCAGGATAATGCCTCCCCTGTTAAGCTCGCGGGGAAATATCGACAAAGTACTGCGTCATTTCGTCCTCATTGCATCAGCGAAAGGGTATATTGTTTCAAGTGTTGCACTGCACTTTTCGATCCACTGAATATGCTTGCAAGCGTTGGTAATACGCATTTTTACGGGATGTTCGTAATCTCATAGGTGAATGGCGATTTATCATCTTCCTCTATTGCTTCTGTTAACTGTACTCTTCCACCTCTTCGTGAGTTATTAATTAAAGCCATCATGTCTCTCAACTCGTTCAGGACTTCTTGGTTCAATTCTCCTCCATCCTCCTCATGGTGACGGCCTGTCATCACGCTAAGCATCCTTTCGCCTGGTCGTCGCGTTTCCTCCTCGTATCGGATAAGGTTCGCCTGACGTTGCAGTTCGTCCTCCTGCCTCTGTTCCTCCTCATGTCTCCTCCTCTGATCTTCCCATTGTGAGATCTCCAGTGCTATTCTCAAGTTTCTTTCTTCGTCTTCATTCATTCGTCGTCTTCTTCTTCGTCCTCCTTCATCTTCCTCGTGGTCATATCTCCTTCGCCGCAGTTCATTTTCCTCCGAAGATACAGTGTTTCCTTCCGAATCTATGGCATTCATCTCAACGTTTTCGTTAAGTTGCCGGTTTGGTTGCCTCAACCTAGCATTATGCCTTTCCAACTGCACCTGTTGTTCCGCCAAGTCCCGGTCATGTTCTCGTTCACGATGGAGCGTCTCCCTTAGCTGGTCCAACGTCATGTTTTCTTCTCCGATATTCTCTTCCATCTCTTCGCGAGTCATCTCCTCCTCGACAACGGTGTCTGTACCGGATGTGTGCACTGAACCTTACCTGAGGCCATCTTCCTCCGTCTGCCGCTGGTTCTCTTCTCGTCTGCCTCCTACAGCTGATGTTCCGGCCCGTTCCATCCTTCCCCTCTTATCTGCCAATCGTTTGCTTTTCCTTACAGCTATCACATGCGCTGCTCGATCTGATGTTCTAGCCATCAACCTATCCTTATTTCAATATCAAATGAACTTTTCCAACCCTAATTATCTAGATCTCCTATTTTGACAACCTCCCCTTCCCTGTTTCTAGCGCCAAAATGTGATTACTGGAAATCCAGCAACACACCCAAATGGAGAATATGCAAGATGTAAGACATAATAAACACTATAACTTAAATTTATTTATTAATCTCAAGCGAAATACAAGTTACACTCGTGGGTTACAAGGAAACCCTAATCCCTTCTCCCAACCTATGGATTACAAGGAAATCCTGACTCTCTCTTTCTCTCTCTCTCCTATGCTAGACCTTTTCCTCTCCAAAAGATCTATCCATTTACATTGTCCAAAGGTCTCTATTTATAGGCCTAAGCAACCCTAGTGGTATACAGCTCATATCATCTCGCCGAGGTTACTTTATGCTTCGCCCGGAGCATATTCCATAAAGTTTTTCCCCACCTTTCGCTGACTTCACGTGGTCTTGTCGGGACACCTGTCCTTTTTCTTGCGCCCTACTGCTCCTACTTCGCGGTTTATCTTCTTCGCCAAGTAATCTTTTCGTGGCTTCGCCTTAGTATCTTGATGGTCCTTCTACTTTATTCGGGGTGGAGAGTTATCTCGCGCTTGGGATTTGTATTTCGCCTTCTGATGTTGACTGATTTGACAGGTCACTGACACGGATCTTTGATTAGGATTTCCTTACCTTACTTGGTATGACACGGGGCAATCCTATTTCGTGTACCTACAAGCTAAGAAGGAACATTTCGAAACACGGAACCTCACATGATTTTTTATGTTTTTTTGATTTAAATCCTAAGCCATCTCTCCGCGCGCCTTATATTTTAGCCTTCTCTTACAGTTTTGTATACCAAGAGCTCCCAGTGATGTACAATTTTGTATACCAAGAGGTCTTAGTGAAAGAAAGCTGTCCGCGCGCCTTATATTTTAGCCTTCTCTTACAGTTTTGTATACCAAGAGTTCTCAGTGAAACAAAGTTGTTAATGTGATGAGCTGCTTGAGGAGATATCAAGGCAGATTTCTTTCCTTTTACATCCTTACTCAATTTTTCAAGTTCCGCAGTTTTCGGATCATAACAAGAGACGAATGTATGATCCTGCCAAAATAAAACCTTGCCTTCCTTGCTAAAACCGAGTGGAACAAGAGCTTTTATTTTGTCCCGCAATAATTCTATCTAGCCCACTAATAAAACCCACTGCTGATGTGGCAGTAATTTGACTTGACTTTCTAGTTTTACTAATTTCACCTTTTTCGGCGAACCGTTTTTTCTTATCTCCTTTTTTGGTCGGCGGTGAATCACTTTCACCTTCCTCTTTCTTCCCCGATCGGCTTGAGTTTGTTGGCAATCTCTGGTAATATTTTCTCACGATTATAGAAGAGGAGAAGAAATTTCACACAAAGTAATTTATATTATCAAATCTGGTTTATTTTATTAGGGGTTAAACATTTTATACAGATGATGTCTTACAATAGTGGTTTTTCGAAGTTTACAAATAAAAATTGTACAATGTACAAGCAATACAGGCAAGTTCTAATGATCAAAAAAACCAAAAGAACATCAAGTACAAAACCAACTCCATTCAAAAAGCTTTACAGACTAGAGATGAAATCAAAATCCAAACACCTAAGGTGGCTGCCACTCCAAAAGAATGTCCCATGTGAATATCCAGTCGCTGAAGGGTATTGCACTTGTAGGATGATGGACTTTAAGCCACGATAAGATTAAAACTTTAACTTTACAAGCCAACTGGTGTGCAGTTTGACGGTGCAGAGGCTGACAGCGTAGCAATGTTAGCAGTGTAAGGGAATACAAGAGCTGTTGATGGTGAAGAGAAGAAACCATTCGCTGCGCCGGTTGTTTATCTGTTGTTGCTCATGGAACCTGAGAGGTGCCCAGTAGCAGCTGCAATGGTTGTGTGAGCTATTGCTGTGTCTTAAGACAGTAAAGGATGATCGTGATTTCCTTCATAAGCTGTAATATAGTCTTGTCTCCCGAACATCTCTGCACCTGCTTCCGCACTGGGCATCATACAGCCATTGCGCACCGGTAGTAAGCACGTGGACGAGGAATACCCTTGTACATACTACTAACAGAGACAAGATCATGAATGAGTGAAATTTAAAGATGAAAACTCTTATTCACACCCCAACCACTATACCTGTAAACCAAAATAAGGCTAAGTGGATGATTAACACTCTTAGCAGCCATCATTTGATCACAAATTCTAAAATACTAATAAATAGGTTTCTTATTGTTTCTGAACAAAAAAACGTAATTTTTCTATACGAGGAAATCACACATATAAGACATGGCCATATGGGTATAAGACCATCTCGTTATACATAGCAGTATAGTACACATTTCATATTCTTTTATGCAAAATACTAATTCAGCGCAATTCAAAGAATAATTATCGATAGCTAGCTCACATACACACAATCTCAGATAAATCAGAAAATGAGAGAACTTTATCGAAAAATTAATACAATAAATTCTTCACCTGCTGACAGTGGTGAACATTTCCCTAGTACTCAAATCAGTTCATGCAACCATCCCAACAAGCATAAGATGAAAAAAACATTTTAAATTCAAAACGCTGGGTTGTAACAATATTTGATGCCCAGCAACAAGTATGGATTCAAAATGAAATGTGAAACCACCACTAAAGTCAAGTAAAAATTAGGAATCAGACAATCCTTCCCTCATATGTGTTTCTCAAATCTAACTCTATTTAGACATGTTTTATGTTTCCTCCAGGTCCAGGATTGATATTAGCAGTAAGGATTGAATACTTGGATCGAAAAAGACTTTTGAGAAACAACACAATTCCTATTCAGTAAGCGAAGTAAGTAATTTCGAAATTTTGAACAAACACAAACAATGGTAAACAAAACCATAATCAAGTTTAACCAAGCTAAAGTTTCCCACCAATGAGAAATTAAGCTTATCACTACCACCGTATACAGATTGTAACACATTCTCACAAACCCATATAATAATTTCAAATGAACCGATGGGAACTTCAACCAGGGTGTAGAGAAAGATAAAATTACCTGAATTGATGAGCAGCTTTATAATACCTAGCTTCACCGGGTTAAATTTGATTTTTATAAGCTAAAAACTTGAACTCCTATGCAGCACTAATCTGTTTCATGGATCAAATTGTTGAAAATTTCTATGATAAATTGAAGATTTTTTGTTTTGATCTACTTTTTGAGCATGAAATTGACGAAACGAATGAGGAATACCATTCAGAAAAATAAAAAAATAAATAAATAAGAGAAATACCCAAATTGAAAAAGGAGATTAGGGTTTATTATTTATGAACCTGAAAGAGACCAAGTCTTTGGTTTTGATTTCTTCCATCTGTTCCGCCCTCTCCTGGATATTGCTTTGATGAACTGGCTTCCTCCTTCTCAACGCTCTTTTCCCTGTTATAGGGAGTTCGAGTAACCTGTTTGAGAAAGAAGAAAACTAGAAAGTCAAGTCAAAGCACTGCCACACAAGCAGTAGGTTTGACCGGTGGGCTGAACAGAATTACTGTTTATCCCGTAAAGTAAACTCCTTGTTCCAATTACAAGTTCCATCTTGTTGCATGTCATTGTTCTTTTTTAATAACCATATGCCAGTTGTGTCTGATTTACGATGAACAAGACATAACCGGTCTCCAAGTACAGAAAGTCTCTCCCGATCGTTATATGGACTTCCCTACGCATGAAGTGGTGAAGCTATATAGTGGAACTTCTCATCCGCTAAGCTGAAGGCAATAATCTTTGATGCCTGATCCAGCCAATGTATCTCACCATTTGCATGAATACCCTTTGAATAATAACCAACATTGCGAAACATCTGGTAAGGGATTTCTTTTTCCTCAGTCCACTTACAACTCTTACCAAGAATATACACCTGAAGGCGCCATGCGTCATCACCTTTGCGGTAGATTCTTAGAACTCTATACTCATCAGTTGAAGGACTGTAACCAAACCCACTCAACACCTTATATGCTTCCGCTTCATACCTCAAAAGATAAATAAATTCTCTGGTGACAGGGTTACATATGTGAACAGGATCATTTACCTTATGGTGATACACAATAGAACAAATCAAACCATTGATTGAATGTATCGAGGCATCTTCCAAGTCAACACTCTGAGTAAGTAGAGGAATCTTGACTGTTTTAATTTTAAATTCGGAAGTCTGATCATGATATTTATCGCTAATTTGTGCTAACAAAAGGAACACCGGCTGACCAGTCTCACATGCACAATCCTTGGTATAATTCTCGTCGAGTTTTCGCAGCAATAGTTTACGGACAGCAAGGTGATCTTGAGCAAAGGATGGATTCCTAATGAGATCACGCCATGGTTTGCAAACTAGTTTGCACTCTAAGACTGAATCAACATGTAAACGAGAAAATATATTCAATGAAATATCGAGTGGGAGATCGTCCATACACCCCATATTGTACTAAAACTCTAACTTTCAGATTAAAAACTGTCGATTTTTGTTAAAGGGGAGCAAATCCTCATCCGACCAGAGCGATGACTCGATAACTGACCAACTCATATATTTTCCCCAATTCAGACTAAAATACCCTTACTTACCATATCTCCCAGCACACGTTCAAAAACATCGATCATCTTCTTTTTGATTTAAAAAAACAAACTTAAGAACCCTAGATAACTTGCCTTGCTGCAAAACAGGAGAGGAAAAAACAAAACCCATGATGTTTTTCATCATCTTATAATAACTATACAGATTATCGCCCAATCTTTGGGTTCAATCGCATAAAACTAGATCTCCAAAGGATCCGAAATTTGGTGATTCTCTTTTGTTCTAAGAGCAAGCAATTTTTGTTGCTCTTAAATGTCGACAATGGCAACTGGATACAATACCATTTCCCTGTTAAACAATTGTTTTCAGGGAAACGTTAAATGGAATAATATACAAACAGAAAGATATATATCTGATAATTATGATGGTCGTATTGTTCTCATCACAACAAACCAAGTATAATCACTGAGCGTAAATGATTTATTCTTTTCTTGGTTGATTTGATTGATACGGTTTCATCAATGTTGATTTCTTTTTTATCTTTTTTTTTGGATTATGCTTCTTCTGTTTTGTGGTTTTGGACTATTCTTAACATCTAACTAAAGGAAATCAATCAACAATTTCACTTGCCTTAACTGGTGCATTACTTGATTCACGAGAAGTTCATTTTTTTCGGTATGGCACCATTATTTTATTTGAACGTGTGGGAGGAGTACAGGTGGTGCATAAGGGTGTTTCAGTCTGAGCTGGAAAAATATATCGAGTTGGTCCTAGTGAACGAGTCGACAACGATTTTTGCACTCCTCGAATCACATTTTGCTCTCCGTTTAACAAAAATCAAACTGTCAAGGAGCCAAGAATCTGAAAACATGACAATCGCAAAATACATAATGAAAATACGTCAAAAACAAAATATGCATAAAAAAAAAGAATTCGTCAAGTATCGAGTTCACACCAAAAGAAGAGTCGTGCTGTAACGAGGTCACCCTCGTGATAGCTTTTGTAAGGATGCACTTTCTAACCCTTAGATATATCATCATAGATATGTAACCATCTCGATGAGAAATTTTAGAAGTAAAAATATTTTTTTACTATTATTATCATTTTTAAATTTTATTTGTTTGTGATCGTGACCCGGCCCTTTCTGGCAAATTTTTTTTTTTTGATGAAAGACGAAATTAAATTAAGACTAAGAAATACTGTACAATAACTTTACAATCTCATTTTTTCAATAATATTGGAGATGATATTCTCCTTTTTGATCTTCTGGTGGATGTGTCTATTCCTGTGTTGGAGTCTTGATTTCCTTACTTTTTTAGCTATTGAGTCTGCCGTTGTATTGTGATATCTAATTATGTGTCTAATTGTTGCTTGGGGAAGTCTTTTTAGACTTTGCATAATGTCTTCAACAGTGTTCTCAGTTACCTAAGAGGTGATCTCACCAGCATTGTTGATATAATCGACTAAAATTTTGCAATCTGTGGCTATTGTGACACTTGAGAGAAGATTGTCTTCTAACCAATTCAAGGCTCTATGGAGCGCTTTAGCTTCTGCATGAACTGCTGTGAATGCCAACTCCGACCCCACTGAAATATGTATGAATGCTTCTTGGTCCGTCGAGTAAAGGATGAAAGCGTATCACATTGAAGAGTCTTCCTTTTTAAAAGCAACATCAACAAATATTATCCAATCCAAATTGAAGTCTGACCAAGAGGGCTTAATAGATTTAGTTCCTTTTCTAGTCAAAATATTGTCCTTTGTGTTTGCCTCTTTCATGAAACTGTTGATTTGTTCAATCAGTCTTATGGGATTTGAGTTTGTTTGTTGAAAACTACCTCACACCTGTATTTCCAAATAAACCACGAAATGGTAGCAATTTTTTCCTTGAAATATGCGAAATTTGGATCTTCAATCCAAGTTTTTACCCACTCCTCTATTGAATCTGTGAAAATTTGTGTGTTTGCTGCATCTAGGGAGCACCCAAACCATATGGCTCTCGCGAAATGACAATTTTTTAACAGATGTATTTCCGTTTTCGCCTCTTGAGAATGGAACATGGGGCAGTTTGGCGATATTTCCGAGTTGTGTGCTGCCAGTCTATTTTTTGTGGGTAAGGCCTTTTGAACTAGCTTCCATATGAATAGTCTAATTCTTGGGATAATCTGAATTTTCCATAAAGATTTCCAGGGAAATTCATTATTTTTCTCATTTTCCTGGTTTTGATTGATCAAAAAGTTGTAAATATTTTTCGCTGAGAAGACTCCCGAATTATGGTGTTTCCATCTAATTTAATCTGAATCTTCCTCTCTAGGCTGAATAGTCAGAATCTTTTCCTTTATTTCAGGAGTGAATAAGCTAGTAACTAGATCATAATTCCACTCTCCGTTTGTATTTAATAACTCATTTACTTTTTGTGGTAAGGGTTCTTCTATATCCGTTGGTTGTTTCACAATGTCTTCATTAGGTATCCAATGGTCTTCCCAAATCTTCACCTGATTACCATTTTTCACCTGCCAAGTGTAGTTTCCTTTTATGATGTTCAGACCCTTTTGAATGCTTTTCCAAATCCAAGATAGCTCATAGTTTCTAGTTGGTTCCATTGGGTTTCCTTTATCAAAATATTTGGCTTCTAGAAGTTTTACCCATAGTTGTTCCTTTTCAATTATTACTCTACTGGATAGCTTTGTTAGCAGAGCTATATTGAATTTATGTGGGTTTTTGATGCCTAATCCTCCCTGCGATTTAGGTCTATACATATTATTCCACGCCTTTATATATCCTCCTTTTTTCTTGGAATCATCTTTTTTCCACCAAAAATCTCTCTGAACTCTGTCTAGTTTATCCAAAGTTTCTTTTGGAAGAGCTAATATTTGCATTTGATAAGTGGGGTAAGATTGAATCGTAGCTTGTATTAAAAATGTTCTTCCCGCTTGAGATAGCAATTTTTCTTTCCAACCCTGGAGGGTGTTGTAATATCTTTGTAATAAAGGTTCAAAGTTTTATTTTCTATTTTTGTCGAAAAAAAGGGGTGTTCCAAGATACCTATCTTTCTTCGTCATCAGGGGAACTTTTATAAATTTTGCTATTATTTTCCCATGTTTAGGATGAACTTTTGGGCTGAAATAAATTCCGGATTTTTGGAGGTTTACCATTTGCCCAGTGATCTCCCCGAAAGAGGATAAGATATCTAGAAGATTTTTTGCTTCTCCCAGGTCGGCCTTTGTGAATAAAAAAAAATCATTGGCAAAGAAAAGGTGGAAAATGGTTGGAGCGTTTTTGTTTATCTTTATACCCGAAATTTTCTTCTGTAAGATAGATTTTTCTAGGAGTCTGGAAAGGATCTCCATGCAGATGAGGAAAAGATAGGGGGATAGAGGGTCTCCTTGTCTAAGACCTCTGGAAGTATTGAAAGTTGGACCTGGGGAGCCATTTAGGAGGATTGAGAAAGATGTAGTTGAGATGCATTGGGAGATTAAATGGACCCAATTATCACTAAACCTGAAGGAGGATAAGGCCTTTTTGATAAACGACCACTCAACCCTATCAAAAGCTTTTGAAAGATCTAATTTTAAGGCTAAGGATTAGTTCATGAGCAATGATGATGTTATCAGTTATTTGTCTCCCTGGTAGAAACGTGGATTGGTTTGGGGAAATGATTTTATTTAGAAAGGGTTTTAGCCTATTTGCGAGAATCTTTGAGATTATTTTGTAAACAGAATTACTTGGGCTGATGGGTCTAAAATCACCCGGGGTTTGAGGAGTGTTGTTTTTTGGGATTAGAGTAAGGAAAAAGTGGTTAATTCCTGATCCAGAAATCATGTTTTAAAAAATTCCTGTATTGTGAGGGTGATATCAGACCGTAAAGTTCCCCAATTTGCTTTTAAGAATTCTGGTTGAAAACCATCTGGGCCAGGAGCACCCCAGGGATTCATGTTGGATAGGGTAGACCATATTTCTTCTCGAGATGGGATTTGAGTTAAGGCAATGTTTTCGTCTATGGATATACAAGGTGTAATTATTTCCGAAAGATCGACGTAATAATTACTCCTATTTGAGGTTCCAATCTGGGTGAAATGGTTTATCAGGAGGGAATTTAATTGTTCTCTATTTGATATCCAAAGACCTGAGGGTTCTCTGAGGGTGTGGATTGCATTGATTTTTTTCCGACTGGAGGCTGAAGCATGGAAATATTCAGTATTTTGATCGTATTCCTTGAAAAGTTTATCCCGAGAGAGCTGATGGTAATAATCGTTTTTGATTTTATACCATTTCCCCATCTCCGATTGTAAATCCTTGAGAATTGTTAGTTTGGTAGAAATATTACCGGAATTATGAATATTCTCTATCTTTTTAGTTAATCTTTTTATATTTCTGTGGATATTACCAAAAACTTCATAATTCCAATGAGCTAGATCTGCGGATAATGCTTTTAGGTGTTGTGCTAAGCTTGGGGAGGAACTGGATTTTAGCTTCCAAGAAGCCTCAACGACAGATGTTAACGTAGCGTGGTTTAACCAGGATCTAATACATCTAAAAGGCTTTTGTAATTTCTTCAGTTCCGGATTAGAGACAAATAAAGTCGGAGTGTGATCTGACCCTACTCTGGATAGATGGCTTACCTTTGTATCCGGGAAATTTTGAATCCACTGAAACGATTCAAGGGCTCTGTCTATTCTTTCGCAAATGTTTGCTTCTCCACTTCTATTGTTCGACCAAGTGAATGGTGCACCTTCATATCCCGAATCTTATAAACCCATTGAGTATATTAAGTTTTTAACAAAAGCTTTTCTGCTTGAGCTTGTGTTGTTTCCACCTTGCTTTTCGCCCGGGTCTAGAATGATATTCAGATCTCCAATTAAAAACCACGGGTTTTTGATTACTTTAGCTAATTCTGAAATGTAAGACCATTGGGAGAATTTTTCATCAGCTTCCACTGCGCCATATACACAAACCAATTCTATTTTTGTTTCTCCTATTTTTGATTCTAAATGGCAAACATTGATATTTTCAAATTATAATTTCATTTCCAAGTTATTATACCAAGAAATGACTAACCCCTTAGCTTTTCCCACAGAAGGAACAATGAACCAGTTTTGAAAATTGGATTTCTTTAAAAAACAAACCATTTTGTCTATTTGTGATTTCGTTTCAGAAAGAAAAATTATGTCTGGCTTATAATCCTGGCATAGCTGATTTAGGTGATCTCCAGTCAATGGAGTTCTAATTCCTTGGACATTCCATGAAAGAAGTTTCATTATGAAAACCAGATAAAGAGTCAGCTAGGACTAAAAATAGAAGGGGACACTATTTTATTACCAGAAAAGAGAGGAAACCAGGCGAAAGAAAAAACACTGACCACCAAAATCAGGGTTAGAGACTGATCCACAGACGGAGTGAAATAGACAGTTAGGAATTCTCAAAAAAAAAAAACAACCAGGTATTGCAAGACAGAACAAAAAAAAAGAAGGAGGATTACACCAGAATCAAATGACAGCTTAAAATATGGGCAGGGCACACACAGAAAGATGAGAGAAAAAAATCAACAACAGCAAGTATGGAGCAGGCTATTGCAAAAAATATAAATATAGGAACTAAACAGTCTAAGATATTTCAGAGAAATCAACACCCTGAAAAAAAATTGCCAACTCATTCAAAGTTCAACCCAAAATTAAAGAGAGGGGGATAGAATTCTGCTGCCCAAAGATACAATAATTTAAGAGATTATAGTGTGTTAACTCACTAAGCTGCCCAATGCTAAAGAAAATGCAAGAAGAGAAATTAAAACAAGGTATCTTAGAGTGGTTAAATGTGCAGAGATAGACAGGTTAACAGAGAGCATAGATAGATTCAGAGAAATTGAGGCCTAAATTTAAGCTTAATAGAAAGTAAAGCTGGAAATAGAATAACAACTATAACTTGAAGATAACTAGAAAGAACTAACTAAGCAAGGCTACAAACAGAAGGAAATACAGAATTAAAAGCAACTTAAGCAACAACAAAACTGGACAGAAAACAAACTAAGCAAAAAGCAGATAAAAAGAGCTCATGGGCTCTGATGGCGTTGAGACTTTGGATTCATTTTTTCTGCTGTTATGTTGAGATCATTATGCAGATAGACTACTCTTCATTTTCCTTCTCTTGGGAATTTCCACTAGAAGAACCACCACTGAACCACTGATGAGGAAAGATCTTCATGGAGTTCATAGGATCATATTCTTCCATTTCTCTGATTTCCACATGTCTTGAGTTAGGAGGTGCAAGAGTCAATTCCAAGTTGTCATATTTTGGACTTTTTGGTACAGGTATGGGATTATCCCAGTGGAAATAACTCTGCATCAAGATCCAATTTTTAAAATAAGTTGTGCACCCTGAGTTGTTCTGCTGCTGAGATGAAGATCCTTCATCCCAAGGTCTAAAAGCTGAAGTGAAAGGATTTCCAGGTCGATCATGCTTTTGGATGACCTTCCACATATATGCATCAAGTTTTGGACCAACAACATCATCACTAAGAACAGGTGAATTAGGGACTACCTGATCCTCACTCATATTAGAAGCATGATTTGCCAGTTGACTTGTACCACCCTGATTTTCCTTGTCATCTTCAAGTTGAGAGATATAGTCATTGCAAGTAACTTCAGTTGCAGCTTGTTCAACAGAAGAGTCTGACAAACTGTCCTCAGAAAGCTACATATTATCTTGCACCATCACTGGATGCATCTGCTCCTGTTGCAAAACCACCTCTTGCTGCATTTCTAACAGTACTGCATCAGCATGTACTTGGTTAACTTCAGCTTGGTGTTGTGCCAATTCGGCTTGCAAGCAATTCCTCATCTTGTGTCCAATAAAGTCACAGTATTCACAAAAGTTACATGGAAAGTTATGGAATTGAAAATAGATTGGGTTTATGTGGCCCAATTCATTCTCTGCATTGACAGTAAACCTAAGTCTCTGCCTGAACCTTATGTTTGCCATGACTGTGATTGAGAAACTCTCATTATTTCTTCTCACAGGATATGATAAAGATAGAATCTCCCCCATACAATACAGATACCTTCTGAGATTCTCACTTGTAACCTGAGCTGGTGATAAGTTACTAATAGTTATGAAGAACATCTCCATAGTTGGGTACCAATCTTGTAGGTTACCTGTAGCTTCCCATTTCTTGATACAAAATAAATCTCCAAAAACTCTTCTAGTTTCCAAGTTTAAGACTCTCTGCATCTCATAATCATGTCGAAACCTTATAATATAAATCCACTCACTAGCTTTTCTGACAGAAAGTCCCCCATGAATCACCCATTGATATAACAGTACATTTTTGACATCCCAGCAGTTTCTATCTACTGGTTCAGCAAAGGTTCCTATCAAGCAATTGGTCCATAGGAGGTGAGTATTTTGAAATCTAGAAGGAATGATTTCATTGAGGTTAAATTGCCTTCCATTTCTCAGACTCAGGGACTGTTGAAGGTGGGTAGTAAGTTGTGAGACATCACCATGCCAGACTGCATACATGGTGATACACAAAAACACAGCAGAAGCTACAGGGTATTGAAAGAAGATATGTCTAGTAAGATAAATTACTGTGTTGAAGAGGTATCTAAACATTAGAGCTATGCACTATGTTGCGGTGTAGAACAACATCTTCATCAAGAGTTTATATAGCAAAAGAAATCGACTGTGGGGGATGAAAAACAAGATTTATGATAAAAAAAAAAACTACAAGTTGGAACCCTAACCAGCGTGTATCATAGGAGAAATTAAGGGTATAATTTAGAGAGAAGGGGATAATTCACCAGGTGTAAGAAATTTTGAGGAGGTTCTGAGGAGGTTTTTACAGATGTCAAGGATTAATAATAAAATTACTCCATTAATTTGTAAATAAATCAGTTCTTTGATGATCCACTAACTTGTTATTCACAAAACTTCAACTTGAAAAGACAAAATCAAATCATTACCTGACCGCCGAAGAATGGATTAAAGGAAACCGTGTGATTTTGGGTTGAATCAGAGAACAAATCTGGCTAAATCCAACTTTTCTGCAACTTGAAAATCGTAATCTCTTCTTTTTCTTCTTTTCCATCTTCTTCGTAAAAATCACCCATAGAAAATGTTAATTTTGTTCTTAGTTTAATAATCAATCTTCAAATCAGAGAGTAGAAACCCAACTTTTAAGTCGGTGCAACTTGAAAACCAAATCATTATCTGACTGCAAAAACCAAAATCAGAAGAAACCTCGAGGTGTATTGAATCAGAGAAACTATATAAAAACAAACCCTTTCCTGCAACTTTTAATCTTGATTTCTTTTTATTCTTTTTCTTCATCTTCGATTGAAACGCCCACTAATTTTATCTATCGGTAACGAATTTAAAAATCAGATCTCATCTCTTAACAACAGCTTATGAATCCATCTAAAATTTACCATCAGAGCCCATGAATATCAACGGAATCTTGATTCAAACCTACCGTTTCCACCGAGATAGATGGAGAGAATTTTACTAAAATAGCTTATCGATAAAACCCGTAAAACGATCCCAATCAGATTACTTGATTATGGTAGATTTTTAATGGAAAGATGAAACAATTCTAAGTAATAATCACACAGGAATATGTTGCTTCACTTTGTTATACTCTTTCTGATTAGATAAGTGGTCACCCGTTGTTATCTTGGACTTTGCTTTTGATGAAATGCTCTTCTTCACAATATGATAAGTTGTTGAATCCCAATGTTGTTATTGATCTTCTAATCAGATGTTAGTAACGAAGGTCTTCTAATTTCATATACATTCTCACGGGTAAAAACGAATTTAATTTGCTTAAGGGACTAAAATTAATAATAGAATTTAAAAATAAAGAAAAACCAATATTTCCTCGAGGGGTTGGGATCCGTTGACATGTTTATATTGACATAACCTTCACATTTTAGCGCCATCTTTTCTACTGAGCCCAACCGGCAATGAATTTGAAGTTAATTTTCTGGTGACATGTTCCTCATATAAAACTCTACATTCCTACCAAAAATGAGAGTATTCCAAAATACGGAAATTCATCATCCACAAATTTTAATTTCAACTGTCAATCTTCAACGGTTAATATTCAAAATCGTAGATGGCGGTTTTATACATCTCGGAATGCTCTCATTTTTGGTTGGAATATAGAGACTTATAAGAAGAACATGTCACCAAAAAATTAGCTTCAAATTCCTTACCGTTTGGGTTCAGTAAAAAGAACTATAACCATGTCAACGGATTATGTCAATATAACCATGTCAACAGATCCTATCCCTTCCTCGAGATAGGTAAATATCTATGATGATATATCTAAGGGTTAAAAGGTGCACCCTTATAAAGGCTATCACGAGGGTGATCTCTTCACATCACACGACTCCAAAAAGAATACCTATAGATAAGGTGGTGGAAAAACTGATAAGGTGGAGGTGTTCTAGTCTTCAATAAAGTTTGGGAGCCCGGGAGAAAGGGTTTCCCTTTTTGTGCGACATAAAAAGTGGACTACGTACCTTCTTTAATAAAGAAAGGTTCTTTTCTTTTTTTGGTAAATAAAGAAGCTTATTTTTGGAGCTGCTCCTTTATATTTTCTTTGGGGATGCCATCCAGGGTGAAGCGTGGGATAGTGGAAACAAAAAAATATAATTTTAGAGGCTTTGAATGACTGTCCTTTGCGTTTCAAAATTACTCTATTAATTCTGTAGTTCTACCATTATACAAAATTTGTTGTTTATTGTTTTCGAGTTTTGATTGATAAAATTCGGTTGTCTAAAAGTTGGGAAAATATTTTGTTCTAGCAGTGCTAGAGCAAAATTGATCTAGCAGCTCGAATGCTTCACATGTGGAATTTTATTAGGTCAAAAAACTATAGTTTAAACCACAGTTAACTCCGATCAATACAGTCGTAAAAACATTTTTGACGACTCTCTCCTCTCTCCTCTCTGTGAATCGGGCGATTATGGTTTTCTAACTAGTAAAAAATTTTCATGAATTCTTTTTACTCCATCTTTACTACTGTTAAGTGACAATCTTCAGCCAGGTTTTGTTTCAATTTACTATATTCCCTACTTCATTCATCTATGTATTTTTGATTAATTCTTGAATCTTTCCTGTCAATTTATTGCTCTTTTATAAAAAAAATTATATCTGGTTTTCATTGTTCTACTCATGTTTAACTAATTTCTCCTGGTTTTTCCATGATGTATTCACAGTATGCGTTTGCTCTAATGGCGTTTGTCTTTTGTTATGTTGTAATCTATGAGTTTGCAGAGTTTGTTGATAATCGTTTGAAGACTCGTGTTGCTTCCATTGATAGAGGGTGGATAAAACCACACTCAGTGAATCGGTCATTGAATATTGCCCGCCTTTCCCTCAGTTCAAAATTCAAAAACGTTCGTAACAGTCTTAGCTGGAACTGCGTCTTCTACACCATATTTAGTTGGTATCTCTACATCTGTAGTTTCTATATAAAAACCAATTCCATACCCAACCTAATTAATAAGGATCCCTTCGAGTTTGGTAACAATATTTTGGTCAATAATTATCTTATTTATAACCCTAATATCAATATTGTTCCAACCCTCATTCTCATTAAACCAAAAACTTTTTTCACAACTGATTATCTAGATCTAGTCATGGAGGCTAATGAAGGAACTCAAGTTGGTACTTTGGTTAACAAATTCAAACAAGCTACACTTGACCTTGGTAACACATCTGAAGTAATCACCTACAAAACAGATGATAATCCAACTACTGAAGAAGATGAAAAGAAATGGGAGGCATGCGCTATTGGTAAGGTTATTATTGAAGGAAGAATGACTTATGAACTGGTTGAAAAATTCATACAATTCACTTGGCCTTTCATCAAGCCTGAAGAACTCAAGATTGTGGAGATTGAACCAAACCTCTTTATCTTCAAGTTCATCAAGTGGGAATATCTGAATAAAGTCATTGAAGAACATCCTTGGAACATTAATAGAAAGATTCTGGTGGTTCATGACTTCATTCCTGAACTAGTCTACACGGAATCGCATTGGGGATTTCAAATTTTCTGGATCTAGCTGAAGTATCTCTTACCTGAACACATGAATGTTGTTGCAGTTACCAAAATGGGAGAAATCATGGGAAAGGTTGTTGCCATTGAACCAAAAGACGCTATCCCTAATGGTAGTGACCCTGTAAAAGTTTGTGTTAATGTTAATCTTACTGATCCATTAAGAAGAATTTTGAAGGCAATTACTAATGCTGGAATCACTAAATGGATAAAATTCTACTTTGAACGACAAACAAAAGGAATCTGCTCAAACTGCTATGTTATCAAGCATTGCAATGTTTCCTGCACAGATGTTGCTGCTTTTCTTTCTAAAGCCCATGAAAAACCTTACTTCTTTGGTAATGTCAACAATCTCCGTAAGAATATTACGAATCTTTCCTCGTCCTCTGCTCCAGTTTCTAAAAAGAATCCTAAAAAATTTAAGAAAACCACTGTTTTTGTGCCTCCCAAAGATGGGGTTGCGATTAATATGGATTTCCTTCTCAAGGATAAGAGCGAAGATGTTGATGAGTCTGTTAGACTAGGGAAAAGAATTAGAACCTCTAGAGAGTCCTCCCCTCAACTTTTGGATTCTGAAAATGACTGCAACTCTGTCAATGCTGATAGCAACACAGTCGCTACACAAACTCTAAAGATTGCAACCAGAGACTCGCATATTGGGACTACGGATTTGGAAAAACAGGTAAACAACTTCAGTCTTTCAGTTTTACCCTTCAATTTTATTCATTTTATCTACTTCAAATATCCTGCAATACTTAGTTTTACTATTTTCTATTTCTTGCTTGCTAAGCTTTCTTATTTTATTCTGTATGATAAAATCTCTGCCAATTTTCATTATTGTCGTTATCTTACTATCTACGTTGTTTCCTATCCAATTTTTCTTGTGGATACGCTGGTATTGTTTTCACTCCCATTCACAATATAAAAGTTGTTTCTTGGAATATCCAAGGATTCAAGAAGGCTAATACTAGAAATCATTTGAGTGATCTTATAGAAACCAAAACCCAGATATTCCTGTGTGAAACTAAAATCAGTTATGATAAATGCAAGCCCCTATTAAAACCATTTCAAAATCCCAACCATTCTTACATTGAACCTGAAGGCTTATCAGGTGGACTTGTCTTGCTTTGGAAAAATGGGTTTACTTGTGATATAATTGATTCTTCCATGAACATGTTCAATGTGGTCATACAGTCTGATCCCAGTAAGCCTGAGTTTTTACTCACCTGCATGTATGGTTATACTAATCACAACAACAACAAAAAAAAGGAACAATGGGAATTTTTCCATCAAATTAGTAGAGCTAATACAGCCCCTTGGATTCTCTTAGGAGATCTGAACTTTCACATCTTAGGTGAACACACTAGTACCTTCTCCTCTTTAGATGGTTGGGTTAATGGTTTAGTTCATGACTGTGGACTTGAGGACATAGGGTTTGAAGGAAAGGACTATACTTGGTCTAGTAATAATCTAGAAACTGGTGTTAAAAAGTCTAGAATAGCTATGGCCTTAGGGAATGGTGACTGGCATTTACACTTTCCACATTTTAAGCATTATCATTTAACTCAAGTAGGCAGTTACCATTGTCCCATTATGCTTGTTTCTGACTCCACTGTTCCTAATTGCTGGAAACCATTTAAATTCTTCTTTACTTGGTTAAATGATAACTCTTGTTCTGATGTTATTGATGATGCTTGGAATATTAGTATATCTGGCTCACCTGGTTTTCAGTTTACTAAGAAGCTTCACTCAACAAGAAGAAAACTTGGTATTTGGAATAGAGAACATTTTGGTAACATAAATCATAAAGTGGATGCTCTACAACAAGAACTTGATATTCTTCAAGAACAAACTGGTAATGATGATATTCATAACAAGATCTTCCACATCAACAAGAAACTGAACCAATGCCACAAGGAAAAAATGAATTATATCATCAAAAATCAAGGGATCATTTCATCAAAGACATGGATGTTAATAGTAAATACTTCCATACTAAGACAAACAGAAAGAAGTCAAGAAATAACATTGATTCCATACAAGATTACAACAACAACTGGTTGCATTCAAGACAAGAAATATCTCAGCATCTTACCAATCATTTTAAGGACATAAGTACTTCCTCCAGTCCTCAATTAGATGAGAATCTTTTTCATTTACTACCAGCTCTTGTTTCAGATGCAGACAATATACTTCTCAACAGTATTCCTTCACATCAAGATATCTTTAATACTTTAAAGAGTATGGAAACCTGGAGTTCACCAGGTCCTGAAGGATTCCAAGCAGGCTTTTATAAGAGTCAGTGGAACATTGTGGGAGAATATGTATGCTTAATGGTTACAAGATTTTTCCAGACAAAGCATATGTTCAAGCAAATAAACAAAACTTACATTGCTCTTATTCCAAAAAAGAAAAAAGCAATTTGTGCAGCTGACTATAGACCAATTGGTCTTTGTAATACTTCTTACAAGATCATATCAAAAAATTTGGTTAATAGGATGAAGCCTCTTATGAGCAAGATCATATCCCCTTATCAAGCATCTTATGTTTCAGGTAGGCTTATAAGTGATAACACTGTGATTGCACAAGAGATAATTCACTCTATGAAAAGGAAAAAAGGACATACTGGTTGGTTAGCTCTTAAACTGGACATGTCCAAAGCCTTTGATAGGATTGAATGGAATTTTCTCATCAAGGTTCTCATATATTTTGGTTTCAATGAAGATTTATGTGATCCCATCTATCAGTGTATAAGCACAACTTCCTTTTCTGTGATGCTCAATGGTTCTCCATGTGAAGAGTTACATCCAACAAGAGGTATTAGACAAGGAGATCCCTTATCTCCTTATCTGTTCATTTTGGCTATGGAATTTCTCTCAAGACATCTCATTGCTGCTCAACAAAACAACTTCATCAAAGGTATTAAAGTGGCTGCACATTCTCCAGCCATTAATCATTTGTTTTTTGCAGATGATTTCTTGATATTCACTCAAGCAAATCTCTCCTCTGTCAACAGTATACTTTAATTATTGCAAGAATTCAGTTCTCAATCTGGGCAATTCATCAACTTTGAGAAATCTTCAGTCCACTACAGTAAATACACAAGTCCTGACACAGCTGATTTTCTCACCAACTTACTTGGTGTTAAAAGAATGTCTTCTAAAGAAAGATACCTTGGCTCTCCTCTGATTCTTGGGCATTCTAAACAAGAAGATTTCAAAGTAATTGAGGAAAACTTCAAGAACAGGTATACTTCATGGTCTTCAACTTCTCTCACTCAAGTTGGAAAAGCAACTATGATTAAGCATGTATTAAATATTATTCCCATCTATCAAATGGGCACCTTCAAGTTACCTACACAACTTCTGGATAAACTCATAGCAATTCAGAGAAGGTTCTTCTGGGGGCATAACTCTAATAGAGGCTCTAATCCAATTGGTTGGCAAAAAGTTTGTAAAACTAAAGAAGCTGGTGGTCTAGATTTTCGAGATTTGGAAACTCTAAATCTAGCACTCCTTACTAAGTTAGCTTGGAGGCTCTGCAATAATCAAGATACCTTATGGGGACAAATCATGGAAAGTAAGTACTTCATAAGTGGTGATATCCTACATCAAAGACTGGAAGCTAAAAATTGTTCTTATACATGGAATGGCATCATTAAAGGTATGAAGATTGTTCAACAAAAAATTTTCATGGGAGTCAACAATGGCAGAAGAACAAAAATTTGGCAAGATAAATGGATACCAGGACTCCTTGTACCACCTTCTCCAATTAATGACTACTTCATATTTTATCAGACTATTGAAGAACTTCTCATTCCTAACACTGGCTTTTGGAATATTGATCTTCTGAGCACACTGTTTGCTCCAGATGTTTCATTAAAAATACAAAGTATAGTTCTGGATGTCACTAAAGAAGATGTGATGCTATAGATGCCTGCTAAAGATGGGGTTTTCTCTGTCAAGAGTACTTACAACATGCTTTCAAGAACAATACAGCTCCACAAATCAATGACAGAATTATTCAACCGACGATCTGGAAGAGTTTGTGGAAAAGTAAAGTTGCCCACAGAGTCAAATTGTTTGCATGGAAATGCCTTCATGGAATTCATTCTACCAGAATTAAACTGGCAAACTACAACAGAGATATCGATACACATTGTGGTATTTGTGGTAATGCTGATGAAACCATTGAGCACTTGCTACTTGACTGTGAGCACTCTAAAGCTATCTGGAGAGATCTTAATATTAACGTTGATTTGTCTGCGGATCACAGTATAAGTATCTCTAAATGGGTCGAGAGCTGGTTTTCATCTCCCTTAATCTTCAACAACAAAAATAAGCTCTATACTTTAATGATAGCAGCTTGGGTTATATGGAAAGACCGATGTGAAGCAGTATTTCAGGGAATCACTCTTAACTCAGCTAATTATGTGCATAAAATCCATTTCATTTGCATTCCTGCTCTCCTGACAATATCATGTCTATCTCTGAACTTTATGCATTTAAGCCTTCACACTGGAAGCCACCTGATGTTAACTATTTTAAGTTTAATGTTGATGCCTCATTCCAATATGATACTAACCAATCTGGCACGGGTATTGTAATCCGTGATTCTACAGGTGCATGCTCAGGGATCAAAGGGAGCTACTCAAATGGAGTTCTAAGTCCCGAATCTGCAGAATGTTCGTCCATCCTAGAAGCACTACAGTGGGCAACGGATATGCAGATCAACAACATTATCATTGAAGCTGACGCGATGTTGGTCATTCAATCAATTAAAGAGAATAAACTTCTCATCCGGTGGGAAAACAGAAACATTCTTAAAGCAATTAAACGCTTAAGTTTAAGTTTTAATTCTTGTCTTTTCAATTATATCAGTAGAGATGATAATCAAGTCGTAGATTATATTGCGAAATCTGTGAGAGAAACAGCTACGCCTGTTTTCTCCACCAGTTTTTTTGATGAACAAATTTGTAGCTTTCTGGAGAGGGACCTAAACAACCCTCCTATTTAATCCAACAATTCATTTTTATCAACAAGAAAAACCACAGTTAACTCCCCCGGTTAAAGAGAAATCCAAAATCTATTATGTTTACGGCGTATAAATCTATCTTTATCATTTTGCCGGCAAAATGCCATCAATCCTGAAGTTGAAGAGCAGGAAGTAATACTATCATTTACCATACCATGAAAACAAAAACGAGATACTTTAGTATCATATTACAGTTGCATACAAGTGACGAAAACATAAATGGAAGTCAAGCACCAAAGAAATCACACGAACCTTTATAAGAATTCTTACTGGACCACGCTACATTCTACACTGTACCAGCATTAGATCGACAGCTAATTGAAAGTCAAATTGATTGGTAACAAACATTACTTTGCTGGGGCTTGTGCTCTCATTACATACTCATATACAGTTTGGTTTCACAGACTCAGCCAGTATAGTTAGCTAAACCATTCATGATATACGAAATTACAGATTCATCTTCAAAGAATGATTCAAAGTACTTGTTCCCTGAAATAAGATTCAAGGAATCGTTAAACAATATTTAGCTGCAAATCCACATACTCTAACCTAAAAAAGCACCAAGAATACTTCTCATGCTTCTAACCTAATACCACTTGTATTCTTAATTAGTAGACACGTTGAAGTTTTCCTCATCCTTAATATTTTTCTCCCATTAATGCATCATTGTATTAAAAATGGAGGTCATAGTGGTCGATAAGTGAGCCAATACAGCAAATAAATATGGCAGTCAGAAGCTTTGGATTTCCCTTGAAAATAGTCGTAATAGCGGAAAGAAATTTGACTTCCTCTAGAAATACGGTGACAAAAGGTGGAATCGATAACTATGGTTTAGACAGTAGTTTAGTGACATCATTAGATGCCAAATGTTAGACATTCATGCTGCTAGATCATACTGCTAGAGCAAAATACTTCCCTAAAAATTGCGTGTAATTTTGAAACACAAATACAAGATCGGAGAGGTCCACTTTGATCGACCTAGCCAATTATGAATGGTGTTCCTCATTTCTGATTAAAGCATCAGAAGCTAAGTTCCTACTGCAAATGTTAGAAAAAAAAAAGAAAATCAAACTTCTCACTGTATGTAATTTGCCTAAGTTGATTCTCATCAACCTAGCCTATTTTTAAGGACAATTTGGGCATTACCTCCCCAAAAGACTATTGATAGAATAAGCTGAACCAAAAAACCTAAGTATGAATGGACAGTTGCCAAACTAGTATATCCCCATTTTCCAAACTAGAATTTCTGGTTGCCAAACACCATCACAAACTTTCTTTTGAGTAAGCTGCTGTCAGGTACTGTAGTAAAATGATAGTCATTGGGTGACGATGCTAGTGACCTTGTTTGAAACTCTTTAACACCAAATTCCATTTCAAAAAAATATATATATATTTACAAGTCACAGGACTAATCAAACACAATCAGCGCGAAGTAGCACACCAGATGCATATGAAGGACGGTAGATATTGAAATACTATGTACAATGGAGAACATTATACAGACAACAATTGCGTGTCTAGAATTTCTTGAACATTGAAAACATAATGTTGAGATTATTAGTCCCACATTGTTGGACAATCTAAGATCCTGAGACCTTAGGGCCTCTCCCCTCATTCCCAATAACGCTAAACATGAACGATTATAAAAGAAAAGTTGTGTGTCTAGAATTTGTTCAACATTCAAAACATAATAACGAAAAAAAATAGTACGTCATTAGATAAGCAAAAATATTCTCAAACACACACAAAATCTCAAGATTTAAATCCTTAGCCATCATCATTCATTTTACTTACCCTTATATTGTAGTCTTCTCCTGCATTTTTTGACACCAAGAGCTTTCAGTGAAATGAAACTGTTAATGTGAGGAGTTGCTTCATAAGAATTCAAAGAGACTTTATAATCATCTTCACCCTTACTAAGTTTTTCAAGTACTGCAGTTTTTGGATCGTAACAAGAGACAAATTCACGATCCTGCCAAAATAAAACCTTGCCTTTCGTGGTAAAAGCAAGTGGAGTAAGACTGATGCTAGTTTCAGCTTGCACAGTAAATTCCTTGTTCCAATTACAAGTTCCATTTTGTTGCACGTTTATGTCATTGTTCTTTTTGAGTAACCATATGTCGACATGTGTATTTTTATTCATTTTGTCTGATTTGTGATGAACAAAACATAACCAGTTTCCAAGCACGGAAAGACTCTTACCACAAGTACTGCCTTCTACAAGAGGTGGTGAAGGTATATAATGGAATTCGTCATCAGCTAAGTTGAAGGCAACAATCTTTGACGCATTATCCAGCCAATGTATATCTCCATTTACAAGAACACCTTTTGAATACCGACAGCCATTATGAAACAACGGGTAGGGGGTTTCTTTTTCCGCCGTCCATTTATTACTCTCACTCCCAAGAGTATAGACCTGAAACCACCATCTGCGATCACCTAAATGTTTGTAGAATATTCTAACAACTTTGTACTCATCGGTTGAAGGACTGTAACCAAACCCACACTTCATCCGAGATGCACCACCTTTGTCTTCACTCGTGTATCTAGGAAGATAAACATATTCTCTGGTGACAGGGTTATATATGTGAATAGGGTCATTCAATCGATGGTGACGAATGGTAGAACAAATCAAACCATTGCACGAATTAATCGTGGAGGCATCCCCATTAAAGTTATTAATGGGAGGAATGTTGATCGTTTTACATTTAACTGCATACGCCTTCTTCTCAGTATCCATATTGCATTCAACAAAGTGAAGTCTAGCGTCATGCGATTCATAGTCGATTCGTTGTAAGCAAAGAAACCCCAATTGAGCAGTATCACATGCATTAGTTGAAAGATCCTGAATGTCATCCTCGTCAGGTTTCTGCAGCATTAACTTACGGCGAGCAAGATGCATTCGAGCAAAGGATGGATTCTTAATGAGATTGCGCCATGGTTTGCAGAACAGTTTGCAATCTAAAACTGAATCAACATCTAAACGAGAAAATACATTCCATGAAATATCGGATGGAAGATCGTTCATACCCATCATATTGCACCAAAACTTCCAACTTTGAATTTCAGATTCAGTGAGGGAGCCAAGAATCCGAACCTGGATGGACAAAACACGAAATGAGAATAAGATGTCAGGGACAAAATATGCATAAATGATTACGTCAAAAAGGGATTAAGATCACATAAAAAAGAATAAATATAAAAGAAAAAAAGAAAAGAAACAACTGACCTAGTTACCTCCTACTCAGTTATCACTTACAGCTTAGAATCACAAACCTTTTGGGAGAAATTTAATGGGTTCTCCAATCTCAAAAACAAAACTCTTCTACATTCTTCTGCATTAATTATTTTTATTCCATTTCTCTGACTCCTTTTTCTATCTTCATCTGACTATTCTTTTCCTTCGTAATTATCGAAGCTTAATTTTTTGTGCGAGACTCCTTAAAAATGAGACCTAAAAGAATATGAATGAGCTATACTTTGACGAAAATTCCAACAGCCAAAATACCCTCTAAGCACTTTCAGTTAACGTGACATCTACACGCCTTTATCTGTACAGCATGTGATTTTGATGTTAATCTTTGACACTTGTCTCGGATTCCTCAATACAGCATGTTTCACTCCCATGAATAGACTATAGAGATGATCATTTGTCTCGAAAACATGGTGCATGCAATGAACGAGAAAGATGTCAAACACAAAAATAACATCGAACACATGGATGGTGGGCTAATACCACTTTTTTTTTCTTTTCTTTTTCTTTTTTTTTTGGCAAAATACCATCCAAATTAATAATAAAATATCCAAAAAAATAAAAAAAAAACAAGACTAAAAATAGTACATCATCTTCTCTGCCCTCTTCATTAGAGAATATGGGAACTTGGGTTCTCAATTCTCCAAGGTTCTATAGTCTCAAAAACAAGGTTTTTGTTAACTTGTATACCTGTATACATGTTAAGGTTTAGTAAAGAATTATTTTATTTCACTAAAAATTGTATATTTTTGTCTTATTTTACTAAAAATTGGTTTTTCTTGCATGAAAAACAACAAACTTTTTCTCAATGCAAATAATTATTGTTTTCAATGTAATAAAACAAACAAATCTTGTTTCCAATGCAAAAAATAGTTGTTTTAACAAACCTTAACATGTATACAGGTATATAAGTTAACAAGACCCAAAAACAAACTTCTTTCTGAATTTGTCTTTATCATTCTTTTAATGAAGTACTTTCTCCGAGCAACCGTACCGTTTCGTGTTCCAATATGGCAGAGAGTAAAAACTTATCTAATCTCATCAGCCACCGCCCACCGTGTTTTATAAGCATAAAAAGAAACAAAAACGGTGTTTAAAAAGAGGTCATAGTATGCTCTGAAGCACAAATTTAATTTTGAAGGAACAAATGACAGCTATTATTCTTTTCCAGATTTAGTTTAACAAAGAGCAGATACATAAGCAGGGTTCCATATACTGATACATAAGGATGAGAATGACGACAACGATGATATGAGATCCATTCAAGCAGATCATCACATTATACTTGGAGTACATATTACGTGCCGTTAGAGAAAATTAATACTCATATGCCCCCGTTTGGCAACCAACGACTAACAATGCGATATGATATCCGGAAATGTGCATGAACGGAATATATACTGCATGCCGAGAAAATATATGCATGGAGTATGTATTGATATCGATAGACACGCACATTGCCAGAAACTGGAATCTTAAGAGTTTTGGGATCTACTGGTTTCCTGATCCAGAGCACTGTCATATTTCTTTATAATTGGATTAAGGTCAGTGGTGTCAAATAAACAACAGAAAACAAGACTAAATAACAAATACCAATATTTACAAGTCACGGAACCGATTCCACACAAACAGTGAACCAGTATCCAAATGCATAAAATGTACGGCACATATCGATATACTATGCCAAATACAGAACATAATAAATAGATGACAAAAATGCTAAACAATAAGCTTTGAGTCCAGATTTTTCTTTAAACATTCAAACATAACAATTAGAAAACCCGTACATCATTAGATAAGTAAGAGCATTTCCAAAACACCAAAACTCATGATCTAATTCTCAGCAATCGTTTTACTTACGTAACTTACCCATATATTGTAGTCTTCTTTTACAGTTTTTGACACCAAGAGCTCTCAGTGAAACAAAGTTGTTAATGTGATGAGCTGCTTGAAAAGATCTCAGATCGGCTTTATCATCATTTTCATCCTTGCTAAGCTTTTCAAGTATCGCAGTTCTTGGATCGTAAGAAAAAACAAATCTATAATCATGTTGTCAAGATTCAGATTGTGTGAAGCTTACTGTGTCTGAGTGAATGTCTGAGTCTTAATGGTCTGACTGTAAGTGTGTGGTTTACACATTTTTTCTGTTTAGTTAATAACTGTTTTGACAGCCTGTATTGTTTGTTTCCTACAGTGCCACAGAGTCTGTCTGTAACAGCCTTATAAGGCTTTCTCTTCCTTCTGTAAATCTTTATCAAAAACTTTAATAAAAGATTTACCTCTTATTCATCTCTAAAATCTTTCATGGTATCAGTCTTCTAAGGAAGATCTTGATTCTTTTATCTTTTGATCCAAGATTTCTAAACTTTCCGCTGCAAATTCTACTACGGCTTAAAAATTCTGGCATCAAACTCTGAAAAAAAAATTTATATCATTATCATATGATTTCTAGATCTACATTCTTTTCCAAGATTTGATTTAATTCTTATACTTCTCTTAATAATGATGTCTTCTACATCTTCTTCATTACCTTTTCAGAATATCACCAATTTTGTTTCTGTAAAACTCAGAGAAGATGGTTCAAACTACCTCATCTGGAAAAATCAATTTGAATCAATTCTCATCACCACAGATTTATATGAGTTTGTTGATGGAACAATAGCTAAACCACATGAAACAATAGATCTTGATGGAGATATTTTTTCGAATCCGATGTTTCTTAATTGGCGTAAGATGAATCGATTTATAATGTCATGTTTGAATGCAACATTTGATGAAACGATTTCTCGTTGGATTATTGGCTTTTCTTCTGCAGGAGAGATTTGGGTTTATTTGGAGCGCAAATTCATTCAGAAATTCTCAGCAAAGAAATCTCTTCTGGGAAGTCAACTCCATTTGATCAAGAAAGGTACTAATAGCATTTCAGTTTATTTTGATAATTTGAAGGTCATTACTGATTCACTTGCTGCAATAGGAGAAATTGTTGATGAGTCTGATATTGTCATGTATGCTCTCATGGGATTAGGGAAAGAGTATAGACAGTTTGTTATTTCTGCTCATAATAGAGAGACTGAATTTTCTTTGCAAGAACTTGTCTCAAGATTACTACATCATGAGCAATGGCTCCAAGCAGAGAATATTGAGTCTTCTTCACTTCTTCATTCTCAGAGTTCTGCTTACTATACTAAGCATCATAATTCTCATGGTGCATCTACTTCAAAGTCTCAGTCTAATTCTAAGTGTGTATCTACTTCAAAGTCTCAACCTGAGAATCATCAAGATAAGACTATTGTACATGATTTTAGTGAACTAGAATGTCAAATCTGTAAGAAGACGGGACACACAACAAACAGATGTCATTTTAGGTATATCCCTAATAAAGCCTCAAATAATACCAAAAAGGACAAGTCTGCTTTTGGGGGTTCTTCCAATACACTTCAATAGGCTTTTTCCTCAATTCAAGTTAATTATGTTTCAGTGTCTAGCTCAGATCAAAATGTTGCTTCAGTCTGGTTACCTGATTCTGGTGCCACTAGTCATTTGACTAAAGATCTACATCTATTGGGAAATACAAAATTATATGATGGTACAGATAAAGTGATGGTAGGAGATGGTACATTGTTTCCCATTGAGAAAACAGGCAATGTTATTCTTGACACCAATTCAAGTCAATTTCATCTTGATGATGTTTTGTATGTGCCTACTATCAAGCAAAATTTGTTGTCAGTTGCCAAGTTTACCAAGGATAACAAGGTCTCGGTGGAGTTTTTTGATTGGAGTTATGAAATCAAATGTGTGAAGACAAGAAAAATTCTGGCTGAAGGAAAAATTAAGAATAATTTGTATCCTATGGAGGGTCTTACTTCTTTTGCTTTAACTGCAAGTACAATATCATCAACTACTTCTATCTAGCACAATAGATTGGGTCATACATCTGATTTGGTTCTCAAAAAGATTGCAAGTATTGCTTCTCTTCCAGCTCTGACTGCCACTGGTTGTTTGTGTGAAGCCTGTCAACAAGGTAAAAATAATAAACTACCATTTTATGATTCCAAAAGAACTACTTCTTCTCCACTACATTTGGTGCATTGTGATATTTGGGGTCCAGCTCCAGTTGTGTCATCTTTAGGATTTAAGTATTATATCTTGTTTGTGGAGACTATTCAAGATATCACTGGATTTATCCTTTGAAAAGTAGAGTTGATAGTCTGTCATGTTTTCAACATTTTAAAGCTACTTCAGAGAATATTTTATCTTCTTCTATAAAATTCTTTCAATGTGATAATGCTCTGGAGTTAGTAAAAGGTCAGTTCAAGGATTTTCTGGATCAAAGTGGGATAGTCTTAAGAGCTTCTTGTCCTCATATTCATCAGCAAAATGGCTTGGCAGAAAGGAAGCACAAACATATTACAGAAATGGGTAATACTTTATCCTTTCAAGCTTCTCTCCCAAAGCATTTATGGTATGACTCCTTTTTGACTGCAACTTACATTATCAATAGACTTCCTACTAAAGTTTTACACTTTCAATCTCCATATGAAGTCTTATTCAACACATTACCATATTACTCTTTCTTTAGAGTCTTTGGGTGTTGTTGCTACCCAAATTTAGAACCTTATAGAGCTGATAAGTTGAGTCCTAAGTCTGCCAAGTGTGTGTTTTTGGGTTACAGTCCCATTCATAAAGGATATAAATGTTATGATATGACTAGCAAGAAGACATATATTTCTTTTCATGTTAATTTTGATGAAGATCACTTTCCATTTGCTGATACTTCTACAACATCACCTATTTCAGACACTATTACTTCTTCAAATGAAACTTCTACAACATCATCTACTTCTGACACTATTACTTCTTCAAATGATACTTTTATACCTTCTACTGCTCCATTTTCTACTATTCATACTAGATCCAAAGCTGGGATTTCAAAGTCAAAACCACTACCTTCTGATTTTGTTTCACATTGTATGATCAAGTATCATATTCATGCTGCTTTTCAAGCTTCTATATCAGATTTAGTGGAACCAAAAACTTTCAAGACTGCAGTTAAACATCCTGAATGGTTAAAAGCAATGCAGGATGAGTACTTAGCTTTGCTTGAGAATGGTACTTGGATTTTAGTACCATATGATCCATCTTATAATGTACTTGGAAATAAATGGGTCTATAAGATTAAGTTGAGAGAAGATGGTAGTATTGAAAGGTTTAAGGCTAGACTTGTAGCAAAAGGCTATAATCAGCTTGATGGAGTAGACTTTTTTGAGACATTTAGTCTTGTGGTGAAAGCAACTACTGTCAGGGTTATTCTTACATTGGAAATCTCAAGAAAGTGGTCTATTAGGCAATTAGACATCAGCAATGCTTTTTTACATGGTTTTCTTGATGAAGATGTCTACATGATACAGCCTAAAGGTTTTGAAGATGCTCAACATCCAGACTATGTATGCAATCTTAAGAAAATTTTATATGGACTCAAACAGGCACCTAGAGCCTGGTTTGAGAGACTTTGTGGCTCCTTGATAGAATTTGGTTTCTCCAAATCAGAATGTGATCATTGTATGTTTCTTTATCAAATTGTAACAAAAATGGATGTGATCTTACTATATGTTGATGATATTATTCTGACAAGTTCTTCTTCAACACTGGGTGATCAGATAATTTCTTTTCTCATGAATATCTACCTAGTAAAAGATTTGGGCCCTTTACATTATTTCTTGGGAATAAAAGCCACCTTTCAGAACAACTCTCAACAACTGATGCTGACACAAAAAAAAAAATACACACTGGAATTATTACAGAAATATGATCTTCTGAATTGTAAACCCTCAAAAACACCAGTTACAAAGGGTCCAAGATTGTCTATATTTACTGGTGTGTTCTCTTGTCAGATGCTACTGAATATATAAGAATGGTAGGGGCTCTACAATGACAAGACCTGACATCTGTTACAGTGTGAATTATGTTGCACAGTTCATGCAGTCTCCAGCTGATAAACATTTACTGCTGGTGAAAAGAATACTTAGGTACTTGAAGGGTACTATTGGGACTGGAGTTTTGCTCTCAGCTGGTGATATTAGTTATATCTCTGCATACTCTGATTCAGATTGGGCAGGGTGTCCAGATACAAGAAGATCTACTTCTGGAATGTGTGTCTTCTTAGGATCATCTTTAGTGTAATGGTCTTCAAAGAAACAACCTACTATATCCAAATCTTCAGCAGAAGCAGAATACAAGTTTCTAGCTCTTGCTGCAGCTGAGGTAGTATGGCTTTCTTTTCTCTTAACTGAGATGGATGTCTCTATCAATATGCCATTTACCTTGTTCTGTGATAATGTGTTTACAAATAGTTTAGCTACCAATCCAGTGTTTCATGCCAGAACAAAACACATTGAGATTGACTACCATTTCATTAGAGAATTAGTCAGTTCTGGTTTTCTGGAGGTCAGCTATGTTTCTTCTGCAAATCAGTTAGCTGATCTTTTTACAAAGGGATTAGTTCATTGTGTGTTTCTATCTTTGGCTGGCAAGCTGCTTTGCTTACATAAGTATCAGCTTGAGGGGGGATGTCAAGATTCAGATTGTGTGAAGCTTACTGTGTCTGAGTCTTAATGGTCTGACTGTAAGTGTGTGGTTTACACACTTTTTATGTTTAGTTAATAAATGTTTTGACAGCCTGTATGGTTTGTTTCCTACAGTGTCACAGAGTCTCTCTGTAACAGCCTTATAAGGCTTTCTCTTCCTTCTGTAAATCTTTATCAAAAACTTTAATAAAAGATTTACCTCTTATTCATCTCTAAAATCTTTCACCTGGAAAAATAAGATCTTTCCTTTCTTGGTAAAAGCGAGTGGAATAAGATCAATTCCTCTTTCAACTTGCACAGTACACTCCTTTTTCCAAGAACAATATCCATTTTGTTGCACGCTTATGTCATTGTTCTTTTTTAATAACCATATGTCAACATGTGTTCTCTCTCTTGCCGAGTATCTATAATGAACAAGACATAAGCAGTCTCCAAGTACAAAAAGTTTCATATAATCAGAATACGAACTGCCTTCTACAAGAGGTGGTGAAGCTATCTGGTGGAATTCCTCATTGGCTAAGTTGAAGGCAACGGTCTTTGATGCATAATCCAGCCAACGTATTTCTCCGTTTACAAGAACACCTTTCGAATACTGACATTCATTATGAAAAAACGGGTAGGGGATTTCTTTTTCCTCCGTCCATTTATTACTCTCATTGACAAGTATGAACACCTGAAAACAACATGTATTACCTTTGTGGTAGATTCTAACAACTTTGTATTCATCAGTTGATGGACTGTAACCGAACCCACTCATCATATCACGTGCACCAATTTTCTCTTCAACGGTGTAGTTGCAGGAAATCCTACACTACACCCCTCATATAATTTCATTATTAATCAACTCATTTTTAGGTTTACACTTTTAATTTTATTGATCAATCTTTGAATGTTCTTACAAGAAAAGATAAAGAAATCAAGAATGATCTCTGCTCTAGATTTTCTCTCTCCTATTTACTTGTTTTTTACTCAAAATATATCTCTCCCCTTTCTTTACAACTTAAACGACTATTTATAGGGAAATACATAGTGGATGATAGCTAATCTGTCCTTTATTTTCGGGTATGATCTGCGACATTCTTGGAACCTTACAAATATTAATTTCGCAAGCTCTCTAATTTTCGCAGGACTATCACATCTTTCTCGTGATCTTAGCTGACGTCATTTATTATATTCTTCCTGAAATTGTTCTGCGACGCTGTTGTATTGTGTTGTTGATAATTTCGCTGAAATATTGTCGTTGCGAGATTCTGATCCTACATCTTGGCTCTTCTCATATCTTTTCTGCGAAGTAGAGAATGATGTGAGAAATGTCGCGGCTGTTCTCCTCTTCATATTCTGCATTTATCACACGTATTCTTTCTTCCATCTATTTCTTGACACGTCTTTTGTAATTGTTGCTTTTTAACCGCTTATATCTTTCCGTATTAATCGTGTTTATTTTCTCGAGGAGAAATTCCCTCTATATATATTCCTTCTCACTCTCTTTTTCTTTCTTTTTATTTTCTCTGCAACTTCGTCGTACTTCTGCAAATTCCATTATTGCAACTTTTCTTCTTTCTTTTTCAATCTTTTTAAGTTCTTTTTCATCTTCATACTATTTCTTATGCATATCTTCATCGTTCGTAATTTTCTTCGAAACAATCTCCCTGCTATTGTTTTCCATGGATTCATCAAGGTTAGTTTTATTTTTTCTTCTTTATGGGTTTTGTTGAAATTGATCTTGTTTATTACCTTATTTGATGTTGTTTATGTGATTCACATACTCTTGTTACTTCAGCAAAAGTGCCTCCAACACTAGATCTACAGTTCAGAACCCTAACATTCCCAAATTGCAGCATAAGGTTGTTGCGCATAAAAGAAAGTCTCCGAATGAGAAGGTAGTAAGAAACATTATCCTTTTCTAATAACAATATTGTTGCCTCTATTTCTTATCTGGATTATAATTCGCAGGGTGATAAAGATGTCAATAAACCTCTCAAGAAATCTCGCCACCTTAAAACTGTTCCAACTTTTGTTCCCTTCCACTTACTCATCTCTTCTAAATCTCCTGCGACATCTTCGCAAGATAAACCTTTATCTCCAATTCGCGCAAAAGATGCCTCAGACTTCATTTCTTCAGCTGGCCTTTCAATGATTGAAACCCCCCTTGTTGATCCTTCTGTGAACGAAACCTCTTCTCTTCCCATTGAGAATGTTTCTCAACCTTCTATCACTACCAGTTCTCTACCTAAGTCTCTTCCTCTTTCGAAAGAAACCGTGGAAGGGATAGATATTGCATTCAAAGTTTTATCTGAAGTCCTGAATGATGTCAAGAAGTCTTCTATTGATCCTATCAAGTCTAATGTTTGCGAAATTCTGAGCAAGCATTTAGGTTCTGACAGAGCTGCTTCGCAGACAGCTTTGGAAAAAGAATGTAATGCTCTTCGTCTCGAAAATCAAAAGTTTCGGAATGTTTTGCTGGATCGTGACAATCTTCGCAAGAAGAATGATGAATTGAGAGGTATGATTTTCTTATCTGTGTCTTTAATTTGCCTTTTTAATGGTTTTATCCTTCCCATATTTAATTATCCTTGAAATCCCTCTTTCGCATGTTAAGCTTTAAACCAGAAACGAATAATGGAGAGATATCAATTTGAATCTGTTGTTGAAGAAGCCCGTGTTGATAAAGAAATCTTGATGGATCAATATAACCAATTAGATAACCTCTATTCATATTCTCTTGATCATATAAATAATCTTACCAATGAAAATACCCAATTAGTTCAAAGACAAGATTTATTAAGTAATGTAGTATCTCGCCTTTCTTATTCTTTAACTAAAGCTAATTTAGGGATGGAAACTTTATCAGATGAGAATAAAACCTTAACTCAGGAGAAGCGAACTTATTTAAACAAGATGGCGATATCTTCGCAACAACTTAGTATTCTTCAAAAAGTATGTGATGACCAAGAGCAATCTCTTCGCTCTTTGAGAAATGAACTTAAAGAATTAACAGAGTCATCTATCACTGAAAGAGATACACTCATTCAAGGTAGAATAGCTTTAATTGTAAAGTGAATCAGCTTAAAGAACAATATTCCAAATTAGAAGAATCTTATTCTTCTCTTGCGAAGAAAAATGCCTTTCTTATTTCTAAAGAGAAAAATCTTCAATCTCGACTTAGAGGTTTAGTTGGAGATAAATTTGATGACGCAATGGACCGTTGGGAGAATAGTTGTCTGTCCTTGATTCAACACCTTATTTCCCAAAAGGAAGGTAGTCATAATAGTTTGACCGCCTTAATTATCTTTTCCTTGTCATATATTTCTGAGTTCTTCATCTTAATGAAATTTTGTATTCTATCTTTCACAGAGTCTGAGAAGAATCTTCATTCTTCCATTTCTGTTTTGGAGGCTAAATATGCCAAAATTCACAAAGAAAATGCATTGCTCGTCTCTCCCCTTACTGGTTCTCGCGACCGAGCAGAAAGAAGACTTGATTATCTTGCTTATTTTAAGGATATTCAAGATAGGAATCATCAGAGAGCACTTCTTCGTCAAGTTCATCTTCGGGCTGAAGTCCTTGTAAATGACATTTTATTGTTCAAATCTCTTCCTCCTACATCAATTGAACCTTTAGAAGTAGATGATGATGAATTTCCTCGTCGTGCTGATAGTGATTATGATTACGAAAGCGGTGCAGAGGATAATTTCTTGGAAGATGAAGAAGAAATTCCTTCTAAAGAAGCACCTGCTGGTGTTAATCAAAATGAAAAAGAAATTTCTCCTGAAGAAGTAATTGCTAGCGATAATCAAGATGCTAGTCAAGGCGAATATCAGAACCGAAATGAAGGAGAAGCTTGCGATAATGAGAATATTGGCGAAAATTTTCTGTTATCTCCTTCTACTAGAATTAATACTGAAGCTTGAGCTTCTTATCTAGCTTTGTCTTCTTGAACTGTCTTATTTTTATCACTTTTGCGAGTTATATTTTTCAACCAACTTTGGAATCAACTTTTCCTTTTAATATTTTGTTGATGAGAAAGATAATGCTTCTTGTGTATTGATTCTCATACTTGCCTCTCATTATCTTTCTTGCAAAAAATAATCTGTTACGAATACTTATAAATATTTTGTTTTATCATGTGGTCTTATTTTTCCTTCCTAATTAAAGGTCTTATTATGCCACCTCTTGTCATTGCGACAAAATCGCAGGACGTCCTTGCACTTTCATGCAAAAACCCATTGATCTTGCCTTAAATTTTTCTTTTGTATTATGACCTCTTCAGGAATGTTGCGACAATATGACAGGCCTAAATATTCTTGCGAAAATAAATCCCCATGACATTGCCGTCTTGCGACAAAATTGCAGGACGTCTTCGCACTTTCATGCGAAAACCCATTGATCTCGTCTTATCTTTTTCTTTTGTGTTATTGCCTCTTCAGGATTGTTGCACAAATATGACAAGCCTTAATATTCTTGCGAATAGAAAGCCTCATGACATTTGCGTCTTAAGACACTTATCAGCTCCCTAATGGAGGTTCCCGCCCTTATCTTCCCCCTGGTTTCCCCTTCAATGAGGCGTACTTCTACCATACAAGGTTAGCTCCTCCCATCCAGTCTTAACAACAACCAGTTGTTTTCGCAGCCTCTTATCCCTTTTACATATAGGGTTTATGGTTACGAGACTGCACCCTAAGTGGGGTTTTCTTCGCGTCGAGTGCAGTATAATCCAAGACTTGTCAAGAATGGCAAGGTACGATTCAAACGTCCCTGACACTCTTGATTCAACCGTGTACCTCGGCGTCTTGATCAGATCTGCACTCCTTGGGAGAGTCCTTATTACCTTAGTCGCCCAACCCAAGTCATATGCTTAAGCTGAGAATCCAAGGTGCCTCTCCCGGATGGGCTTTATTGACCCCAAATCTCCATGACTTAGGTTCCGGTGGCGGTGTAGACTTTCCCTGAGCCATCCAACAGGTACCCCCTAATATGACGTACTTTAGGTCTTACATTTTCCTCTTGCGAAATTTTATTCGCGAACTAGGGTGTACGCCATAAAGGTTCGCCCCTTTCTTTTATGTCATTATTTTATGATTATCTCTGCGAAAATTTCGCACATCATGATCTTGTTTTGATATGAGTAGTCTTGCAATTATTCTTTGAGAATCCATAACTTCTCAAAGCTTCTTACAGATAATATCTTTTTAAGTACAACTTGTTCCATGGTCTGTCTAGTCTATCACCAACATCTCTACCTTCTGGATCCATTAATCTATAAGCTCCTGTTCCAACTATCTCTTTAATGATGTAAGGTCCATCCCATTTTTTCGCTAATTTTCCACCATTTTCTCGCTGATATATTGGTGTCTCTCGCAGAACTAAATATCATGGTTGAAATTCGCGTATTTTGACACGTTTATTATATTCTCGCGCTAATCTTTGCTGATAATTCTCCATATGTTGTAAATCTTTTTCTCTTTTTTCTTCTAATTCATCAAGTTTATTTAAAATCAAGCCCGCACTAAGATTTTTCTCCCAAGCTTCACTTTTTGTTGTCGGAATAACAACTTCTGTTGGTAACACCGCTTCAACTCCGTATGTTAAACAAAAAGGTGACATTCCAGTGGCTTCTCTTCTAGTTGTACTATAAGCCCATACTGCATTATGTACTTGTTCGCACCATGCTCTGTGATGTCCTTCCAATTTCTTCTTTAATATATCTGCAATTGTTTTGTTTGTTGCTTCTACCTGCCCATTAGCTTGTGGATACAAAGGAGTAGAATTTCCACATTTTATCTTGAATGCATTAAGCAGCATTTCTATATTTTGTCCTTCAAATTGTTTCCCATTATCAGATACCAACTGTGCAGGAATTCCGAATCTGCAAATGATATTTTCGAATATGAATGTAAAGATATCTTTGTCGCGAATATGTTGTACTGCCTTCACTTCTGTCCATTTTGTGAAATAATCGGTTGCGACTATTAAATATCTTCTTTGTCCATAACCTGGTAAAAATGGTCCCACAATATCTAAGCCCCACTTTTCAAAAGGCCACACACTAGTTGAAGATGATAGTGGTCCTCCAGGTGCATGTATTTTCTTTCCATGTCGCTGACAATCTTCGCAACGTCTTGATATTCGTTTTGCATCTTCGTGCATGTATGGCCAGTAATAACCTTGCATTTTTGCTCTATGTGCCAAAGATCTTCCTCCGCTATGATTGCCAGCATCCCCACTATATAACATTTTTAGCACTTTTTCTCCTTCCTCTCGTGTCAAACATCTGAGTGATGGTGCGTTAAAGGATTTTCGGTATAGCAACCCATCTCTTAATTCATAATTCGTTGCACGGTTTTTTTACTTGTGTGTTTCCAATCTATTTCTTGGTGTTTCTCCTTTCGCCAAATATGCATGAAGTTCCATTCTCCAGTCTGCGATATTATTCATTTGTTCTTCTTCTTCATTGTCTATTATCATCACATCCACGTCTTCTTCTTCTTTATTGATTGATGGTGACAGAAGTGTTTTTATTTTTATGCATCTCGCAGTTGGATCTGTCATCATGCTTGAGATGAAAGCAAATGCGTTTGCGAGTCTGTTATTCTTTCTTGAAATGTGCCTCCATTTTATTTTTGGGATTCTCGCTGACAATTCTTCAACCAGCTTCTTGTATTTCTTCAAGGATGGTTCATTTGCAGTATACTCTCCCTTTATTTGGCGAATAACTAGTTGCGAAACACTAGTGATCCTGGAATTTTCTAGTTTCATTTCTATTGCGAATTTGAAGGCATGTATCAGCTTCATATTCTGTTTCATTATTAGTGGATGCAAATTCCAATATGAATGAAAAAGCCATCTTTATTCCTTTTGGCTAAATTAAAACAATTCCAACTCCATTTCCTTCTTCATTTGATGATCCATCTACCAATATCGCCCATCTATTTGGTTATGTTTCGGTTCATACGCTATGCCAAACAAGAAGCTGTTGGAGGACGGGTGATTCTTTTCTTGTATCACTCAGATGTTCTTGTTATGCTAATACATTTACTAGCATTGAATACTACTTCTTATTTTTGTGTCAACTTTTTAGGCAGCTATAGTGGATTTTAGCCATAAGCGACTTATTAGAGCAAGTCTTACGGTGGAAGAGTTCCATCTTCCACGCCACCTCAGCATTTGGAACCGTGGATGGAAATGCAAGTGTAGTGTTGAAATCGTGAAAACGCTATTTTTAATAGCGCTAAAAAAACGCTATTCTTAATAGCGCTAAAAAACGTTATTAAGAATAGCGTTTTTTTCTCAGCCGTTATATTTCAACAACTCATCCTAAATCTACGGACAAAAAAAAACGTTATTCTTAATAGCGTTTTTTTAACACTATTCTTATTGGCGTTCAGATGGATTCCACAAACCCTTCCACAAAACGGTGGAACCTTGCTTGGATTTTTTATGGAAAACCCCAACTTGGAAGCCATTAGACTTGACATTCCATGATTTTTCCACACTTGGAATAGGTTGAATTCCACCGTAGGACTTGCTCTTATCAACAATGTTTCATTTTCTTTTACTACCATCATTGAGGCACATTTTTTAGGTCATCCAAATATTTTATAGAATACTGGAAATACTAAGCAAAACGAAACGATTACATACATTAAGAAAAGAAGGAAAAAAAATCATAATTAAATAAGCAAGAACATTTTTCAGCCATCAATCAGTTTACTTCGCCATATATTTCAGTCTTCTCCTACAGTTTTGGACACCAAGTGCTTTCAGGGAAACAAAGCTGTTAATGTGATGAGCTTCGTGATAAGATTCCAAATCGGCTTTATCATTATTTTCATCCTTACTAAGTTTCTCAAGTATGGCAGTTTCTGGGTCGTAACAAGAGACAAATCTATGATCCTGCCAAAATAAAACTTTGCCTTTCTTGGTGAAAGCGAGTGGAATAAGACTTCTAGTCTCGGCGTACACAGTAAACTCCTTGTCCAACTACAAGTTCCACTTTGTTGCACATTCATGTCATTGTTATTTTTTAACAACCATATGTCGACATGTTCATTTTTCTCCCTTGTGGCTGGTATACGATTAACAAGACATAACCAGTCTCCAAACGCACAAAGTCTCTTATCATCATATCCACTACGTTCTACAAAAGGTGGTGAAGCTACATCGCGGAATTCCTCATCGGCTAAGCTGAAGGCAACAATCTTTGATGCCTGCTCCAGCCAATATCTCTCTCCATTTACAAGAATACCTGTTGAATATCGAAAACAATTCTCAAACCGGTTCGGGATTTCTTTTTCGTCTGTCCATTTACGACTCTCATTACCAAGAATATACACCTGAAAGCACCATGCAGTATGAACAGATTTTTTGTAGATTCTAACAACTTTATACTCATCAGTCGAAGGACTGTAACCAAATCCACTCGCCATTTTATGTGTACCAACTCCACTTACGTATCTAGGAAGATAAACATATTCTAGGGTGACGGGGTTACATATGTGTATAGGGTCATTCAGTCGATGGTGGCGCACAGTAGAACAAATCAACCCATTGCATGAACCAATCATGGTGAGATATGTCTTCTTAATGGGAGGAATGTTGATCGTTTTATTTTTAATTTCGTAAAACTTCTTCTTAAAATTCACATCATATTCAACGTAGTGAAGTCTGCAGTCATCAGATTTGTTGCCAAGTTCTTCCAACGAAAGGAACCCCGACTGAAAAGTCTCACATGTATCAGATGAAAGATCTTGATGAGTGTCATTCTCGTCAAAATTTTGCAACAATAACTTGCGGCAAGCAAGGCGACTTCGAGCAAAGGATGGATTCTTAACTAGATTTCGCCATGTTCTGCAAACAAGTTTGCAATCTAAAACTGAATCAACATCTAAACGAGAAAATATATTCAATGAAATATCTGATGGAAGATCGTCCATACCCATATTGCACCAAAACTTTCAACTTCCAATTCAATGACGAAGCCAAGAAACCGAACCGAGATGGGCTAACACAAAAAAGAAAGAAAAAACATAATGGATTAAGATCACACAAAAAAATAATTCAAAGAAACGAATAAGAAAAAGAAGAATGGTGCACGTACCAACGAAGATACAGTAATGGCTATATATTGAGCTTACAGCATCCTGTGTACCAGTACTTCAACTAGTTCCTTAGAATCCCAAACCCTTTGATTGTTTTTAGCTTAAACGGGAGAGAAGTACTTATACGGTGTTGGTGGTCTTTAAGTCTTCAATAGAGGGTATGGGAACTTGGGAGAAATTTAATGGGTTCTCCAATCTCAAAAAACAAAAACTCTTCTACATTCTTCGGCATTAATTCCATTTCATTGACCCCATTTTTCTATCCTTCTCTGACTAAACACTTCCTCCCAGTAACCACCATTTCGTATTCCAATCTGGTAGAGTAATTACGAATTGGTTGCCTTTAGACTTTCAACTTTTACACTCAGCCACAAGTTACATTGTCTAGAAAACAAGTATTCGCAAGATAACAGTCAACGCCAATAGTGAGGTCAAATACCACCTTTATTTTTCATTTTTCTTACAGTTTGAGTAGACAAAACACCACCCATGGTAACATCATCCGTTTGTTGGCATCATTTTGAGACATGGTGGGTGTCGCCTGATATTGATCCCATATATATCACCATATATCTGCTGGTACCGGATGTTCAATGCTGCGAACAATAAGACACACCTAACCCCGGTTGTAAATTATATTACAGGTGATTGATGAACTGCTAGCATAATATGTCTTGCAATTACATTCTCAAACTGACACCAAATTGTCGGTATCGAATTGTATTCTTGTGTTTACTGTTCGGAATGGTGTGATGTGAACCATCGGGTATCTCTCATAGTGCCTTACCTCACCGTTTATCTATGTTGCATTTTACTTCTTTAGCAACAACTTGAAAGTCTGGTACATCATCCATATAATAAACCTGGCTTGATTGGGGTATACTCAAACTAATTGGGGTATATCCAATAAGACAAAATGTGGTCACTATGAAGTAAAACCAAGCCACCCCTTAACCTTGTTTTTTCTAAATGGTTAAAATGCCTCCACAATGATTAGCACTAATTTAATTAAAATGATTAGATTAGTTAAATTAGCTAGATTAGTTAGTTGATTTATAAGTTGGGTTTTAGAAATAATTTAGAGAAAGAAGTAGAATGAAGTAGTAGTGGAAGTTTTGGGGGGGAAAGTTAGGGTTTTTGAGAAATTTGTGATACGAGTGATATGAGTGATTCAAATCCTGATTTAGAAGTGAGGGAGTCTTCTAACTTTCCTCCTACAGATGAGTACTTGTATGATGATCTACCAGACCATGATCAAATGGATTACATGCATGACTCTCACTTTTATTTTCCTCAAACTCATGATGGGTATGGAAGTGATGAATGTATTGAGCCAAACGAAGAATCCAGTGACCAAGAAGAAGAGAATGGAGCTGCAAGTAATCAGGTAGACAACCCACGTGGTGAAGATTGTGATTTTTCCATGCAAATGATCGATTTTTTTTTTCACTTTTGCTTCCCAGGGTCGGCAAGGTCGACGCTTGTCGATCATGCCGACCTTAAAGGCCGGCGTGGTTTGTATTTGAACAATGTGCCGACTTTTCATGAGCAGTATCATGCCGGCAGGGTAGAAAATTTACACCATGTCGACTTTCAGTTTTACAACACATGAGCAGTTACTTGAAAATGCTTAAGCCGGCATTTTCAAGTTTTCAAACCTTTCCGGCTCTACTCTGGTCGGCACTGTTAAATTTTTCTTGCGTGCCGGCAGTTTGTAGTCGGCAGGGTTTGATATGTCAACCTTGACGACCTTGGTAATACAATGAGATGAGTGATACATATCAACTAACTTGAAAATGCTTAAGTCGGCATTTTCAAGTTTTCAAACCTTGCCGACTCTAGTCTGGTCGGCATTGTTAAATCTTTCTTACGTGTCGGTTGTTTGTAATCGGTAGGGTTTTATATGTCGACCTTGGTAATACATATCAACTAACTTTTGATGTTTTGTATATTGTTGCATTGGTATCGATGACGGATCATCCTCAAGCTCTAGAAAATTAGGGGTCCCGATACTTCCGAACATTATGCTAATGATTTGGAATGGAAGGAAAAAGACGACGCGGTAAATTGGATTGTTGAGAAAGCGAAAGAGAAGATGTGCGTTCTAATGAAAAACACCCAACAAAAATCTACGCGGTTTGAAATGGTATGCGAGTGTTATGGATCGTCGGACGAAAGTCACAAGAGAAAGGGTTATGTATATGATAAATAAGAAATAAGAATCCCTTACAACCTTTAATAGTGCATTTGCTTCCTTCAAAGGGACAATTGTTTGCAAAATGACCACTCAGTGTACAAAGACTACAAATATTTGGTTGTGTTGCACTTGAAACTTTCATTCTTTATGCAAGGTTGAAGATGAAGTTGAGAATGCTTTTATAATAACAACACACCTAATATCTTGATTTTGAAATTTATAGTCGTTGAGCATTCAATGGCTTGTACTTTGTACCTAAAAAGTACAACTAACATTTACGTCGGCAAGGTCTAGATTTCAAACCATGCCGACTACCACTCCCTGACAGCATTGTGGCATATAAAGCCTGGTATGGCCGGCAGGGTCGAGCTTACAAACCATGTCGACTTACTGCAACTCTAATGCTATCTAAAACTGCACAAAAAAAGATTAAGTTCTAAAGTAACTGAAACTGAAAATTAACATAAGTTTAACAAGTCTAAAACCAAAACCTAACAGTTCAAAACATAAGGTAATAGTTCAAATCACAATCCAAGTTTCTAAACCAAGTGAAACATAATAAAGTTTAAGAATTTCATGGATCCTTCTTGTTGTTGTTATCTTCCTCCACATCAGTAGCTTCTTCACCATCACTAGCTTTTTCAGCAGCATCAGCTTTTGCTTTTCCCTTATCTGGATCTATGTAGTCACCGTCCTCATTGTAATAGGGGTTCACTCCAGAAAAGTCACATGCCCTGAAAAAAGTCCTTGGATCGACCTCCTCTTCTTCCTCCTCTGATGATGTGCATTCTTGATAGTTGACGGGATTGCTAGGACTATCCATAAACCTTAAAAATTCTTCAGGATCTTCCTTACCCCTTAGAAGTAACTTTCTTACAGGGCAATTCTTTTCGGTTTCATCTTTAGGATCTTCTAAATTGGGATAAATTGCGTCAATAAATTGTAATAACTCTTCTGCATTGTTAACAAGACAATGGGTATCTTCTATTTTTGCCTCTGGGAACCTAAACAATACACAAATAAGAGATATGAAAATTCTAGACATTGAAACATGGTTCTGGTAATACAGGCGGCAAGGTAGAGAATATATACATTGTCGACCAATACGTAGCCGGCATGGTAATAACCATACACTAAGCCGACCAAAACACAGCCGGTAGGGTCTTATTCAATAAATATGCCGGCTACAACTAATGAAAATCAAGTTTATGTGACCTGAAGTCGGCGAGGTACAAGTATAAGACAATGTCGGCTAGATGTAAGCCGACAGGGTTTGTTAATATACCCTGTCGGCCCTGGTTATTGTCTAACAGTCGCCATGGCTACTATGAAAATTCGGCAGGTTATTCATCCTAATACCATGTCGGCTATTACAAAACAACAACCGTCGGCATGGTTTTAAACTATCGACCTCGCCGGCCAAAAACCCTGAAAATCATAATTTTGCATTTCTAACCTAATATAACAATCAAAAAACACTAAACAATCATGGGTTTGAGTTTAGATATCACTTACAGTCTTCTTTTCACCGGTGGAGGGTTTTTTTCAACATTTTCAGGGATTGGATTTTCGAGTTTGCTAGTTCCAACTTTTTCCTTACCTTTACCCTCTGATTTGGATCTTCTCATGTTACCTGTTGAATCTCTCTTGCTACTGGATCGAACCATTTTTGGTAGAATATCAAAATTGAAAATCTTGGTTGATTTTGGTTGATGGAATAAGATGAAGGAAGGAGAAGAGGAGAGGGATTAGAGAAGATAGATTAGAGGAAGATTAATCAGTTTTTAGTTTTTAAGTTTAGGGTTTGATGTTAGGTTAATTAGTGCAGCGGTACTAAAGTAACTTCATTCTATTTTGACCTCACCTTAGTAAGGGCATATGTCCATTTAAATTTGGATATACCCCAATTAGTTCGAGTGTATCCCAATCCCGCCAGGATAATAAACACTAGAAAGTAGTTTTTTTTTGAAAGAAAATGGTCATGGGCCTCATGGCCCAGTGCCAAAATTATTAATAAAATGCTCATGCATATTTTAATTAAATAAGTTAATGTAAAAGGCAAGGATACAAAATATCCATGACCAAATATACATCATCAAAATGGCAAACAGTATTGTGAATTTCATTTTATCTTTCTTATTTTTGATAGTGTGTACAGTGTATTGACTCATATTTGACACTTGCTCCTTTGTATCCCATGGCCAAAAGAAGGAAAAAAGAAAAACTTGTGAAGATAAAGACAACAAAAAATAAAAAAAGAATATATATAATATTTTTTTTGCTGCCAAACTAATTAAATAAGTAATAATTTTTCTGCTTCAATAAAAACCATAGGAATCATTCTCAAGTGGAAACATTTAATAAATGATGAAAGAGGCGCATGACTCCAACAGTCCAACCTTTCAAGCTTCCAAGTCTATTTAAAATCAAATCCATGGAGGAGGAGGAAGGATAGAACTCAATAATTTGAAGTTCTTTTTGCATATTGGGAGAGTGTATTTGTGCTACAGGTCAGGGTTCTGCAAATCTTTCTTCCTTTTTTCGTTGATTCTTGTATTGATTTTTTGCATCCTGCTATCAAATCAACTTAACTTGTCATCTGGCAAAGTTTTTGCATTTATATGTAGTTATGCTCTAATTCTTGTTAGTTGTTATGGATTAGGAAGTTAGTTGTGCTATGATTACATGTTTTAATTTCCTTCAGAAAATGACTGTGTTCTGTTACTTCTGTATCACAGATGTATTTTTCTAGGTATAATAAGATAAGATATTTTGAGTTCAGGTCATATCTGGAAGTCAATTATTGAATTTCTGTTTTTAGAAAGATTAATAATTGATAGTATTTTAGATGAAATAAGGTCCAATATAGTCAAAGACATCAGTCAACTCAATAGTCAGTTCCCTCACATGAGTCACATTCTTCAGCTCAGACTCAATCAAGTGGAATTTTAACTCAGAAAATGAACATCTACAAGTTGGAAACGTGGAATATGCTGTGTTCCAAGAGAATAGTAAATTTCAGAAGATATATAAAGAATTTGAATATAACTGTTGGTGGATACACTATATAGTAATACCAGTAAATACAGTAACACATTCGATGCTTCATCTCGTGGAAGGGACAATCTGGAAAGATTTGTTCAGGAATAGTAGAAAATGGGGAAACTAAAATGTCTTTAAACAATCTGCAGTACTTGTTATCCCGATCAATTTGCGTTTTAAAGGCATGCTCTTGTTCTATTCAGAGGAAATAGTCTCGTGGGTATGGGAATCTAATAGTAGTAGTTATTATGCGTGAAAGGTGGGTATAAATAACTATGAGCCCAACTTACAAATGTGCATTCAAGTTCCAATCAAACTAAGAGAAGGTAGACTGTTTTATAAAAATAGAGATGGTTTGCTTGATGTTAATTAAACAACTCAAACATATGTTTCCTAACCATGAATTAGTTACATAAGTAACATTATGTTTTCTAATGTTTCAGTTAACAAGGTTGCTAGAAGAGAGATGAATGTTGTTTATGAAGCAGAAGCATATCATTCATCTGGCTTTAATGTTGACGAGGTAAATTTCAAATGGCCAGTTCATTCCTTCCCTAAGCATACTGAGATTAAGTAGTTTCATGAAAGCTCGTATTTCAATTCATCGTGTTACTCTTCATAAGAAGCAGCTTTATAAGAAATTTCTTAAAAGCTACTAACATTTTTTACTCGTCATGCTTTGCGGAATACACTTATATTAACTTCTTTGCGTTTAGTCTCCATACTTTAAAGTAAATTAACTTCGATGCACTTTTACTCTTTCCAGGTTAAAGTTGATCCTGCACAACCTGCCTCTACGACTTGGCAGCGAAAATTAGACAGTGAGGGAAATGTTCTAACCTCGTTTGCGCTAACAATTGATGAGATCATTCAGAAGGTCTGCTCTCGATCTTGAATGATAATTTGTGTTCTTTTCGGAAATGAGTTTTTATCTCTATCTCTAAATTTGGTATATGGTTTTCATAAGGGTCCAGCCATGTTTCGGTTCATACGCTATGCCAAACAAGAATCTGCTAGAGGACGGGTGATTCTTTTCTTGTATCCCTCGGATGTTTTTGTTTTGCTTGACTCTAATCATTTCACTCAGATGTTTCATCTGATTGTAACTTAATCGCCCTAGTAAATTACTAGTATTGAATACAATTTCTTGTTTTTGTGCCAACTGTTTAGTCAGCCATAATGGATTTTGGCCATAAGCGCCTTGTTACATCTTGTCACGGTGTTCCACTAGGTGGTATTGGGTAGGTATCAATCTCCATATTGGCAATTTTTCATTTTCTTCTACTACCATCATCATTGAGGAGGCACGTTTTTTGGGTCCTCCAAATCTTTTGACAATCGACCACTTTTTGGTGACAAAATGTGATGTGGTCTGTATCAACTACAACATTTTTAAATACTGTATATTGTTTTCAGCTTGATCATTCTTTTCGGTGTGGCTGAATCAACATTCCTTCAGTGCAGGAAGCATTGGAAGAAGTTACAAGGGGGAGTTTCAACGCTTCCAAATGTTCCCTATGAAATGTGTAGATAAACCTGTTTTGGCAAACCAATTCTCTGTAAGTATGAACAAATTCCCTATACTGCATACAAATGAACTCCGCTACAACTTATTAAGAAAATGTGTAGTTCTTGAGTGGTTGAACTTAGAAATGGTATGTATGCTGTTATAGCTGAATAGATGATACTTAATCAGTACCTGTCACTTGTGCTCTTCCAAGTTGTGTGGTAGTTCCTTAGTTGTCTGCCATTTTCAATTTTCCAATGCAGGTTTTCGTATCTCGTACAAACGGTAAAAAATATTCTACTGTATTATCCCCAAGGAGCCCAGAATTGCTTAAGTAAGCCCTCTTTTCTATTTCATCATTTTCCTTGGATCCTGAACAAAAATAGAAGATATAATTTGTATCGTTAGGAATGAATGTGAGCATTCAATTACATTGGTATTTTAATGCAATAGAAACAAGCTTTATCTTACCGAAATAACAAGGATTGCAGAGATGGTACCAATTCTGGCATCGGATCTTGGGATTGGAACTTAAATGGAAAGAATTCTACATATCATGCTTTGTTTCCAAGGGCATGGACTGTATATAATGGTATTCTCCATATTTCAGCAGATACTTACAGAATCTAATCAATTTATCGTAGATATGCATTTTTTTTTCTCTTTAGTTCATGAAACATTTTATCATTTCCTTTCTCCATATAGGCGAACCTGATTCAGAGCTTAAGATAGTTTCTCGCCAGATTTCACCATTTATTCCTCACAATTACAAAGAGAGTAGCTTACCTGTTGCAGCATTCACATTCACGGTATGAGAGTATGAGACTCGATTTTCTCTTTCTGATAACTAATTTTTTAACTCAAAATAACTGGAGCAATTTCTCAACATTTCGTCTAGGTATTTAATTCTGGAGACACAGCTGCAGGTACTAGTTTGCTGTTTACATGGGCTGTAAGTGTCTCTTCCAGAAAACCTATTTTCCTAAAGCCAGCTATACAGGCCTGAATGTTTACCATTGGAAGAGTTGCAATTTACTCTAACTGTTTTTGTACACATGCAGAACTCTGTGGGTGGAGACTCTGGGTTTTCTGGTGGTCATTCCAATTCAAAGATGCCGTACAACCATGCTTCTCGACTATTTTACTATTCAACATCTATTGTCTGTAATTTTCTGTTTCAGTTTTTGACATGGGATTACTGGATTTCGTAAGATTATAACATAATAAGCTAATTACTTTTAACAGGACGAGAAATGGAGTGCGTGGAGTACTTCTACATCACAAGTAAGCTCCTTATTTTTTACTCCCATAGTCCCATTTGTTGTAACTTTCATTTATTTGGGCCTACAAGGAGATTTTTCTGATTATTGTAAAGACAACCTCTTCACCACTTACATAATCATATCAACAATCAGAGTGTCTTGAACCTATTAAACAGTCTAATGGTATGTGTACATTTCAGGACTGAAAATGGTCACCCTCCTGTTACATTTGACATAGCAGCACAAGAAACAGCTGATGTCAAGGTTTCAGAGTGTCCTTGCTTCGTGATATCTGGGAATTCTAAGGGACTCTCAGCGAACGATATGTGGAATGCAGTTAAAGAGGTTGGCTGCAAATTAATATGTCGTTATATCTTCGTTATACATAATAGACACTTAAATCTGGCAGGTATTTTATCAAATCATATTGTGAATGCCATAGTGATTGCATGTCCTACCCTATTACTTTCACCAAAATGCATAAATGTTTTTGAGCACATTTATGCCGTTGTTCCTGACATATTTGTAGCTAGCAACCTATAAACATTGCCTTAAAATGTCCATCTTCTTCAGCTTCCATTTTACAATCTTTAAGGTTTGACATCTGTTGTTCTGTACTTGTATCAGCATGGGTCTTTTGAGCATCTCGCTTTGGATGAAACATCAATGCCTTCAGAACTAGGGTCTTCTATTGGAGCTGCATTAGCAGTTTCTTTGACCGTTCCATCTAAGAGTACCCGTACAGTGACATTTTCACTAGCATGGGCATGCCCTGAAGTAAAATTTCCAAGTGGGAGTACGTATCACAGGTGTGTCCAAACCCCCTTTAAGAAGTAAAAGTAACACTACAATGCTAAGTTTTGTTTGCTAACAAAAGTTCTTATGAACAGACGATACACAAAGTACTATGGCACCCATGGGAATGCAGCATCAAATATTGCACATGATGCTATTCTCGGTAATGGTTACACCTAATTCTTGTTTTTGGTCAAAGGAATAAGTTTTCAACTCCGTGATTACATTTGTAATCTTTTGAGAATAGAACATGGCCATTGGGAATCACAGATAGAAAAATGGCAGAGACCCATTCTTGAAGATAAGCGGCTTCCTGAATGGTGAGTTCCTCAACTCCCCTCCCCTCACATACTAGCTTCATTGTCTACGAAAAGATTACACATTTCAAGGATATACAGGTACCCTGCCACTCTTTTCAATGAGCTTTACTACCTGAACGCCGGTGGAACAATTTGGACAGGTATGCAGGGATCCTATAACCTATGTGTTTAAATTTTGTTGAGCAAAATGAATATTTTAAGGTTGATATCTAATCTCCTATTGCAGATGGGTCACTCCCCACGCGGAATTTAGCAACTAATGGAGAAAGAAAGTTTCCCTTTGATGGCTCTAGATCAGATGCTAATAGCCCAATCATCAATTCTCAAGACAATATTGCAGGTGATATCCTTGAAAGGATGAAATCAATATATGGGGAACTGCAATCACCAGTTGCATCAAATTCTGCTTTCCGTCTTTGCTTCAAGAAGGAGAAGAAAATATTGGTCAATTCCTTTATCTTGAAGGGATAGAATACCACATGTGGAACACTTACGATGTCCATTTCTACTCGTCATTTGCATTACTCACGCTCTTTCCCAAGCTTGAACTCAGCATACAAAGAGACTTCGCTGCAGCTGTTATGATGCATGATCCTGGTAGAATGAAAATCATGGATCACGGACAGTGGGTACAGAGAAAGGTTCTTGGTGCTGTTCCACATGATATTGGGCTGAATGATCCATGGTTTGAAGTAAATGGCTACAACATCTACAATACAGATAGATGGAAAGATTTAAATCCTAAATTTGTTCTCCAAGTCTACAGGGATGTGATTGCAACAGGTGATAAGTCGTTTGCACGAGCTGTTTGGCCTGCAGTGTATATGGCAATGGCGTATATGGACCAGTTCGATAAGGATAGAGATGGAATGATTGAGAATGAGGGATTTCCTGATCAGACTTATGACTTATGGTCAGTTAAAGGTGTGAGTGCTTACACTGGAGGGCTGTGGGTTGCGGCATTGCAAGCTGCTTCAGCCATGGCACATGAAGTTGGTGACAAGGCTTCAGAGGAACATTTCTGGCTCAAATTTCAGAAAGCAAAAGGCGTGTATGACCAATTGTGGAACGGTTCTTATTTCAATTATGACAATAGTGGAGGTCGCTCAAGTTCTTCCATTCAAGCTGAGCAGTTGGCTGGACAATGGTAAGATTTTACAGCATCCAGTACTTTTCCTATGGGGGATCTTTTTGTGTCTTGCCAGATCAAGTCTCGGAAAATTTTCATGCCAGAATAATCCAAGGAATAGAGTGGAAATACTGATACTGCCAAATCTATGTTCTAATAATTTGCCTACGCTCAGTGTTATTTTACTTGTACATTCTTCTTCAATGATTTAAGTTAATGACCATATTTCCTATACAGGTACGCTCGAGCTTGCCAACTTTCACCAATTGTTGATGAAGACAAAGCCAAAAGTGCCCTTAGGAAGGTTTATGATTTCAATGTTTCAAAGGTCAAGGATGGGGAACGCGGAGCCGTGAATGGTATGCGACCAGATGGGACAGTTGACATGACAGCGATCCAGTCAAAAGAAATATGGATTGGGGTAACATATGCTGTAGCTGCATCTATGATTCACGAAGGCCTTGATGAAATGGCATTTAAGACTGCAAGTGGAGTTTACGAAGCTTCTTGGTCACAAGAAGGGCTTGGGTAAGATATAAAACTCTTCCTTCTACATATGCTCTTAATTTACTGGCTTGCTAATTTGTTTGCTGTTTTACCAATAGGTGGTCATTTCAAACTCCGGAAGCATGGACAACTGACGACAAGTACAGATCACTGACTTACATGCGCCCTTTAGCAGTATGGGCAATGCAGTGGGCATTATCCCGGCCAAAACTGTTCGAAAAGGCAGAGAACACCGAAGACCCAGCAAAAAGAGATCATCGAGTCCTTTTCAATAGCAGCAGCCACGACGACGGATTTGAAAGAGTTGCAAAGCTACTGAAGTTGCCAGATGAGAAAGATTCTCGAAGCTATTTCCAGATTATTTTTGATAGCATTTGCAAGAGGAAATAGCCATACAGCAAATTTCACTCAGCATACAAGTACATTTCATCTACATCAATATTGACATTAATAATCAATCGAAAAAATGCAATCGATTCCAATCATGTTATTCATGTTGTTGCATCCTTCACTATTAGATTGTCCTTCTAGCAAACAATTCTTGCAATGTAGTGTACGCTTACAGCAACAAATTATGCACAAAAATATAAAGAAAAATAAAAGGTCTGCTGGGGTTCGAAGTAGTATCCCTCACCCCCAAGCTGGGGACTACACAAAGGGGAGTCCAGTCCTGGCATTTTATCCTTTTCTTCTTAAAACCGAGGATAGTGATACAGAAAAATATCAAGAAACGCCGTGTAGTTTAGGGTTCTACTTCTGAAAGTGTAAAGCAGAATGACCCAAAATCAAGTTTGTATCAAAAGTTGGTTTCTGAATCAAATTTCAAGGTAGAACCTTTTAAAGCGACCATCTTTATTTGGTACAGCCTATAGGGTTTAGACTTAACTTCCAAATTTCCAATTACAGAGTGAATTCGGATAAACAGACTTCGTTTTCACTGATGAAATGATGCTTCTTAATCACTTCACAAGATTAATTTCTCCATTAAACCTCTCTAGAACAAGACTACCCAATACTTTTACTCTTTTCTGCACATCCAAATCTTCTCTATCCTTCTCAGAATCTGTCTCAATTCCTAACTTCTCTACAGAAATTTCAGAAGATACCCAGATAATAATTCCTGATGATTTAGTCTATCCAGAAGAAACCCAGATTGAAATTCCTATCGAAAAGCTTTTTATTCCTCCTGAAACTGATATTTCATCTGGGTCATTGAGTAAAAGGGTTTTAAGAGGTTCAAATATAGTTCTTAGTAAGTATGCAAGAGATGCTCAGGTATCACAAGCTGAGTTTGTGAAGAGCAGTGTTACAACTGAAGATTGTCCTTCTGATGGACTTCCTGAATTTGCACTTGTTGGCAGATCAAATGTTGGGAAATCATCTCTAGTTAATTCGATTGTGCGGCGGAAAAAGCTCGCGCTTACATCCAAGAAACCTGGTTAGTATTAATGTGTTTTTAAGAATTCGGTTGTTTATTAGATATGTAGATGAAATGCAGTAGTATTTTTGGAAACTCTTACACTAGGTTAGCTCATCTTATACGTAATCTATGATGGATATATGAATAACATAATAGATATGCAAGCAAGCAGCTCGTAAGGGAGTGCACAAATTCACTGGTGAAACTATACATGTTTAGTCATAGTTCTACCTGTAGTTCAGTGTGTTTTCCTTTAGTTGTGCTCTGGTAACGGAAGTTGCTAAGATCTGATTTCCCTGCCTCGATAAATGTCCTACGCCTGTCCATCATCATTTTAAAATAGTGGGTGTGAAGTTTATTCTTCCTGCTCTTGCTAGCACAAAGTTACTGGATCAGAATCCAAGAGCTTATGGATCACCGTAAAATTTAAATTATCAGTGAAGGACCCTGGTTCAGTACCGACTACCGAGAATTCGTAAAGATAGCTAGTTCTGTAATTAGTCTCAGTACCATATTTTGGATCAGTTTTTTGCCATGTATGGATGGCAAATGGACAAGAAGGATCACTCGTCCTGCATTTCTGTCATGCTTATGGAGAAGTCAATTTTTTTGCAGATTCTTTTGCAAAGAAGGGCACTCATCTTAGTAGGGGTCAGATTAGGCATTACATTCTCGACCTATTGATTGTTGCAGAGGTTAGAATGGCCTTATGACACTTACTTTAGGTTCTCCTAGATTGTTGGTTTTTTTGTTCTTCCATCAGTTGGCGTGCTGAGTATGAGGGTCAGTCCTTTTGACAGTAAAACAAGTTACTACTAGGAAGAAAAAAGTAAAAATTTATTACGCGTGGCTTTTGCAGTACCTACTATTTCAAAGTCTAGTTAGTCTTTATCTGGGTTGCACCAATACCGCCACGGGTGTCCGCCACACCCGTGTTTCCGTGTGTCCAATACGGCAAATTTAAAAAACCATGATACGGCGCCACACCGGTAGGCATAAATATCGTTAATTTTTAAAGATATGTAAACATATAAACAGGGCATAATTTCAATGTCGATTCAAAATATATAACAAAAGTTCAATTAGATTTTCAGTTTTGATCTTATACTTGCAAAAAGCTTATAAAAAAAGCATGAAGTGATCATGTATACCAGTGGCAGTGGTACTTACAAAAAAGTCATACAAAAAAACCTGAGTGATGGAATATGGTGAAGAAGAAGAAGAAGAAGAATAGAGATTGATTTTTTATGGAACACAACAAATAGATCTGGTTTTTCAGATTTCATCTCAGTCAAAGATATTTATTATCTTTGGAACCATCGATTGCTAATATGTGCCGACGATGACAACCACACAGCTGTAATATGGGCTAACATACACGTTTTACCAAGTTTTACCTCCCTTGAAAGTAGGTGATCGTTACAACAAATAGATCCTGCCGTATTTTTGGAGTATTGCCGTATGTGGCTGTGTCCATACGGCCGGACACACGATACGGCGACCCAATGGGCGTATTGGTGCAACCCAGGTCTTTATAGCACCTAGAACAATGGGATAAATGAATGTATGATGGTTTGACGAGTCCAATCACTGTCCTCGTATGTAATTTGATCCAATTCTCCACTCCACCTCAAAAGCCATTGTCCTCATTTAACTCATCAATCACTACTGCAAAAGGACTTGTGCCTTGACTATTGGATTGGCTTGTTTTTCGTTTTGCCTTTTTGGGGTTTTTGTTTTCTTTCTTTGTTTGGCCTCTTTCTTGGGCACCATTTTTTTCTTTTTTACTAAAAGATGACCAAATAGAGAATGTAATTTGAGGTCGTTGTAACCACACTACCTCCCCCTTGAGTTGCTATTCTCCGTGTTTTAGGGTAAGGACTTGCCTAGTGATTTCTATTTTCCGGGTTCTGAAACACCAGGTGGACACCTGAAGTGGTGTTACATTCTAGCTATTGTATTTCTGTCATCCTAGATGTCCTGATTATGCTTGGCAGGTTTTATCTTCGATATTTTTTCTCGTAGTTATTCAAGTAGCTAGTGTTCTGAACCAGAGAGACAATGTACCACAAAGAAAACTATCGTGTTTCTGAGCTTGCAATGATATGCAAGATGAACCTGAACGCAGAAACAAATAGAGTTTAAAAGGACATCAACAGGATGTCTAATAGGATTTTGATTAAAACTTCAAAAAATTAGTTGGAAATCATAATAAATGGGGAAGTAAAAGAAAGAACAAAACCTTTCCGATGTCAAGATTTTGTTACGAAATCAAATTGAGCTCTGATACCACAGAATATAATCTGTGAATTTGAAAGCCTCAATATACTTGCTTTTGTATTATTTCGTGTGATAAGGCGATTACCAAACACTAAAAAAACTTGATATTGATGCTTGCCATTTCATTCTGCGAATAAAGAGGATAATTTTTCCTATATGTTCCATCCAGTGCAGTAAACCATTGTAATGATGCATGTGTTTCCGCTGTAAAAAAGTTGGTTATATCATGTCGTGAAGGTTTCTATTTTTCTGTTTGCAGGAAAGACACAGTGCATCAACCATTTCAGGATAAATGACAGTTGGTTCTTAGTGGATTTGCCTGGATACGGGTAAATAAAAGAAACTCAACAGTCTATACCTATGCCGTAGAATTTCTTTTTCTTGTATCTCATTGTGGAAAGCCAACAGTACTTCTTGACTTATGTGTTTGCAGACAGATAGTATCTCATAATAATTATTATTTCCAGACTTTGGTTTGTGGTTTCTTAGACCGCATGGTCATTCACTATTTTATAATGTGCTTGTCCAAGAACTATTTCCATGGTTTCTAATAACCAGTGATTTGCGTATTTAATAACAGATTTGCAAATGCACCCCATGAAGTTCGAACAGATTGGAGCAAGTTTACTAAAGATTATTTCCTCAACCGCTCAACACTAGTATCTGTTTTCCTTCTTATTGACGCTAGCATTCCAGCAAAAAAGATTGATCTCGAATATGCTAGTTGGCTAGGTCAAAATCAGGTAACTTCTTTTCTTTTTTCCCCCTCGTGTTGCAGTTCTATTTATCACTTACCTATTCCTTGTAAATCTAGTGCCTAAGTTAAACTGACATGAAATGTTTTAATCATTTTCAGATTCCAATGACGTTGATCTTCACAAAGTGTGACAAGCGAAAAAAGAAAAGGCACGGCGGGAAGAGAGCCGAGGAAAATGTTGAAGATTTTCAGGATTTGATACGTGAATACTTCCAATCAGCACCGCCTTGGATTATGACTAGTAGTGTTACAAACCAAGGTCGAGACTAAATGCTCCTTCACATGGCTCAGCTTCGGAATTACTGGCTCAAGCACTAAAACTAACTGTGGCATTTGGATTCGAGTGCTCTACCTAATCTCAGCTTGTTCTTGTTATGTCTCTAGTTTAACAAAAATAATTGCACCAAAAATTGCACGAAAATTCAAAAGCGCACTCCCGTGTCTTTGGCTCAGCTTGAACGAAACCATGCGAGTGTACCTTAATAGAACACAAGATCCTAAGTCTCAGTCCTTTTTTTGCCTTAAACATTATATGAAACTGTAAGCAAACTCAATTTTGTCTACGTTTTTCTTTACCTTGGTCATGTAATTAATCTGTTTTGCATCTATTGAATTTTTTAGACCAGCGCTGCTGAATTTACATTTTCAATTAAGTGCGCCACCAGAATTACAGCTAACAAGCATTTTCTGTTACCCAAAGGAAGCAGCAAGCTGTTCTCCAAATTACTCGTTGAGGATCTAAATTTCTATAATTCAACCCACCCTATGTGCGAAATAAAATTTCATTTTCTTTTCACTTGTTATTGCGCAAGTTCGAGGAAAAAAAAAATCGTGTGTTCAAGTTGCACATATTAAAACCAAAAAGAATCCAAACCGCTGTCGGTTGTTCTTAGTCCGGCCATATTGCCTGAAATATGAGAACTACTTCTATCTAACCTAACAGATTTATCTCTCAGATTTAAAGAACTACTTCTATCTAACCTAAGAGAGAAAGAAAAAGAAAAGTTTGCACTGTATTCCATTGCTGTTAATAGAATCCTTGTTCTCTTGATCCGTTAACAGCACAAAACTCGATTATCAATTGGCTGCAACTGCAATCTTGCACGTGATGCAAACTGTGCAGGCATTTTTCAACATTGCTGTCTGTATACAGGATTATTATTATTATATGGAAGCTGAGCTCCAATGTGAATCTACACTTGAAATGATTTTACACAATTTCTACTCCAACAGATTAGATCAAAATAACATAAGAGCCAAAGATGTAATAAACTCAGGAGATCTAAAAAGTTCCAAATTATCTTTCTGACACTTTGAATCACCAGTTTCCCAGTTTCCAAATTATCTTTCATTCACACACTCTGAACTACCTTAAATCCTATTTGTAAGCACAAAAGCTTACTTGTAAGCACAAAAGCTTACTTGTAAGCACAAAAGTCTCCAATGGTTCCAAATCGGACGGTAAGGCGAGCTAAGAAAAACAGAGCATCATAAGTTTTGCAGAAGCTAAAAACACACAGAATGGAACCAAGTTCAAGATATGACAATACCGCATAAAGGTAGTGTGAATGCTTAAAAGGTTGACAAAGTTGAGACCTTAAAGAAATATATGAGCAACACATACTGAACGTAAAAATTATCCCAAGGTATTAAAATTGGATCCTGTCAGTAACAAAAACGGAAGATGTATATTTCCTCCTCCAAAATGAAGAAAACTGTCTAGAGCGACACTCAAAAGAGAAGTATTTCTTAGCTCGCCTTACCGTCCGATTTGGAACCATTGTAGATGCTGAGAATCAACTAAAAGAAAAACTACAAAAATGAGCCCACAACATGATTCTTCTACACCTTAAGCAGATGCTGAACTACCCTTCTTTCTTGGAGCTGCTTCAGTTCCTGAATCAATCAATAGGATAATATATATCAATACAACACATAAACAGCCAAAAATAGTTTCTTAAACCACACATATGAACTAGAGCCCTTTTCATTACAAACTATCACTGCGTTCGCTACTCATTTCCACAGCTCAATATCAGTCATATTGGAGGTTAAGATAGTGTCCCATGATTGCAATAAAAAAAGGGAAGTGCTAGACCCACCGCACTTTCTCCCGAGAAAAATCCCGACAGGGGAGCCAATGGACTAGATCTGCTGCTAAACATTGGGATATGTGCAACGGAAATTGTGTACCACTGTCTCTCTCTCTGTCGAGATATATATCGGGAGAAAATCTCTCGGTTGAGATAGCATTTCCGATAAGAAAATTAGTGCAGTTTTAATAATTTCATACTGAATCGCTGTCTTCATCTGGATGAAGACAGCGATCATCTCTTTCTCTATCATATCAACTATCAGTAGAAGATTTATATTTATATTTCTTTCATCTACTGATCTACCACAAATTTAACCTCTTTGCATCATGGTATGTTCAAAATGACAGGGAGATGAACCAATTGTTTGGTAAGATAGCACAAAATTCAACCACATGAGACATGAATTTAACTCTGCAAACACTAAGCTACTCAAAGCAGCAAACTCTTATGATTTTCTGCATTTGAAGCTCAAATCTCAGTGGCTAACAATGGTACAAACCTCAGTGGCTAATAAAGGTACAAACATGTACCAGTCTTTGGCAAGGTTTCACATATTGGAAGCAAAAGAAATGCCTAATTTCATTTATACAGATACTAAACAAGTCATGGATTATGTGTAGTATTCCAAACAAACCCTAAAATAATAACACAAAAATCAAACAAGAGATGAAATGAAAATTACCTTCTCTGAAACCACTCTTGAACCTACGAGGAACATTACGAAGGTGCCTCATCCTTCCACTTCCAGTAGTCTTTCTACGTAGAGCTTTCTCACTCCAGTTAACTAAACAAAATCATCCAAACAATAAATCAGCAGAAAGAAGGAAAAAACGCCAGAAAAAACTCAAAATCAAAGAAATTGAGAACCGATTCTTACACTTTCTAAGGCGAGCAGCTGGGTAACCACAAGCAGCACATCTACTCTTCTGAAGATGATAACTGCGACGACCACATCTCACACAGAGTGTGTGAGTCTTGTTTCTCCTCTTACCAAAACTTCCTGTTCCTTTTCCCTATCAAAATCAACAGATCAAATCAAATTAGAAAACAAGAACTAGGGTTATCTGAAGATCGATCTATAAACTCGTAAGTGTTAGGAATAGAGATAATCGAGAAAACGAATCACCATTTCTTCTTGTTTTTTGGGCGCAGTAGTATTAGGGTTTTCGAAGCAAAGGAAGTCCGTAAATTTATATTGCGATGAAAAACCTAAATCGGTTCCAGGTTGGGTCTGGCCACCCCGACTAGGTGGTATGAGTAAGGCCTGGGCCCATGTATCGCATGATCCAAAAAAACAAAAAAAAAATGTTATCAAAAGGCAAAAGCCTACTTGTTTTCGAGGGTACTAGGGGATCTCTGTTGAGGACAAGCACCCGATGAGCGGATGCGGATTTGGTATTATCAGAATCGAATTCATATAAATGTTTTATTTGAGATTTTCATCCGTGTCCAATTCATTATATGATAGATGTAATATTTATGGGTGAATGGATGAGCGGATTGGATGTGGACGGATCTGCAGATCTTAAAAAATTATAAATGAAAACGGATAAATGCCTAATATGAGTATTATAATTTAGTTTTAAAACTTAGATTACTAAAGTATAAGTAATTTACATAACAAGAGTAACACATTGTCATTCCAACACCCAAACTAATAATATTTATTGATGTGAAAGCCTACGATCAATCCAAAATTGATACATTTGCAATTCAGTGAGGATCTTCAATGCTTCTCAATAAGAAACTATATATTATTTACCAATCTCTATAATAACCTTAACATATGTATCATACTAACATTATCCTTATGGTCGGGTATCCAACGGGTGAGTGATATTCCAGCCGCATCCAACCTGTGAAAACGACCAGTGTTAAAAATATACCCACGTCCAATCCGCTTCTCAACAGATTGGAAGTTGACCCACCAAAATGCGGACTGGTTTGGGTAAAACCCGCGGGGTTATTTTTGCTCACCCCTAATCTCTGGTTACATCGTGCGAAGTTACTTTTATACTTGTTTAAGTCGAAAATTAGAATTTAGTTTGGGAACACGAGTTTAACTAATAATGGTTGGGACTGACTTTTATTTCTAGCAGAAAATTTTATTTCATAAAGAAATTAGTTTTTTGTTTCTAGAAGTCAATCTCAACTTTTATTGCTTCTAGAAGTTGAAAAGCGATTTCTAAAAATGCATCCAAACACCCTTTTTACTTGATTAATTTTTGGGTGTCATTTCAGAAATTATTTTTTAATTTAATTAAGTTGAAAAACCAGAATTTAGTTTAGAAACACAATTTCAAATTTCTGGAAACAAAAAAGTCTTTTTATGAAGCAAATTATTTTTGTTTCTGATTTATGGAATTGTCTTTTATTTTAGATTCTAAAAGCGTATAGGAAAACTAATTGGGAATATAGGAAAAAACAAAATAAGATCATTTGGAAGTAGTTAATAACTAAATTACCCTTGTTCAATTAGCATTAATCAACATGTTTTAGTTTAATTAATATAGTTAGATTAGTTAGTTTGACTTATAAGTTATGGAATCTAGTTTTGGTTAGATTTAACTTATGAATTTTGTTGTTTCTAAAAGGAATTGTTTTGAGAATTTTATAAAGATAGTAAAACACTTCGGAAAATGGGTTTGGACAGTGTTTCTTAGTTTAATTCTTCAAATTAATGAATTAACACTTTTAAAATTCAAATGACGAAAATTCGGTATGCTGGATTGAAACAAAACATGCCGACCAAACATAGTCGACGCGTTGGTATTAAAACAAAATGACGTATTTTCATAGTGACTCCACATATTTATTCCAACCATGCGGACAATATGAGATTTTTCATATGAAATTACGAGGGTACTCAAATATATCAACATTTTTTATTTCAATCTATAAGTCTGATACCAAGTGTTATCGTCTATGGACAAAGTAGAGACAATACAACAACTAGGTAGTCACTTGACAATAGTTACTGTACAAGACCGATTGACTATAGGGTTAATGCCAAGTGATTAGGATTTAACGTACAAGTGTTATTTGTTTTATTATAATAAAATAGTTATAATGTGGAAGTAAGTAAATGACACAACAAAATTTTGTTAACGAGGAAACCGATAATGCAGAAAAACGTCGGGACCTAGTCCAGTTTTGAATACTCTCAAAATTAAGCCGTTATACAAAGAACAAAAACCAACTTCGTATATTTGAGACCAAGTAATCTACCCCTTGTTACTTAGTTCCCTCAGTATCCCTGTGCCTACAACCGTCTGGCCAATGCACGTGAATTCTAAGTCGGAAAATCACTATCTTGAGTTATTTTACCGATGTAAAGTCTTAAGCACCTTTTGATCTTCTTCCAAACAGTAAAAGAACAAAGTTGTATAGTAACTACCCCAATAATCTTTTAGAAAAAAAAATTTCGAGGTTTGACAAAGGCTTTTTCGTTTAAAATAAGTTGTTGGTACGTTAAATCACTGAATCGACTCTCATGGAATGAACCTTATGGTACTTCTCAACTAAACAAATATCTTTACCCGCTATCAACTGATTTGTGATGTTTTAACTATTCATGAATATGTCTGGGTGACTGTAACTCCTTGGATCTCGGACAAATTTTATGAGATCTACTAGTATACATGGATTCAACATGCTTAGATAGTTTTACTTTATAACTTAAAATTAGTTAGCCTACTTGTATGCTGCCATGAATAACACAAGTCAGTTAAAATCATGATATACCCACTCGCTTGTTTTGGATAAGATGAGAAGCATAAATATTTTTTACATAGATCTCTTCAATTGTTTAATACCACTTCCTTTACCTTTTTGATCCTACATGATAGATATTTCGGTAAATCATCCATCATGTTAGCCTAAATAGGTACATACAAAAAAAATGTTTTTAAATGGGTACGAAATTTTTGTTTAAAATTAATCCCCATAAACATCTAGTAGATAGCCAAACATACTACCTTCTGCATGGAGTTAGAATAATGCGCCATAATGTGTTATCCAACATTTTTCAAATGTTTATGTGTATACGTAATCGCATTTGTTTTGACCTTAGTTAAGGATAATAGGAACATGTAGCCGTCAGGGATGATCGTGTTATCTTATATTTATATGTTTACTATCATGAAAGACTATTTTCGCCATTTTGAGTACACGCGCCCATCCCATGTATTGATATTAAACAAAGAAGTGTCCGAGAGGGCGCCTATTTGTGTATTGATATTTGACTTTCATGAGACACGCATATATCATCTAACTTGTATGCCCGTTTGTTTATGCTAATAGTTTGTCTTTTGTAAATCGCAAATATATTTTATGTTGATGGACTTCACATGTTGCTTTATAACATCTTTCTCTTTGCCTTTTGTATACACGTAAGATTGAAAAAGCATCAAGCATCTTAATTAAATTTATAGTATAAATATTTGTGCCTTGAAATATGCATTTCACCTAGTCGCATGTGTAGGTTGTCACTTTATTAACTTCACAAAGTATAATATCATTTTGTCTTGAATATCATGATCGGTTGTACAACAAAGATTCTAGTAACGTGTTCCGGGCACCAGGCTAGCTATGAGATATGGTCCCCGGAGGCCGGTCAGCTGACATACAAATTCACAAAAGTCTACGGGATTGCACCCGGTCGGCTGACATAAAAATTTACAAAAAAAAATAGAGATAAGATATCCACCATTCCTAGAAACTTGAAGCTCTTTGTTTTGGGGCGCAGAGGCTGTATTAGGGTTTTCTCAAGTTAAGTTGTGAATTTATATTGTGTATCAGCCTGGTTGGAAAGAAGGGGCCCGGAATGGGATAGGTTTAGAAAAATTAAATCGGTTCTAGTGGAAGTGGTTATCAAAATCCATGGACGTTTGGGATCTCTGGATAACTTATAGCGCGCTTGGATATAATTCTACTTCGGAAGTCAGGAGCAAAACCATTTTGCTTCACAAAAAGTTAACTTTTTTGTTTATAGAAATCATTTTAAAATTCTATATTCAAACTAACAAGTCAAAAATTAACTTATGACTGTATATCAAAACGCGCTATTAAAGTTACATTTAGACTTGTTTAAATTATAAGTTCGTTTGGGAACACAGTTCCAAAATGATTTTTGGAAGAAATTTTTTTGTCTTCTTAGCGCGTTTGATATCAGAAGCAGAAGTCAAAAGAAGCAAAACTGTTTTGCTTTATAAAAAGTTAAACTTTTTTTTACTTTGGTAAGTCTTTTCGTGCCTAATTTCTTTATTTTTGACTTCTATAAGTCAAAAAGTAACTTTTGGATGTGCATCCAAACGACTTATAGGATTGACTTTTGCTTCTGGCGGAAAAATTTGCTGCTTCACAAAAAATTTGCTTTATTGTTTCTAGAAGTCAATCTCAATTTTGTTGCCAATCTGACTTATGATTTTTTCTCTTCTAAAAGTTGAAAAGCAACTTCTAAAAATGCAACCAAACACCCTTTTTTAGTTAATTAACAGCGCGTTTGGATATTATAAAAGAAAAAGAAAAAAAGGATTTTGCAAAAAGTAGACTTTTTTTCCTAGATTTCGTTCTGAAAGTTTATACCCAAACTAACTTCTTACTTTTTGACATCCAGAAGTCGCAAAGTTATTTGTGGGTGTGTGTCCAAACAGGTTACAAGTTTTCCATGCCATTTCAAAAGATATTTTCCGACTTTATTAACTGGAAAACACGAGATTCAGTTTAGAAACACAATTTCACAATAATTTTTAGGAACAAAAAAGTATTTTTGTGCAACAAATTAATTTTGTTTCTGAATTTTGGGATTAATCTTGTTTCTGTCTTTTGGGATTGACTTATGTTTTATATTGGAACTTAGATGACATTTTTATCACTCAAGAAAATGGAGCATCCATGGGATTTTTCTCGAAGCTCACAAGCATCGTTCCCACCAAATGGGCCAAAATGAAAGGCCAGAGTTGTCAACCTAGATAATGAACGCCAAGAACAAATCCAATTGTACTGTTATTTCAAGATTGGACATAGTAATAAGAGTAGAGCTTTTAATAGCAAACAAATAAAAAAAATATCAAAAGAAAAAACGAAATAATAACCAAAATTAGCCAATCTATCGGAAACAAAGCAAGTATGACAAATATGGAATTTAAAGAGCTCTAGTGGAGGTAACTCAGGGAAATTTCATTATTCTTGTGCGACTTTTATAATTGGTACATATAACATATCAAATAAATATATGGTTAACTTATAGAAATATGCAGAAGAAAAAAGAAAAAAAAAACAATACCAATTCTATATGAGAAAGATTTTTCTGAAGAGACGCACTCGTCACATATTTTCAATTTTTCCTAGGAAAATAACCATTATTTTTACTCTTAGTTCATTTATTTCATGAGACTTTAAGATACATGCCTCTTTGTCATTATTTCAATTCTGGTAGCCATGAGTGTGAATTGTTATGAGCTGAAAAGGTTAGCAAATTAACATACAAAATGAATTAGATGCATTGATAAATCAATATATAAAACTGGACTACTTGACCTTATCCTGAAATGATCCATCGAAAAGATTTGTTCCATGTTTAGTAAGGATATCAATACCTTAGTTATGTCTTTGTATACATGAAAGCATCACATTGGATCAGAATCCAAATGTTCACATTTACAAAAGAATAACATAATATATCTAAGGTTTGAAAAAAAAAAATAGGCCAGGATTTGAATCTTATGATTTGAATTATAAAATCCAAAATAAAACATAGAATAATACATTACAGTAAATGACTTTCAGAGATACTAAAAACACAGTTATTAATATAAGCATATAAGGTAGGTTATTGCCACTCGGCTATCAGATCTTATCACGAGATATGGAAACCCGTCTCCATTAATTTTTGCCAAAATCAGTTTGACACCAAACAACTCTATACAGAGAATCGTGAGATACGCTCTTCTAGCTCCGGTAAACTCAGGGTCATCCACTAACTGATACAACACGCAACCATAACCTGAAATATTAATAATAAGTTTACCTGAACTCGTTCTATCTACGACTCCCATACCATATTTGGGATTATCACGCCCACTTGCGTCGGTGTTGATAACAGTTTGAGTACTATGTTTAGGAGGATCCCATCATACAAGTAGGGGTATATCATCGTTTGCCAACTTAAAAGTTGCTGGATTTTCAAGATCAATGACTATGAACGCGGTATTGTGCTGACAATTTGGTAGTCTACTAAATTGTCCAAACTAGGTTCTCCTCGTCGTCTCATTTATGTTAATCATACATAACATACTGAATCAGTCAATCAATGACATACAAATCAAACAAAACATGCAACATATAGCTCGAAATAAACGACGTCGAATTTCAGGTAATAACCTATGCAACATACTGAAGCATAAACCAGTCTAAAGCAAAGTCATAAGCAAAAAAAAACAGATCATGTAAACTAAAATCCCCTTATATGGAGTTTCAAGGGAGTTCTATCATGCATGATGAAGGATTGATGCATCAAAAAACCCTTGGTAATACATGCATGTTAAGTCCTTTCTCAGACATTATTGATTACATCATTTTTTTACTAACATCAAAAGCTGAAACCAACCATACGCACATTCAACATATGTGAATAGGAATAGTTGTACTACAAACTTAAAGATACTACTCTCCAAAACCTCATCTATCGAACAACTGTCAAGCATGAATTAATCAAACTCCGTCACAAAACTATAGATATAACCCATGTGCCATGTCGAAGTCACCAAAGTCGATAAGGAAAAAATGAAAAGAAAGTAAAAGATTACAGAGTAATGCAACCAAAAATGCTAGAAAAAATTGAGAAGGAAACCCGGGATTAAAAACCCAGGAAGAGTTGTCAAGTCATTCCCACTCTACTTTGTTAACAAACAAATTTTCAACATTTGCTATTAAGTTTAAATGTGGGAACACACAGGCCTATCTAGTCGGTCTCACATGACTAGTTACATGAGCAAATTTTCAGACACTCCTAGATCAATATATACATATATATACGAGATGATTAATGGTACACATATGTTTCCCACGCTTATACTCCCTCTATTACTACACGATTGATACTTTTCTTTTTACTTTTGTCCCAAAATACTTGATATTTTTTATTTTTTTATATGAATATTTATATTGTTATAATAAATAGTGTTGTTAAATTTTTTAAACAATTCTAAAAAATGTAAAGAAATCGATAATCATCTTTATACTTGTTGTGCAAGTCATTTAAAAATATTTCTAATGATATATAAGATATTAAAATACTCGTTTTTCATCTTGTGAAATATACTAAGTGAAAAAGCGGGGGTCTAACAACACCACCCAATATTTCACTTAGCAATCTGTATGGACAAACTCGAAAATACTTTTAAGAGAATCAACAAGACTCAATCAATTAAAAGTATATCAACGAATTTATATCTCTCTCTTGATTTGATTTACTCAAGCAGGAACTGCGAGTTCTAATCAAATACAAGGAATAACTCGGATGGTACCAAAGACCAATATCCGAGGATCGATCAATGACAATCAACAACCAAAGGTTGGATTACTCTAATTGATGATCTAACGCACAACCTATATTATTTCAATTATAAAGATAAAACAATATAATGCGGAAATTGAAATAACACAGACACCAGAAATTTTGTTAACGAGGAAACCGCAAATGCGGAATAACCCCGGGACCTAGTCCAGATTGAACACACACTGTATTAAGCCGCTACAGACACTAGCCTACTCCACATTAACTTCGGTCTGGACTGTAGTTGAACCCCAATCAATCTCACACTGATCCAAGGTACAGTTATGCTCCTACGCCTCTGATCCCAGCAGGATACTGCACACTTGATTCCCTTAGCTGATCTCACCCACAACTGAGAGTTGCTACGACCCAAAGTCGGAGACTTTAATAAAAAAATATGTATCACACAGAAAAGTCTACGATAATAGATAAGTCCGTCTCCCACAAATATACCTACGAGTTTTGTTCCATCTTTTGATAAATCAAGGTGAACAGGAACCAATCAATAATACCATACTTATATTCCCGAAGAACAGCTTAGTATTATCAATCACCTCACAATAATCTTAATCGACGCAGCGAAAAAAGATATTTCCTAATCACAAACGTTGAGACGAAGTTTGTTTGTGACTTTTTTTTCTATCTTGCCTATCGTAGATACAAAATATCGAGCTAATTATTTCAACTGTACTCATAACGATAGAAACAACAAGATCAGATCGCACAACTACGATAAAAGTAGTATCGGTCTGTCTTCACAATCCCAATGAAGTCTTTAAGTGGTTAACCCGGTTTAGAAGAATAAACCAAAGGTTAAAGGAGAATCGACTCTAGCTTAGCACAACCAGTATCACACAGAATGTGTGGGGATTAGGTTTCCCAGTTGCTAGAGCTCTCCCTTATATACACTTTCAAATCAGGGTTTGCAATCAATGTTAGCTTAGTAACAAAGCATTCAATATTCACCTTTAGATGAAAACCTGATTTGATTCAAGCTAATATTTCTCAACCATTAGATCGAAAACTTAGCTTGTCACACACAAATGAAATGTCCAATTTTTGGTTTACGAATCGTACCCAAACATTAACATTTGTTGGTTCAACAAGTCAACCAAATGGTTATCCATATGATTACTTTCATATCAACCATATTCTTCTTCACCATAACTAGTTCAAATGACTCAAATTAACTAGTTAGAGAGTTGTTCAATTGCTTAGATCTTATGTAACTACACAAGACACAATCGAAGCAAAAACGATTTGATTCACTCGAATCGATTCATGAACTTTATATCCACGGTTTGCAAAAGCATTCCTTAGTTTAAATAAACATGAGTTCAAAGAACAACCGGTTTTAGATATAACCTGCTCAAGTTTGCGGGATGGGTTCGCGGACTTAAGCTCATGGAAGGAGTTCACAAACTCCAGCAGAAATTCTCGGGTCGAGAACTTCCGCCAGTTCGCGGACTTGGCTCACGCCACTTCCATTTCTCTTGATCAACAAAGTTCGCAAACTTTGGTTCAAGGAATAAGGACTTATACATATATGTGTTCCCACAACAATGCTTATATCCTACCAATGGTTATGTAATCTAAACTCTCATTTCAATCATTGAAAAATTCTCAGAGGACGGATATAGCCGTTATTCACAGAACACATTTCGTCATAGAAATTTTCAAAGTGATTGAAACATAACATGACTTTCGTCACTAGGTAAAGATGAATTCGGCTAAAGCGAAAGCTAAACTCGGCTCGAAATAGAAAATGTGCATAATGAAAGTCTATATATCAAAACGACTTTGTCTCAAGAGTATGAGATAGAATAGATAGACTTTTGAGTGACAGATAAGTTCAAGTCTCCACATACCTTTTAGCCGATGAAGATCCACCAGTTCCTTGAGTAGTCCTTCATCTTGTATGATTATTTCCATGGAGTCTTGAGCTCAACTACACTTTCTATCCTAGTCCGAGACCTTTAGCTATGTAGGCTAGAAATGAAGACTTATAGTTTTGATCACTAATATTGACAAACATGCTTGAGATAGCAACCGCATGCGAGTTCGACCGAGCAATGCTCTAACAATCTCCCCCTTTGTCAATTTTAGTGGCAAAACTATTAATGCATATGGAGTACAAAAAATAAATAAATTAACTTTTGTATCTCCTATTCCACATGCCTAATCTTCAACATTACTCAAAATCTTCGTCACTTCCAAGTACTCCAATGATCCCAAAGGTTGTAAGTTTAGCATCATCGTTGTTGAAAATCCGTAGCTATAACAACAAGAAAACAATAGTTCTCAATCATTGTTATACAGTGTCATAGTATCATTATACAGCGTCAAAGTTCAATTGTATCACAACTTCAACAACAATACTATGGTGATATGTATAACTTCCCCTTAGTCAATAATCCATCTCACATGGAAACCACTCCCCCTTACATAATGACTCGAAGACCATATGTATTTGTAGTGTGAACTACATAATAATTCTCCCCGTTTTTGTCAATAAAATTGGTAAAGGTACAAGAACGGGATCCTAATGAAATTTCCGAAAGAGACATTTCTTGATCAAAAGAAATAACACACATCATCTTATTTAGATGCAATCATAAATCCGAATCTAAATGCATTCATCAAGGAGTTTATAAAGATACAAAATAACCCCTATAATATTCCACAGCTGCACTCCCCACAAAGATTTGGCAATTAAGCGCAAGTTCAAAAAGTACTCTCCCCCATAATATGTCATTCCCAAGGGAACAACAAGAGCGACCTTAATTTTGAAAGAGAAAGGAAGGATTTCTTTGGACATAACAAATCACATACAAGTATCAATTTGAATCCAAAATATTAAATTAACCACAAGAAGTTCATGATTGATTTAACCAAAAATGCTCAACACAAGTAAACTTATGGAGACTTAAGAGCGCTCAATTAGATTAATCACAAGAAAACCCATAATTAATCTAATCGAAATACACAATAAAACTAATCACAAAGTAATCAATTTAATTGGTCATATTCACATAAGAGAGTCTATGGAGCAATGACTAAGTTAAACAAACAACCCAGTCATGAACGCTCAAACATAAGAAGAATTATGGAGTCATAACTAAATAACCAAACAAGATGATTAAATTAGTTGAAAATGCTCGACATAAAGTACCTCACGGAACAAAAACATAGCTAATCAAAAATAATCAACTTGGTTGTTTAATGCTCATCATAAGACACTTTACGGAGCCTCACAGTAATACATAAAATATGGATCAGGGAAGATAAATTACTGCGGAATACACAAGGATTCATTCTATTTTCCATCACTATTTTCATAACGACATTTAATAGATATAATCCTTGCAAACAAAAGATTTTAACCTATCTTCCATCAAAAATTGACAATATAGGCTTAACTTTTGTATTTGTCAAAAGTCCATTCATTCTTTCATCAATACATGCATATCAATTCATGAACGACTTTACTTTTGACAAGATATGGGACAATCAAGTTCACGGACGCAAACACACGTATCCCATAACAATATTGCAATATATAAAACCATAAAGATTAATACTGCAAAATTCATCTTCCAAACAATTTTAGAATTTAAACCAATAAATCTAAAAACATGAAGATGAAAACGTTGGATATAGCTATGTGAAATCACAATATTTGTTATTCCAAACTCTAGTAATCCTTCTCAAAAACAAGAATAAATTCTCATAAGAAGTTTCCTAGGCATCAAGACAAACTCGTAATGCACATATAAGATGATTTGTCCTTAGAGGGTAGAATCAATCTTTTTCGCTCTGATTTGCACCAAGAATAGCTACCAAAGGCGTATAAAAAGATTTTCTTAACAGAGAAGAACACACAAATTCATTAACGACCATACATTACAGCTCACATAAGATGATTGTGAACATTCAAGAATCCCATAGTAATGCATACTATTGCCCGTTCTTGAACTTCCTTCTTTGTGATTCACCAACAATATTCTTGTAAAAGCTAAAATGAGTTTATAAGAGTAGTACTCCAAGAATACAAGTGCCCAAGTCCAAGAGAAGTGGAACAAGTGCAACGAAACAGAGCAAAACACTCAAAAACAAGAGACAGGACAAATACCAATCTCAACTCATCCAAATTTCAGAAATTCTCATCTCCATTTTGAAGAGAAATCAAATAGAAAGAGAATGTAAAAAGAATCAGGTCATTCCGAGTTCGGACGAAGAAATTACGGCCAAAACAAGTTTACCGAATATCGACGTCTACAGGCAAGTATGCATACGGGTTTGCAAACGAATTTTCATGACTTGGAGCAGTTTGCAAACTGGGTATGCGAACTTAAACCCCTGGGTTTTGTTTTTAAATTATGACATGCATACTTGGTATGTGTACCATGAAGTCCAAACATCGCGAACTATTATTTTCAAACCTAAACATTTAAGAACCTTAAACACAGATCAAGTTAGGTAGAAAAGAACGATAAGAAAGGTATGTGAATCATTATAAGCACAAATCTTGCTCAAGTTTATATACATACCTTTTTAGATGAATCCATTGAATTCTACAGCCTTAGCAAATATAGTCTGTGCGCCCCAATTTTCGTGCTTCCATCACCATATACATAACACGGCATTCCTTGGTGAGGAAACACTTATAACACACTCAAGTTGTATTGAGATGAACAATGTCTTACTCACCACAAGTGACTTTTGGATTATCATGAAAGAGATCTCTTTTAGAACCTTTCACATCCAAATCCATCTTCCCAAAGAACTCTTTAAGTTCCAGCATCATGGATACTGCTTTCTCCATAGTCATGGAACTTTCTGGGAGATCATTCCTTTTACACTCAAAACATCATTGACTTTCTTTGGTATCCACTTTTGGGTGCGTTTAGGAACGACCGAAACCTTCTTCCCATTACTCTCTTCAAAATTTTCCGGAAGAGAATTGGATTGACTATTCTTTTGCAAGTTAGTCTTTCTCCAATTGGGAGCATCAGATCTTGTCTTCGTCTTTACGAAGTTATCCTTTTTATAACCATTACGATTGTGAAAAGGATTCGTATGACGTTTATAGGTAAATCTAGGCCTATCACAACACTGATTCCTTTGCCTAAAGGTTGGACAGTTACAACTTGTAACATTAAGAGGATTAGTTTTAACGTATGATCTTGGTTGCACAACTTCTTGTGATGCCCAAACAAGAACATCATGAAGTTTCTCATTCCTTATACGGAAACGACATCTCCTTTCCAGGTGACCTTTATTTCCGCAATAGTGGCAAACATAAGGAATGTTCTTACCTCGATCTGTATGTGCTGACTTTGGAGGTTGATATACTTTGATATTTCGAACCTTAACTACCGGTGAAGGTATTTCACTTTTTCCATCAATGGAAACCTTTTGTTGAGAAGAATCACTAGCCTTGACAAATTTTACCTCTTTGCTAATACTTGGAGCATTTATTCCCTTATAGCCCAATCCTCGTGTATCACTACGATTTTTACTTGCTCCTAGCATAGTGGTTAATTTTCTTTAACTAGTATTAAACTTTTTCAAGTCATCTTCCAACATCTTGATTTTATCAAGAGCAACAGCTAAATCAGCCTCAAGGCGTTTTTCTCGAGCGAGACAAGCACTTTCTCTGTCATCAAAACTAATTTGTTGAGAGTTAAACATTGCTTCAGATTCTGCAAGTTTCTCTTCCAACAAAAAGTACTTTTGATAAAGATTATCACATTCAAGTGACTTCATATGTAGGTTCTCCTCAGAATCCTTGAGGATCGATTCGTTAGAACGATTCGAAAAATAAACACCTGCGTAATATCTTCTCAATTTCTTGTTTTCTCGACAGAGAGGAGTCAGAAGAGGTGAGACATGAGAAGTTGTAATCTTCTTCATCTTCCACGAATCCAAAAACTTAACATACTCTGAAACTTCCTCATTAACATCTCTGTCAATATCTGAATCACCTTCATCAGAAAGTTCATCCAACTGTTCTTCTAGGAGAGTTTCCCAATCAACAATTTTTACATCAAGAGAATGTTTAGATATTGACTTAGATGTGACAGTTCTCTCATGTGAATCCAAGCTTTTAGAATCATCTGGTAATTTCTGAACTGGTACGTTATTTGACATAGACTCGTCCATAAAGTCAGATCGCTACAAACACAGACTTGTAAGGTCTTGAACGTGTTTGCCTGCTCTAATACCAATTGAAAAAGCGTGGGTCTAACAACAACACCCAATAGTTCACTTAACAATCTATATGCACAAACTCGAATATACTTTTAAGAGAATCAACAAGACTCAATCAATTAAAAGTATATCAACGAGTTTATATCTCTTTCTTGATTTGATTTACTCAAGCAGGAATTGCGAGTTCTAATCAAATACAAGGAATAACTCGGATGGTACCAAATACAAATATCCGAGGATCAATCAATGACAATCAACAACCAAAGGTTGGATTACTCTAATTGATGATCTAACACACAACCTATATTATTTCAATTATAAAGATAAAACAATATAATGCGAAAATTGAAATAACACAGACACCAGAAATTTTGTTAACGAGGAAACTGCAAATGCAGAAAAACCCCGGGACCTAGTCCAGATTGAACACACACTATATTAAGCCGCTACAGACACTAGCCTACTCCAAATTAACTTCGGTCTGGACTGTAGTTGAACCCCAATCAATCTCACACTGATCCAAGGTACAGTTATGCTTCTATGCCTCTGACCCCAGTAGGATACTGCGCACTTGATTCCCATAGCTGATCTCACCCACAACTGAGAGTTTCTACGACCCAAAGTCGAAGACTTTAATAAAAAAATTTGTATCACATAGAAAAGTCTACGATAATAGATAAATATGTCTCCCACGAATATACCTACGAGTTTTGTTCCGTCTTTTGATAAATCAAGGTGAACATGAACCAATCAATAATACCAGACTTATATTCCCAAAGAACAGCTTAGTATTATCAATCACCTCACAATAATCTTAATCGACGCAGCAAAAAAAGATATTGCGGAATCACAAATGATGAGACGAAGTTTGTTTGTGACTTCTTTTCTATCTTGCCTATCAGAAATATAAATCTCGAGCCAATTATTTCAATTGTACCCGTAACGATAGAAACATAAAGATCATATCACAGAACTACGATAAAAGTAGTATCGGTCTGGCTTCACAATCCCAATGAAGTCTTTAAGTCGTTAACCTGGTTTAGAAGAAGAAACCAAAGGTTAAAGGAGAATCGACTCTAGCTTAACACAACTAGTATCACACAGAATGTGTGGGGATTAGGTTTCCCAGTTTCTAGAGCTCTCCCTTATATACACTTTCAAATCAGGGTTTGCAATCAATGTTAGCTTCGTAACAAAGCATTCAATATTCACTGTTAGATGAAAACCTGATTAGATTCAAGCTAATATTTCTTAACCGTTAGATCGAAAACTTAGCTTGTCACACATAAATAAAATGTCCAATTTTGGGTTTACGAACCTTACCCAAATATTAACATTTGTTGGTTCAACAAGTCAACCAAATGGTTAGCCATATGATTAATTTCATATCAACCATATTTTTCTTCACCATAACTAGTTCAAATGACTCAAATGAACTAGTTAGAGAGTTGTTCAATTTCTTAGATCTTATGTAACTACACAAGACACAATCGAAGCAAAAACGGTTTGATTCACTCAAATCGGTTCATGAACTTTATAGCCACGGTTTGCAAAAGCATTCCTTAGTTTAAATAAACATGAGTTCAAGAACAACAGGTTTTAGATATAACCTGCTCAAGTTCGCGGACTGGGTTCGCGAACTTAAGCTCATGGAAGGACTTCACAAACTCCAGCAGAAATTCTCGGGTCGAGAACTTCCGCCAGTCCGCGGACTTGGCTCACGCCACTTCCATTTCTCTTGATCAACAAAGTTCGCAAACTTTGGTTCAAGGAATAAGGACTTATACATATTTGTGTTTCCATAACAATGCTTATATCCTACCAATGGTTATGTAATCTAAACTCTCATTTTAATCATTGAAACATTCTCAGAGGACGGATATAGCCGTTATTCACAGACCATTTTTCGTCAGAGAAATTTTCAAAGTGATTGAAACATAACATGACTTTCGTCACTAGGTAAAGATGAATTCAGATAAAGCGAAAGCTTACTAACATATATTTCGAGAAATAGATAGGCGAGATAAACTCGGCTAGAAATAGCAAATGTGCATAATGAAAGTCTATATATCAAAATGACTTAAGAGTAGGAGATAGAATATATAGACTTTTGAGTGACAGATAAGTTCAAGTCTCCACATACCTTTTAGTCGATCAAGATCCACCAGTTCCTTGAGTAGTCCTTCATCTTGTATGATGATTGCCATGGAGTCTTGACCTCAACTGTTAGAGCATTGCTCGGTCGAACTCGCATGCGTTTCTATCTCAAGCATGTTTGTCAATGTTAGTGATCAAAACTATAAGTCTTGATTTCTAGTCTATTATAGCTAAGTCTCGGACTAGGATATAAATTGTAGTTGAGCTCAAGGACTTCATGGCGATTCATCATACAAGTAGAATAACTACTCAAGGAACCGGTGGAACTTCTCGACAAAAAGGTATGTGAAGACTTGAACTTATCTGTCACTCAAAAGTCTATCTACTCTATCTCCTACTTCTTGAGACAAAAAGTCGTATGCTATATATATAGACTTAGATTATACACATTTGGTATTTCGATCCGAGTATACCTCGTCTATCTATATCTCTAAATATGTGTTGGTAAGCTTTTTGCTTCGACCAAGTTTATCTTTACCTAGTGACTAAAGTTATGATATGTTTCAATCATCTTGAAAATTGCTTTGACGAGAAATGGTGTAACAACTGTAGAACGTCCTCTAAGAATGTTTCAATGATTGAAATGAGAGCTTAGATTACATAACCAATGATAGACATAAGCATTGTTGTGGAAATACATTTATGTACAAGTCATATTCCTTGAACCAAAGTTTTCGAACTTTATTGATCAAGAGAACCGGAAGAATGGCAAGTGCCAAGTCCGCGAACTCAGTCCACGAACTGCCGAAGTTCTCAAACCCGATAATTTCTGCTGGAGTTGACAAACTACTTGCGTGAGCTAAGTCCGCGAACCCATTCCGCGAACCCAGTCTGCGAACCGGCGAAGTTCTCATCCCGAGAATTTCTGCTGGAGTTTGTAAAATCTGTCCGGTTGCTTAAGTCCGTGAACCTAGTGTGCGAACTTAAAAAGGTTATATATCTGAAGATGATTTCTGAACTTAAACTTTAAAAAGACTAAGGAATGAAGTTTGCAAGTCGTAGCTATAAAAGTTCATGAACCGATTCAAGTGAATCAAATCATCTTTGCTTCAATTGTGTCTTGTGTATTTACATAAGATTTCCTTGCAATTGAACAACTCTCTAACTATTTCATTTGAGTCATTTGAACTAGTTATGGTGAAGAAGAACATGGTTGATATGAAATGCTCATATGGCTAACCTTTTGGTTAACTATTGTTGAACCAACAATGTACACGTTTGGGTACGGTTAACAAACCTAGAAGCGTGCAGTTCATTTGTGTATAAAAAGCTAAGTTTTCGATCTAACGGTTGAGAAATATTAGCTTGACTCTAAATCAGGTTTTCATCTAACGGTGAATATTGATTGCTTTGTTACCAAGGGAAAACCCTGATTTGAAAGACTATATAAAGGAGACATCTAGTATTGTGAAAAACTAATCCCCACACCTTACGTGTGATACTAGTTTGCGTACTAGAGTCGGTTCTCCTTTAACCTTTGGTTTTCTTCTTATAAAACCAGGTTAACGACTTAAAGACTTCATTGGGATTGTGAAGCCAGACCGATACTACTTTTATCGTAGTTGTGATCTGATCTTGTCGTGGGAGACAGATTGATCCTTTGATAGACTTGTCTGTGCGAGACAGATTTGTTTATTGTCAAAGCCTGCGATTTTGGGTCGTAGCAACTCTTAGTTGTGGGTGAGATCAACTAAGGGAATCAAGTGCGCAGTATCCTGCTGGGATCAGAGGCGTAAGGAGTACAACTGTACCTTGGATCAGTGGGAGACTGATTGGAGTTCAACTACAGTCCAGTCCGAAGTTAGCTTGGAGTAGGCTAGTGTCTGTAGCGGCTTAATACAGTGTGGCGTTCAATCTGGACTAGGTCCCGGGGTTTTTATGCATTTGCGGTTTCCTCGTTAACAAAATTTCTGGTGTCTGTGTTATTTCAATTTCCGCATTATATTGTTTTATCTTTATAATTGAAATAATACAGGTTGTGCGTTAGATCAATCAATTGGAGAATCTGACCTAACAGTTGTTGATTGATATTGATTGACACTTGGATATTGGTCTTTGGTAACATCCAAGTTATTCCTTATATTTGATTAGTACTCGCAGTTTCTGTTTGAGGAAATCAAATCAAGAGAGAGATATAAACTCGTTGATATACTTTTAATTGATTGAGTCTTGTTGATTCACTTAAAAGTATATTCGAGTTTGTCCATACAGACTGCTAAGCGAAATATTGGGTGGTGTTGTTAGACCCCCACCTTTTCAATTGGTATCAGAGCAGGCAAACACGTTAAAGACCTTATAAGTCTGTGTTTGTAGTGATCTGATTATGGACGAGTCTATCTCTAATAACGTACCAGTTCAGAAATTACCAGATGATTCTAAAAGCTTGGATTCACCTGAGAGAACTATCACATCTAAGTCAATATCTAAATATTCTCTTGATGTAAAAACTGTTGATTGGGAAACTCTCCTAGAAGAACAGTTGGATGAACTTTCTGATGAAGGTGATTCAGATATTGATAGAGATGTTGATGAGGAAGTCTCAGAGTATGTTAAGTTTTTGGATTCGTGGAAGATGAAGAAGATTACAACTTCTCATGTCTTACCTCTTCTGACTCCTCTCTGTCGAGAAAACAAAAAATTGAGAAGATATTACGCAGGTGTTTATTTTTCGAATCGTTCTAACGAATCGATCCTCAAGGATTCTGAGGAGAACCTACGTATGAAGTCACTTGAATGTGATAATCTTTATCAAAAGTACTTTTTGTTGGAAGAGAAACTTGCAGAATCTGAAGCAAGGTTTAAGTCTCAACAAATTAGCTTGGATGACAGAGAAAGTGCTTGTCTCGCTCGAGAAACGCCTTGAGGCTGATTTAGCTGCTGCTCTTGATAAAATCAAGATGTTGGAAGATGACTTGAAAAAGTTCAATACTAGTTAAAGAAAATTAACCACTATGCTAGGAGCAAGTAAAAATCATCGTGATATACGAGCATTGGCTATAAGGGAATATATGCTCCAAGTATTAGCTAAGAGGTAAGAATTTTCAAGGCCAGTGATTCTTCCCAACAAAAGGTTTCCACTGATGGAAAAAGTGAAATACCTTCACCGGCAATTAATGTTCGAAAGAGCAAAGAATATCAACCTCCAAAGTCAGCACGTACGGATCAAGGTAAGAACATTCCTTATGTTTGCCATTATTGCAGAAATAAAGGTCACCTGGAAAGGAGATGTCTTTTTCGTATAAGGAATAAAAAAATTCATAATGTTCTTGTTTGGGCATCACAAGAAGTTGTGAAACCAAGATCATATGCTAAGTCTAATCCCCTTAACATTACATGTTGTAACTTTCCAACCTTTAGGCAAAGGAATCGTTGCTGTGATAAACCTAGATTTTCCTATAAACGATCGTAATGGTTATCAAAAGGATAACTTCGTAAAGACGAAGACAAGATTTGATGCTCCCAATTGGAGAAAGACTAACTTGCAAAAGAATAGTCAATCCAATTCTCTTCCGGAAAATCTTGAAGAGAGTAATGGGAAGAAGGTTTCGGTCGTTCCTAAACGCACTCAAAAGTGGATACCAAAGAAAGTCAATGATGGTTTGAGTGTGAAAAGGAATGATCTCCCAGAAAGTTCCATGACTATGGAGAAAGCAGTATCCATGATGCTGGAACTTAAAGAGTTCTTTGGAAAGATGGATTTGGATGTGAAAGGCTCTAAAAGTGATCCCTTTCATGATAATCCAAAGGTCAATTGTGGTGAACAAGACATTGTTCACCCCAACACAACTTGATTGTGTTGTAAGTGCATCCTCACCAAGGAATGCCTGCTATGTATACGGTGAGGGAAGCACGAAAATTGGGGCGCACAAATTATGTTCGGTAAGGCTGTAGAATTCAATTGGATTCATCTAAAAAGGTATGTATATAAACTTGAGAAATATTTGTGCTTTTATTTATTTAGAGAACTTATAATGATTCACGTACCTTTCTTATCGTTCTTTTCTACCTAACTTGATCTGTGTTTAAGGTTCTTAAACGTTTAGATTTGAAAATAGTAGTTCGGGATGTTTGGACTTCATGATACACCTACCAGGTATGCATAACATATTTTAAAATCAAAAATCCAGGGGTTTAAGTTCGCGGACTTGAAAATTCGTTTGGAAACCCGTATGCATACTTGATGTCGATATTCGGTAAACTTGTTTTGGCCGTATCTTCTTCGTCCGAACTCGGAATGACCTCATTCTTTTTGCATTCTCTTCCTCTTTGAATTCTCTTAAAAATGGAGGTGATAATTATTGAATTTGGATGAGTTAAGATTGGTATTTGTCCCGTCTCTTGTTTTTGAGTGTTTTGCTCCGTTTCGTTGCACTTGTTCCACTTCTCTTGGACTTGGGCACTTGGATTCTTGGAGTACTGATCTTCTAAGATAATTTGTTGCTTTTACAAGAATATTGTTGGTGAATCACAAAGAAGGAAGTTCAAGAATGGAAAATAGTACGCAGTGCTATGGAATTCTTGAATGTTCACAATCATCCTTTGTGAACTATGGTGCATAGTCGTTATTGAATTTGTATGTTCTTCTTTGTTAAGAAAATATTTTTATACGCCTTAAGTAGCTATTATTGGTGTAAATCCATGCGAAAAAGATTGATTCTACCCTAAAAGGACAAATCATCTTGTATGTGCATTACGAGTTTGTCTTGTTGCCTAGGAAACTTTTTTTGATAATTTATTCTTATTTTTGAGAAGAATAACTAGAAGTTTGGAATGACCATTATTGTGATTACACATAGATATGTCCAACGTTTTCACCTTCATGTTTTTAGATTTATTTTTTTAAATTCTAAAACTTTTTGGGAGATGATTTTTGCAGTATGAATCTTTATGATTTGTTATCTTGCAACTTGTTATGGGATGTTGATGTTTACGTCCGTGAACTGTGGTTGTCCCATACCTTGTCAAAAGTAAACTCGTTTGTGATCGATATTCATGTATTGGTTAAAGAATGAATGGACTTTTGACAATTACAAAAGTTAAGCCTATATTGTCAATCTTTGACGGAAGATAGGTTAAAATATTTTGTTTGCAAGGATTATGTCTATTGAATGTAATAGTGATGGAAGATAGAATGAATCCTTGTGTATTCCACAGTATTGATCTTTACTGATCCATATTTTATGTAATACTGTGAGGCTCCGTAATGTGTCTTATGTTGAGCACTAAACAACCAAGTTGATTATTTTTGATTGGCTTTGTTGTTGCTCCGTAAGGTACTATATGTCGATCATTATGAACTAAATTAATCATCTTGTTTGGTTATTTAGTTATTACTCCATAAGTTTTTCTTGTGTTGAGTATATGAACGGTTAAGCTAATCATTCCTTATGGTTAAACTTAGTAGGAGCTCCGTAAGTTTACTTATGTTGAGCATAATCAATTAAATTGATCACTTGTATTTAATTTGGTTGTATATTCCGATTAAATTATTCATGAGTTTACTTGTGATTAATTTGATTGAGTTTTTGGATATACAAATCATTCTTATGGTTTTAGTGTCCAATAAAAATCCTTCTTTTCTTTTGAAATTAAGGTCGCTCGTTGTTGTTCTCTCGGGAATGACATCAAATGGGGGAGAGTTCTTTTGAACTTGTGCTTAATGGTCATATCTTGAGGGGTGTGCGGCTGTGGAATTTTAGAGGGGTTATCTTGTATCTTTAAACTCCGTGATGAATGCTATTAGCTTCGGCTATATGATTGCATCTAAATAAGATGATGTGTGTTCTTTATTTTTAGTCATGAAATGTCTCTTACGAAAATTTCATTATGATCCCGTTCTTGTACCTTTGCCAATTTTATTGACAAAAAGGGGGAGAATTAATATGTAGTTCACACTACAAATACATATGGTCTTCGGGTCATTATGTAAGGGGGAGTGGTTTCCATGTGAGATGGAGTATTGACTAAGGGGGAGTGATACATATCATGATAATATTATTGTTGAAGTTGTGATACAATTGAACTTTGACGCTGTGTAATAATACTATGACACTGTATAACAATGATCGAGACTGATGCTTTCTCATTGTTATAGCTATGGATCTCAACAACGGTGATGCTAAACTTACAACCTTTAGGATCATTGGAGTACTTGGAAGTGACGAAGATTTCGAGGAATGTTGAAGATTATACATGTGGAATAGGAGCTACTTAAGTTTCTTTATCTTTTTTGTATTCCATATGTATTGATAGTTTTGTCACTAAAATTGACAAAGGGGGAGATATTTAGAGCATTGCTCGGTCGAACTCGCATGCATTGCTATCTCAAGCATGTTTCTCAATGTTAGTGATCAAAACTATAAGTCTTGATTTATAGTCTATTATAGCTAAGTCTCGGACTATGATAGAAAGTGTAGTTGAGCTCAAGGACTTCATGGCGATTCATCATACAAGTAGAAGAACTACTCAAGGAACCGGTGGAACTTCTCGACAAAAAGGTATGTGAAGACTTGAACTTATCTGTCACTCAAAATCCTATCTACTCTATCTCCTACTTCTTGAGACAAAAATTCGTATGATATATATATATAGACTTAGATTATACACATTTGGTATTTCGAGCCGAGTATACCTCGCCTATCTATATCTCGAAATATGTGTTGGTAAGATTTTCGCTTCGACCAAGTTTATCTTTACCTAGTGACGAAAGTCATGATATGTTTCAATAATCTTGATAATTGCTTGGACGAGAGATGGTGTAACAACTGTATAACGTCCTCTAAGAATGTTTCAATGATTGAAATGAGAGTTTAGATTACATAACAAATGATGGACATAAGCATTGTTGTGGAAACACATTTATGTACAAGTCTTATTCCTTGAACCAAAGTTTTCGAACTTTGTTGATCAAGAGAACCGGAATAATGGCAAGTGCCAAGTCCATGAACTCAGTCCGCGAACTGCCGAAGTTCTCAAACCCGAGAATTTCTGCTGGAGTTGACAAACTTTGTCCGGTTGCTTAAGTCCGCGAACCTAGTGTGTGAACTTAAGAAGGTTATATATCTGAAGATGATTTCTGAACTTAAACTTTAAAAAGACTAAGGAATGCAGTTTGCAAACCGTGGCTATAAAAGTTCATGAACCGATTCAAGTGAATCAAATCATCTTTGCTTCAGTTGTGTCTTGTGTAGTTACATAAGATTTCCTTGCAATTGAACAACTCTCTAACTAGTTCAGTTGAGTCATTTGAACTAGTTATGGTGAAGAAGAACATGGTTGATATGAAATTCTCATATGGCTAACCTTTTGGTTAACTATTATTGAAGCGTGCAGTTCATTTATGTATAACAAGCTAAATTTTCGATCTAACTGTTGAGAAATATTATCTTCAATCTAAATCAGGTTTTCATCTAACGATGAATATTGATTGCTTTGTTACCGACAAACTCTAATTTGAAAGACTATATAAAGGAGACATCTAGTATTGTGCAAAACTAATCCCCACACCTTACGTGTGATACTAGTTTGCGTACTAGAGTCGGTTATCCTTTAACCTTTGGTTTTCTTCTTCTAAAACCAGGTTAACGACTTAAAGACTCCATTGGGATTGTGAATCCAGACCGATACTACTTTTATCGTAGTTGTGTGATCTGATCTTGCATCTTCTATCGTACGAGTACAATCAGATTGATTGGCTTGAGATTTGATATCTCCGATAGGCAAGATATAGTAAGTAATCACAAACATCTTCGTCTCATTGTTTGTGATTCAACAACATCTTGTTTCGCTACCATACGATTAAGATTGTTGTGAGGTGATTTATTAATCTAGGTTGTTCTTCGGGAATATAAGATCGGATTATCAATTGGTTCATGTTCACCTTGATTATTATCAAAAGACGGAACAAAAACTTTAGGGTTTTTCTATGGGAGACAGATTGATCCATTGATAGACTTGTCTGTGTGAGACAAATTTTTTTATTGTCAAAGCCTGCGATTTTGGGTCGTATCAACTCTTAGTTGTGGGTGAGATCAGCTAAGGGAATCAAGTGCGCAGTATCCTACTGGGGTCAGAGGCGTAGGAGCATAACTGTACCTTGGATCAGTGTGAGATTGATTGGGGTTCAACTACAGTCCAGACCGAAGTTAATTTGGAGTAGGCTAGTGTCTGTAGCGGCTTAATATAGTGTGTGTTCAATCTGGACTAGGTCCCGGGGTTTTTCTGCATTTGCAGTTTCCTCGTTAACAAAATTTCTGGTGTCTGTGTTATTTCAATTTACGCATTATATTGTTTTATCTTTATAATTGAAATAATATAGGTTGTGTGTTAGATCATCAATTAGAGTCGGTTCTCCTTTAACCTTTGGTTTTCTTCTTCTAAAACCAGGTTAATGACTTAAAGACTTCATTGGGATTGTGAAGCCAGAACGATACTACTTTTATCGTAGTTGTGATCTGATCTTGTCGTGGGAGACAGATTGATCCTTTGATAGACTTGTCTGTGCGAGACAAATTTGTTTATTGTCAAAGCCTGCGATTTTGGGTCGTAGCAACTCTTAGTTGTGGGCGAGATCAGCTAAGGGAATCAAGTGCGCAGTATCCTGCTGGGATCAGAGGCGTAAGGAGTACAACTGTACCTTGGATCAGTGGGAGACTGATTGGGGTTCAACTACAGTCCAGTCTGAAGTTAGCTTGGAGTAGGCTAGTGTCTGTAGCGGCTTAATACAGTGTGGCGTTCAATCTGGACTAGGTCCCGGGGTTTTTATGCATTTGCGGTTTCCTCATTAACAAAATTTCTGGTGTCTGTGTTATTTCAATTTCCGAATTATATTGTTTTATCCTTATAATTGAAATAATACAGGTTGTGCGTTAGACCAATCAATTGGAGAATGCGACCTAACAGTTGTTGATTGATATTGATTGACACTTGGATATTGGTCTTTGGTACCATCCAAGTTATTCCTTGTATTTGATTAGTACTCGCAGTTTCTGTTTGAGGAAATCAAATCAAGAGAGAGATATAAACTCGTTGATATACTTTTAATTGATTGAGTTTTGTTGATTCTCTTAAAAGTATATTCGGGTTTGTCCATACAGATTTCTAAGCGAAATATTGGGTGGTGTTGTTAGACCCCCGCTTTTTCATCAACTACACTTTATATCCTAGTCCGAGACCCTTAGCTATGTAGGCTAGAAATCAAGACTTATAGTTTTGATCACTAACATTGACAAACATGCTTGAGATAGCAACACATGCGAGTTCGACCGAGCAATTCTCTAACACTAAGTCTAAGTTTTAACCCATAGGCGTATAAAAGAAGAAGAAAAATAGTAAAGATATATTGAGAAAGGAATTCACCATTTCACCAGAAACCGAAGCTTCTGAGTTGTTTTTGGGCGCAGAAATATTAGGGTTTCCAAAGGAAGTTCTAGTCTATTCATATTGCGATTGGGTTGGAAAAATTTGAGTTGGTGGATCAGTATGTCGATCAGGTTTTGAAAAAACATTTAAATAACGAAGAAAAATCTAACATAATATGGTAGTTTAATAGATTGATCAAAACAAGGTTATATTCAACCCATACATTATTCAAAACCTCAGGAAAGAATCTCGCAAAAGAAACCGATAAAAATCTCTTAAAGAAAGACCGAAAAACTGCGATTCTCGATTATATGCTCAGGGAGTAAATGACTTTAAAAACCTAATTAGTATAGATATAAGATATGAATTATGGTAATACATATATGTTTCTCATGCTTAACCAATACTCCACATGTTATCAAATATATGGTTGCTTTTATTTTTATTTTTGTCCCATAATACTTGATAAGTTTCATTTTTTTATATGTCATATAAACACAAAAAAACTGTAATTCTCGATTATGGGCTCGGGGAGTTTGATAGATTGATCAATATTAACCAGAAAGGTCAAACAAAATCTCAAAACAAACTTGTATCGAAAAAATCTCAAAAGAAAGTAAACACAAAGTATCAAATTTGATTCTCGATTGTGGGCTCGGGGTTTATTTTCATCTTCAATCTGTCTCATCGAGAACCCTACTACACTAAAGGTATATTTTCACATTTCGGTGTTTGTTGAACTTGAACATCTTTCAAGAGCATGAAGACTTGCTGATTGAATTTACAACTGTTGCATAACTATTGCATGTGAATAAATAAGATAGATCAACCTTTTATTTTAATCGATTGAGGCTCAAGAATTTGATGCATAAAAGTTTTAAAAGCTTTTACTCAAAATGAATATCATGCCTCAGTTTTGATTTTTGAATTGAAGATATTGCAAGATTTAAGTTAAACAAGACAGGCAGAACAATAACATGTAAGGAAAATAGGGAAGTAAAGTGTATTTTGGAGATGAAAAAAATATTGGCTAATGATTTTTTTTACAAGACGGTCAATCTTTTAAACTCTGACGCCTAATTTGAAGCACTAGATGTCGCACTTATATTTGATATTGGTCGATATTTGCATGGATGGTGTAGTTACCGCTATCAATTTTCTAGGAACTAAAAACCAAGTAAAATACAACTTACAAATCGCATGTATTTGGAACTTGACCTTAAAGCTTCTTGTTTTTTGGGCAAAGATATATTAGGATTTTCAAAGTTAGTTATGAATTTATACCGCGCCTTCGGATTTTAACCTTGTTGGAAAAATCGGAGTTCGAATATGGTAGGTTTGGAAAAACTAAGTTCCAGTGGAAGTGGTTCTAAAATCCAACTTGTTTTCGAGAGTGTTTGGAATCTCTGGAAACATTTGGAGAAGTTATTTTTAGATTTAATTAAGTCGGACAATCAGAAGTTAGTTTGGGAACACAGTTCCAAAATGACTTCTAGAAAAAGTTTACTTTTTAGAAAGCAAATTCATTTACCCTCTTACTTCTAGGAAAGATTTTTAAATCGTGGATCGAGTCCTGAATCGTGTTTCATTTTTAAGAATCAATTCGTACGTTGAATCGTGATCGGGTCACTCACCCCCGGATTACTCCCGCTCGAGCGCACTTAACTGCAAAAAAAAAATCAGCCCCTATGCTGAAAAGGCCTGGTGTTAGGGAAGGACAAACCATTACCTATATTCCAATCGGCGAACCCTACCTGCCGAATCGGGGAATACCACCACCTTAAACTAGAGCCGTCCTCGGCTCCGGAATATATATACAATCCTAGATCTCATATATTCCCTGCCCCTTATGAGACAAATACCTGACCTATCTCGTCCAGCGTACTCTCTCATCCTCGATAGGTGAACCGTCATCGGCTCTCATACCATTTGCAATGACCCAACCCTATGGGTGAGACTTGGGTTGGTTGGTCTGGTTATAAGGCTTGACCGAGCCATTCCCGAGCTAGAAATCCTTTTCCCAAATTTCCCATCGAACCCGTGGAACCCATGGAGGCATTACCCAAGTCCGCCCAAGTTATATTCCTCGGGTTCCCCGGGTTCCTCGAGTTGACCCAAGTTTGAATATATATATATACACATAAAAACCCTAAGTTTCTTAATTAAGTCTTAAAATTTAATATTTAGTAATAATAAGATTTAATTACTCCATTTATCTTAAATTTCCAAATGGTAAATATTATTTATCAATAATATAAACTTTTTTTATATTGAATTATTAATGAGATAAATATAATTTATGTTTTCATTATTAGAGATAAAGATAGGAGGATATGCTAATATTCAATCTTTAAGGAGGTTTTCTTACTTTGCAATCTTTAAAGGGGAGGTAACGCAAAACACCCTTGAAGATATTGTAGCAAAAATATTCATACAACATTCCTCGAGATTCGTGAAATTTTAGTTGTTAGATTATCAAAGAATATTGATTGAGATTCATGCCTGATGATGAAATGTGAACCGTTAGATGATTTAACAGTATTTCTCGAGATGTGTTCCTGATGGATGTCAAGATTTCAGCTACTTGATGAATTAACTCTTCATTAACTTTGGCTTTTCAAGAATCGTTAATAAATAAAAGTGTCGGTGGTGGAATTTGCAAGGACACTCCTATGTCTCAATGAGTAAAAGCTCTATATAGGTTTTTGTAACGAAAAAATGAGTAGAGAATATGTACCTTTTGATTTAAATTTCCACCTCTATTTATAGGTTTTAAAAGATGTGAATCTTGATCAAGAATTCTCTAGATTCATTAATACATGTACCTGGACCAATTTCTAACCAGGTTCATCCAAATTTATAATGATCCTTGAACAATATGTATCTATAGTTTATATATCTTCTCTTTACAATCAGAAAGTCAAGACGATGAAGTCCTTGAACCTGATTGTATAGAAGAGTATTTAGACGATCCCAAAAATCAATATCCGCCCAGAGCAATCTAGTCATATCCAAATATTTAAATCTGAATTCTGCCAAGTATGAAACTTGTTATCTATATATATCTTTCAAGATACAAATTCTACAAAAAAAAAAGTCTTGTAATTGATATTAATCAGTATGTAGTTATCTACTAAGATTTATTACGTACTACTTGTGCTAATACAATTATAAGATAACAATATCATGCAGAAAAGGAAAGCACACAAGACACCGAAAGTTTTGCTAACGAGAGAAACTGCGTCTGTAGAAAAACCTCGGGACCTCGTCCAGATTTGAGCATCAAACTGTATTAAGCTGATACTACACTAGTCTACTACCAGATTTTGGAAATGAATGTATTTGAGACCGAATTAACCCTCCAAGCAATTCAATTGCAGTCGTTCTCCTTACTTTTTTGGAACCTCGCAAGACCCACACAATTGATTCCCTTAGCCGACATCCCTTACATCCTAAGAGTTTTTCGACTTAAGTGAAGACATTTGATACCAATCTGCCTCTAATAGATAAGCCTATTTGTTTTCCATTTAAATCGGTATATCAAGGCCTGGAAATACGTTTACAATAGAAAAATCTATCAAACCTCACAAATACATAACACTTACACTTAGTTAGCTGAGAAGCCTGGTGTGACGGACCGGAAAATTACGCCTGGCAAGCCTGAGGGCGCAGGCCACAAAATCAAAGTCTGTTCCTTCGCAATGATTGCGTTCCTTCGCAATGATTACTTTCCTTCGCAATGATTGTCTTCGTTCGTAATGATTGCGTGTGATGATTGCGTAACACTCGTTCGGCCATCCCTCCTTGGCCTGATGCACAATGATTGTGAGATATTGGCTCTAGGCCAATAACCTCCATAATACGCAATGATTACGCTGCAATCTCGAGGCCACCTACCCAACTGGCCTAATGCATCATGATGATGCAACATTGGACTTTTGCCAATATTCCTACGCAATGTGCCTTCGTTGGCACATAATATGGCCTCGGGCCAAATGCATATCACTATGCAAAAGAAGCTTTGGATGAAGCTTCATCACAAGCAAATGGCGCATCTTTTAGCATGCACCATGCTAAAAATACGGGGTGTTACATTATCACACCCTTCAAAGAATTTCGTCCTCGAAATTCAAAATCAAATATATTGTGGAAATCTCTTCGGTTTGGATTTCCTGAGCAAAAGTCCCATACTAGATGCTCAGAGATCACGGGTTTCTTCAGGTTATCGTGAACAACAATTTAGACCTCCTGAGAAACCGTCCCATACCGCCTGCCCAGGAGTACAAAAGTGGCCACAACAATAACAAGAATCGCAATTGGCGAGTGCCAAGAGGATATCTCGACCAGGTATCCTAGATGGCATCCCATACTACCACCCAGGAATCCCTAAGGTTCATAAGTTGAAAGGTGTCATCGAAATGACAAGATTTTCGCAAAATACTGTGTGGAACAGTTTCCAGTTGCCCACCGTTCCTGACGGTCATCCAGGTTGCCACTCGTAAGTGGGATGCTAGCCGGGCCTGACAACGCACACCCCTTGGCCAGTGCCAACGTGTGGGGATGATCAGTCTCATTGTCTACCCACCGTCCCAGAAGATCTTCCGGATATCCACTCGTAAGTGGGGTGCCACTTAGGCCAGGCAAACTAACAGTAGCTAAAACAAGCTCAACTCGATTCGCAAAGTAACTGGCATAGTAGTTACAAACACTTTCCCGTGCATAAGTTGGCCTACTCTCCAACTTAAAGTTTTCCATTAAGGAAAATACTCGTTAATGAGTCCACTCCGTACAGTCCGTAGAGTTATCTCGGAACTTGCTCTGATACCAACTGTGACCGACCGGAAAATTACGCCTGGCACGCCTGAGGGCGTAGGCCATAACTCCCCAGGTGCACCATGATGATGCTAAAATCTGGGCCTCAAAGCTAGGGACAGGCACGCCCATCTTCCCTTGAAAGCATGCTCGTGGAGCATGGTCCGACTAACTTAGCTTCCACACCGTTCCAAACTCACCCTTGTCCGCTAAAGGGTATAAGGCCATAGGGCCAAGGCCAATGCATGCATCACTGGCTTTGCCTCAACGTAGGATATTCATCACTGAATTTCCTATCTAGCTGAGCAACCGTCAAACTACTTAGGCATGGGCCGCTCTAAGCCTTTTTCCCATTCCCTACCTTACCACGCTTACCAACTTCGTATAGCTTAATAGGAAGTATGAGCATCCCTTTGCTGGCATGCAACTAAGACTCATCAAGCTTGGACACAATCATCTCTTGCGTCGAGATACCGAGCTTAGATGATATGAGGGGCCAACGTGCCGCAATCATCTCTCAGATAGATGATATGAGCGACAAAGTACTGGACCGGCAATGCTGCAAATCATTGCGGCTGCCTACGTACCCTTCCCTACTCTAAAGGGATCAAGCACAGACCGTAGTTCATCCTCGAAGAGACAGTAACTTAAGCCAACTCAATTGCAAGGTTGTGGCCTAGCAATAATGATAATGGCCTTGTCCGTATAGGCCGTTTCGTCAAAATGCACAATGATTATGCATTGTCGGGTCCGCGACATGGCACAGTAATGCCTTCACATCACATGCCCCATTGGAAAGGCTACACAACTATAAATGAGCCTCATGCATCATCTATACTCTTCTGGCTAAGCTATGAAGCTTACTTGGCGCATAATCCGCATATGCACCTTCAACCAACTACCCCTCCCTGTATATGTCTTAATGGAATTTCTACAAGTATGGAAAGGGGACCAAATTTACATGCCTGCTTCATTGTTCCTTCACAATGATTGCGTAACACTCGTTTGGCCATCCCTCTCTGGCCTGATGCATAATGATTGTACGATATTGGCTCTATGCCAATAGCCTATGATTACGCTGCAATCTCGAGGCCACCTACCCAACTGGCATAATGCATCATGATGATGCAACACTGGACTTTTTCCAATATGCCTATGCAATGTGCCTTCCTTTGCACCAAATATGGCCTCGGACCAAATGCATCTCACTATGCAAATGAAGCTTTGGATGAAGCTTCATCACAAGCAAATGGCGCATCTTTTAGCATGCGCCATGCTAAAAACACGGGGTGTTAGACCTGGATTATTAACTACCTCCAAAGAACAATCAAAACTGATCAATTAAGAAGAGTTTTAGATATCCATCTTGAGGAATCACAAAATCTGAGAAGAAGAGAACTTTGTGATTTCTATCTATCTCATTTCTGAAAGAGATTACTAAAACCTCGACAACATAATAAACAAGATCAGGATACACGAATAATCAGGGTAAAGATAGTCGGACATGGTTTCATGAGTCCCAAAGTTAAGTCTTTAAGTCGTGAACCTAATTATGTTTTTCAGATGAAACCTAGGTTAATAGAGGAGGACTCTAACAAACAGCTAGGACATAAAAGTGTCAGGGATTAAATTTCCTAGTTCTGCGAGTCTTTCTATTTATAGACTTTCAATACTAAGGGTTGCTTAGTATTCAAGTAAAGATAACTTGAGATTCAATCAAACACTTCCTTTGTTTAGATGAAACTCTTATTAGGAGCTCATATAAGCATGTGAGAAGTTTGTCTTGAAATTATATAGAAGAATATACATTATGGTTCGTAGTTCTGGAACCATGTATAATGCTAGTTCATGGCAAGTATGCCATTGAAACTAATAATAGTTCGTAAAGCATAATCGTGTCTATTTAACGCTTAAAACTTGAATAATGATGCACAAAAACAAAGTGATTTAGTGATCAAAGATGTCCTAGACGTGTTTATGAGAGTCGTATCAATGTTAAACATATTCGTGAAAATAGACTATGAGCATCTGCTAAAATTGTACTGTGTAGGTATGCAAAAGGGTATGCATACCTATGAACTAGTTCATGTAATTAGTTGACCAAAGTACATACTGGGTGTGCATACCCTAAGGCTATTCACAAACTCATGCCCTTGAGGTACGCATACCGGGTATTCGTACCTCACTCATTCATGAATTCAGAACCCCTCGGGGGTACGCGTACCTACATATGTTCCGGAGCCTTAAATATCTAGGGTACGCATAATGCGTACGCATACTTATCCTGAGTCTTAATTTCAGTAGTTCCGAAAACTCTCTTTTTGATGTTCAAAACATTCCCAATACCCATAGATATAAATATCATTGGGCAATTTCAAAATGATCCACAAACATAACTCTTGAACAATAAATTGTTTCAAACTAAGATTGTTAAGGACTTATGAACATCTATTGCTTGAATCATATTTCGAGATGTTTAACAAGAAAATATTGACTTGAAATTTCTTCTTTGCAATATTAAATCTGCTAGAAGTCATACAACATAGTCTCATATAGATATAATGGTAATCCATGTGAGTAAATAGAATGGTTCAGTCTTTACATACTTCTTTGTTGATGAAGTTCTCCAAATGTCTTCGTTTGTTCTTTAATTTGCAATCTTGGAGGGTTATTTGGTGATGTCTAATACTCAATTACCATACTCTAGTCCGAGACTTGACTTTAGTAGACTAGAAATCAAGATATAGTTTTGCGCAACTAACATTGACATCACAAAACTTGCGAGTTCGACCAATCAATGCACTAATTCTCATCTGGAATTATAAGAGATATATTTAAGAATCTGGATAATATAAATGTATCTAGATTAGTAACTAACCAGATTCATCCTACCAAGTGTAGTCTAATAGATCTCCTTGGTCGATTACTAGCTACCCGCTATATGACTGATGTGATATCTGATTTCAATCCATTTTCGATTTTTTGTAATTCATTCGGCCACTTTACCCATTTTTAACGATTTTTATCAAAACGAGTTGTCGCTTTCCAAATTGTAACGATTTTTAATGTACAATAGAAATTCTATAAATTAATGATGTTGGGACCACCAGAATATATTAAATAAACGAGATATTAATTAACCGATAAATTAATTTTATATACTAATTAATTTTATATACTAGGATTGTTAAGTTGTTTTGATTTCTTATGGCAAACAAGGGGATTTTCTGATTTATAATAAAACCAAAATGAAAGCAAAAAAAAAAAAAAAGTAAACAAATCAAATCAAATCAAATCAGAGATATGAGAATATTGGTCAAGGATTTCGTTTTCATTCATAAACATGATCTTGGATTAATAACTAGAATTGATATTTACTCTCTCATTTTCAAAAGCCATAGGATACCTTGATCGCAAGTATATCCCGCTAATTTCCTCTTTCCATCAATAAACACATTAAAAGATGCGAGTATGAATTTTATCTAAGAGAACAACCTAACGTGGAAAGCGCACTAATCAAGTTTAATTCCATAGATGCATTAAGTGCTATGAAATCAGGCCAATCAACGCAATCGAACGTGTAAAAGCAGTAATCTGATTTAACAAAGGTTATGATTCACTTGTAACTACTAGGATGTATCACTGCAAGAAATATTCACAATTATACTACTTGTAATCAGGAATTATCACTTTTGCGTATAATAACCCTAATCTAGCAATAGATATGCATGTGAGTTCTACCAATTTGCAACTTGACAAAACAAACATTCAATCATACATGGCGATATTTCTAGTGAATCATAATCGATAGTATTGAAACAAAACTAATTCATCAAACCAAAAAACATGTACCGTGAAATCAAATTAATTCATAACCAAAATAAAACTAGGTACTCATATTCATAGAGTTCATAACAAGAAAAAAAAAGGTTCTCATGTTTCTAAACCCTAGAATAAAAGTAGAAGATAATAATCCAATAGAACATGAGACCCTTTCTTTTTATATACTGTCCCTTCCTTCCAGACGTCTAAGTCTAAATCGTGACCAATTCTATGTAGCCCATACTCTCAACTGCAATTCATGCCTCAAACCAAGCCCATAATTTAGAGTCCATCAGGTCCATCTGAAATGCCTGTAAGTTTTATGAAACTGACAAGCAAATTGAGCCCGCACTATCACCACCAGTTCAGATTATCACTTGACCCCTTCCATGCATAATTCTGAATCCCATACATTCATCTAATCCACTCAAACCACTTCTGCAACATTAGAACTATTATATTTCCTCAAGCCATTCATCTGCAACAACAAAAACTCAGTAAATTCATGCATGCAACTTCTTATGCAACCCACTGCAGCACCACCACTTGCATATCCAACTGCAGCTGCACCAAATCACAGTCCAATAATCACACTGTCACAGACAACTCAATTCAAACCTATCACCTGAACTGCAACTTCCTACCACCACTTCTAACCACGGTTACAACCAAAGCAACCATCTCAAGCCTGCACCTAATCATACATCTAACCATCCTGTAGTCACCAACCTTTGTTGTAATCAATAACACATCCTCTGCTGAGTCATTATAGCTGCATCTTGTCCAGTCATTATGCAGCGCAGTTCAGCTGCCATCTTCCTCTACTTGACACTCATTCCACCAGTTCAAACACTAGAACACATCTTCGCAGCATCATATCCTCATTCTTCTCAGCCTTGGAACTCATCAGAACATGTACTTGTTGCAATCACCACTAGCAATACCTCAAACCCTTCAGCTTCATTCCAAATTCAACAGTACCAGATCCTCATTCTTCCATCTCTTGTTACCAGTAACATAATATAAGATTTAATTTGTAGATCGTTAATTATAGGATCGTGAACTTCATGATAATCACACGGTAAATATGCAAGTGGAGATTATTAAGAAATACCTGGTAGTGCTAGTCCGTAGTACGACACTGATCATCTTTGTAACAACGGTATTACCTTGTGGAGGTCATAGTTTCTCTGTCTTCACCTTGGTCGTAATGAGTAATTCCTTAGACATAACATTGATGGTTATTGTGTCTCTTTTATACGTATGGAGAGGACCAATTTCCTAGGATTTTAGTAATAAGCTTTAGATCTCGACCGTCCATCAAAGAAGAGATGATTAGGAAATAACCCCTTATAGAAACCTAAGATGTTTAGCAATATCCAGATTAGCTCAAAGTTATCACATGGGCCAATAAAATAATTCCACCAAATGGGAATTATCTTACATTCTCCCACTGGTCCATGAGATAATTTATATAATGGTTAATCATAGAAAACATAAGGCGCGCATAATTGCTAAACAAAATTTAATGGTTAACATAATACCTTGATCAATCAAACTACCCATGCGAGTCATAGCGGTGGCACATTGTCCTGTTATCAACATGTTCCCTTCCATGTACCACAACATGAGTACCTCACTCAACTAGGACTTAAATAGGAGTATCATAATGGTCCAGTGATGTCTTTAAGAAAGACAATTTCTATTAACATTCATCCATTCACATAAGTGTATACTAAACATGGATACAAAAATAATTCAGAATGACATTATTAAGATCTCAATAAGTGTTAAAAAAAAAACACACATAAATTAGCTGAAAATAATCAATTACTCCCCCAGACCTAAGATTTTAGTCTTTTCTTAAGAGGTCTTAAAAGGTAATGGTTCAATAAGTGCATCTACAGATGCAATTGTGCTAAAGAAATACATGAACAACTATTGTTTCTGAATTGCTTGATTCACGCATATATACTCAATGTTCATGTGTTTTGTTCCTTTTGTATCATATCGTGCTTTAATGCTGCGAATCTAAGACGATAAATTTCAGCAATGTAGAGACAAACCTTAAGTCTCTAAATATCGCAGTCATAAATATTCATACTCAATTGTGAGACTAGTATTAATGGATTCTTCCTTTATAGAATCCATACATCCACCAAAATTGAAGCCTGAAAACCCAATCAACTCTAGTTGGGTTTGCTAACTAATTATAAGACATATGTCAGATTAGTATCTCAAAATTCTTGATAGCTTTCCTGTTATTTGTTCTTTTATTCAAGCATTTAACTAACATATCAACAACTTGTTATATGTTATATATCAGAATTAAGACATAAAGAAGATTAAATTTATATCTTATATCCTATATGAAACAAAATTTTCTAAACATGTTATTATCTCAGAATTCTTCGAATATTCGATATATGCTTTACATGAGGGCTTTAGTAATCCATTTGATATGTGACTATCACATGGTAAGCTTCTTTGGCATCATTTATTTCGAATCATAAGAGATATGCATAAAAGTCAAGATCACTACTCGTAGGTAGTAAGTCTTAACATAAAATACCAAGAGTATGAAGTTTTCCCACTAATCTTGAGGAATATGCATTGATCTATAATAAATTCATACAAAACCATATAACGTTAATGGTCTTGTTGAATTTTAGATACGTAATATTCAAGAAGTTTGCCTAATTTCATACTTTGATTCTTAAGTTTTTTTTTTTTTTTTTGCAGACTATGTACGTGTTCCTATATTTATAAGGCAAGGCCTTCATATTAACACGCGTAATTTTTCTTTATAGTTTATCATTAATAAAGACCATTTCACATTTAGTTAGTGCAACTCTTTGGTCATACTGAGCTACTAATAATACTATGATAATTCTGAATAAGTGTTTCTTTGACACGAGAGAAAAACTTATTTATAATCAATGCATCGTTTCAGAGTAAAATCTTTGGCAATAAGTCTTGCTTTATACCGTTTAACATTGCTACTACAGTAGTGTTAGGTCAGAAAGACCCACATTCATACAACTAATTTGTGTCTTTCGAGCAATTAAAAAATATCCGAGACTTGACTTTCAACCAATGATTTTTGCTCATATTGCATCAATCCATTAATCAAAATTATTACACATAATATTTGTGAACCGAAAACTGAGTCTTTGCCGTTCCATATCAAAATGTAATAAATTTTTGTAAGAAAATCACTGAAACAACATGAATAACTTTCCTTCAATCTCTGTTGATACCTTCTTAATGCTGGTTCATGTTATTGTCAAAAAATTTCTTTATTGGCAGTAGTTATATTATGGAGTATTGAATCAGTAATTTGTGGTCTTTCATTATCTAACATTCCAACAATAATAAGATTCACAATATTTGAAGAAATCTTAAATAAAGGGATCATTATCATGACTTCTTGACCAGATATATCCACGTACTCCCACTGATTATGCGATCACTAAAGAATTTATATTTTCGGTTTCAATAAATCTCATACTACGGTTAGAACATTAAAGAATACCATTTGGATTATTAGGAAAACCGATGAACCATTAATAGTTTTCAAATCCAATTTTCATTCTCGGGAATGTAAACCCTCACCTCCAACTGAACAACCATAACTCAAAGGTGATTTAAACTAGGTTTCCAACCATTCTAGTCCAAAGTGTATCTTTGAAACTGCTTTACTAGGAAATCTATTTAAATTACACAGTTATAGAAAGAACATACATTCACTGATATGTGGCCATTGCGCATAAATCATCATGCTTCTAACCATTTTCATAAAAGTATGATTTTGCCTTTTGTTATACACCATTATGCCAAGGATAAGTTGGCTTTGTGTATTGAGCAACAATTCCAAACTTTTGGAGATACTACGCAAAAGATTTAGGACATTAAATATCCTGTTTTTCGTCATGTTGATGGTGGTTTTTAGCTTAGGGCTAAAATTGTAAAAACTTGCATCTGATGTGACGTCACTCTGCAAGTAAACAGAGCCATGAGTGTTAACCTCTCCGCTGACATATTTATTGAGCCATTCAATATATTTACATGAAATTTATCCAGACTAGCGCATGTAGAAACCATCCAATGTTCTGTAAATTTCGGTGCCTTGCCTATATTCACTTAATATAAGTTTCTTTGAATGCTTTATATGCTATGTTCCCCAGCTGAACCCTTAATGTTGATATGGCATGAAAATTTGTGTTCATTCGCAGCAAAGTAGCACGAATTTCCAAATATCAAGGATAAAGTCTTTGCATAAGGTATCAATCAGAAAGCATGTTTCTCTATGGATATGAACTTAAAGAACTCTGTGTCAAGACATAGAATTCAATCGATAACTTTTACGCCTTGCACAGTATACCAGACCTTGATTGTCGAAAATAAGCCTAAGCAAACTAGGTAATGAATCCGCCATGGATTAGAAGGTGCAAAACTTTGCCCAGAATCAGGAAACAAGGAGCCGTATCAGCAAAGGGAGGCGTGGCCATGCCTTAGGCCAGCTGGCGCCACTTGTCATTGGCCAGTCCCCCATCCTAAACCGTCCCTACTTCCCTCGACCAATCAGGTCTCCTTAAAACCGCCACGCTCACACTAGTTGTGGCTGGGACCATACCTACCGGCCCCAGTTTCCATCGACCAATCAGGTCGCTCTAAAGCCGCCACACTCACGCTGGAAGTGTGGCCACACCATGTTTAGATAGCCTTCATTTTTTTTCGACCAATCAGGTTGCTCTAAACCTTCCACAGCTTTAAAAGAGGTGCCAAGATGTCGCCATACCATGTTGGCTTCTCAAAACCGCGCCAACATACTAACGACATGCCACTTACCGCGTCAACATGTGAACGACGTGCCAAACCAATCAAAATGCGCCAACGCGCCATAAATAACACCCTACGTGCTAACCTACCTCCTGTTCGGGGCCAACGCCATGATAAGCTCAAATTAAGGTTTTCTAGTTAGAAGCACGACCCTGCATTAACCAAAACCCTAATTTTCGCAACACAAATTATGCCACTTCGTCCCCACAACATGCCACGAGCCATGTGGGGCCCAGGAAGCCTTAAGAATGGCGCCATATCATAGCCACCCACGTCAATCCTTACTCTTGTGGTCGTTTCCACACTACGACCTTGCCATAGTTCCTTTGGCATAGCTATGGAACTGTTTGCACAAAAAGTGTCTCCATGCCGCGGTCGCATGCAACACGCACCAATTAGGGTTTCAACATGCCAAACCCTAGTTTAGGCAAAGTTGCTATGCCAACCAAGCCAAGTAACGTTTCCCAGAGCGTTGGGATTGATGTGGCAGCAGGGCCAATGTTGCCAAGCCACATTTGGGTCTAACACCGGTGTGCCAAAGTCTAGCGGCCATGGCTACGCCAGGCGCTACTTCGTGCCACTAGCATGTGCTAACTATGCCAGCCACGCCACCATGCCACAGTCATCCCACACGTGCTAAATAGAGTTGCGATATGCCAAACCCTAATTTAGATAAAAGTTTCCATGCCAACTGGGTTCAGTGGCTCTCCTGAGACCTCAAGATTAACTTAGCAATAGGGCCAATGTTGCCAGAAGCCATATTTGTGTCTAACACCAATACGCCAAAACAGCTGCCACGGCTACGCCATTGGCATGCCGCTGTGCCATGGCTCCGCCAGGCGCCACTATGCCAATGGCGCCACTTCGCTATACAACAAGATGCGGCCATAATCAATGGCCATCCTTCCTCATGAGATGCAATCTCATCCATCTAAGTTCGCCACCGAACTGACAGACTTGTGGAAAGTTTCAGGCGACCAGCTGCCTAAATCTAGTGGCCATGGCTACGCCAGGCGCCACTTGCATCACCGTGCCACTGGCATGCATGAGCCATGCCAGCCATGCCACATTGCCAATGGCGTACACCAAAACACCACCGCGCCATTATAAGGCGCCAACACATGGTAGCCATAATCAACGGCTACCCTCCTTCATGAGATGCGATATCAGCCATCGAAGTTCACTACTGAACTGACAAACCTCTGGCAAGTTTTAGGCAACCAGCCAAAACGAGCCTAATAGCATTGCATGCTATTTTCCTGCGGTAAGTCCCTTGACTTTGACTTTCCACATGTAGCAAAGTGCTACATGTTTTCCAAGAAAACACTCGAGACATCAAACATGTCACAAACTGGGGGATGCTCATCAGGGTATTGGTCTGGCGGTTTACAGCGTGCGGCGTGAAATGCGCCCGTTACAAGAAAGTGTCATGAAGCAGTACAATTATTGGTGGTAAAAAGTAACGGTGTAAACGAATTCACCTCCTTCATCATGGAAGCATAATGATTGACGGTTACACGTTACTCTATTATTCCACCACTCAATCGTTTCCACTTCCTACGAGAACAGGGTACGTTTCAATATGACTTGTATAAATAGGCTTCACCTATTTTCAGCAAAAAACAAGTTTTTGGTCGGCAACAACACAGTATCTAGAAATCATCTGGTGCTTTCCATTCTGCTATCCAATTCTACTTTCAGATACGAGTCATAAGCAACCACACCTTCAGAATCAACTATTCTGGTCTCAACACTCTCTTCGCTTCCCTCCCTAAGACCAACCCTTCTCCTTCACTTTGTGACCGAAGCAATCTTGGAACGACCATTTCTTGGTTTAGGACAGAATTGTACAGATTGATCTCTCGAATCAAAAGTACTCCCGTGCAGTGCATTGTTTAGGGTTTAGATTCGTTTCTCATCCACACACCCAAATTTACCAAAATCAGCAGAAACGGTTTTCACCCTCAAACAATTGGCGACCACAGTGGGAGGTTAAATCTCTCGGTTGCAACTCCAATTTCCAGAAGATGTTCGGTCTTAGAACTGAGTCCATGATCCCAAATTCCACTCAGACTCCGGCGAATGGCGATGTCTCTTCTCCCAACACGATGCCTAATGGCGCAGCCAATAAAGAAATTCCAAGGTTGGCCGAATTGGCACGGGTTCAGGAGATCCACACAAGGAACATGAACCTGATGAAGGAGACGATAAACAACTTACTCAACTTCCATATCAGATTTACATCAGATTTGAGTGGTTCACCCGCCCCGGAAATTCCAGCACCGGGGACTGACATCCAGGATGATTGTTCTCAGGTCAACTGCTTCATTATCAATCAAAAATCGGTGAACCAGGAAGCATCCGAGTTGGTGGAAAGCTTATGTGAACTTCTGCACCTTTCAAAGGACCAACGAGCAGAGACATTTACTGCGATTAATCAAATAGCCCTAGACGCTTGTTTGGTTCCTTTACGCTCGGAGACTCCAAGAATATCAGAGATATCCATCAACAATGTTACATTTACTGAAGACGACATGATGGCAGAAGAAGGACATAATCGGGCCCTACACGTCACTGCTCGCATAAAGGATTCAGAGTTCAAAAGGGCCCTCATCGATACGGGGGCGTCCTCCAATGTTATTACTCTCAGAATGCTCAGAACATCCAAGGTGCAGCCAAGCAAAATTATACGGCATCCTACCATGATGACGGATTTCGAAGGCAACCAAACCAGCACGTATGGATACATCAACCTAAATCTGTCGGTAGGACCAATCTAGTCGAAGGTAAAGTTCGAGGTAATCGAAAAGGAACCAGACTACCACATGATACTGGGAAGACCGTGGCTCCACCATAACCGGGTCGTTCCTTGAACATATCACCAGTGCCTAAAGACCATGTTGAATGAAGAATTTATTCGCATTCCGGCGTCATTATCTCCTTATGCACCAATCTGTGGTATGGAGATGTTCGAACCGAAAGAAAATTCGCGGGACTCGTCAAGCAAATTTCACTACATTCCACTCCTGACATGGACATCAATTGAAGAAGAGGACAGGATTGCATCTCTACACAAAGAGACCCAATCTCGTGCCATCCCTCCAGAAGAAAATAACGTCAATTTCCCCTTATCGAAAGGAAGTATGACTCATACTCATACCAAGCGGGAGCGGGCTTTTATTGCAAGTCGTGAATAAAAATGGAAAACCGTATATCAGCGCCGCTGTTAGCAATTAGCAGGGGAGAATACCACCCAGTCTCTCCGCCCAATAGAATGCAATCACAACAGCGAGCCACAAGAGGAGGTGTCGGATGCACCACGACAGCTGCAGGACGCAAACAACTCCACCACAGATGAACTCGAAGTTGTCGACATCGGAAGTGAGGAATCTCCACGGCCTGCCTCCATCAGCTCAACTCTATGTGCCGACGAACGTGCAAAACTGGTGGACCTTCTTAAGGAATATCAAGATGTATTCGCGTGGACGTACGAGGGAATGCCTGGCTTAGATGAGAAACTGGTCACTCATCATCTACATATAATACCCGGATCCAAACCGGTTAAACAATCTCCGATACAGTTCAGACACGATGTGGAAGAACATATCAAGACGGAAATTCAAAAATTACTAGCCGCTGGTTTCATCAAACCCATTCACCATCCCACCTGGTTAGCCAATGTGGTTCCAGTAAAGAAGAAGAGCGGCCAAATCAGGTGTTGTGTTGATTTTAGGGATCTGAACAAATGCTTCCCCAAGGATGATTTTCCTCTTCCTAACATTGATATGCCGGTAGACGCCACCAGTGGTCACGGCATGTTCTCTTTCATGGACGGGTACAACGTCTACAATAAAATAAAGATGTACGAGCACGATGTAAATAAGATGGCTTTTCGAACTCCTCTCAGAAACTTTTACTATACCGTGATGCCTTTCGGTTTGAAAAATGCTGGTGCCACCTACTAAAGCGCCATGACCGCAATTTTCCATGATATGATGCATAAGCAAGTTGAAGACTACGTGGATTACATAGTGGTTAAATCAAAAACCCGGGCGACCCATACAGAGGTTCTGCGACAGGTGTTTGAAAGGTGTCGTGGATACAAACTAAAGATGAATCCTTTGAAGTGTTCCTTCGGCGTATCTTCGGGCAAGTTTCTAGGTTTCCAGGTGACCGCCGAGGGAATCAAAGTCGACCCAGCCAAAACCCAAGACATCCTCACGATGCCACCTCCACAAATGAAAGGACTCCAGAGCTTCATGGGTAAGGTAAACTACATCCGACGTTTTATACTGGGTTTAGCTCAGCTTGTTGCTTCATTCACCCCCTTGATGAAGAAAGGGGCAAGTTTTATTTGGACAGCGCTACAACAAGAGGATTTTCGGAATACTCAACAGATACTGTCATCCACAGCCGTCATGAAATCTCCTGTACAAGGAAGACCGTTGTGTCTCTACACTGCTTTTAGTGATACTGCTATCAGAGCTCTTCTCGCCCAAGAAGATGATGAAGGAATTGAGCACCCTATATACTACTTCAATCGGACTTTGAGGGATGCTAAACTCAGATACCCTAAGGAAGAAAAGCGTGCCTAGCTCTGATTCACTCCATTCAGAAGTTTAGGAATTATCTTCTCTCAAACAAAGTGGTACTGATATCTAAGTCCGATCCCGTGAAGTTCTTGCTTTCAAAACCGGCCCTGATAGGAAGGCCAGCCAAATGGCTCCTCTAAATGTCAGATCTTGATATAACGTGTACTTCCCCAAGAGCTATCAAAGGGCAAGCGGTCGCAGATTTACTAGCAGCTTTCACAGGAGAGGGTACCACAGCACTGCACGAAGACCTTCCTGGAGAATTTCCGAAAATCTATTTTGTTAAAGAAGAAGACCTAGCAATAATACCGGAGGAGCGGGTGTGGTTCTAGTATCCCCAACCGGTGAAGTTTTCTCGCATTACTTCAAGCTAGACTTTCGTTGCACCAATAATTCAGCAGAATATGAAGCCTTTCTCATAGGATTGTCATTAGCCAAGCAAGATGGAGCCACGCGTCTGGAAATAAGGGGAGATTCTAAATTACTGGTTAACCAGATGAATGGCGTATACGCACTGAAAGAGGTGACACTGGCCCCGTGTAGATCCGAGGCGCAAAAGCTGTTAAATTACTTCGCTGATGCAACCATAACACATGTTGTCCGTAGCAACAACATACATGCTGGTTGCCTAGCCACATTAGCATCGAAGCTGCAGTTCGAAGGTTTGGAAGAAACCCTGACGGTGAAAAGGCGAACCATGGCATGAACATGGCTTTTACGAACGGAGAACACCAATTATTCAAGAACTTAACAGCTCGCTTTCCCAAGGAAAGGTCAGTCTCAAAACCTTGTAAAACTTCTTCATGCTTCACGAGATGTTCTACCACCGGAACCCAGATGGTTCCCTGTCAAGATGCCTCGGAGATGAAGAGGCACAACAACAGCTTAATCATATTCATAGTGAAATTTCCGGGGAAACGTTGGTGGTAACACTTTATCGTCGTCTGCAACGCCTTGGCTACTACTGGCCAGAAATGGAGGCTCAATCTCGATTGCTCCAAGGATCTTACTCCAATTTCCAAGCACCGCCGCATCAATTGGAAGTTTTCAATGTGGACCACGCTAGGGACTGGCAAAAGTCGTACATCAGTTATCTTCGCCACAGCGTACTCCCTACCAGCAAGAAAGATGCAACCAAGGTGAAGCAAAGATCCAAGAGACTCATACTCCATGAAGGAATCCTGTATCAAAAAAGTTTTGGAGGAGATTTATTACGATGCCTGGGCGAGGCAGAAATCCCAATAATGCTAAAAGAAATGCACGAAGGCGAGCACCAAGGAAAAAACAAGTTGTTTCCCCAAATACACGAGCGATACTACTGGCCGCCCATGGAGGATAATGCGGCTGCTTTTGTTCAAAGATGCCACAAATGTCAAATCCATGGAAATCTTGTCCACGCGCCCTCTACTCCCCTGCATTCGGTAAGCAGTCCGTGGTCGTTTTATAGTTGGGGACTCGACATCATTGGGAAGATCAACCCGCAATCGTCGAAGCAACATGAGTATATAATAACCGCAACGGAGTATTTTTACCAAATGGGTCGAATCCATCCCTCTACGAGGGACCACTGGAGCCACAATTGCAGCGTTCATTAAGGAATATATCATTTGTCGTTTCGGCGTGCCTAAACACATCATCACCGATAACGGCACTCCTTTCGCTAATAAGCAAGTGCCGGAGTTACTTGAAGAATATGGAATTAAGCAAGTCTTCTCTGCCATTTACTACCCCCAAGGGAACGGGCAGGCCGAAAGCACCAACAAGACTCTAATTCGAATGCTCGGCCGGATAGTGCACGATAATCCTCGGACATGGCACGAACAATTGCCAATGGCGCTTTGGGCATATCGGACGTTGCCAAGGATCTCTACTGGCGCCTCTCCCTATTCCCTCGTCTACGGCGCAGACGCCCCATTCTCCCAGCGGAAATTAAAATTCTATCAGCTAGGATTGTCGAGGCAAGTGGAGTCCAATGGAATGAAGTCGAAGCATCGAATGCCAGGGTAACTGAGCTGGACACTTTGGATTCCAGAAGAGCTAAAGCGGAAGATCACGCACAAGCATACAGAAATAGAATTTCCCGAGCATATGACAAAGCTGTGAAACTCGAGTTTTTCAAGTAGGGGATCTGGTGTTGAAGACCGCCAAACACATCCAACAAGACATGTCCGCACCAAAAAACTCCCCAAAATGGGAAGGGCCTTATGTGGTCACCAAAGCGTATAACAGTGGATACTACACGGTCATCTAGGAAGATGGAGGCAAATTGGAAACAATCATCAATGGAAAATGTTTCAAGACATACTACGCCTAACCATTACACCACCCCTCGCCGTCTCTTAGCGCGGCTAGCCAGGCATTTTTCCGTTTCCTTCACATCCCAGTTATCAAATTTCATTCAGTCAAAACACATTAATGAAAATTATCTTATTTCCCCAAAACCAATACACACACAAAAAAAAAAAATTCGAGACCCAGAAGTAAAACCAGGTCTCTCACAACTACATGACTCAGAAAAGCCCATCCAATAGATTGTAGTTCCTTGAAAGCATCATCTTGAACCTGTTTTCATATCTTGCAGTCATACTCTTCAAGTTCTGGATTGCCTTTTCCACCTCTTGGAATTCCACGGTCAGAGCCTTCTCCTCTTCCAAAATGGCATTTGTGGCAGGAACGACTTTGGCAAGGATACCGACTCTATGAACCTTCAAAATGTCAAGGCGATGCCGCAGCCAACTTACGTTAAACTCAAGGGATTCACAGGTAGACACCATGTTTTCCCACTTTTCAATAGTTTATTCTGTGATGTCGCGGATGGATGTGCCTTCCATTTCAACAATCATTGGCAGGAGACAGTTTACTATGGTAACCAAAGCAGACGGGCAATGCTTCACCACGTTTCTGGTGGCAATATGGCCATATCTTATCCATATTTTCGTGTACAGAGTCACGAATTCCTTTCGCGCTAGGAATTTACCAACGTTTTGGTAGCTAGAAGATAAACACCTCATGCGGATTTCGAATGACAAACCTGCATTGGGATATTCATGGCAAGAGATACCCAAATCAGCAACGGTTGGTGTGCTCGGATTCGAAGAAAGGGGGGTGGTCAGATCATCATCATCGACAACGGTCACACATGTTCCAGATGAATATCTCTGCACAAAAGAAACTCTCTCTTTCTCACTCGTTGGTGGTAACAAACAAATATCTATTGGTCAATAAAAATGCACCGGTATGATCTTCTTAACTCGGATGACCCAGACGGGGGAGTTGTCGCCAGAATCAGGTATTTGTCCACACTGAGAAAAGAAGAAAGAAGGAATGTTATGGGAAAAGAAGATTCATCATTTCAAAAATTAAGAGATGGTTAAAGACATACTCTGGGTATAAGCCGTCTGCGTTTGACTAGAGAATCTATCTGACTCGAAGATGATTCGCTTCTGCTCGACATAATGAAGGAAATATGGATTCGACAGAGAAAGTCTTTGTTTTGAACTAAGAAGGACACTCTAATTGCACCAGCATATATACTGTAGAAACCCTAAAGAGAAATGAATGCTGAGCAAACACAATGAGTTTACACGATGGCCGAAAAATCAGCCTCAACCAGATGAAGTCTCTTGTCGAAACCCTAATGAGGATCGGGAGAAAACGGTCAGATAGACAAAGAAGCGCCACCTTCACCGCTCAAAGCAGCGTCATGACTCCAGCACTCCGTGATCAAAGCCGTGTTATCTCCGTTTATCCTGTGACCTAGCCGGCGTCATCCTCACTGTTTGGTAGCCAAAGTTCCAATTGATATCCCACCATTCCGCAGACTGAAGCTAGTTTCCATCGCTCCATGGACTGAAACCAGACGCCATTCACCTTTCCATAGCCAGCAGCGCCACTAATCTTCACCAGCCAAGGAAGCGTCATCTTGGCCGTTCAAAGCAGCGTCATCCACTGTTTCACGAATCAAGAGCCAGCCGTGCTATCTCTGCTTCTCCGCGGATCTAGCCAGCAGCACTATTCCATGGATGTAGCCAAGTAAGCAGCTCCATCCATCATTTAAGGCCAACAACGCCATCTACTTTTCCTAACTGGACAGCGCCCGTTCCGCGGACCAAGTCCCAGTGCCATCTCTGGCGGTCAGTAGCCAAAGTTGCAGCGCTGATGCCAACACCCCATGGCCAAGCAGAATTTATGCAAATCCGCCAATGCAAGGATCACGGATTCCTCATGCCTTCCGCCAAAGGTTAGTCGAATTTCCTTGACAATCTCTTCACATCTTGCCCTTTCGATTTTACTCTTGTCTATCTCCATCTCATGCTTACCGCCACTGTTACACGCTAAGCAGGGGACTTAATGTTGATGGTGGTTTTTAGCTTAGGGTTAAAATTGTAAAACCTTGCATCTGATGTAACGTCGCTCTGCAAGGAAACGGAGCCATGAGTGTTAACCTCTCAGCTGACATATTTATTGAGCCATTCAATATATATACATAAAATTTATCCAGACTAGCGCATGTAGCAACCATCCAATGTTCTGTAAATTTCGGCGCCTTGCTTGAATGCTTTATATGCTATGTTCCCCAGCTGAACCCTTAATGTTGATATGGCATGACAATTTGTGTTCACTCGCAGCAGAGTAACACGAATTTCAAAATATCAAGGATAAAGTCTTTGCATAAAGTATTCAATCAGAAAGCAAGCTGCTCTCTGGCTATGAACTTAAAGAACTCTGTGTCACCACATAGAATTCAATCTTACTTTTACGCCTTGCGCAATATACCAGACCTTGCTTGTCGAAAATAAGCCTAGGAAAACTAGGTAATTAATCCGCCATGGATTAGAAGGTGCAAAACCTTTCCCAGAATCTGGAAACAAGGAGCCGCAGCAGAAAAGGGAGGCGTGGCCATGCCTTAGGCCAGCTGGCGCCACTTGTCATTGGCCACGCCCCCATCCTAAACCGTCCCTACTTCCCTCGACCAATCAGGTCGCCTTAAAACCGCCACGCTCACACCAGTTGTGGCTGGGCCCATACCCCCCGACCCTAGTTTCCATCGACCAATCACTTCGCTCTAAAGCCGCCACACTCACGCTGGAAGTGTGGCCACACCATGTTTAGCTGGCCTTCCATTTTTTTTGACCAATCAAGTTGCTCTAAACCTGCCACAACTTTAAAAGAGGTGTCAAGATGTCGCCATACCATGTTGGCTTCCCAAAACCGCGCCAACATACTAACGGCATGCCAAACATGCCACTTACCGTGTCAACATGCTAACGGCGTGCCAAACCTGTCAAAACGCGCCAACGTGCCATAAATAGCACCATACGTGCTAACCTACCTCATGTTCGGGGCCAACGCCATGATAAGCTCAAATTAGGGTTTTCTAGTCAGAAGCACGACCCTGCATTAACCAAAACCCTAATTTTCGCAACATAAATTATGCCACTTCGGCCCCACAACATGCCACGAGCCGTGTGGGGCCCAGGAAGCCCTAGGAATGGCGTCATATCATAGCCACCCACGACAATCCTTACTCATGTGGCCGTTTCCACACTACGGCCTTGCCATAGTTCCTTTGGCATAAATATGGCACCGTTTGCACAAAAAGTGTCGCGGCCGCATGCCACACGCACCAATTAAGGTTTCGACATGCCAAACCCTAGTTTTGGCAAAGTTGCTACGCCAACCAAGCCAAGTAACGTTTCCCAGAGCGTTGGGATTGATGTTACAACAGGGCCAATGTTTCCACGCCACATTTGGGTCTAACACTGATGTGCCAAAGTCTAGCGGCCATGGATACGCCAGGCGCAACTTCGTGCCATTGGAATGTGATGACTATGCCAGCCACGCCACCATGCCACAGTCATGCCGCACGTGCTAAATAGAGTTGCGATACGCCAAACCCTAATTTAGCTAAAAGTTTCCATGCCAACTGGTTTCAGTGGCTCTCCTGAGACCTCAAGATTAACTTAGCAACATGGCCAATGTTTCCAGAAGCCATATTTGGGTCTAACACCAATATGCCAAAACAGCTGCCACGGCTACGCCACTGGCATGCCGCTATGTCATGGCTCCACCAGGCGCCACTATGCCAATGGCGCCACTTCTCTATACAACAAGATGTGGCCATAATCAATAGCCATCCTTCCTCATGAGATGCAATCTCAGCCATCCAAGTTCGCCACCGAACTGACAGACTTGTGGCAAGTTTCAGGCGACCAGCTTCCTCAATCTAGTGGTCATGGCTACGCCAGGCGCCACTTGCATCACCGTGCCACTGGCATGCACGAGCCATGCCACATTTCCACGTCAGCCATGCCACATTGCCACTGGCGTACACCAAAACACCACCACTCCATTATCAGGCGCCAACACAAAGTAGCCATAATCAACGACTGCCCTCCTTCATGAGATGCGATCTCAGCCATCGAAGTTCACCACTGAACTAACAAACATGTGGCAAGTTTTAGGTGACCAGCCAAAACGAGCCTAATAGCATTGCATGCTATTTTCCTGTGGTAAGTCTCTTGACTTTGACTTGCCACACGTAGCAAAGTGCTACATGTTTTCCACGAAAACACTCGAGACATCAAACATGTCACAAACTGGGGGATGCTCATCATGGTATTGGTCTGGCGGTTTAAAGCGTGCGGCGTGCAATGCGCCCGTTACAAGAAAGTGTCATGAAGCAGGACAATTAGTAGTGGTAAAAAATAACGGTGTAAACGAATTCACCTCCTTCATCATGTAAGCATAATGACTGACGGTTACACGTTACTCTATTCTTCCACCATTCAATTTTTTTCACTCCCTACGAGACCAGGGTACGTTTCAATATGAATTGTATAAATAGGCTTCACCCATTTTCACCAAAAAATAAGTTTTTGGTCGGCAACAACACAGTATCTAGAAATCACCTGGTAGCTTTCCATTCTGCTAGCCAATTCTACTTTCAGATACGAGTCATAAGCAGCCACACCTTCAGAATCAATTATTCTGGTCTCAACACTCTCTTTGCTTCCCTCCCTAAGACCAACCCTTCTCCTTTACTTTGTGACCGAAGCAAGCCTGGAACGACCATTTCTTGGTTTAGGACAGGATTGTACAGATTGATCTCTCGAATCAAAAGTACTCCCGTGCAGTGCATTGTTTAGGGTTTAGATTCATTTCTCATCCACACACCCAAAGTTACCAAAATCAGCAGAAACGGTTTTTACCAACAAAAACATACCTTTCACAATATTCACAACCTTTGTCAGACTTTATGATTTTCACTTTCTCTATAATTGCTTCTCAATTTCAATAATGAATGTTCGAGAAAACATCCACAAATTGAGATTCATAATGCAATTGATAGATGTACACAGTAACGCGAAAAATCATCAGGTGATAAACAATTTTATCTTTCAAAAATTGGACAATTAATTAAAAGTCTACAAAATAATCATAATCAATAATTAATAAGAACAAAAGCTGAAATTTATAATAGAGATAAATGACAATTAAGCTTACAATAGTTTCATACCTTCAATAAGATTCTCCTGTGGGTAAACTGGCGATGGAGCTTCTCTCTCTTTGACTCTGGCCGTCTCATTTGACGATGGAGTTTTTGCTTGACCATGGTGATTTTTTTTCGTTTCTTCCTCTCTTAATCTTTGATTCCTATCTTGTTGATTAGGAATCTGTTCGTCTCTTCTTATACTTTCTTCTTTTTCGTCCCTTCTTCCTTACCTTAAAACCATGGTGAAGATTAGTCCTTTGATTTTAAAGTCCAAAACTTTTGAGTTCATATGGATAACAAAAGGGAAACAATGTGATCTTAAAATTCTGGAAAGGTTCAAAGGGGTAGTTAATTGGGTATCATTTTCAGAGAACTCTATCGACTGGTTGTTATCGATGTTAACTGATGCTCTTAATGGTGTAACCTTGCTACCCAAGCCAGAACAACGTTGGTCACAAAGATTTAACCAGGTGGTTTTTCTGATTGAGTTGTTATCTAATATTAATGGTATTTATTTGAAGATCTCAAGAGTTGAGCCTTCAAAAGATTCAAAATCAAGATTTATTTGTCTTCATGCTAGTCAAGATGGTTCAATCTGAAAGAACTTTAGAGAAGTTTAAACCCATCTTTTTCTCAGGTTCATCAGGTTCAGTTTCAAAGAGCACAACTAGCAGACAATGATTTTCCTCCTCTTCCAAGACCGAAGACTACACAGAGGTTGTCATTAGCAAGGAAGGATAATCAGGATATTAAAGGGTTTGTTGTTGAAGTATTGGATTTTCATAATGGATGGCACGGTCTTTCGAAATACATTCAAAAATTCTTCAATTGTTCTACAGGCATTGTTCTTCGACATATCACTGGAAAGAAGGCGTTTTTTTAGTGTGCGTCTATGGAGATTCATAATGCATTGAACCAGCCTATTATTATTTCGGTGGGTAGATCAAAGGTCATGCTGAGACAATATCTATCTAAGGATTTTTATTATGATTCTAATTTTTTTCAAGAGAATAATCATTGGATAGGTATTAGAGGTCTTCCTTTTAATTTCTGGTAGGAGTCTATTTTCAAAAATATCTGCTCACCTTGGGGTGTATTAACGGATGTTCATGAGGATACACAAAACCTCTCAACATTAAGTTATTGCAAGCTTAATGTTACTTGTGAGCTTGAAAACATTCCAACAATCATCAAATTTGATAGCTTACTATTGACTGTTGAATGGATTGCTATTATACATCCTAACAGAAACGTGCATTCTGATCAACATCAAAAAAATGTGGCTTATCAAGCAAAGTCAGTTTTGAACAATGAGTCTCAATCTCATAAGAGATCTCAAGATGATGATCAACATATGGTGATTCAATCGGTGATGAAACCAAATATTAAGTCAATGGTGGTTATCCCAAGCGATTATCATGCACAAGTTTCTCCTTCACAGCGGGATATGATAAGATTTTGGAAAATAATGCGGCTGATTTGGTTTCTGATGCGGATTTCTTGCACGACCAAGTACCAATTTTTCAAAATCTTCCCGCGGAATGTGCTCATGTCGGTGATAACTCAGTATAGTTGGAAAATCCTCTTTTCAACACTGACTCAGCCACCAAATCCGCAGGTTCACCAGCTGTTTTTTCCTATAAGGAAAATTTGAACTCGGGTGTGGGTCGCTATATGGGTGAGATGGTGTTTGGAGGCCTATCGAGTTTTAACTCGTCTAAGAGAGCTCCATTCAGGCCTCCCCATGACTCACATCACTCATTTAATGCGGATCGTTATACATGCAAGTGGGTGTTTGGAGGCCCTTCGGATTTACGCCCGTGTAAGAGAGCTCCACTCAGGCCCGCCTGTGATCCAAATGAAACTGGCATGTTGGATACTTCGTCTGGTTTCAATGGTTCGTTGGATATAAATTCTTCGGGTGGGGATTTAGACCCGGAGAATATTTCAACAACCTCTGAACCGATGGATGTTTCCTCGAGTTCAAAAACAATTTGTGATAGATCAACATCACAACCTTTGAATTCAAATCAAAAGCTATTAGGGTTTTCAACTTCCAAAGCTGCAACGGTCACTGACAATGAAGTTCGAATTTCAACTTCTGTCTCTCATGCTTCACATGTATCTCAAGAAAAAGATATGCAGAATTCGGTGGATTATCAATTGGGTTTTAGTAAAAACTTGGGTATTGACTGTGATGATCTAAACTCGATAGAAATCTGTAAAAATATGTTGATGCATTTGAACAAAAATGAGATGACTAATAAAGCTGATGAGAATCGATTTGATGGGTTGGACAAATTTGATGTTGATTTTGTAGGATCAGAATTTTGCGACAACGATACGCTCGCGAAATTCTTAACAACGCATTACAAAAATGTCGCAGAGCACGTTGAGAAACGACACAATAGGTGATATTAGCTTAAACATAAGAAAAATGTAATAACTTTGCGAAGATTAGAAGATCTGCGAAATTAACATTTGTAAGCTTGTGATATCATCGCAAGCCAGATCCAAAATTAGGGTAAATCTTAGCTGTATATTAGCTGTCATCCACTATATAAACACCTATATAAAGAGAAAGGTAGGAGAGAGAAAAGTAACTTGTATTATTATTATCTTCTTATTCTTCCCCAAAAACCAGAGAGAGAGAGAGAGCTCCAAATACTCATTAATGGAGTCTCAATGTAATTCATATGTAATTCAATGATCATAGTGAAACCTTACCCCGTGGATGTAGATCAAATTGATCGAACCACGTAAATCTTGTGTCTTATTTTCTATTTTCATTACCTTTATCTTTATTTTCATATCAAATAAGTTTAGATCTAGAAATCATAATCATGATAATACAAGGGTGTGTTGTAGGATTTCCTGCAACTACAGATTCAACTGATGAAGACTAGGCTATAGAGGAAGCTCGTGGAACGGTGAGTCTGGGAGAAGATATTATTCCTTCAGCATTATCACCTAATTCTAATTCATCAAAGGCAGCCTCACGGGATTGTGTGGATGTTAATGGATCATAAAATCCTTTCGTGGAATATTAGAGGCACGGGGGATGATTTAAAAACAACATCCACTTGTAATGCTACCAGAAGAAATAATGCAACAATTGTTACAATTCAAGAGACGAAAAAAGAAGTAATTGATGAAGCTCTGATTAGAACTCTATGGGGAAATAATGGTTGTGATTACATTTATCTTCATTCTCAAGGACGTTCGGGTGGAATTCTTGTAATGTGGAATAAATCTGTTCTAGTGATGGAGGATGAACTTATTGGAGCACTTTCTGTATCTTTGAAGTTTCATAATACTTCAGACAACTTTATTTGGAATTTTACTTCGGTTTATGGGGCTACTGATCCGTCTAATTATGATCAATGTTGGAAGGAATTACAAGATATCCGTATTTTGTTTAATGATCTGTGGCTAATTGTAGGTGATTGGAATGCCATTCTTCATCAATCCGAGAGAAATCGTACATGGGGCTGTAGAAGAAATAGAATTTTTTTTCAGAAGTTCATAAATAAAAATAATCTAATTGACATTCCAATGTCAGAAGGTTGTTATACATGGACTAATTCTCAGAATCCACCTACTCTGGTTAGGTTGGATAAGTTTGTGTTTTCTACAGAATGGGAGGAGCATTGCTTTTCTTTGGTGAAATTTAGGCTTAAAAGGCCTATCTCAGACCATGCACCAATACTTCTGAATTTTAATGCAGGTAATTCTGTTAAGCCACCATTTAGATTTGAGAATTATTATTTGTCAAATCCAGATTTTTTAGTTCATTTGAGAATTTGGTGGGAAAATTTAACTTTCACTGGGAGTCCAAGTTACATTTTAGCAAAAAAGTTGCAAGGCCTGAAATTCTTTATAAAAAAGTGGGAGAGACTTTTGGATCATTACAAATTGAAGTTGATAAACTGGAAACTCTTATAAATGTTTATGACAGTTTGGAGGAAATGAATAATACTTTAAGTGATTAAGATTATGCAGCCCGAGAGACTGCAAGGATTAATCATAAGAAGACCTCTCTAAACCTGGCAAGGAAATGGTTTGCAAGATCAAAGGGTCAGTGGCTAGCTGATGGTGAAAGTAACTCAAAATTCTTTTACCAAAATGCAAACTATAATCATAAGGTAAACTCCATTAATTCTCTTTTAATCAATGGTGCAATGTGTCATGATAAAAGTTTAATCAATGCTGAGGCCAAGAATTTTTATGAGAATCTATTTACTGAGGAAGTTCATTCAAGGCCAACTTTTGATAACATTGATTTACCTACCTTAAGTGTGCAACGTAGAATTATGCTAGAGAAAACTTTTTTGGAAGAAGAAGAAGTAAAGCAGGTAATTTGGAATTTTGGGACCAACAAATCTCCAGGTCCTGATGGTTTTACAATTGAGTTTTTCAAGGCATCTTGGGTATAATTAAACAAGAAATAATTGCAGTGATGGAAGAATTTCAGCATACAGGGAGACTAGACTGGAGATTAAACTGCACCAACATAATCCTTATACCAAAATATGATGGTGCTACTAATATGCACAATTTTAGATCCATCAGTATTATTGGAGGTGTTTATAAAATTATTTCAAAGTTGCTGGCTGACAGATTGAAGATAATGTTGCCTACTATCATCTCAGAGTTCTAAGGTGCTTTTGTGGACAATAGACAAATTACTGATGGAATTTTGATTGCTTCTGAATTGGTGGTTGCTATAGAGAGGGACAATGTGGCTGGTTTGGTGGTGAAAGTGGATTTGAAGAAGGCTTTTGATAAAAATAAGTTGGTATTGCTTGGATTTTACACTAACAAGATTTGGTTTTGGTAATATATGGAAGAATTGGATTAAGTGGTGTTTATCTACAATAAGATTTTCAATGGATGTGAATGGTTCTGCTTCTTCATTATTTAGAAGTCAAAAGGGTGTTAAGCAGGGGGATCCAATTTCTCCATTTCTTTTCATAGTCATGGTGGAGGTGCTTTCTGTAATGATAAAAAAAAACTGCTAATATGAATCTTATTTCAGATTTTAAGCCTGTTGCTGATGCTAGTGCTATTCATCATCTACAATTTGCAGATGATTTAATTGTTTTCTAGGATGATAAGGTGTAGGAAGTTCAAAACTTGAAAAGCATTCTTTTGAGTTTTGAAGGGGTTTCTGGGTTGAAGGTTAATTTCAAGAAAAGTGTTATTGTGGCAGTTGGTAATGCTGTAAGTATTGAGGATAATGCTTTAATTTTTTGGTGTCCTATTGCTACATTTCCTATGAAGTATCTAGGTATCCCATTGGGGAGTAAATCAAAATCAGTGGGAGTTTGGGATGTTATTATTCAAAGGTTTCAGCAGAAACTAAGTGCCTGGAAAAGAAGATATCTCTCAAAAGGTGGAAGACTGATGTTGATAAAGAATGTATTATGCATTTTGCCTGTATATTATCTCTCATTGTTTCAAATTCCAGCTTCAGTGGAAAAACAGTTGGACAAGATTATGAGGCATTTTTTATGGGGTTCTTCAAAGAAGAAATCAAGGAAGAGCTAGGTGGCTTGAAAAATAGTGCATTTGCCAAAAGAGAGAGGTGGAGTTGGTATTAGAAAATTGAGAATCATGAATAAAGATTTGCATGCTAAGTGGATATGAAGGTATGGTAATGAAGAGGAAGCATTATGGAGGAAAGTGGTGCATCAAAAATTTGGCGGTAACAAAAAAGCTTTTCTGCTAAATCAAACTCAAAACTCAGTTGGTAAAAGCTTGTGGTCTGGTATCTTAAAAAACACTAATGATGTGGAGTCAAATTCAACAATTGAAGTGAACAGTGGGGACAAGTTCTTATCCTGGAAGGACAATTGGGTTAATGGACAATCTTTAAGGTCTTTGTTTCCTGCTCTTTATAAAATCTGCAGAAAGAAGGATGCTACAACACAAGATTTGCTGACAGTTTCTAGTACAAATACCTGGAATTTGGATTTTTGCAAGAACTTGAAGGATTCAGAAGTGGAGGATGTGGCTCATCCGTTGAATCTGTTGCCAACTATTAATATTGACAATGGTCAAGATCAGAGAGTATGGAAGGCAGGTAATCAAGGCTTCTCTGTGACTGAGTGTTATAAAGCATTGGAAGATGAGGGTTTGATTATATTCCCTTATAAATCTGTGTGGAATCCAAGAATACCACAGAAGGTAATTTTCTTCATATGGATGATGAATGGTTGTGTTTTGTGCAATAAGGCAGCTGAATCCAATCATCACATTTTTTTGCATTGTGACCACAAGATCAGTATGGCATTATTTCTTGAAATATTACAAGTTGCAATGGGTGTTTCAAGATTGTGTGAGGAATACTATATGAGAATGGAGAAGAAAGAAAGGTGGTGTTTTGACTATTAGAAAAAGAATTTGGGACTTGTATCCTTTTGCAATTTGGTGAGCAGTATGGATTGAAAGGAATGATAGAGTTTTTAATGGCAGATACAAACCTTTAGAATCAATCATTGATAATGTCAAGGTTTTCATCTTCAACTGGTGTGTGGGAACTGACATTTTTCAGGGATTCTCTTTAAACACAGTTTTGCAAAATTGGGATGTTGTAATGCAGTAGTTTCTTGTTTTCTCTTTTCTGCTTACTGGGAGTTTCTTAAGCTCCTTGTGTAACTTTTCCTTCAGTTTCTACACCTTATTGGTGTTAAACTGTTTTTTCAACATATTTCCCTTTTTGAGTAAAAAAAAAAGAAAAGAAAAACATTTATAGATATTTTAGCTTCTCATACACACAACATTATGTTTGTTTAATACCATAACTAGAGTCACATGTGGGTGAATCTCGTCCTAACATGTATTAACAAATTCAAATAATTCTAATGTTTAACCTAATACATCGGAATAATAGTCACCTGTGGGTAGCTATTATTTCACATGTGTATGAAACATTTAGATAACCTTAATGCTTGTCTAAACGTGTGAACCAAAACTACTGGTGAGAAGTATTGTTCTAATCGTTAAATCAAACTAAAAGGACTCAAAATATACAACACTTACAAGATATGAGTTTAGTATCACTGTGGTGATAACTAAACAATCCAGCAAACATGTACAAATGCAAATATCACACTAACTTTTCTGTGACATCGCGTGGTCCCATTCAATGATATGTACATACTTGATCTAATCATAAAATTAGCCGATTATAAACAATTATGAGTAATCCTGAAACATTTATTCAAAATCATGTCGTACATAAATTATGTGACATGATTTTCAATACAAGCTTTAATTGAAAAATATCCAAACGTATTGAACTTTTCGTAAACCAGAATTGAGCATTAAGAAAGTCTGTAAGTATAATTCAATAATGAAATTTCGTTGAAGGAAATTCTTTGTGCATCGCTCATTTAAATCTGATACAAGCATAAAGATCATGATAAAAAACGGATATAGGATGAATTAATATGAAAGGTGTTAAATAGTTAACGGATATCATTTTCACAAATATGGAGAAATTTATCAAAAAATAAAACCTCAATTTCCATAGAGGATGCAATAAATTTTGGACAACATAATAAAAATATTCATGAAAACATGAAAAATTCGTAATAGGTTACTCAACTCGATAATGAGTTAATTTATGTAAATTTTCTTTTATGCACTTTTAAGAAATAACGTAAAATCATGTGCCAGTTATTTAATTACCATAATGTATGATCAAATATTGTACACTTCAATGTTATCTTAAACATGTTAACTCAAATTACCCGTGGGTAATTGTTGTTGTAATACATTTCAGCAAAACAATATCATAACCACTTGATATTTTAACGATTATGACTGGAAAAATTATTTGACATCACTGTGGTGATTACCAAACTACTCAACAATAATACCATAACAACTACTAAACCTTGCCTTTACGGCTTGGTGTATTCGTGCTTACAATAAAATTATTATTGATGCTAAGATAAAACACTCTAGTATCACTATGGTGATAACTAAATAATTATGACCTAAGAATCTTAAGCACAATAATTTTATACGTACAATTGAAATTATCATCAACACTGGGAGAAAAGTCCTACCATAATGCACGTACACATAAACCATATCGTTATGCACACTCAATTTTAATAGTGTCAAAAATGGTTATAATCATAAAATTTTATAATGTCGATAAAAAATCGCTTCTGATTGTACATTATTTTTCGATAAAGCGGAAGCGTAAGTTAATTTATAATAAAAATTGGTTTCATTAGTTTTAAACTTAATATTGTCTCATTATCTTAATATTAACTAATACGTATACATGCCCAAAATAAAATATTAATGTTTCCAATTTTTAATGTCTTAATAACCATTCACGTGATGAAAATATCTTGTTTATCTTCATTTGCTTTGGAGCACTTATTGATTCATGCCATAAAGATATAATGCCTAATAAATATTTCCCCATTTATATCATATCTCCAATTCACCTCCCTTTCACATACGAGGTAAGTAGAATATGAACTTTTAGTGGAACAATTATGCATGTTTATGACTACATGATGTCGACATTCTTCCATTTCATTATTACGTTCATTATTACCTGATATGCTCATTATTTAAAAAAAAATATTTTTACAATGATTTTTCTATTATTTACATGCCAAAAATAAAATCATTAGGCCAAAAATAAACTCATTAAGCAAGAAATGTTAATTTATTTACATGAAATAAAGGGTAGGACATTAGTATTAAATTAAAATATATTTTCCTCCAAAATTAAGTAGGTCATTAATGTTGAAATATATTTTCTTCCAAAATTAAGAGAGAGTAATACAAAAGTATAAAAGAAAATCATAAGCGATAATGGCCACAAGATCTTAAATTGTACAGTATACCATAATTTCAACTGATTTGATTTTGATGAGATAATAGAAAACCACACATGAACATGAAGTGTGAGCATGATATGGGTCATGATAGTTAGATGCGAAAAGTAATGCGATTCCATAAGAACGATTATGTTCACAGAAGGTAAAAAAAAATATCAAACCGAATTTTATTTTATTATTGCGTATGATTAGCGGACGATCATGAGTTCTAAACACAAGCTCTAGATGCCAACTATAAGATTTAATTTGTAGATCGTTAATTTTAGGATCGTTAACTTCATGATAATCACACGGTAAATATGCAAGTAGAGATTATTAAGAATACCTAGTAGTACTAGTCCGTAGTACGACACCGATCATCTTTGTAACAACGATATTACCTTGTGGAGGTCATGGTTTCTCTCTCTTCACCTTGGTCGTAATGAGTAATTCCTTAGACACAACATTGATGGTTATTGTGTCTCTTTTATAGGTAGAGAAAGGACCAAGTTCCTAGGATTTTAGTAATAAGATTTAGATATCGACCGTCCATCAAGGAAGAGATGATTAGGAAATAGCCCCTTATAGAAACCTAAGATGTTTAGCAGTATCCAGATTAGCCCAAAGTCATCACATGGGCCGATGAAATAATTCCACCGAATGGGAATTATTTACACATAAACCCTAACTTCCTTCTTAGATTCAACTCAAAACGTTTCAATTCTTCAGTTATTGCCAATCGTAGTATACCACAAACATAAACACATATCAACCATCTCAAGTCTCTGCCTCTAATTCATCTTCTAATTTTAATGGAACCCTAATTTCATTGTACAAACCAAAACCCCCAAAATTCCTTCTCCATCTTAGCTCAAATTATTCATGGCAGCACTTCCCATCTACAACAACATAGTGCACTCGATCTTGAGATAAACCCATCTCAGATAATCAATTCCTGCCTTCATCATTCTAACGACCCATGTGATGATTCTTCGAAACCCTTACCAAATCGAGCCAATACCACAGATTCATCTCTTTTTCTAGATCTTCTTCCCATGAATTATTTCCTCGATATGAATCTTCACCGGAAACTCCTTCAGCACAGATCCCCTCTCTTGCTCATCTCTCGGTTGCGGTATGGAATTTGGGGGGAAACTGAAATGAGAACCGGTTTCTCTCGCAACAAAAGAAACGGTCACCTTTGCTGGCACTTTAGTGATTCTACTTTCAACTCCAGACTGACAAAACAATTTCCTACTTAAAATTCAGTTCCCATCAGTCCATTCTTTCTAATTTTGAGTCTGTCAACTGCCATTGTCTCCGAGTGATGAATTGGGCATATATTTTTCTTCTTTTTCGCCATTTGACTCCAAAGCACCTATAAACTCAAAAAAATCATAAGGTATATACTTTTACAGGAAAAATAGAAAAGAAAGCATAATCCATAGATAATAATTAAGGCACAACACCTATCACTTCATTGTAAACTTCGATCAACAAATAACACATGTTTAAACAATTCAGATGAACAATTAGACGGTTAAATCATCCAAGACCTGCAAAATTTGATTGAAAAGTTGGGTTATTGCAATTCAATGAGTGCAAAATGCTATGAATATCCAGAAGAAGACGAAGTTAAGAAAGTGTTGACTGATGAAGAAATAATTAAGAGCGTTATAGAAATTGATAAAGATGAGAAAGATGATGATGAAATCACTTTTCATGGAACAAGGATATTAAAGCGGCAATCACATTAAATAATTTCTCACTGAGTTAAAAAAGCACCATAAATTCTTACTATGATAAGAAAAATTACAGATGAAATTCAATGTGATATTGATTTTAAAAAAAAAACAAAAGTCAATTAAATCATTCTCCAAAAAATCTTTCGCAAATTATTAATGTATTGAATATATATATATATATATATATATATATATATATATACATATAACGAATTATTAATTAATATCTTATACGGGGTCTACATAGGTAATATGAAAATGTACTATCTCATAATTTTAGCGTATTATTAATTTGGCACGTTAATTTATATTTTGTTCCTTTTTAACAATGTAACAATGTTAGACTATTGTTTTTTGTAGAACAATATGAAAATGTTACACACTAAATTACATGATAATGTTAAAATTTTAACTTTAATTAGGTATAAGTCGTGACTCATGTGTAGCAATATATAAGTCTCTCATAAATAAGTTCTGAGTATTATGCCGAGTTTTGACGATTTTCAAGTCCGAACTCATTATTCCTTGCTCCAAGCTCCCCAACCGAGTAGGGGTGATGAACGATTTCGACTACTTTGATCCCACCTTTTAGGATAATTAGGTTTTGACTATGTATCTGAATTAATAACCAATCAGATTCACTTATATCTTTAGGTCTGAACATGTACCTAGTATGTTTAATAGACATGTTCAACCTACATTGTTGATACATGTATCTAGTTAGTTTTTAAGAAAGGATATCAGCAGACTGGGCAGTTAGTATTTTGTGGACTTAAAATCCAGTCCACAACACAATTGTATGATATGCTTAATAAAGAAATATCTATTGGGTTGAATACTGGAGAGTTTTTAGGCCCATTACCCATGTTGCAATCATATGATTCAAACATTTCCCCCTCTTAATCCTCAACTTGTTAATGAGTTAAGAAGAGTCCCTTAGGTTTATTTTTTTTGAATTTAACTCCAACACCCCCGAGATACTTGTTGAAGTGACATAGTAGTAAGCTTACTAACAAGATTACACCTAGTGTTGTGGGTCGAGTTTTCCATCATGAAAATAAATGAGGCTTGACGATTCTATCACAAGTTGCAATTCATGTGCTTAATGTTGTAACAAGGATTTTTGCTTGCATTATGACAAGGTTTTTTTGCTTGCACTGAATGCTAGGAGATATTTGCATCTTTCTTGGATTATGCATGAGTTTTTTGGATCAATAGTTGGTGTTGGCTTTGTTTTGAGACAAGAGGTCGTGCACATTGGCGCAAAACTTGGTGAATTTTTATACATACAATGAGAGCAATATTTAAGTGTCCAATTGTAAAGTAGGGCCTTAGATGCCTTATGGTGGAAGGTTTTTGGTTTGTACTATGACACCATTATGGTATCCACTGATCGAATAATTCTGGCATACTACTTGTCTGAAGTACAAATCATTGTTTTTAAGTTGTTGTAAGGTTGTATGAATATATGCATATGTCGTTGATTTTATCCGCTATTTTTGGATGGTTGTAAAATATCACAGGTACTAATGCATTGAGAGCTTCATAAGTTACGTTCTTCATTGCTTTTTTCGAGTGATGCTTCACCATACATCAACCCCAAATTAGATCAAATGATGGGAGCATGAGTTAAATATGAAACTCATTCCTTTGAGATATTTGTATTAGAGGTTGATTTATTCCTTTTTTCTTTTTCCCCCCGCACTTAGCGAAGCTTCTCCATGCAAACAATTTTTCTTTTTTATTTATTCCCTCTTTCGCTTCAACTCTAGCAAGCCTCTTCACTCAAATATTTTTTCTTTTTTTATCAACACTCTAAAACTAAGAAAGCTTCCTCATGCTTTTCGCTCTAGAAAACCTTCCCTGTGAAACGTAACTCTTGCTCGCTCTAGATCCTACAAAGTCTATTCATGCAAATGATCTATTATTTTTTTCTTTTTTGCTCTAGTTTCAACAAAGCTTCTTCATGCTATTTTTTTTATCTTTCGCGCAATAAAAGATTCCCTGCGAAACAATTTGTGTTCCCTCCAGCTCCGATAAAGCTTATTATGTAATTTTATCTTCTGATCTATCAAAATTTCTAAATGAAACCGATTTTTTTTACTCATATAACAAAATTTTCTTTGTAGTTCTAGTAGTTCTGAGAATGGGGTCCCACTTCCCTAGAACCGGGACCTTGTTATCGTGGATAAATCTGCTTGTTCTCACTCCCATAAACTAGGTCTTTGATAATTAGGCAAGTCAATGAGCAACCGATTATTTGTTATCCATTTGACTTCGTACTAAAAATTTAGGATATTATCCAAAATTATCGGAATGGATAACGAATAAGGATATCTTATCGGACAACGACCTTTTAATGGAACATATATGGAATAACATGTATCCATATGAATAATTATACATTCCAATAAGACAAGGGTTATTTCGTAATTTCACTATAATAGTGTAACGTAATCCTGAATTTTACAAACGAATAACTTTAAAGAATGATTATCAAGCTATATGGGAAACTCATTTGATCCTTTACTCTCTCTTATAATAATTTTCATTTTCATAATTTATAATTTATAAGGTTAGATGTTCACTTTAATTTGTATTTTTTGGTCCGGTAGACTTGCTATATACAGTAGCAACTAATAAGCATATTAGACTTGTTGTGGATATAAAAATAAAATGGTGGCCAATGTGAGTCATCAGATTTGATCTTTTTGTTGGTCATGTAAACTATAGGATAATGGAATTGATAGTTAGAAGATATTATCCGATACCGTTACTATTAATGGAACAAATATGAAACTATCTTAACATCCATTAGAACTTAACGGATAATGGATATCCAGTATAAATCAGTAGAAACAGATACAAAATGAATATCCGTTCTAATAAGTACCATTAACAGGTCTATCTCTAATACTAATTTCGATATGCGCAAGAATCGGATAAAGACTATCCAAGGGATACTTTTCAACAACTCATATAATCAAAGTTAAGTTTAGTTTGCTCTTATTACCGTGAGATGGGATCCCACTGCCCTTGGAACTGAGTTCCCGCTATTTTTAAGCCAGCGTTAATACCATTAACTTGCTAGCAATTTTGCGCGAAAAATTGACTAAAACCAAGCGAGGATTTTTTGAACGACTCCTCTAATCAAAGCCAAGTTTGAGATCGATCCTAGTCATGCGAGAGTTATTGTTTAACAACTCTGACTAGTATGCACGAAGTTTATGATCGATTTTAGTTATGCGAGAGTCATTGTTGAATAACTCTGTTTAGTATCGAAGTGTGTGGATCATGGATTTGTTTTTGAATCGTGTATTCGACTATGAATTGGGCATTTGTTGTAGAACTAGAAAATACGAAAAATGTAAACAATTGAGCAACCTTTTGGAATTACTTTATGAGGCATGAACAGATCAAATGTCGAAAATATCTATCCCGTAGTATCTGTGTCAGATTACAGTTTTATTCATCAATAGAAAATAACCCATTTCTGACCATCTATGAGATAAAAGATGAGAACGATAAATTAACATGAGTGACCTACTTCCAATTTGATAGAGTTCCAAGTTTTGTGCTTCATTTTGCTACTCCTCGATTGATATAACTCCCTCATGTTAGCTTATCCATCAGGTACAGTCCTTCCTCGTGTTTACAAAGATTTAAACAAGACTTCCCAATTGTTCGACGATTGTGAGTAAAAATCGCACTGTTGTAGGTCACAATTGTTTTAAACTCGTGTAGGTTTGAACTTGGCTTGACCCAAAAGGAACTCGTATTAGGAAACCCTTAACCTTGCTTCATTATCCATTTCACCAGAAATATACAAGTTGTCAATGTTGCAACTGTGAGAGGCATATTTCTTTAGCGTCGTTGCATCAGCTGGGAGTAAAAAGTAATTATTGTTATTGATGTTTTTTTTAAGGAGCCGCTAGGTATATTGATACAAATGTCTCTTTCCTATTTTGGGAACTTAACAATCTTCAAGTTATATTGAGGATAAATTTCTACTTTAGGAAGGAATACTGATGTTGGGAAGTATTCCTAGATAAGGTAATATTCTCAAACAAGGTAATATTCTTAGAAAAGGAATATTTCCTAAACATGGTAATATTTTTAGATAAGGAAATATATATACAGATAAGGAAATATTCCTAGTGTAGATGGAAATCTGGATAAGTGGCAAAAGTATCATTTCAAGACCATATGAAAAAACTCAACTCTCATGGGAGAGATCACCCCTAGCCACGATTTCTAGTATACGTCTCCGTGGGACACTGTTGGTCGTGATGCCGTAATTCCTACCGCACATCCCCGCGAGATATTGCTGGTCATGTAGATTTTGTAGAGCGTAAAACGTCCCCGACAGACTTATGAACCAGAACAACCCCAATCCCAGCATGTCTTCGCGAGACGCAGTTGATTGTGATGTAATGATTCCTAGTATATATCCTCGACGAGATACTACTGGTCATGTAGGCTATGTAGATGCGTAAAAACGTCCCCGACGGACTTATGACCCAGAGCGGAAACATACATGTCTCATGTAAGCACGACTTACCCTATTTGATATCAATGACTGATTCCTAGTACATCATCGCGAGATACACTGGTTATGCCTACTCTAGGTTCTGACTCGGCTTACCGAGGCTTCAGAATAATTCTTAGGGCATCCCCGTGAAATACGCTGGTTATTCTGCCTCTGGCCCCTTTCGACAGACTCCTAGAACATCCTTCTGAGATACACTGGTCATTCGACCCCATAAATACAGATACAATTGATTCCTAGCACATTTATGCAAGATACGCTGGTCAAAGATAAGTGATCCGAAGTCTCGCAGAGACATTATTAGGCGTGCAAGCCTTATTTTCTCTCCCAAACATGTCCCAGCTGACTTAGAAAATATTTCATTGTGTTGTCCAAGTCTTGAGAAGACTCCATCCGGTTGGTTAAATATCAGATGACCTCAAACCCGTCAGCCAAATCTCTGACGGTCCCAAACCCGTCAGCTAAATATCAGACGGTCTCAAACCTGTCAGCCAAATCTCTGACGACCTCAAACCCTTCGGCCAAATCTCTGACGGCCTCAAACCCGTCGGACAAATTTTTGACAACCTTAGTCGCGTCAGCCGAATCTCAAGTGGCCTTATCCGAACTGAGCAATCTCGCCTGAAGAGTTTTATACAACATGAAACTCAGGCACACGCCTTACCTAAGGCTCAAGCCTATTTCTCAGCCTCTCAAACACTCTCACGGCTAGTAAATTGAGCATGAACTCCTTAATCACAGTCTTTATTTGGCCTTAACATTATGTGAAACTGTAAGTAAACTGAATTTTATCAACGATTTTCTTTACCTTGGTCATGTAATTAATCTGTTTTGCATCTATTGAATTTTTTAGACGAGCTCTAATGAATTTACATTTGCAATTAAGTGCGCCACCAGAATTACAGCTAACAAGCTTGTTCTGCTAGCCTAAGGAAGCAATAGGCTGTTCTCGAAATTTCTCGTTGAGGATCTAAATTTATATAACTCAACCCACCATATGTGTGAAACAAAATTTTATTTTTTATCTCACTTGTTATTGCGCAAGTTGGCGGATTTTTTTCCCGTGTGTAGGATCAGAATCTCGTAGCAATAATGCCTCAGCGAAATTATTAACAACACAACACAACAGTGTCGCAGAACAACCTCAGAAATGACGTAATAAACGATGTTAGCTAAATCATGAGAAAAGCGTGACGATTCTACGAAAATAAGGAAGTTTGAGAGATTAGTATTTGTAAGGTTGCGAGAATGTCGCAAACCATATCCGAAAATAAAGGACAGATTAGCTGTCATCCACTATGTAATTTCCTATAAATAGCCATCCGGTTGTAAAGGAAAGGAGAGAGATCTTTTTTGAGTGAGAAGCAAGTAAATAGGAGAGAGCAAATCTAGAGCAGTGGTTATTCTTGATTCCTTTATATTTTCTTGTAAGATTTTTCAAAGATTCATCAATAAAATTAAGATTGTTAATCCAAAAATGAGTTGAATGTTAATGAAATCTTGTGAGGGGTGTAGTGTAGGATTTTCTGCAACTACATGATGGCGCTAGAAACAGGGAGTTGAAGATTGTTCTAGAAAAAGTTGAAGATTAATATTGTGATTTATTAGAATTGAAAGTAATTGGTGAAAAAACTTACATAATCTCTTACAATTTGTTAGTATAGAAGGAGAAATGTATCGGAACAACCGAGAACTGCTAGAAGAATAAGTGAAAGACTTGCTGGAAGGGAGAGAAATGAAATGGGAGAATCTACTAGAAGGAGAAATGGTGGGGAAAATCAAATTCAACAACCAGTTCAACAAACACCGCTACAAAATAGAACTATGGATTGTGACAGAATGAGCATACACACTTGGCGATCAAATTCAGCAGAAGAAGTAGAAGAAGAGCAGCAAACCAGGAACCGTAGACAGATAGAGAGAAATCAAGAAGTAAATGAAGGAATAATTCATGGAGATGAGGAAATTGGAGCGTTAGAAACGCTGAGACAACTAATACATGAAGAAAGAAGAGCTGAGGCGGAAGAACGTGCAAATCTAACAAGGAAAAATCATGAATTGAGGATGGAAAATATGAGACTACAGAGTAGAATATCGAGAAGTTCTACAAGGTCATATTCAAGATCGACTAGAAGAGAGATGAGGCGAAACTCACCCACAGTTAATGTTGAAAATAATATTCGAGAAGAAATACCAAATCCTAATGAAGAATATCGCGAAGATAGAGAAAGGACTGATGATCGTTACGTTCCACAAAATGAAATTTTTGATGATAGGAAAAATGATAGAAATCAAGAGAATGAACAACGTCAGGGACGAAATAATCAAGATGGCGAAGAAAATCGAGAGGAAGGAAGGAGAATTTTACATAAGAGAGAAGCTCAAAGAAATCAACAAACGTTTGAAGAAGAAACTGAAAGACATTATGCTGAACAAGCACGTTTAATTTGCGAACGTGAAAGATTGATAGTGGAAATGCAAGAACAAGAACTTCAGGAGACAATTCGCCAGAACAATCACGACAATCGAGAAAGAAAGCATACACAAAACCGGAATAACAATAATCTCAATGAAGAGTATGATAGAGTACAGAGAATGGCTGAAAGACAGCGAATGGAATTGATAAGAAATGAACGTAATCATGGAGGGGAAAATGAAAGACATCATCATATGCGAATTCAAGATAGATATGAGGAAGAGAATCGCAGGAGAAGACGAGATGAGGATGATGAAGAAGAAATGCAAAATTTCGCGGGAGAAGAAAGACATGAACGCAGAAGAAGGGAGACGAAATTAAAAAGACCAACGGATCAAAATTTAGGGGTAAATGAACAAATCTTAAAAGAATTGGAAGAAATGAGAGGAATGCTAAATAATAGAGGAGAAGTAGGCAGAAGACAATTAGATGAAGTTATAGAAGAAGATGCGAAAACTCCATTTACAAGAGAAGTACAACTAGGAGGAATACCTCCGAAATGCAATTTCCCTGCGTTAACCAACATCTTTGATGGAACAACTTGTGCAATTCAACACATCAAAGCCTATGTAAGATGCGTGTTACAGTGGGAAAATCATGATGTCGTATTGTGCAAATATTTTGCATCCAGTCTAACAGGAGAGGCGTTAAAATGGTTCGAAGGTCTACCAAAAAATACAATAACATTATTGAAGATGTGTTTGGATTAAAACAAAGGATTGGCGAAAGTCTGAAGCATCTGAACAAAAGGTGGAGGACTATGTGTAATGAGATGGCTGGCCGTGTGATGAGAGATATCTTATCTTGTCATTTACCAATGTTATGTTCGCAACCAATCTATTATATGTCCAAATTTTCAGAGTCAAGAACACCATCACAATGACCGAACTGCGAGAACTTTAGGAAGAGTATATTGCTCTAGAGGAAAGACAAAATGAAATGGAATCATAACCAGTTGCGAACACCAATTCACAAGCAGCGAATGCAAGCTTATTACCTAAACTAATAAACACAGTGGCGAGCACATTCGCAAGTACAACAAGAAAAGGTTACGGGCAACAATCAACAGAAACTGGTGGCTATGGGAAGCAGAGATCAAGAGGATCATGAAAGAGGAAGAAATTTCTACAATCGTGGTGGAAATAATAAGATTCAAAGACTTGATCAGCCGCATATAAAAACTTATGGAGGTCAAAGACAAAATTATAATAGCGGACAAGGAGGTCACAAAGTAGTATGGGAAGAAATCAAAATGCCGCCTCTGAATGCAAGTGTGGAGAAAATATGGGAAGCTATAATTTTGATGGAGAATATACCAACACCATGGAACATGGGAACGGAACCACCTCAAAGCCACAGAAGTCATGAGTTCTGTTCTTATCATCATTTTCACGGACATATTACAAATGATTGCAGAAATGTAAAGAGAATTATTCTGAGAATGATAGATCAAGGAAAACTAAACCGCTTTCTGGTAGGGCACCCACAATCTCAACCATTGTCGCCACCACCCCTAGAGCATCACAGAGTAAACACGATAAAAGAAAAGGAAACATTCTTCGTAGAAATTGGTGCAAAAGCAAAGAATCTATTCTGTCACTCTATCGTACATTCATACAAGACAATTGAAGATTTTCATGAAAATGTTTTGAGTAGAGTGTTCAAAAGAGACAATGATGGAAGAGAAATTATGAATATTGAGAAAATCTCGCCGCTAGAGGAATGGCAGAAACAGACTATTTCTTTTACCGCATAAGAAGTCCCTGAAGGTGAATACATGACAATCCATTAGTGGTAAAATTAGAAATTAATCCAAAACCGAAAGAAGATGAAGGTGATGAAGCTGAAGACTCATGGGCAATTAATAGGACTCTAATCGATACCGGAAGTTCTGTGAACATCTTATTCTATCATACTTATAAAACCATGGGAGGGAGAAATGATGATCTTATACCATCTACATATAGGATATATGGTTTTAATGGTACTGCCAACAAGCCTAAAGGGGAGGTTACTATGCGAATTCCATTGAAGGGGATATCTTATGAAATCCTGTTCTGTGTTGTTGACGCATAGTCACCCTACAATGCATTAATTGGTCGACCTTGGCTACATGGGATTCTAGGTGTAGCTTCAACTTTCCACCAGTGCATCAAATTCCCTCGCCCCAGCGGTATAGGAATCATAAAAGGATATTGGGTTGAAGGAAAGAAATGTTACGAAACTGAGGTAGAATCCTGCGAAGGAAGAGCAACCAAGAAGGAAAGTTGGCGACACAAAATCAAAGAGACACAAAGAAGTGAGAGATTGATGGTGGATGCAATCAAACGAAAAGAAGAAGAAATGTTGCGAAACTAATGCTAGCTCAGAATAAGAAATGGTGAACATACCACTACCAAGGAAGCAGTAGCAGAAAATAACAAAGAAGCAGAGAATGGCAAAGGTAATAAAAATAAGAAGTGTATGAATGATTGATTTTTTGCGACACTCTCGCAACAAATAAAATTCTAATACATTTTACTGAATGATGAAAATGAGATTGAGAAGTACAAATACGAAATGATGATATGCGAGAATCTCGCAGAGATAATGAATTATACAAAAGACAATCAGAGAACAATGACAAAAGAGAAAGGGGCGAACCTTTATGGCGTACACCCTAGTTCGCGAATACAATTTCGCAAGAGGAAAATGTAAGATGTAAAGTACATCATATAAGGGGGTACCTGTTGCATGGATCAGGGAAAGGCTATACCGCCCCCGGAACCTGAGTCATGGAGATTTGGGGTCAATAAATCCCATCCGGGAGAGGCACCTTGGATTCTCAGCTTAAGCATATGACTTAGGTTGGGCGACTAAGGTGATAAGGACTCTCCCAAGGAGTGCAGAATCTGACCAAGGCATCGAGGTACACGGTTGATTCAAGAGTGCCAGGGGCGTCTGGAGCGTACCTTGCCATTCTTGACAAGTCTTGGATTATACTGCACTCGGCCCGAAGAAAACCCCACTTAGGGTGCAGTCTCGTAACCATAATCCTTATAGGTTAAAGGGATAAGAGGCTGCGAAAATAACTGGTTGTTGTTAAAACCGGATGGGAGGAGCCAACCTTGTATGGTAGAGGTACGCTTCCTTGAAGGGGCAACCAGGAGGAAGATAAGGGTGGCACCCTCCATTAGGGAGCTGATAAGTGTCTTAAGACGCAAATGTCATGAGGCTTTTTACTCGCAAGGGTATTAAGGCTTGTCATATTTGTGCGACAATCCTGAAGAGGCAATAATACAAAATAAAAAGATAAGATGAGATCAATGGGTTTTCGCATGAAAGTGCGAAGACGTCCTGCGATTTCGTCGCAAGACGGAAATGTCATGGGGCTTTATTTTCGCAAGAATATTTAGTCCTATCATATTATCGCAACATTCCTGAAGAGGCAATAATACAAAAGAAAAAGTTAAGGCAAGATCAATGGGTTTTTGCATGAAAATGCAAGGACGTCCTGCGATTTTGTCGCAATGACAAGGGGTGGCATGATAAGACCTTTAACTAGGAAGGCAAAATAAGACCACACAAATGAATTTTGAAAAGAATCAAAATTCACTTCGCATATGATTGCGAAATTATACATAAACAACTGCGAAGTTGAGGCACAAAATAAGAAAAATCTGCAAAATCTCTCATTTGGATACAAATAACAGAGGCAAGTATGGGAATGAATGAAATTAGAAAATGTTATTTGTCTCCACATGATAGATTTACGCAAAAATTCAAAAATTAATGATTATGTTGATTAACCGTATTGCAAGGAAGAATTGTTTTAATGAATGCAGGTCGAAATGAAAGAAACTCATATATTAAGGAATATGGGGAACCAAAAGAATTCGCAAATATACAAAAGAAGGAATAAATGTACAAGTATTACAGAAGATCAAAGAAAGAAACAAAGACTACTTCTTAGTTGATCCTTCATCATCTTCATCAGACTTGTTCTCTTCTTCGTCTGCATCAGAACCTTTATCTCCATCAGAACCTTCATCACCATCAGATTCTTCATCATCAGCTTCGCTATCAGAGATGACAGACTAGGAATGTTCTTTGGGATCTCCTCCAAGAGACAAGGATAATCAGAGTGAGGAATACTATGGTCATCACAAACCATTTGAATAGTTTGATTGCGAAAATGCAGAGCGTCGTTCTTAAAGTTCGCAACAGTGATCTTGATTTGATTCTTTAATCTAGAATATTTGTCGTTGCGAGAAGAAAGATCTTTGTGAGTTCCCTTTTTCAGCTTCAAGTTCTCAATCTTTGCGATATCTACTTTCAGAACCTGCGAGCAAAAGAACAATTAATTGATGAAAATTCATGAAAACCAAAGATTAATAAGAAAACAGTTAATACCTTCTCTGTCAGAAATCATATCTCTAATCAAGGCTGTATGCTCAACTTGGAGACTAACATTTACACCTAAATCTTTTCTGGCATCGTCAAGATTTCGCGGCCCAAGCGAATCATCATCATATTTATAGAGACGAGAACGAATTGGTTTTCTCTCTCGCTAAGCACATTTTGGGGTTAGCTTCATCCGTTCAAGTTGAACTCAAGAAGAGTTCTTGGAATTTCGCCAAAGCTTAACACCTTGATCAGAAACGATCTTATCATCTATAGCTAATTTGGTTCTTAATTCATTGATTTTCTTTAGAATTAGATAAAAACGTTTAAATTGGTTGGCTAAACCTAAACTAGATCTATGATCAATCTCTAAGAGGCGAAATTTGGATTGTTCATTCAAGAGAGATGAAATTTTATCATTGAGAAACTATTCAAAGATTTATTAAGATGTCAAGAAGGTGTCATTATCTAGGCATTAGGAAATGAACGAAGAAAATGCTTCATCAGAAAGACCATAAATGTCTGCAAAAAGGATTAATCAAATAAGATAAACAACAGGATGAATGAATGAAGGAAAGGAGAAAAGTAACATACCATAGAGTGATTATTAGCTTGAAGAGTAGAATTTTTCTTTGCGAAGAAGTCGGTTTCCAGTTGTTTTTTTTCGCGAAGACCTTTAACTTCAGCTTCTAATTGTTCGTTCTTCTCACGAAGACCCTTAGCTTCAGTTTCCAGTTCTCATTCTTTGTACGAAATTGAAGATTCTTCTTTTCAAGAATTTCGCGTCTCCTCTCCAATCTGAGGCAACAGAAAGAAGCTTTTCCAGCCTGCGAGAAAATAAAAAATTTAAAATAGAAAGAGATTTTGAGTTACAATAATGAAGAAGTAAAAAAGCATACCAGACTATTAAGAGAATGCAGGAAGTTGGGAGTCACCGATCTAGAAACTCCGCGAAGAGAACTATCACCATCCAATAAAGGAACATCGCAAATCGTGGCGAGAGCTTTGCAGGTATTAGCGAGTTGACTATCTCCCATTCCTTGCCAAGAATCAGAAAAGATGCCAGAGAGCTTAGCCATAGAAGATTCAGATGGAGAATCTTCATTTGCAGCAGGGTCATCATTATCCTCATCATCCTCATCACTCTCGGAGTTTTCATGAGAAGGAGTATTTGAAGGAGAGGAAGAACGGATTTTTCTCTTCTTTGAAGGAGGAGCAGTTGGTTTTTCCCTGCGAAGAGCACCTTTGCCTTTATCACCAGTCTTCGCAACATTGGCAGGCTCTTCTATTTCAGCGATAACCTTCACACACAGATAGAAATAAGAAATAGAGGCAACAATATATTGTTTAAAATCATAAGAGAATATTTCTTACCTCATCTGTGTATGAGCGAAGAGCTAACAAGGTATTAGCCTTCCCAGTCCTGCGGTAGCTATCTTTCAGTTTCTGGATCTGTAGAATGTCGCAAGAATCAGCGAACAAAAGAATAAAGATAAATAAAGAAATGTAAAGTGGGCGAAACTGGAAGAAACATACCTCTTTCTTCTTCTCGGGCCAAGAGAATACCCAAGGTTGATAAGTAGCGAGATTCTCAGGAAGAACATTTGACCCAGCAATGTAAGGTCCTTTCAGCATCAAGGGAAAAACACCATTTATCATCTTTGGATTGGCGAGGGGTTGTGTTCTTACCAGAGTGCCAATCAATGTCATGCATGAGCATTTTATCTTCATCAATATTATCTTCCTTTTCAAGCGAACACCCCAGCGAGTATTCTCTTTCTTCATGAGATCAATTCATAATTCTCAAAGAAACTCGCTACTGTGTATTTTTCAGCGATTATCTCCAAGTCTGCGAATTTAGGATCCCTAAGATATTTAGGATAAAGAGATCCTTTACCAGCACCGCGATTAGAAAACTCCAACATCAGACGGATGCAATCCCCACTCAATTGGAAGATAGCTCGCGAAAATCCCGAGTGAGCGAGAATTTCATAGAACAGAGGAATATATGGGTCATAAAGAGGAATGGGGAGACCTGCGAGAATTTGACCCAGCGAAACTATGATTGATTGATCATCACAATGTTGATCAGAGAAAAGTTTGATAGAAAGAATTGACTTGGCACTTTCACCAGGAATGGTAGAAAGTGTGGAACCTTTCTCGGCAAGATCTTTTTGAACCTCCTTTAAGTTTTTCTCATGTTTTTGACCGCTTGGAGGCATATCTGAATATAGGGTATGGGAATGAATGAAAAGTAAGAAGATTGAAGAGGGAATAATTACAGTAGCAGAACTTACGGAAGAACAATAGAGTTGCACAGATGAAAGAATAAAAAGAGAAGAGAAAGTAAAAAGAAAATGGAAAGAAGAGTAAGAAGAATATATAGAGAAGATTTTTTTTACTCGAAGAAATAAACACCATTAATGTGAAAAGACGTGAGCGGTTGAAAAGAAGTGGTTACAGAAGACGTGTAAAGAAATAGATGGAAGAAAGGATACGTGTGATAAATGCAGAATATGAAGAGATGGACAGCTGCGGCATTTCTCACATCGTTCTCTACTTCGCAGAGAAGATATGAGAAGAGGCAAGATGTAGGATCAGAATCTCGCAACAATAATGCCTCAACGAAATTATTAACAACACAACACAACAGTATCGCAGAACAACTTCATAAATGACGTAATAAACGACGTTAGCTAAATCATGAGAAAAGCGTGACGATTCTGCAAAAATAAGGAAGTTTGCGAGATTAGTATTTGTAAGGTTGCGAGAATGTCGCAAACCATATCCGAAAATAAAGGACAGATTAGCTGTCATCCACTATGTAATTTCCTATAAATAGCCATCCGGTTGTAAAGGAAAGGAGAGAGATCTTTTTTGAGTGAGAAGCAAGTAAATAGGAGAGAGAAAATCTGGAGCAGTGGTTATTCTTGATTCCTTTATTTTTTCTTGTAAGATTGTTCAAAGATTCATCAATAAAATTAAGATTGTTAATCCAAAAATGAGTTGAATGTTAATGAAATCTTGTGAGGGGTGTAATGTAGGATTTCCTGCAACTACACCGTGTGTGTGTAAGTTACGCATCTTACAACCAAAAAGAGAGTTACAGGAAAGTATCCAAATAGCTGTTGGTTGTTCTTATTCCGGCCATATTTCCTGAAGTATGAGGAACGATTTATCTCTCAGAAAATTGAGGACATTAAATAACTCAATAACATCACAGTTTAATTGTCATTTGGCTGATCACAATAACGACACAAAACTCAACTATCAATTGGCTGCAATCTTGCACCGGAGGCAAGCTGCGCAGTCACTGTCTACATTGCTGTCTATAAACATGGATTGTCATTTGGAAGACTAAATGCTGAGCTCCAATGGGAGTGCTCAAATCTACCTACACTTGAAATGATTTTACATAATTCCTAATCCAGCAGTTTGGATCAAAATAAAAGCTACACATCAAGAGCCAGAGATGTAATAAACTTAGACATCTAAAAATTTAAAAATTATCTTTCTGACACTTTGGACACCAACTTCCCAGAAGGAAATTTTCATCCATTTAAGAGTGCACTCCATATAACTCAGAATCAGAAGGAAAAGCAAGGTAACAACAACAAAAACTATTTTCTTGCAAGCACAAAAGCTTACAATGTTGGTTCCAAATTGGACGTTAAGGCTAGCTAAGAAAGATAGAGCATCATAATTTTTACAGAAGCTAAAAACACACAGAATGAAACCAAGTTCAAGATACGAAAATACCACATAAAGATTATCCCAGGGTACTAAAAGTTATCCCAAGGTATTCAATTAAAAAAGGAAGCAAATGTACATTTCCTCTTCCAAAATGAAGAAAACTGTCTATAACGACACTCATTAGACAAGTATTTCCTTAAGTATTTTCTTTTACTCCAATGGATAGTAAGAATCAACTAAAAGAAAAACTACGAAAATGAGCCGACAACATGATTCTTCTACACCTTAAGCAGATGTTGAACCACCTTTCTTCCTTGGAGATGCTTCAGTTCCTGAACCAATCAATTGGATAAATAATATATATCAATACAACACATAAACCGCCAAAAATAGTTTCTTAAACCGAACTTATGAACTATATCCCTTTCCATGACTACCACTGCATTCACTACTTACTTCCATAACTCAATATCAGTCACTTAGAGGTTAAGATATATACCAGTATCAAGAAAAAGTGTCCCACAATTGCAGTAAGAAAATTAATCCAATCTAGTGCAATCAAGCAATTTCAAACTGGTTACTTCTACAAATATCCACACATGGATGACGATAGTCATCATATCTTTCTCTATCTCTCTTCTATACCATACCAACTATCAATAGACCATATCAACTATTAATATAATCATGGTATGTTCAAATTACAGGGAGATGAACCAATTGTTAGCAAGATTTCCGTATTATCATTAAAAACAATCATAGAAGACATGAATTTACCTATGGGAACATTTCAAGCTACTCAAAGCAGCAAACTCTAATGATTTTCACCATTTTAAGCTCAAATCTCAGTCACTAACAAAGGTACAAATCTCACCAGCTAACAAAGGTACAAACATTACAAGTAGTTGGTAAGGTTTCATGTTGGAAGCAAAAGAAATGCCTAATTCATGTATACATATACTAAAGAAGTCTATATAATACATGTGTGGTTCATCGATTATGCGTAGTATTCCAAACAAACCCTAAAATAATAACACAAAAAATCAATACTCCCAAAGAGCAACCTAGAAATATCAGTCACCTCAAAATAACCTAACTGATTAACAAAAGAAGTTATTTCGGAATCACAAGAGTCTGAGACGAAGAACTGTTGTGGTTACTTTTTATATATTACATATCGGAGATAAATCTCGAGAAAATATTAGAGAAGATTAAACTTAATATGATAGAAAAAGTAAGATCAGAATAAGCAACTACAGAGAAAATAGTTGGATCTGGCTTTACGAATCCCAAATAAAGTCTTCAAGTCGTTAACCTAATAATGGTTTTGGAAAACCCTAGGATAATGGAGAATCGACTCTAATTTGCAACTAGGACACTCGAGAGTGTCAGTATTAGGTATTCCAGATACTAGAGTTCTCCCTTATATAGTATTTTAAATCAGGGTTGCTTACAATTAATAACAAAGCAATTGATATTCACCGTTAGATGAACTCCTGATTTAAGATTCAAGCTAAGTCTGCTTAGAAAATAAGAAATCATTCTCCACATTTATATGATATTAGCTTGATACACACAAATGAAATATACCTACATTAAGATATGGATGAACCGTACCTAAATGTGTATAACCGTTGGCTTAATAACAGTTAACCGAAGTTATCCATACGAACACTTATAGTTTACTCATATTCATCTAACACTTCTAGATCAAATTTGATAGTCAATCAATCATGATAGATAATCAAATGAATCTAAATGTGCCTTAAGAGAGTTGTTCAAATGTTCATTATCTTATAGAAATGTCCATGAACAATTTGAAACATATTCGGTTTGATTTATAGTTGTACAAAGTACTTATATAAGAACCAATTCATGAACATAATGACGGTTTGCAAAACCAGTTTGCATACCTTATTTCATTAAAGTTCCAGGGACTTTAGTTCGCAAACTGAGTTCGCAAACGAACTTGAGTTCATGAGCATGAAAAGTCATACTTACCGATTTTAGAAACTGACTACTGTGTTCGCAAACAGAGTACAGGAACCACAGTTCCGGTCTTGGCCTAGTCTTGTCGTTTGCAAACAATGTTCGCAAACCACAGTTCCGGACCTGGCCTGGTCTAGCCGTTCGCAAACCACAATTCAGGACTTTTGACAATTAAACCCGTTCGCAAACAAGAGTTCCGGACCTAAACTAAAACTTCACGGTTCGCATACAAGTTACGCATACTGTGTTATATCCAGCCACTGGTTGTAGTTATAAAGCTCTCATTTAATCATTAAAACATCCTTGGAAGACAACAATGGTAATCTTACACATACCACTAGCTTCAAGTAATTTTCAAGTGATTAATCGATCAATACGAAATATCCCAAGTTAACATCAAATGATTGTCTCACACAAATCATGTAAGATGTTCAAGGTAATTTTTCACATGATCATCTTGACTTAATATTTAGTTTCCAACAAATAAATTATTTACAACTAAACTCGTCAAGTAGATGATGAACTTAGCTAAGCTAAAAAGCTTCCAACACGTATTTCGAGAAAATATAAACGAGATAAACTCGACTCAGAATTTCAGTTGTGTATAATGTAAAAGTATATACAGCTGTACGACTTAGTCTCTTTAGAAGATAGAATAGAATATACTTCTGAGTAATAGATAAGTTTTAGTCTCCACATACCTTTTGTTGATGAAGTTCCTCCAAGCTCTTCAGTAGATCTTCTTCTTGAATTTGTGAACGTCGTGAAGTCTAATGCTCAACTACACACTTATATCATAATCCGAGACATAGCTATAAGTAGACTAGAAATCAAGTAGATAGTTTTGATCAACTAAACTTGACAAACAAGCTTGAGATAACAACGCTTGCGAGTTCGACCGAGAAGTGCTCTAACACTTTCCTCTCCGGATAGACGGCTCCACCAGAAATAACACAATGAAGTTTGCCTGGCTCTTAGGATAGTTTGCAAGAAATGCAAACTCAAATATCTATAGACCAAGATTGTTTAGACAACAAGGAAATTTCAAAACCGAAAGTATTATCAAGATATGCTATAAGTACCTAATTTTGGTTTTCCTATTTCAATTAATGTCAAACAATATTTCTGAAATCTCTCATAGGAAAACTTCCAATATTAGTTTAGCACATTACTAATATTCCTTTTTATATAGCTATGTTTTGATTGTTGGTAAATCAAAATATATAGAATCGGAAATCTTAATTAAAAGATTCTCAATATTTCGGTTTGGAATCACCTTGAATATCAAGGAATATCATTGGACAATAAAAGATAAGATTTGTATTGATTCAGCCTTTTGTGATAATATGTCGAGAGAGAGAAATATTCTCTTAAGACGAGTTGGCCAAGATAGAGAAATATTCTTTGATTTGTGAGAATGATTAGGATAAGTCACGTGAACTGAGACATGAAATGCCTCAGAAATCGCATGTAGAGTGCGAGAGGAGCTGAGGTTGATCTCTGACTATCAATGGCCGGTCAGATATTATTGCTTGAGCTCTGACTATCAATCCCAGGACAAATCAATGAAATCACGGTAAAACTAGCATTTCCCATCTTAGAAAAAGGGTGAAGCTCGAAAAACAATCGCAACTTGATGATAAATCTAATCCATGGACCTAAGTTCAAAAATGGGAGCATCCAACACCCCACTGACATCCCAACTGTTCACTGTTAATCCAGTCTACAAAACCACGTGCCTCACGTTGGCTCTAGTCCCTTCTGATTGGTTGACTTATCCCCCAACTGCCAATTCCACAATAGCCGCATCTATCTCAAGAGGCCATGTAATTATTACATTCCGACACCTGCTAAATCTATTGATATCATCCAACCAGGTCCCACACGATCAGAAAATAAATCGAATCCAACGATCATAAATATGAAGCTGACAATTATCTAACCCCCTAGAGTACAATATCAACCCATCGTGAATCTCGTGGATTTGGCGTCATTTGAACGAAACAATCATGTCTTTGTCTTTTCGCAGTTGGAGTGTGTTTTAAGTCCACTTTGCTAGCTGAGATTAACACTCTCTTCTTATATTCTTCACTCTCTTTTGAGGTTCCAAGAATACCTGAGAAAGAAATAATGGATTTGGAAATGGATGATATTGATGAACAAATAGCACCACCAAAATCAGACAAAGAAGAAGAATTTAGACCTTATTATCCTGAGAAAGTCGATGAAGAAGGTGTTATTACTAAGACTGGTTTGAAGAAGAAACTTGTTAAGATTGGTGATGGTTGGGATGCTCCTGAAGAAGGAGATGAAATCACAGGTATGTACCCACCCTTTTTCTCTTATTCTTATGATGATCAGTTTGTTAATTTTCTGATTGATTAAATTAACATTTTGTTAATCTTTGTATTTGGGTTTAGTCTATTTGATTAGTAGCTTAATGGGTTCTAAGTGATTTTGGTTAATTACTGTATATGGGTTTAATCTGTTTGATTAATATCCTAAGTGATTTTGGTTAATTACTGTATTTGGGTTTAATCTCTTTGATTAATATCATAATGGGTTTTAAGTGATTTTGGTTGATGACCCTTTTTGGGTCTGTACTTACTTCCTGTTTCTATTCCCTTAATTTACTTGGTTAACGAATAATTTTAATTCGCTTTATTAAATTTTGGTTAATTTTTTCTTGGTTGGTATTCATTTGATCTCCAAATTTATGTTTTCAGTTTCTTTACTGACTCTTTGGTGGATTGAATGTTGTCAATATACAGTGAATTATAAGGCTACAGTTGTTGGTGGCGAACAATTTGCTGCAAGTGCACAAGGGGAACCTTTGGTTATCATTGTAGGAAAGGGTATGTTCAGCATATCTATGTTATTTCTGCATATGCAATGTGCCCAATGTGTGTACTATTCACAAGTATAAGAATGAGTAGTTATTCGTCTAGTACCCATGTCTAGGATTATCTAAATTCGATAAGAGCACTTGATGCATCAACTGTGGATAGGATTATGTTGTTTAAGATTTTTGATTGAACTAAGATTAGTCAGAGGAGATGCAGCGATATTCACAATTTGATTTTCTTACTTAGGCAATGTGGAATGTTTAATGGTATTGGGCTACTGAGGAATTGGTTGAACAAATGTGCTGAAACTTAGATGGATGTGATGATTCAGTTCTTAGTTCTCCTCTTGATATAGTACATACTTTTTCTTTTGCAGATATCATATTAAAAGGATACAAGGAGGGTATAATTACAATGAGGAAGGGAGAACTCTCCATATTTACAGTACCACCTGAATTGACTGAAGGAATCCAACTTCAATACCCAGACATTCCACAAAATGCAACTTTACAGTTCGAGGTAGAACTCTTGTCTTGGTACAAAGTTGTCGATGTCTGTGAAGATGGAGGAGTCTTTAAGAAAATTTTATCTAGAAGTGAGGTGTTTGAACGAGCGGAGAAGAAAGATGAAGTGACAGGTAAATACCGAATAGAAGCATATACGTCATAAACTTGATCTCCTTTTTCTCAGCAGTACCGTAAGAGAACAAACTCAAACTGCCTCTTTTGCTGTTTTTGCAGTTAAATACGAAGTGAAACTTGAGGATGGTACTGTTGTGGCAAAATCACCTGAAGAAGGAGTTGAATTTCTTGTGAACGATGGTAATTATAGTGACTTATATGGCAGTGATTGATTAAGCGAAATAAGTCAAAACTAACTTATAATCTGTTTGATGCTTTATTAGGCCATCTTTGTCCTGCCATTGCGAAAGCCGTGGTTACTATGCGGAAGGAAGAGAAAGCTATCTTACGAGTGGAGCCTGAATGTGAGTAACTGTCAGTAAAACAGATCTTTTTTCTAACTCAATATGTAAACTTGTATATAGCTCAATGTGGCATTTGTGTTCTGATTTGTTGTGTAGATGCATTTGGTAGTACCGGGAGACCTGCACAGGATGGTCTTTCAGCCATTCCTCCAAATGCAGTGGTAAATATTGCCTTAGAGCTGGTGTCGTTCAAACTACTGGAGTATATAACAGAGGATATGTTAGTTATCAAGAAAATCACAGTTCCTGGAGTAGGATTTGAGAAGCCAAACAGTGGAACCACGGCTCAGAGTAAGTTGCCCAGTCACTATATTATCAGTTTACAATCCCTCAAAGTTTCACACTTATTACTAAGTTTGATCTTATGAAATCTAGTTAGGTATATTGCTAAGCTCGCGGATGGTGTCATTTTTGACAAGAAGGGTCACGACGAGGAGGATTTGTTGGAGTTTAAAGTGGATGAAGGTAATAAGAAAGAAAAATACATTGTCAGTTAAAATTTGAGGATTATACTGAAGAGAGTTATGGTTTTGCAGAGGAGATTATTGAAGGCCTGGATAAGGCGGTTGCTACCATGAAACGAGGAGAATTTGCTTTAGTTATCATTAACCCTGAGCATGGATATGGTAGTAGTGAAACTAAAACAAAGTTTGCTGTTGTTCCCCCAAATTCAATTCTACATTATGAAGTTGAGATGGTAGGATTTACAAAGGTGGGTCTCTTTCAATTTCAACTTTCTTTTTTTTTTTTGATTTTAAGTAATACTCCCTCCGTCCCACTATTAGATGACCTATTTAGTTTAAAATTTTGTCCCATCATTAGTTGACCTATCTCATAAACAAGATAATATTTCTAAAATTATCCTTTTGATTGATTATAGGTAGTATAAGAAATATGTATAATTTGATATTCATGTTTATACTCATTGCGTAGGTGTCTTAAAATGCTTTTCAATGATATAAAATTTACAAAAATTCATGGTATAGTTTAAGAGATAAATCATTTCTAAATTTTACAAATTATTATCCATAAGGGTATAATTGTAAAAAATATTTAAAAATACTCCTTCCATTCCTTGTCTTAAAAATTGTGCAAACTTGAACTAGGTCATTTAATAATGGGATGGAAGGAGTATTTCTTTATAACTAAATCTCAGTGACATCAGGATAATGCTAAACCTTTTGTGGATGTTAAAGTTGGCTGAACTAATATTTAAAACAACATTTTTGTCTTTGATTTTGTATGGGTGTAGGTTACAGAATCATGGGATATGGAGGCAGCACAGAAGCTTGAATACGCGGCAAAACGGAAAGAGGAAGGCAATGTTTATTTCAAGGCTGGAAAGTATAAGAGAGCTTCATTAAGATATGATATGGTAATTGTTCTTTCCTAATCTGTCACTACCTGACGCACCCACATGCCGATGTTATCCTGCTTAAGCCACCAGCCACTACTTACTATGGGGTTTGTTCTTGGTGAGAGTGAAGGTCAAATCGCTCTCCCAAAGCCTTGGAAACATGTTAGGTGCAAGCCCGATTTTAGGACATTTTTGATATTTCATGATCGAACATCTGTTCACCAGTAATCCACTCTGTTTACTAGTTAACTGCATATAATCTTCTTGGACTAAATTCCATCTAGTTATTGTTCGACAGATAGTCGAATTAAAAAGTTAGTAATAGCTATTTTTTAATTGTACAGGCAGCGAAGTATGTGGAGTTCGAGAGTACTTTTGACGAGGAGCAAAAGAAGGCAGGTCATTTCTTTAAAGTTACATGTCATCTAAACAATGCTTCCTGCAAAATTAAGTTGAAGGAATTCAGAGAAGCTGCGGCTTTATGCTCGAAGGTAAATTGGAGCTACCAAGGTGGAAACTGTCTTTTAGTCATATGCAGCAGAATCAGTATACTAAGCTGGTTATCAATTGAATACAGGTACTGAAGCTAGAACCTAGTAATATTAAAGCACTTTTTCGGAGAGCTCAAGCTTATATGGAAACAATAGATTTGGATCTGGCTGAGTTGGACTTGAAAAAAGCTCTTGAAATCGATCCTGACAACAGGTCCTATATTATTTATTCTTATGACATGATGCTTGGTTCACTGTATTTTTACTGACAGATCTATAAATACTTTAAGCTGATGAGGCTTCTGTTTTCCAATTTCAGGGAGGTGACTACCCAACTGCTAAGACTAAAGAATTTGAGGACGTTTCATGACAAGAAAGATGCAGCACTTTATGCCAACATGATGAAAAAACTTTGAGAAAACTACCAGCTGTCCCGACCACTTAGTTTCTTGTTCAGTCACAAATGGAGTTTCTAGCTAAAATTCATATTGCATGTCTGTATGGCATTTTTTTCCTGCAATCTTTGATGTGATGATATGTCTATAAGGAACTATATGAGTTCTAATAATAAAAATAAATAAATCTGGTGTCATTCTTCTGGAATCTGTTGTCCTGTGATTTTATTCTGTCTAAATGCAGATTTTTTATACTGTCACTGGTACTCTGCATCTCTAATAATACACCAGATAGAGCCATTTTTTATGGCCTTTTCGGGAGAGACAAAGAGCGGCTCAACTCTCATCTCAGCAAATCTACACTTTTTATCCTAAGTTCTAAATTTCCATAACACACTCTCAGCAACCTGTTTTTACCAGAGAAATCCTTAATTTGTATCAACTTCCTCTGAGAGATGGATGCATAATGCCATAATGGTCTTTTTCGGATTTGCATTGCCTCTTTTTAATAGCTTTACCTTATCAGCTTTGTCAAGGCAATAGATCTATAGATATGCACATGAGTACAAAGAAAATCACAGGTAAGCAACAATGAGGCTTCAGGCCTGCCAAAAATGGTGGATCCTGTATAAAGGCAATGAAACCATATTTGGATTACTTTTTGTGAAATGATGATGAAATAAAAATAATTTGCTAGCTTAGACAACAAAGGCCTGGGTATGGCTCTTAGGGGAATGGCCTTTTTAATCACAGACTTAAGTTTTTCTCCCATATCTAGTGACCCCGGTGTATCACCATCTTCGAGAACCCATTCAAAATTTTGAAGCAATGATCCAAGAACTAGGTGAAGCATTTTTTTCAGCCAAGAAAATCCCTGGACAGATGCGTCGTCCAGCCCCAAATGGTAGAAACTCGAAATTGTGTCCACGATAATCTATTTGAGAACCTAAGAAGCGCCCTGGCTTGAATGCCAACTGATCATCCCAGTAATTTGGATCCCTTCCGAGTGCCCAAGCACTAACAAAAACTTTGAGTGTCTTTGGGTATTTAGTATCCCATGAACTCTGTATCGTTTACCACACTTCGTGGAACTAGAAATGGACTTGAATGTAACCTCAGTGTCTCCTTGATCACGGCGCATAGACAATGCAAAATTTCCATGTCACATTCTTCCATCTTTCTGTGGTGACCGACAACCTGGGAAATCTCAGTTTGGACCTTCTTCATTGCTTCTTTATCGCGGAGTAGTTCCGCCATTGCCCACTCCGTAGTAACAACTATATTTTCTGTACCTGCAGTAAGTAACTCCTGAACCCACAACATACAAATCAATGAAATGTAGATAGTTCAAGAAAATTGTCAAATTTGAGATGGTATTCGGCTTCGAAATAACTTATTAGTATCTACTAGAAATTTGGTTTCCAAGTCAAAACCAATTGTCAATAAGTGGAGTGGCCCTCGTGCTTAGGAAGTAGTCTATTGGGGACTATTTATCTCCAACATGTCCTTCACGTGTAGGGATTTTTGAGTCCTCTACATCGTGGACCGTTGTATGGTTGCCCCGCCTTCTTGGGCCTTACTTCTCGTACAACGCCTAATTCTAATACCATACTAGCAGCTGGGCTTCCAAGTCAAAACCAATTGGCAATGAGTGGAGTGACCCTAATGCTTAGGAAGTAATTTATGTGGGAATATTTATCTCCAATAATATCAACATGTTGAGAAGTCTGTCAGGAATTTTATCTGGTTCATCCTTTCTATTTCCTTTATATTCAAGCGATACATCCAAGAAATCCTTTTCCTGCTTGTCGAGTTCTTGTTTGTTTTCCGTGCAGCGTTCCTCTACGAATCCACTAATGATTTCTAGAATGAGGTCAAGTTTTTATTTCACTTTCTTTTGTATACCTTGCAGATCTAACCAGCGGAGGGAAAGAAAAAGATTAGCTAAGTTCGGTTTTATTACAAGCTCTGTCAGCTCAGAACTCAAGTGAATGTAATAGAGTGGGTGAGTGTGTGACACGAGTCCTGTTATGTAAAGCGTGTGAATCACACGTGAAAGGTTCGGTGAGACATGAGAGTTGTCCATACAACAGATGAATATTTCAATCAATACAACAGATCCTTTTATCATCTCTTCAGAATGTAGATATTAGGATTTCTCCATGGTATCAGACCTGGGAATTTCAATTCTCAGGGGTAAGATTCTAGGACATGATTATCATCATCACCACCACCACCACCATATTCATCAACATCAATTCATCATCCTCATCAAGAAATTAAGGTTTTCTGTTTTGAATTGGTACTGCTACAACAACAACACAACTTACTGTCAGTTAATTTTGATCTCAATTTCAATTTCATACTCCTTTTCTATTTAGATTTCATTTCTTTTTAAATTTATGTCATCATGTAAGACCGAGGATCAACTCAGCATTGATTTTATGTTTTCAGTTTGTTAGAGATAATGCCTCTCTTCATCATGTAAGACTGAGGATCAGCTCAACATTGATTTTACCTTTTATTTTGGTTTTCAATTTGGTCGTTGTTTCATCACATTAGTCTGAGGATCTGTTCAGTTCTTTGCTCTTTCAATTTTTCGGAATTTTTGATCTCAATCTTTAAATCTCTGCACCATCTCTCGGCGTCTTCTCAACTACACTTTGATTTGCTATTTTCCTCATCACTTCTCTTTTCAACTTGCCTGAACTTGTTCCTGCTGCCGGATGTTTGTTTTACCGCTTATATTCTTGATGTTCTTGGAAGCAAATTTGCGCTCTTGTGTTTTCGGATGCTTTGTTTTGTGTCTTCTTGGAGTTCTTGCCTTCCTATTTGTGTTTCGTGCATTTTCTCTATGCCAGCGAAAGATCTGCAGTGGATCTGGTTCATCTAGTGAAAGTAGTCTAAATCATTTTCTTTAGATTTGGTTGGTTATGATACAAGCAAGACGTGACTATGCTGATTATGGATCAGTTTGTGTTTGTTATTGTCGTATACAACTGTGATTCTAGGCCTTAAGAAGACTTCTATTGGATGCAATTAGTGAGTACTTCTCACTTATCAAACTCTCCTAATTTATAATGGCATGAGAAGTTATTGCAGTATGTTGTGTAAATAAATCAAATAGCACAGTGGATGTTGCTGCTTATTCAATTCTATGATGTTTGCTCATAAATAAACGCATCAAAGATAGTTATCTTGCTGGCTTCCTTATTGAAAAAGCGGGGTCTAACAACCACACCCAATATTTCGTTCGGAAATCTGAATAAACAAACTCCAATATACTTTCAAGAGAATCAACTAGACAGTCAGACTCAATCTATAAAAAAGTATATCAAAGAGTTTATATCTCTGTTTCTCAATTCAATCTGCAATCAAACAAATAGGAATTTGCGAGCCCGATTGAATAAGAGAAATAACTTGGACGGTATCACAAAACAATATCCAAGTGTCAATCAATTCAATCAACAACCCAAAGGTCGGATTTAAGAACTGATTGAACTTAACGCAGAACTTATGATATTTCTATTATATAATAAAATATAATGCGGAAAAGAAATAATACAGACACCAGAAGTTTTGTTAATGAGGAAACCGCAAATGCGGAATAACCTCGGGACCTAGTCCATCTTTGAACACCACACTGTATTAAGCCACTACAGACACTAGCCTACTACCAATGAACTTCAGACTGGAATTTAGTTGAGCCCTAACGAATCTCACACTGATCAAGGTACAGTTGCGCTCCTTACATCTCTGAACCCTAGCAGGATTATACGCACTTGATTCCCTTAACTGACCTCACCCACAACCAAGAGTTGCTACGACCCAAAGTCGAAGACTTGATAAACAAATATGCCTCACACAGAAAAATCTATTGGAATAGATAAATTTGTCTCCCACCGAAATACCTATGAGTTTTGTCCCATCTTTTGATAAATCAAGGTGCACATGAACCAATTGATAAACCAGACTTATATTCCCGAAGAACAGCCTAGTATTGTCAATCACCTCACAATAATCTTAATCATATGAAAGCGAAACAAAATATTGTGGAATCACAAACGATGAGACGAAGATGTTTGTGACCAATTTTTAACTTGCATATCAGAGAATCAATCTCGACCAAATCTTAGAGAAGATAGTACTCAATACGGTAGAACATGGCAAGATCAGAACAAGCAACTATAGAGTAAATATTTGGTTCTGGCTTCACATTCCCAATGAAGTCTTCAAGTCGTTAACCTATAGGTTTTCATGAAAAACCTAAGGTTAAAGGAGAATCGACTCTAGTCGCAACTAGTATATCATAGAAGGTGCGGGGATTAGGTTTCCCAGTTGCTAGAGTTTTCCCTTATATAGTTTTCAAATCAGGGTTTGCAATCTAAGTTACCTTGGTAACCAAGCATTCAATATTCAACGTTAGATGAAAACCTGATTAGATTCAAGATAATATTCACCGTTAGCTTGTTATACACAAATGAAATGTACCTTCATTAGGTTTGAGTAACCGTACCTAAATGTGTTTACTAGGTTGGCTCAACAGTAGTTAACCGAAGTTAGCTATATGAACACTCTCATATCAACCTTATTCATCTTAACCACAACTAGTTCAAATGACTCAAATGAAACTAGTTATAGAGTTGTTCAATTGCTATATTCTCATAGAAGTATACAAGAACACAATTGAAGCAAAATCGGTTTGATCCACTCGAATCAATTCATGAACATTATAGCCACGGTTTGCATATAATGCCTTCCTAATTATATAAACGTATTAGTTCATGAACAAACCAATTTTAGAACTTTAACCACTCAAGTATGCAAACAGGTACGCATACTTAAGTAGCTGGATTGAGTTTGGGTTCGCCAGTATGCGAAAGGGTACGCATACTTCCAAACACATACTTTCAATCGTGATGTATGACATTATTTGCTAGTTGGTCCTTCAGTTTTGAATTGCTTCTTGTCTATCTCTACAACTGCTTGCCTCAGTCCAACGTTCTTAGTTCGAGATGTATGTGCAAGAATTTTTTCAGTTTTGCAGCATTTTCAGATTACTCCAGTATGCTATACATGCCACTCTCTTACACTATCTTTTGGTGCTACCTCACTTGCTTGATCATCATGAGAGGAAGGAATGTTGTGTCTCTGCTCCAACCGTTGTTCGTCTGCGAGTCTCTCTACATCAACTTATCCTGCAACATTATCACCTGGCACTGCTCATGTTTTGTGGTTCACTACCTGCAACGCTACAACCATAGTTGCAGTTTGATTTGCATCTTCTAATACTCATTTGTTGCTTCTACTTTCATTCAACCTCAACATTAACTGTTTCTACTTGTAGAGTATGTGAGTGTGTGACAGGAGTCCTGTTATGTACACTCTCAAGGCTTCTTTTCAAGACACCTTGAGACTGAGGTGGAGTAATAGAGTGTGTGAGTGTGTGACAGGAGTCATGTTATGTAAAGCATGTGAGTCACACGTGAGAGTTATATGAGAGTTGTCCGAGTCTGGGAATATAAACTCTGTAAGAACTCAGTTGTGAGATAAATCTTTTAATCAACACAACAGATCCTTTTATCATCTCTTCACAATGTAGATATTAGGATTTCTCCAAAATGAACTCAATTCCTTTTGTGGATTTAGGATCCACAAGATCTCTAGTGAGTACGAGGTTTCTGATTAAGTTAAACGATATAGAAAATACAACTGGTACCACCTCAATGCTAGTACCGTTGGCTTCGTTTGTTATTTAGTTAATCATTTTATCAATACATCTCCTACGTACATCGACGTTGTCTTGGATACGTTTTCAGGAGAAGATTTCAGTTGCATAAAGGCACCTCACGACCCTTCAGAATGGGCCATAGCCAGAGAGTGCGACAATGGAACTAATAGCTTCATTCGAAATAAATGCTTGGATTAAGTGACGATTGCAAAAAGTGTAAACATGGTTTTTGACAATTTTGCGGCTGCTTCAGCCGAAGATATAATTAGAATGTTGACTGCGCCCAATCTAATCCAAAGAAATGGTCCATACTTGCGGGACACTTTCACCAGATTTACATGTGGTAGGGTTTCAAGTTCGAAGATGTTACCCACCAACATGCAACATTTAAGACCAGGAGGTAATCTGTTATGCCTGGATGATGTAGTGGCGTTCCATCGGAGAAGTAGAAGCAAAGCATCAGCTAGTGTTGTGAAGATAGTCACCCATCGAGACATTTTTGTCCTTTGATTTTACATTATCTGCTTATGTCTATAGCTGCAGAACAACTAACATGATTTTTTTCAGCATATGGTTTTCAATTTACTCATGACTATCTTATCTATGTATCCATATTAATAATATAAAGACTGGTGTTTCGCAATGCAATGAACATAGACAAAATAATGTACCAACAAGGAATAATTTTGTTTTTCTTTTAATTTCATTGAAATAAAAAATGATATATGTGCGAAGTATTTCGTGTTATAGGATTAAAATACATAGCATATGATTGGAATATTTAATTTAGTTTTGGCATATATAACATCTTCCTATAATGTGCCCATTTTTCATTTCTATATGATACTTTCACCTTTTTAGAACATTCTTTATATTTCCACTTGATCATAGATAACAAACAACGTTCTATTCGACGATTAAAAGTGAATATAGTTTTTAGAAATCAAAAACAAAAAAATAAAAAAAATGATAAAAAAAGTTACTTTTTCTTTTTTTACTTCAGACATTCCACCTGTTTGGATACTAAAAACAAAAGTCAAAAGTAAAATATATTTTTTTCGCAGAAAGTTAATAATTCATTTTTCTTTTAGAAGTCATTATGAAACTGTATACTTTAACTTTCGAATTTTTTATTTCTAGAAGTCAAAAAAAAATTATAGAGTGGTATCCAAATATAAATTTAACTTCTCTAACTTTTCGACTTACGTGTATTTTATCAATAAATACTTTTATTGATTTCTAAAGAGTTTAATAAGTTTCCAAAGTATCTTTGTTATTTGGTTGTCTATTTGTAAAAATATTATTTTTAAAGTTTATGTTACTGGTTATAGATTGTAAACATGTCTTCTAAAGTTTGTGTTACTCGCTGTAAACTTATGAATTCAAAGACTTTGCATACTTACCTTGATGAAAATCTTGCAAAATATGTAAGATTCAGGCTAATCCATAAAAATACTTAATGAGTAAGCCCCTGTTACTTTTAAAAAATATCCCAAACCCTAATAAAATCTGTAGCTGACACCAGCATGCTAACACCACAACTACCACAAAACGGGAAGATAAAAAGTGGTCTCCATCTCTTTCTTACCCTTTGCCTTTGAAACTCGTTTCACCGTGAAACACTATGAAAGTTGTGTTGGACTATATAGTCAACATCAATCAATCAAAAATCTAAAGTATATTTCTAGTCCCTTCCCTGAAAATCCCGTGAAGAGATCGTTTTTTTTTCTTCTGTGAAACAAGGAATAGAGCATCCTGTGTTACATTACCACCATTTGACAATCGAAAACGAGATATTACAAACAAAAAATGGAAGAATTGGAACCTAATTTCTCTGCGTTCCCTTTCAAACCCTACTGGATTCAATTCCACAAGTTGTTCTAACCTCTGTCAAATAAAATTTTCAGAGCCGACCGTAGTAAACTCCTCCTCGTTCGACTGAACTAAAATAGAAGTCAAGCAATGCTGGATGAAATAGCTCGGATCTTAGGAATTTGTAAAGGTATATCTTGAGTGTATTTCTTAGATTCAAGTTATATTTATTTACTCATTATTAGATTTCAGTGGAGCTTCATGTTTCCAACTCGATTCTTTATTATTTGTGTCGGATGCATGCGCAGTCGATCCAACCAAAACATTATGAGACAAATGTCGAGCTACTTTCTAGTTCGATGTTTTAATGTCATTAGGTCAGAATCATGTTCACTTATTCAGGCTACTGTAGATAAGAAATGACTCTGGATAAACTTGTAAATGGCTCTGGATAAAACTGTACAGTTGCATTTGTACCCAATTTGTGGCTTTTCTTTTTTCTTTTTTTTTTGATGGAAATTTTATGGTGTTCGAAAGAAGAGACATTTTCGTTTTTCTTTGTATTATATGTTACGTCTCATTTATCACCTAAGTTTTTAATTCGAAAACCGAAAACATCTCTTTACTGCATGGCTAGTGAAAACTTTTACTAGTTTAAGATATACCATCTTTGTTCCACGAAAAGTGAGTCATTCATTTCCTCCAAATAGTTGCAAATCAGAATTGTTGACAATATGAAAATTCCAATCATAATCCTCTACAATCATCAATGATGTCTGAAAAATTACTCCATCTGTTTCATAAAGATTGTCCTCTATTCCATTTTCGCCAGTTTCAAAATTGTGTCCAGCTTCTGTTTATAGTCATATGTTCCCAATAAACTCTCTAATATACCTTTAATTTTTTTACATTCATAATTTATTTTCAAGGGGACCCAATTTAATGAAGAAATTTATATTATATAATTAAGGAAACAAATTTATACTTCATTCCTTCTAAGAGAATATATATTTGGCTCCAAAAATTAAATTCTTTAAACAGTTTACATTCCATAAGTTTACAATTTTTTTCTGAATATCTTTGTTTTATTTTATCGATACTGTCTTCATAAATTCAATATCTTTTAGTTTTTCTTGTTTGTTTCCTATTTACAACCCCCCTAACAATTTTAGGAAGTTTGTATTGCCAGCATTTTTATTAAAATAAAATAGGTAAGTAACTAAGGGTAGTCGCGTAAAATATTATGGTCTCCTTAACATTTTAACAAAGTTAAAGCGGACAGTCTTTTTGAAGCGGAGGAAGTATTTTTTTGTTTATGATTTTTGAAAACTACCTTCACTTTTGCAGAAACACTTTTACTTTTGATTGTCGAGCAGAATACTGTTTGTTATCCATGATTAAGTCAAAATTTATAAGATGTTTCAGAAAGGGTCACAATATTGCATTGCATTCCATTCCAAGGAAGCTGTTATGCTAAATCTAAATTAAAGACTCCAGTCATATATTATTTTAAACTCTATGACACAAAATGCTTCACACATTTACCATTTTATATTACATGACTTGAAAGAAAAAAAAAATTATTCCTTTTTGGTACATTATTTTATTTCTGTTTATTGAAAGTGTGAAACACTTGTATCTACCAGGTTCTTAGATCTTGATGGGGATATATAGATAAGAGGATCATGAATAAATTGAAAATCATATACTGAAATAAAATCAGTTAATTGTGGAGGCATCTGGAGACATCAGCAGATAATGCAAAATCAAACGACCCTAATGTCTGTAAGGGTGACTATCTGCACAACACTAGCTACTGCTTTGCTTCTGCTTCTTTGATGGAAGGCTACAACAACTTGGACTGCAAGTATAATACTTAGACTATAAGTATACTTGATTTCCAATATATACAAACTATCTCTTTAAGTAATCTAATTTTCTAGACACTTTAGTTTTCTCCAGAATTTTCTCGTTCATACTATATGAAACGACTTTGGCAAACTCTAGTTTTCTCTATGCTATTCTATAACTTGAAACACTAGATAAATGTTTAGTTTACACAATTAAAAATTATAATAATATTCCAAAAGCGATGAATTTGTGAAGAAATGAAAAATATTAGAATTTCAAAACTAAAATTCATTGGTAGAAAAAATATCTATAGGATATTGGAGAAAATTAAAGTCAAATGGATTACTATATCGCTATTAAAAAGAGAACTGAAGTATTGTTGAACTTCGAAGGAGTGTTGATGGTTGGAAAAGGTTATAAAAGACTATGAACAATAAAATTTGATCTCTTGGACATGATGAAACTCAAACGTGCAGATCAAGGGGCCTTCATAATTTCAAGAACGAATGGGCACTAGAGAAAAGATTCGGGACACGTTATTTCCAAGTTCTAGTAAAAAATCTTCGACAAGATAAGTAATTAATGACCGAGGAGAGAACTGCTAGTGACGTTTTGTTTATAATTAGTGTAAGAACTTATTTATGTTTTTCAAAGAGATTTTTAATGATGACCTGATTAACTTATTAATGAAATAGTTTACCATTAATAAGTTTTGATATTTTATCTGTGATATATTCTTTTCTTTACATGTGTTAACTGTCTTTACATATATATTTTCTTTACATGTATAAGTTATGGAACATGAGACAACTTTTGTTTTAAAATGATAATTTTTCAATCGTAATATATACACATTTTCGTCATAGACTTCAGGAAATTTAGCAAAAGTTAAGGTCAAAGAATAATTTTGAGGCACAACGTCAAATATTGAGTCGCGGTGAAAAATTTGAGTAATGGAGTTGAGTTAGTGGCTCTCAAATCTCAGTGGCATTCTAAGATTTTAGTAGGATGGATCTATATCTCGATATGTACTTCGCAATCAACCGCCTTTTGAAACTCTTGATAGTTATGCTCCATAGCAGAGAAAACAACATATTCAAGAATGGCTAGTTAGAAGTGGGAATATTGGCATTCAAATACCCGTATTAAAACTAACCATTCTTCATCTTGAGATTTCTGAACTTGAAATCTCAAGAAATCAATAAATGAAGTTTTGAGTAGGTGCAGACGTGCAGGTAAACCGAAAAAAATCTTTTGTCCTGACCCCAATTTATAATTTTGTCAAAAGATATCACCTGACCTCAATGGTCCTCCTATAAAAGATTAATTCATGCATCATCTTATTTGCTTAGGAAAACATATTGATTGATTGAAATTTCGTAAAATAAATAAATAAACTCATTGAACATCTCATTTATAACCAGCCATCATTGATGATTGTTGAGGATTATGATTGGAATTTTCATATTATCAACAACTCTAAATCGCAATTACTAGGATGAAATGAAAAACTCACTTTTTATGGAATAAAAAATATATATATTAAACTAGTGAAAATTTCCACTAGCCCATGCAATATGATTCATTTTTGAAAGCCATTTTGAAATTTGGTTTACTTTGAAAGCGTATCCAAATACCTTAGTGAAATCTGTAGCGGGCACTGGCATGCCAACACCAACAATCACCACCAAACTAGAAGATAAAAGTGAACTATATAGTCAATATCGGTCAATCAAAAATGAAAATTTCTTTCTCAATCACTCAAAAGTGAATCTTCCACGTTGTGGGAGTTGCATGTGCTACATATGGCTCGTGAATCGTGATCCCCCTACATTGTGGAAGATAATAAGATACATCAAGCAGCCTTCGGAGAGTATCTGAAGATCTATAATTTATCCGTTATGCTATCTTTTTAAGACCGTTAGGCTACTTTTAAAGTCCGTTATCCTACTTTTCCGGTTAGTTCTAATCGGAAAGTGAACGGAAAATGTAACTATCTCCTGCTTTTCTGTGATTCTTTTGTTGGATTCTTGTCCTTCTGGATTCTAGTTACAGTTATTCTCGTTCGATGATTCCCGTTTAGTGATACGGTTTCATTTATTCCTTTACTCTGTGATTCTGTTTCAGTGATTCCTTTGCTCTGATTCGTTTGGTCTTTTGTTTTCAGCTCCATCGCTTGTTTTTTTTCTTTCAATTATTTTCAGTTCGTTTGGTCGTTTGTTTGCTGAACATCCCACTTTCCTCCAATGCGTTCTCTTTTGATTCCTTCTTTTTTCTCTTCCAGTTTTTTTTTCCAATCTCTTTCAATTGAAGTTTTATCTGTTTGTTAAACGCCAAGATGCTCTAAATCGGTGTTGAAGGCCAATACTGCGACAAACTGGTCCTGCAAGGGTAATATGTACGCAACTGCTGCTGAGAACAGAAATAGAATGAGGATCTGTACAAGATATGATAGCATCATACAGAGAGGTGGAAGAAAATGGAGATTAAATGGTGTCGTGTTTTGGAAAAATGCGTTAATCACAACCATAAAAGCCAATCTTATCAACAATATACCAAATACTAGAGACACACCAAGAGTCATAAAAAGCTGCAAATCATCAACTTATTATCCAATACTTAAAAATAATGGACTGATACAAGAGGATGAAGCAGCAGGAAATGGCAAGATCAAGCATAATAGAGGTGAAACATGTGCCATTTTCTACAAATGGAAAAAGAGGAAACTACTGGAAAATCCATGGTTTGGAGGAAATATTCAAAAGAGGAGGAACCATAAATCAACATAAAAAAAGAAGGAGACTATAAGGAAACTAGACTCAGTAAATCCCTTTAAAACCCCTATCCAGAGTATGGAAAAAGCTCAGATTACAAATCAAGTAACCAAAATCAAAGAGGGGGTCTTCACTCAATCGTGCCATTACGATAATCTCTACCCAATTTCTTCTGGTAAATTGATTTATACCCTTTCTGATTTTGAAAATCAAAGCTCGATTGAGGTAATCCTTAACCACGATATTTATATTATCCATACTAGTAACATGCTGAATAAGAGCAGTAGAAAGATTGCGCCAAATCAATTTTTTCTTCTCTACTCCCAAATTTCTCTGCAATTCATGTTCCCTTAATTTACATCCACCATATTTGTTTGCAATTAAAGACCCCATCCAACATGAGCATTAATTTCCATGTTTTCCAATACCCAGAGCTTTTTTTTTTTTGGAAGTTTTTTAAAATTCTTTCATGGAATTGCCAAGGCCTTAAAAATAGAGACACTAGACAACAACTAGGAAAGATCATAAATAATAATAATTTCAACATCATTTTCCTGTAGAAACTAAAAATCGTGGCTTGTTTGTCGAAGAAACTCTGCATAAATCCTTGTTCTATAACATTGTTTGTCAAAACCCAGTGGGCACTGCTGGGGGTCTTGCAGTTGCCTAAGATAAATTTTTGAGACTCAAAGTGCTCTATCAGGATGATGACCAAATCAATTGTGAAATTTGGAATGAAAAAACTAAATCAGTTTGGATTCTGACTTGCATGTATGGGAGTCCTTATAAGGATCATAGGAAGGAAAAATCTTGGGATGTAGTGAACCATACGGGAAATAATATGAATACTTCGTGGTTAGTCTTGGGAGACCTTAATGTATCCTTCATCAGAATGAAAAAAGAGGAGGTAATCCGGAAAATCACACTGATATTATGAAATTTAATAACATGTTCAATAATATGGGAATAAAGGATTTAAGATGCATAGGTTTCCCCTTTACTTGGTTTAACCACCACACATACAACACTCTCATCGAAGAAAGGTTAGATAGAGGCTTCGCTATCGGACAATGGCTCACTCTTTTCCATAGATGTATCATCAGACATCTTAGTCATATATGATTGGACCATTCTCCCATTTTATTGAATACTGAGATCCCATCATTTTCGGGCCATAAGGCTTTCAAGTATTTTAGCATGCTTCAGGAATAACATAAATGTATTGATCTAATACATTCTTCTTGGAATGGTCACTTCCAGGGTTCCCATGATTTTGTTCTTATGAACAAACTCTCCACTATTAAGCATGGTGTTAGTCAATGGAACAAATTTGACTTTGGTAACGTTCAAAATAATCTTATTGAGCTTACTCATAAACTTGATAATATCATGAACATAACATTAGATTGGATGACTCTGGTATTTTGAACACCAAATTGGAAATTCAGAAAATGTTTGATTATGAAGAAGAAATGTTGAAAATAAAGGGCAGAGAAAACACGATTTTACTAGGAGATAAAAACAACCATTATTTTCACCACAATGTTGTTATTAGACAAAGACGTATCCATATTAATGGTTTATATGACTGCAATAATGTGTGGATAAAAGGTAGAGATAATATTGCTAATTGCTTGAATATTCATTTTGAGAATTTACTCACCACATCTTCACATGCTATTAATAATGATATAGTTAATCTAGTACCCTCGCAAATTTCTGAAATTGACAACGTGTTGCTGATGGCTAAACCTACTGTTGTTGAAATCCATGATGCCCTTTTTAGCATGCCACCTAATGCTAGTCCGGGACCAGACGGTTTCCCGACCAGTTTCTTTCAAAATAATTGGGATTTTGTCAGTGGTGATGTAAGCAAAACTGTCCATGCCTTTTTTAGTAGTGGCCACATGCTCACTCAACTGAACCAAACCTTTATATCTTTGATTCCGAAGGTCTTGCATCCTACCACTCCGGGAAACGATATACCTATAAGTCTTTGTAACATTTTCTATAAAATTATATTTAAAGTCTTATCTAATAGGTTGAAACTCTTCTTAGACATGCTGATCTCCCCCTACCAGTCGGCTTTTGTTAAGAATCGGCTAATCTCAGACAACATCCTTGTTGCTCGTGAGATAATTCGTGCTACAAGGAAATAGAAGAAATCTAAAATCGACTACTCTAGCCTAAAAAATGATATGTCAAAGGCTTTTGACCATGTGGAGTGGGATTTTTTGATTGCTATCCTAAAAAAAGAAAGAGATTTTGTGATGCTTGGTGTAACCTGATACACCAATGTATTAGCACTAGTTCTTCGAACATCCTCACTAATGGTTTCCATAGTAAACCTTTCAAACCTACTAGAGGTCTGAGGTAGGGAGATCCTCTATCTCTGTACCTCTTCACTTTGTGTACATAGTCCTTTTCTAGAACTCTTACCAATGCTGAAAGATAGGGGCTAATCTCGGGGTTTAAGATAAACACATATTATCCGACTGTAACTCATCCGCTCTTTGCGGATGATTGCCTAATCTTCACAAAGGCCACTACCTATCAGAGCTCAAACCTCCTAAATTTCTTGAGGATTATGGTAACTCATAGGGCAAAATGATCAATTTCTTAAAATATGGATTTTTTCACACCCCACATTAGTAACAGTTTTGGAAAATCCATAATTAATATTCTTAAGGTGAAGAAAATCGGACTGGATGACAAATATCTAGGAGGCTCCCTATTCACGAATAAATCAAAAATTTCTTGCTTTGATTATTTGTTAGATAAGGTGAGTGGTCGTCTAAAAGCTTGGAAAGGTAAATCTGTTACTCCTCCTAGTAGGGAAGGTTAGATAAATCTGTTCTTGAAACCTTACATGTTTATAACATGTCTGTTAGCGCATTGCTCGGTCGAACTCGCATGCGTTGCTATCTCAAGCATGTTTGTACTATAAGTCTTGATTTCTAGCATATTTATAGATGTCTCGGACTAGGACATAGTTTGTGTAGTTGAGCTTATACTTCACGGTATTTATCACTTGAAGACGAAGAACTACTAAGGAGAGCTTGTGGAACTTCATCGACAAAAGGTATGTGGAGATTTAAACTCATTTATCACTTGGAAAGTCTATTTGTACTCTATCTCCTATATTGAGACATAAGTCGTGTTACGATATAGTTTTCTCTATACACATTTGAGATTTCAAGATGAGCATATCTCTCTTACATATCTCTCGAAATATGTGTTGGTAAGCTTTCGCTTCGACCAAGTTCATCTTATATCATGAGAAAATTTCCGAGTACCATCTTACATGGTTTGTTTGTGTTGATGGTGGTTTTTAGTTCAGGATCAAAATCGTTAAATCCTGTATTTAATGTGCTGTCATCCTGCAAAGGAACAAAAGCCATTTGAAAGTGATGAGTGCATAAACCTCTTCGCTCACATATGTAATGAACAATTCAATGTTGTTGATGGTGGTTTTAGTTCAAGGATAAAATTGGAAAACCCTGTGTTTAATGCGTTATCACCCTGCAAGGGGTAAAGCCATTTAAGAAGTGAAGAGTGCAAAAAACCTCTTCTCTCATTGAGCAATTCAATATATATATGAAATTCACTCAGAATGGTGCATGTGGCAACAATCCCAAATATTCTGTGAATTTTTCCACCAGCATTATTATTGTGCACCTAGTATTCTCCTATGTTATGTTCCATAGCCGAACTCCCAATATTGACATGACATGACGATTAATGTTCACTCTCAGCAGAGTAGCATGAATCTCCCGAAGTGTCAATATTGAGATCTGCACAAAAATACTCACACATGATGCATCGTTCTCTGACAAAGAGATTTTCGTATCGACCCACTTTTAATTAAAAAATGGCTCGATTGAACATGTTTAAATTCCTTAAGGAAAATATGGACTGTTCATATCAGTCTCAAAATGATCACGACCACACGACTAGGCCGCGCGATTCAACAAGCCTAGACTTCTCTTGGCGGAACAAGGCAATCACCGTAGTGACCACTAGCGGGACACCATTGCCCTAGGCGATCGAGTCCTATTTAGTTCACTCATAAGTGCTTCAAACTTTAACCCAAACATGGGTGATCACGCTATTTGAAAATAAGCTCAAACGAGCTAAGACCGGCAAATACGGTCTCAAAAAACATCATGACTGTCCAACTTAGTCAGCCTATTTGGATGGCGAAGATCATCCTTGGAATGATCAAAGAGGCGCTAGCATGCCCATTGGCGGCCCAACATCTCCCTTGGTCGATCGACCTGCCTGCGGCAAACCTATAGGGCGTTAAATCGTTTTCCCGAAATAGGGCAAACACGCTATTTCAAAACCCTAAATTTTGGGTTGCGGCAGTATATTATTGTCGCAAATCATCACATACGTCCAACTTAGCCAGCCTAGTTGGACGGCTTAGATCGCGTCTCAGACGATCAAGGAGGCACACATGAGTTCACCACCGACCCAATTTTATTTCCACTCGATCGTCTTGCCCAAGGGAAGTCAATGACGCATCAAACCGCTTGATCTAACTAGGGTGAATGTGGCCGTCTCTAAACCCTAATTGGTGGTTGCGGCGACATGTTACTTTCGCAAATCGATCACGATCGCCCATCTTCGCCAGCCGAATCGAATGGATTAGATATAATTTAAGATGGCCCAGAAGATGTCAGCATACTCACCGGCGGCTCATCTTCACACATGGTTGATCGGCCTGTTCAAATTAGCACTCAATGCTTTGGTTCGTTTAACCAAATTAGTGTTGGCCGCACGGTTTCCAAACCCTAAATCAATGGCGGCAAACATCTGCCACAAAAACTATCTCGTCCGTCCAACTTCGCTAGCTTGGTCGGACGGCTTGGATCAAATATTAGACGATCAATGAGGTACCTCAATGATCACTGGCCACCACCCTCTTGCAAGGAGCGATCGACTGAGCTACGGCTCGCCCGTGCGATCCCGGACGATCGCCCAAAGATGTCCTTTTGCGCTGCTTCAACAACAGTCACTAACTGCTACAAATCGTCTCGACCACTCAACTTGGCCAGCCGATTTGAACGATCCAGATCTAATTTAGATCAACCGATAGGATTTTAGAATGGCTACCATCCACCACTCGCCTACAGGGAGTGATCGACCAAGCAGTAGCTCATCCCTAGAGCTACCAAACGATTGCCAAAAGATGCCAGTCGTGCTCTTATTTTAAGACGATCGACTCACGACTAACTTAGACAAGCTCTAAAACAACGATGCTCCATGTACATCGATTATTTTAAGCTGCTTAAAAGCGATACTTTACGAGCATCGAATACATACGATATTTTATATCGGCCTCATAAACAACTTAGTTGTTTAACATAATATCACCATATGCTATTCTTTGCGGAAAGTCCCACGACTTGACCCACTTACTCAAGACATCAAACGTGTCATAAACTGGGGGATACTCACTGGGGTATTGGTCTGGCGGTTTACAGCGTGCGGCGTGCAACGCGCCCACTACGAGAAAGTGTCAGGAAAGGACGGACGGTTGACGATGATGAGAGTAGTGGATGAAGGTGTGACAACATGATGATCACCACCTCTTACACAACCCCACTATTCTACTACTTAATCTCCTCCACTTCCTACGAGATCAGGGGTGCGCTCAAATGACTTGTATAAATAGGTTCTCAATCTATTTCGACAAGAACAACACAAGTGTTATCAACACAGTACCCAGAAAACACCAAGAACTCATAGCTTACATTCTGCAAGCCAGTTCCACATTCTGAAACAAGTCATAAACAGCCACACCTTCATAATTCAACATTCTGATCTCAAACACCTTCTTCACTTCCCTCCCTAAGATCAACCCCTTCTCCTTCACTTTGTGACCGAATTGAATCTGGAACGACCGTTTCTTGGTTTAGGCCAGACTCTTACAGATTGATAGCTCGAATCTAAAAGTACTCCCGTGCAGTGCATTTATTTAGGGTTTCAATTCGTTTCTCATCAACACATCAAAATTTACCAAAAATAGCAGAACCAGTTTTTACCCTCAAACAGTGTGATACAATCATTTGGTTTAAGACCTGAAATGTTTCGATAATGATTATTTCAATATCTTAAAATTGCCTTGATGCTGATAGTGTGTGAAAACGACTATTGTCAGTATAAAAGAATGTTTCAATGATTTAAATAAAGAGTTTAGAATCTTGTAACCATCTTTGGATATAAGCATAGTGTGTTCGCACATTATTGTATAAGTCCAAAACCGGGAGCCTAAGGTATGCATACTTGTGTGTATACAAAAAGGTTGTAGGAGACTGGGTAAGTATGTGTACCAGTACGCATACTGGCGGAAGTTCACGTCCGTGAATTTCTACTGATCTTGAAAACCAAAACCAAACTCATCCGATTACCTAAAACACACGTACCCGTACGCATACTGGCGGAAAGTTCACGTCCGTGAATTTCTGCTGTGTTTGAAAACTAAAACAAACTCAAATCCGGTTACTTAAGTACGCATACCTGTACACATACTTAAGTGGTTACTTTCTAAAATCGGTTGTACATGAACCTAAAACATTTATCAATAAGGAATGCCATCTTTGCAGACCGTGTCTATAATGTTCATGTATCGATTTGACTGAATCAAACCGATTTTGCTTCAATTGTGTTCTTGTATAAATCCATGAGAATATAACAATTGAAAAACTCTTTAACTAGTTTCGTTTGAGTCATTTGAACTAGTTATGGTTATGATGAATAAGGTTGATATGAGAATAATCATATGGCTAACCTCGCTTAACTATTTGTGAACCAACATGGTGTACACGTTTGGGTACGGTTACATAAACCTAAATGAGGGTACATTTAATTTGTGTGTAACAAGCTAAGTTCGATCTAACAGTTGAAAGATATTAGCTTGGCTGAATCAGGTTTTTCATCTAACAGTGAATATTGAATGCTTTATTACCAAGGTAACTTGGATTCCAAACCCTGATTTGAAAATTATATAAAGGAGAACTCTATCAACTGGGAAACCTAATCCCCACACCTCCTGTGTGCTACTAGTTGCATAACTAGAGTCGATTCTCCTTTAATCTTAGGTTTCTTCTCAAGACCATGTAGGTTAACGACTTGAAGACTTCATTGCGATAGTGAAGCCAGACCCAACTATTCTCTTTGTAGTTGCGTGACCTGATCTTGCTGTTTCTATCGTGATTGAGTGCAATTGTAAAATTTTCTTGAGATTTATATCTCCAATAGGCAAGATAGAAAAGTAATCACAAACACCTTCGCCTCATCGTTTGTGATTCCACAATAACTTGTTTCGCTAGTCGATTAAGTTTATTGTGAGATGATTGATAATACTAGGTTGTTCTTCGGGAATATAAGTCTGGTTTATCAATTGGTTCCTGTTCACCTTGATTTATCAAAAGATGGAACAAAAACTCTTGGGTATTTTTGTGGGAGACTGATTTATTCAGTCCGATAGACTTTTCTATGTGAGACAGATTTGTTTATCAAATCTTCGACTTTGGGTCGTAGAGACTCTTAGTTGTGGGTGAGATCAACTAAGGGAATCAAGTGCGTAGTATCCTGCTGGGATCAGAGACGTAAGGAGCGCAACTTTACCTTGAATCAGTTTGACATTGATTAGGGTTCAACTACAGTCCAGTACGAAGTTAATTGGCAGTAGGCTAGTGTCTGTAGCGGCTTAATACAATATGGTGTTCAATCTGAACTAGGTCACGGGGTTTTTCTGCATTTGCGGTTTCCTTGTTAACAAAATTCTGGTGTCTGTGTTATTTCTTTTCCGCATTATAATTTTTTATATAATTGAAATATCACAGGTTGTGCGTAAAGATCAATCAATTAGAATATCCAACCTTTGGTTGTTGATTTACATTGATTGACACTTAAACATTGGTATTTGGTACCGTTCAAGTAATTCCTTTTATATTCAATCGGGCTCGCAGATTTCTATTTGTTGATTGCGGATTGAATTAAGAGTTAGAGATATTAAACTCTTTGATATACTTTATTCTAGATTGAGTCTGACTGTCTAGTTGATTCTCTAGAAAGTGTATTGGAGTAAGTCCTCTCAGATTTCCAAATGAATTGTTGGGTGTGGTTGTTAGACCCTCGCATTTTCAATTGGTATCAGAGCAGGCAAACACGTTAAAGACCTTACAAGTTCGTGTTTGTAGCGATCTGGTTTGGACAGAGGTGCTATCTCTATAAACGTACCACCAGTCTTCGATGGCTCAAATTACTTGTGGTGGAAAATTGCTATGCGTGTCTTTCTTTAAGCGCGTGATTTTCCATCATGGGTTTATTTATTTAATGACTATGATGCTCCCGTTGTGGCAGTAGGGAATGCAACCATTCGTAAGGATATTGGTGCATATGACGCTGCTTAGATACTTGCTGCAAAGCAAAACTCCAACGGTTTGAATGTCATCATACATGCCATTACTCCAGATCTTCAGCACCATGTGACTACGTACACTCGGTCTAAAGATGCTTGGGATATCTTAGAAACCGTATACGAAGTAAATACTAGTGAAAAGGAAGCCAGGCTTCAAAACCTAAATTCCGATTGGGAAAACCTTCGTATGGCAGATGAAGATTCATTTGATGAGTTTAATCACAAAGTGTCTGAAATTGTTAATGCATCTTTTGCATTGGGAAAGACTATTCCTGAAAAGGACATTGTGATGAAAATTCTCAGATCGCTGCAATCTAGATACGATTCTAAGAAGCATGCCATCGTTGAAGGAAAAAACCTTTATAATCTTTCCAGAAGTACTCTTGTGGAAAAGATTAAATTACTTGATCTTGATCAGAATACAGTCAGAACTTCTGCGTTCAATGTTGTGACCATTCCAAGTGAAGCCTCTAACTTGTCATGGGATGATGAATGTTGTTCTAATCATGTTGATTCTAATAAATCACTAATGGCACAAAAGATCAAGGATATGGTAAAGAAAAGCAAAAGATCCGAGAGATCGTCTTCTCTCTCTATTGTCTCTGATGATTCAAGTCAAGAAAAATCTCAGGGTCACAACGCCTTACATACTATTGTAGTGTGTACGGAAAGTTCATCCTTCTCGGCAGAAGTTTCATGTAATTCAAACTCCAGTTTGAAATGCGAATCAGAAACTGAGATCCTAGAATTTCTGAATAAGTCTAAAGAAATTCACTAGGAAAATATTCAACTAAAAGAACTGTTGAATAAACTTGAGTCATCACTACAGGTGAAATCTCTTGAGATTGACTGTCTTAATGATGAATTCACCAGAACCCTATTTCTAAAACAAAAGGAGATCAATTCTCTCAAGTGTGACTTGCAAAGATTGTCAGGAAGCTCAGACAAAATTTCAGCAATGATATTTGGTCAAAAGGCTTTTGGAAACACACAAGGTTTAGGGTTCAAAGGTAAGACTATAAGCACATCAAACCTGGTTAGAAAAACCGGTTTTGGATCAATCAAACTTGAGCGTTGTGATAAACAAGTATCAACTCTACAAAGCAAATCTTCTTTACTCTGCTCTTTTTGTGGAAGTACAAGTCTTGTCCAGAGTAAGCGTTGGATATTCAAGAGGAACTGTAAAAGAATTACCAAACTTCAAGATGACATGCAAAAAATGAATCTAACTATAAATAAGAAGTCAGAGATGCCTAGGTACAAGAAGAAATCCAAAAGAATCAGAGTTAGACGAGGTAAGTCCGTTTACTCAACAAACCTTGAAATATCACCCAGTGACACAAGATGTGAACACTCTGTTCACTCTATTACTATCTAAACCATAGTAATAAATCACATCCTTATTTTGGACTTGAAAAATAAGGATTACTTCAAGGTTGATTTAAGTCTTGTAAATCTTTTGTTGATTTTTTTGTTTCATATTGAGCAAGTAAATATTTTATTGTTAAGATTGATAACGGATCATGAACCGTGGAGACTTTTTCAAAGTCATTTAGGGTTTTGCTATCCTGAAGTCTATTTATGTTTATTTGTGAACATCACTGTTCTTTACCTTCTTTTCTAAAGATACAGTCTCATGGCCCCTATAACTAGAGGTACCACGAAAAAAGATGTTGTAGAAGCAGTTAATGTGTATCTGTGTGAAGGAATTGCTTCTTCAAAGAAAAGGAAGGCGAAAAACACGTCTGATAATCCAGGTTCCTCATCTAACTTCCTATTGTCTGTTTGTCATTCCGATAATAACTTTAGGGCTATGGTGGATGATTTCATCAAGAAAAGAAATGATTTAAAATCTCGAATCATTTCTTCTATAAGAGATATCTCTCACTATGAACAAATGTTGTCTCTAACAAAGAACACTCTGCGTGAACTGAAAAGAGAACTTAGTGAGTTAACTGATATTTCTGAAGATTTGGAGGAATTGAATGATCCCATTATTAATGGTTTTTTCAATAATGAGAAGGAATTCTCTGTAGATTCCCTGACAAAGCTCTACAATGTCTAGTAAATCTTCTTTTTATGTTTTTAGAAGAATAACTTGGGTTTGGAATAGCCATTATTGTGAGTACACATAGCTATGTCCAACGTTTTTCATTTTCAATGTTTTTAGATTTATTTATTTAAATTCTAAGTTATTTGGAAGATGATTTTTGCAATTTTAATCTTTATGATTTGATATATTGTAAATTGTTATGGGATATGTTGTTTACGTCCGTGAACCTGTGACTGTCCCATACTTGTTCAAAAGTTATGTCTATTATGTCGGTATGAAAGTATTGATAGAAGATAGAATGAACTTTTGACATTGCAAAAGTTAAAGCCTTTTATGTCATTGTTTTGATGAAAGAAAGGATAAAACTTTTGTTCACAAGGATGAAGTCTATTGTATGTCATTGTGCAAATAGTGATGGAAAATAGAATGAATCCTTGTCTATTCCGAAGTATTGGTCGATCTCTGATCCACATTATTGTGCATATACTGTGTTGCTCCATAAGTTTTCTTATGACGAGCATGTATAATTGACTTGATCACTTTCTTGTGGTTAATTTAGTTGTGAAATTCTGATTGAATTAATCATGGGTTTTCTTGTGGTTAATCTAATTGTGCACTTCGATTGGATTAATCATGAATTCTTTTGTGGATAATTCAATTGAATACTTTGGACTCAAATTCATGTTTTCATGTGATTTGGTTATGTCCAAAGAAATCCTTCTTTTCTTGTGAAAGTAAGGTTGCCTTTGTTGTTCTTTTGGGAATGACATTTTATGGGGGGAGTTCTTTTTGAACTTGTGCTTAATTGCCAAATCTTTGTGGGGAGTGCGGCTGTGTAATATTATAGGGGTTATCTTGTGTCTTTATAAACTCCTTGACGAATGCATTTAGCTTCGGCTTATGATGGCATCTAAATAAGTTGATATGGTATTCTCTTTTGGTAATGAAGTATCTCTATGAAAATTTCATGAGGATCCCACTAGTTTTCGTACCTTTGCCAATTTATATTGACAAAAAGGGGGAGAATTAATGTGTAGTGTGATACTACAAATACATATGGTTTACGGATGATTATGTAAGGGGGAGTGGTTTTCATGTCGAGATGAAGTATTGACTAAGGGGGAGTGATACATATCTGTTAGAGCTTTGCTCGGTCGAACTCGCATGCGTTGCTATCTCAAGCATGTTTGTCAATGTTAGTGATCAAAACTATAAGTCTTGATTTCTAGCCTATATAGCTAAAGGTCTCGGACTAGGATAGAAAGTGTAGTTGAGCTCAAGACTCCATGGAAATCATCATACAAGACGATGGACTACTCAAGGAACTGGTGGATCTTCATCGACTAAAAGGTATGTGGAGACTTGAACTTATCTGTCACTCAAAAGTCTATCTACTCTTGAGACAAAAGTCGTTTTGATATAAAAACTTTCATTATACACATTTGCTATTTCGAGCCGAGTGTAACTCGCCTATCTATTTCTCGAAATATGTGTTGGTAAGCTTTCGCTTTTTCCAAATTCATCTTTACCTAGTGACGAATGTCATGTTATGTTTCAATCACTTTGGAAATTGTTCTGACGAAAAATGGTCTGTGAATAACGGCTATATAACGTCCTCTGAGAATGTTTCAATGATTGAAATGAGAGTTTAGATTACATAACCATTGGTAGGATATAAGCATTGTTGTGGAAACACATATATGTATAAGTCCATATTCCTTGAACCAAAGTTTGCGAACTTTATTGATCAAGAGAAACGGAATGTGGCGTGAGCCAAGTCCGCGAACTGGCGGAAGTTCTCGACCCGAGAATTTATGCCGGAGTTTGTGAACTCCTTCCGTGAGCTTAAGTCCGCGAACCCAGTCTGCGAACTTGAGCAGGTTATATGTAAAATTGGTTGTTCTTGAACTCATGTTTATATAAACTAAGGAATGCTTTTGCAAACCGTGGCTATAAAGTTCGTGAATCGATTCGAGTGAATCAAACCGTTTTTGCTTCGATTGTGTCTTGTGTAGTTACATAAGATCTAAGCAATTGAACAACTCTCTAACTAGTTCATTTGAGTCATTTGAACTAGTTATGGTGAAGAAGAATATAGTGGATATGAAAGTGATCATATGGCTAACCATTTGGTTAACTATTGTTGAACCAACAAATGTTAGTGTTTGGGAACGGCTACATAAACCCAAAATTGGACATTTCATTTGTGTATAACAAGCTAAGTTTTCGATCCAATGGTTGAGAAATATTAGCTTGAATCTAATCAGGTTTTTTATCTAACAGTGAATATTGAATGCTTTGTTACCAAGCTAACATTGATTGAAAACCCTGATTTGAAAGACTATATAAGAGAGAACTCTAGCAACTGGGAAACCTAATCCCCACACCTTACGTGTGATACTAGTTGCATATCTATAGTCGATTCTCCTTTAACCTTTGTTTTTTCTTCTAAAACCAGGTTAACGACTTAAAGACTTCATTGGGATTGTGAAGCCAGACCGATACTACTTTTCTTGTAGTTGTGTGATCTGATCTTGCATCTTCTATCGTTACGAGTACAATTGTAATAATTGGCTCGAGATTTATATCTCCGATAGGCAAGATAGAAAAGTAATCACAAACACTTCATCTCATCGTTTGTGATTGCACAATATCTTTTTTCGCTGCGTCGATTAGGATTATTGTGAGGTGATTGATAATACTAGGTTGTTCTTCGGGAATATAAGTCTGGTTTATCAATTAGTTCCTGTTCACCTTGATTTATCATAAGACGGAACAAAACTTGTAGGTATATTCGTGGGAGACGAGTTTATCTATTACCGTAGACTTTTATGTGTGATACAAATTTGTTTATTAAAGTCTTCGACTTTGGGTCGTAGCAACTCTTAGTTGTGGGTGAGATCAGCTAAGGGAATCAAGTACGTAGCATCCTGCTGGGATCAGAGACGTACGAGCATAATTGTACCTTGGATCAGTGTGAGATTGATTGGGTTCAACTACAGTCCAGACCGAAGTTAGTTTGGAGTAGGCTAGTCTTTGTAGCGGCTTAATACAGTGTGTGTTCAATCTGGACTAGGTCCCGGGGTTTTTATGCATTTGCGGTTTCCTCGTTAACAAAATTCTGGTGTCTGTGTTATTTCTTTTCCGCATTATATTTTGTTATATAATTGAAATATCACAGGTTGTGAATTGTTCAATCAATTAGAATATCCGACCTTTTCGTTGTTGATTTAAATTGATTGACACTTGGATATTGGTCTTTGGTACCATCCAAGTTATCTCTCTAGTATTTGATAAAGACTCGCAGATTTCTATTTGTTTTAGTATATATCAAATCGAGAGATTGAGATACAAACTCTTTGATATACTTTTTATCTAGATTGAGTCTGACTGTCTAGTTGATTCTCTAGAAAGTATATTGGAGTTTGTCCATACAGATTGCTAAGCAAAATATTGGGTGTGGTTGTTGTACCCCCCACTTTTTCAATATCACCATAGTATTGTTGTCAAAGTTGTGATACAGTTGAACTTTGATGCTGTGTAATAATACTATGACACTGTATAACAATGATTGTTATCGCTACGGATCTTCAACAACTATGATGCTGAACTTACAACCTTTAGGATCATGGATTACTTGGAAGTGACGAAGATTTCGAGTCGCGTTGAAGATGCCAAGGAGATCAAGCATTTGGATGAGAAGCTATAATTTTATTTATTTTGTAATCCATATGTATTTATAGTTTTGTCACTAAAATTGACAAAGGGGGAGATTGTTAGAGCACTACTCGGTCGAACTCGCATGCGTTGCTATCTCAAGCATGTTTTTCAATGTCAATGATCAAAACTATAAGTCTTGATTTCTAACCTATTTATAGATGTCTCAGACTAGGACATAGTTTTTGTAGTTAAGCTTAAACTTCACGGCGTTTATCACTTGAAGACGAAGAACTACTAATGAGAGCTTGTGGAACTTCATCAATAAAAGGTATGTGGAGACTTAAACTCATGTATCACTTGGAAATTCTATTTCTACTATATCTCTTATATTGAGACATAAGTCGTGTTACAATATAGTTTTCTCGATACACATTTGAGATTTCGAGCTGAGTATATCTCGCTTACATATTTCTCGAAATATGTGTTGGTAAGCTTTCGCTTCGACCAAGTTCATCTTATATCATGAGAAAATTTCCGAGTAACACCTTACATGGTTTGTGTGATATAATCATTTGGTGTAAGACTTGGAATGTTTCGATAATGATTATTTCAATATCTTGAAAATTGTTTTGATGCTTATAGTGTGTGAAAATGGCTATTGTCATTATAGAAGAATATTTCAATGATTGAAATAAAGAGTTTAGAATCTTGTAACCATCTTTGGATATAAGCATAGTGTGTTCGCACATTAGTGTGTAAGTCCAAAACCGGGAGCCTAAAGTATGCATACTTGTGTGTATACAAAAAGGTTGTAGGAGACTGGGTAAGTATGCATACCCGTACACATACTGGCGGAAGTTCACGTCCGTGAATTTCTGCTGAGTTTGAAAACCAAAACCAAACTCATCCGGTTACCTAAAACACACGTACCCGTACGCGTACTTGCGGAAAGTTCACGTCCATGAATTTCTGCTGAGTTTGAGAACTAAAACAAACTCAAATCCGGTTACTTAAGTACGCATACCCGTACGCATACTTAAGTGGTTACTTTCTAAAATCGTTTGTACATGAACCTAAAACATTTACCAATAAGGAATGCAATCTTTGCAAACCGTGGCTATAATGTTCACGTATCGATTCGAGTGAATTAAACCGATTTTGCTTCAATTGTGTTCTTGTATAAATCCATGAGAATATAGCAATTGAACAACTCTTTAACTAGTTTCATTTGAGTCATTTGAACTAGTTATGGTTAAGATGAATAAGGTTGATATGAGAGTAATCATATGGCTAACCTCGGTTAACTATTTGTGAACCAACATGGTGTACACGTTTGGGTACGGTTACATAAACCTAAATGAGGGTACATTCATTTGTGTGTAACAAGATAAGTTCGATCTAACGGTTGAAAGATATTAGCTTGGCTGAATCAGGTTTTTCATCTAACAGTGAATATTGAATGCTTTATTACCAAGGTAACTTGGATTCCAAACCCTGATTTGAAAATTATATAACAGAGAACTCTAGCAACTGGGAAACCTAATCCCCACACCTCCTGTGTGCTACTAGTTGCATAACTAGAGTCGATTCTTCTTTAACCTTAGGTTTCTTCTCGAGACCCTGTAGGTTAACGACTTGAAGACTTCATTGGGATTGTGAAGCCAGACCCAACTATTCTCTTTGTAGTTGCATGACCTGATCTTGCTGTTTCTATCGTGATTGAGTGCAATTGTAAAATTGGCTTGAGATTTACATCTCCGATAGGAAAGATAGAAAAGTAATCACAAACACCTTCGTCTCATCGTTTGTGATTCCACAATAACTTGTTTCGCTAGTCAATTAAGTTTATTGTGAGGTGATTGATAATACTAGGTTGTTCTTTGGGAATATAAGTCCGGTTTATCAATTGGTTCATGTTCACCTTGATTTATCAAAAGACGGAACAAAAAGTCTTGGGTTTTTCTGTGGGAGACGGATTTATTCAAACCTATAGACTTTTCTGTGTGAGACAGACTTGTTTATCAAGTCTTCGACTTTGGGTCGTAGCAACTCTTAGTTGTGGGTGAGAACAGCTAATGGAATCAAGTGCATAGTATCCTGCTGGGATCAGAGACGTAAGGAGCGCAACTGTACCTTAAATCAGTGTGAGATTGATTAGGGTTCAACTGCAGTCCATTCCGAAGTTAATTGGTAGTAGGCTAGTGTCTGTAGCGGCTTAATACAGTGTGGTGTTCAATCTGGACTAGGTCCCTAGGTTTTTCTGCATTTGCGGTTTCCTCATTAACAAAATTCTGGTATCTGTGTTATTTCTTTCCCGCATTATATTTTGTTATATAATTGAAATATCACAGGTTGTGCGTTAAGATCAATCAATTAGAATATCCAATCTTTGGTTGTTGATTTACATTGATTGACACCTGAACATTGGTCTTTGGTACCGTTCAAGTAATTTCTCTTATATTCAATCGGGCTCGCAGATTTCTATTTGCTGATTGCGGATTGAATTAAGATTTAGAGATATTAAACTCTTTGATATACTTTATTCTAGATTGAGTTTGACTGTCTAGTTGATTTTCTAGAAAGTGTATTGGAGTAAGTCCTCTCAGATTGCCAAACGAATTGTTGGGTGTGGTTGTTAGACCCCGCATTTTCAATGTCTAGTTTCATCCTTCCAATGAAAATTTTAAGAAAGCTGTGAGCATAATTAGAGACTTCTAGTGAGGTAAATCGAGTGAGCCTAGTGAATCTAAGGGAGTCTATATGAAGAAATGGATTAAAATCAATGTTAGTAAAGAAAAAGGGGGAAATGTGTTAAAAGATCTCGATGAAATGAATCTTTGATTGCTAAGAATGCTTGGAGGCTGTTTCACCATCCCGACGCCATTTATACTAAAAATATGAAAGGCAGGTGTTTTCCTCACACCAAACCATTTCATGTCAGTTGTGATGATAACGCCTCTTGGGCTTGGAAGGGGATTCACACTGGACTGATGTAGTTAAAGAGTATAGCATATGGGAAATCGGTAGAGGAAATGGTGTTCATATTCTTAAAGATAATTGGATACCTGATATGGCTGACCATCCTCTGACCTCAAAACCTGATTACTCTGGAAACCATACCTTAGTTGAACACTTAATCTCCGAAAATGGTTGAGATATGCATGTTCTTCAGCAAATGTTTGACTGGTACACCTCAGAGAAAATCTTAACTATCACCCTTGATAGGAATACTGATGACATCCTTAGATGGATTGATGACCCTCAAGGAAAGTTCACTAGTAACTCTCTATATGATCTTCTTGACAACAAACAGAAAAAAGTAACAGATAGTCTGACGGTGAAATTTTGGGATCTAAATATCTTGCCGAAAATCCAATTCTTTATCTGGCAAGTGAAGAATAATATTGCGCCTTATAGTGGTGTTTTGAGTGTTCATATTAATCATATGGACCCTCTTTGTTCTATGTGCAGGAATGGTATTGAGACAAGAGAACACTCCCTTATGCAATGTTCCCGTACTAAAACTGTTTGGTCTTTTTGTTCTTTAAATCTGGAAAATGTTATTCGTGGCTTTTCTCCTTTAATGACTGGTGTTCTAGCTGGTTCCTAACTTATCATCCCCAAACCCCTTTTGGACCTTGGAAAGGTCTATGCGCCACTATATGCTGGTTCATATAGAAGATAAGATATGAAATAGTCTTTCAAAAGACTAATCCTTGTTCTACTAGGACAGGAAAACTCATTATGGACCATCTGAACTTGACCATGACCCTGCAAGATAGAAGCATAGCTAGATTGCCAGCTAGCGTACCTGTCACCCATCCTCCTGGAGGCATATTAAACATCGCCTTTTCTAATAGGACATACTCTGATCATGTAACAGACCTAACATGGATTGGTGTTTTGATTACATGACCAAATGGAGAAACCATTGGCAGGAAATCTAGGAGAGTCAGAGCCCATGGAAAATAAGAAGAAGATTGCCCAGCTGTCAGCGATGCTCTAAAGTAGCCAGTGGGCTAGCCAACTGAAATGCAAAGCTTTATATCCACAGTAAAACAACACACGGATCGACAAAACTTTACCAGGACATAATGTCCAAAAACCTTCCGGATCTCCAGAACTTAGCGAAAGCTGGGTTCAAAAATACTATTATCTTAGACCGGAAAAAAAAAAGTCAATCAAAAATGTAAGTCTATTTCCACTGCACTCTCTGAAAAGCGCGGGAAGAACTTCCTGTGTTTCCTTTCAACAATTGCGGGAAGAGCTTCCTGTCTATTGCCACAGTTAAAACGAGAAATCACAAACAAAATAAAAAAGAAATGGGAGAATTAGAACCAGACTTCTCTGCGTTTCCTTTCAAACCTTACTCGATTCAAAAAGATTTCATGAAATCTCTGTACAGTTTTCTCAACAAAGGAGGCGTTGGCATGTTTGAAAGCCCTACTGGTAAAAATCCCTCTTTCTTCTTTCCCTCTGGGTAAACCCTACTTTTATTATTATCTCTAATTGTGTTTATTTTTGTGGACTCAGGAACTGGTAAAACCCTAAGTATTATATCTAGTGCATTGCAATGGGTAGTAGACAGGAAAGAACAAATGAAATCTGAAACTTCTAGGGTTTTAAATAATCCGAAGGATCAATGTGTTTCTGATGATGAAGAGCCAGATTGGATGAAAGATTTTGTATTAGATAATAAGAAAAATTTGGATGGAGATAAGAAGAAGAAGGATAAAAAGTTAGGGTTTGGGGGTAAGGTTTTGGGTGAGAAGAAATCATGTAGAGATTTGTTTAATGATAATGAGGGTGTTGAATTGGGGGAGAAGGTAAAGAAGAAGAGTGAAATTAAAGTTGAATTGAGTGAAGAAGAGGAGTTTTTAGTGGAAGAGTATGAGAGTGATGATGAAAATGGAGATGGAGTGAGATTAAAGAGAAAAGCTGGTGGTAATTCTTCAAGTGATGATGACGATGAGGAGGATGGGTTGGAGGAGGAGGAGGAAGAGGATTTGAAGGTTTATTTTTGTAGTCGAACACATTCTCAGCTTTCACAATTTGTTAAGGAGTTAAGGAGGACAGTCTTTGCTACTCAGCTAAATGTTGTTTCGTTAGGGTCCAGAAAGAATATGTGTATCAATGAAGGTATAACATTCACCATTGTGTTTATTAACATTGTTATATGTATCGTTTCTTATCATATATGTGTTTTATGTTTCAGAGGTTTTGAAGCTTAATAATTCAGCTCGAATCAATGAGCGATGTCTGGAACTTCAAAAGAATAAGAATTCAAGTGTCTCTAAAGTTAAGGTCAAGACTTCCTTGCTGCTTGCTTATTTAATTTTAACATTACTTCGTGAATTTAACATACCAATGTACAGATACTTTTGTGACATGATAAGCTGTATACTCAAGGAAATTTATCTGAATTAGTTATCGGAACCGTTAGTGACACTTCTAAATAATTCGATTAAAAGAAAATAAAAGAAGTAGCACTGAATTGTTCCATACTGCCTATAGATGTGGAGCTCAAATCAGTGAGCTGTACGTATTGTCATATTACTAAGGAACAAAGCCTAGAGAGTGGATAAAATTGAAGGCCTCTCTAGAGTTGCACCTCTCAATTTATCTACCTGGAGAGGGAGGCAAAAGTGTGCATGAACTTAAGTAAACTATATGCATATGATTAATTAAAACATAGATTAATTCTGTTTTGTTCCACTCAGAATGGAAGAAACCCCTCCGCTGTATGAAACTAATAAGGATTTCTAACTTACGACTACTGTACAGATTATGACACAACCACGTCATGGTCTTCCTTTTAATCAGTTACATGCATGCCGAGTTGCAGACTCTGTTGATGTCAGAAAGACCTCATGTTGTTTAGTTCAGCGATCCAGATATTACTATCTCATGTCTCCCAAGGCTTGATGCAAAGAAAAGACCTGGGACCTGAAGATGTTTTCATGATCACCCCAATTGGCACTGACTTTTGATGCTTCCAATAATCTATTGCAGAGAGTTTTGTTTTAACTGATTGTATTTTGGGGTGATTTAGCAAGAGCATCTAGGACTGATTTGGCAAATTGTGCAGGTCCAGGCTGATGGAGGAAGAATACGGAGGACCAAGGCTTCTGCTGGATGTCCAATGCTTAGGAAGCATAAGTTACAGAAACAGTTCAAAACTGAGGCCTCTGAACAAGATGCCTTGGATATCGAGGATCTTGTCCTCCTTGGAAACAAGATTGGCACTTGTCCATATTATGGCTCCCGGAAAATGACCCCTGCAGCTGATCTTGTGGTTCTTCCCTATCAATCTCTTCTCTTCAAGTGTGCTCGTGAATCTCTTGGTCTAAAACTGAAGAACAGTATTATTATTATAGACGAGGCCCACAATCTTGCTGACTCCCTAACCAGCATGTATGACTCAAGAATCTCTTTTTCACAGGTAATAGTTCTTATTTTCCTTCGTTGTAAATAAGATTGTTTTGAGCTTTCGTGATTTACTCTCCTATGGGGATCAAGACTAGCTCCATTCTTCATGACACATTTTGCTTATGAGTTATGAGCATTATCCAAAGGTTCTATATGAAATTGACGCTCTTAAAAAGATGCCTAGTAGTTGGGATCGAGGCGAGCATGAGGCGATCTTTATACATTCGAGTCTAGTTGTCTGATCATTACTAGTGATTTGAGTCACCAAGTAACTAAGCGGTCTCTCTAAATTGCAGTTGGAGAAGGTACATAGACACCTTGAGCTGTATTTCGAAAGGTTTAGAAATTTACTTGGAGCCGGCAATAGAAGATATATCCAGACCCTGATGGTTCTTACTCGTGCTTTTCTCAAAGTGTTACTTGGCGACAAGGATTCCAACTTACATAGTCTTGGTGAAAAGTCATCTGAACAAAATGTTAGTGATTCTTCCATGGCCATCAATGATTTCCTGTTTTTGCTTGACATCGACAACATCAACTTAGTAAAGTTGCGTCACTATATTAAGGAGAGTAATATCATCCACAAGGTAAATAATAACTTGTGCAGTCTCAATTTGCTAAAACCTATTTCTTTTTGCCTCCTCCGGGTTGTAAATTCCTTGGTTCATTCAAACGAGGAGTTATTTGTCATTAAACAATGTATGTACTGCAGGTCAGTGGATATGGAGCTAAACGTGTCGGTTTTGAAAGAGGTGGTGATATTCTTAATGACAGTGTAAGTGTTGTGGAGGGCAGCACATTATCTGGGTTTCAGGCATTTGTCAGTATCTTGCTGTCGTTGACCAATAATGATGGTGATGGGAGAATAATAATCTCTAGGAGAAGACATCTGAACTCTGTTCAAAAAGAAGATGGATTCGTAAAATATGTCATGCTCGCTGGAGAGAAGATCTTTTCCGAGGTTTTGTACCATATATTAGATCTAAGCTTGCTCTTAAATTGAGTCAGGGTTTAGTATTCATGCATAATTTTGTTTTGTTCAGGTAGTAGAACAAGCGCATGCTGTTGTGCTGGCTGGAGGCACTCTTCAGCCTATTGAAGAGACAAGGGAACGTCTCTTCCCATGGCTACTTCCAGACAAGTTGCACTTTTTTTCATGCGGTCATATTGTCCCCCCTGAGAGTATTTTGCCAATTGCTGTTTCGCATGGACCATCGAGCATGTCTTTTGATTTTAGTTACAGTTCTCGAACCTCTCCAAACATGGTATGTATGTGTAACCTTTATTTTATCCTTCAGTTTACTGCGATTCACGACTGTAGTCTTCTCTATTACTTAGTCCGCTGAATTGATAACAAGTGGTGCCTAGTGATGTAACATGTAGGATCGCTATGTTAAATGGTTATATAGTCGGCTAAACTAGTTGATATCGGTACCTTCCTGGGGATTTAATGGATATGCTAACCAAGATGGGTAAAACCTATGTTGTATTAGGCGCTAAGCGAGGCTCCAGGCCCTTCGCCTAGCTCCTAGGCGCCCAGAGAAAAATTAGAAAAAAAAAATGCTCACACTTTGGCACCTTGGGCAACTCGTGCGCCTAGAGTGCCTAGGCAAGCGCCCAGGGCGCCTTTTACAACATAGGGTAAAGCCCTTCAACATAAACAGAATTTTCAAAAACCAATTACAATTACGTCATACCTTTATTTTGAAACTTTTTTGCACCTTCTAATTTTATTCAGTAAATTTTTCTTTTCTCTTTTGTGACGCTCTTGTAAACAAAATCTTATTATAAACGTTCACTATAAGGTATGGACATGCTCATTAATCTATGGAAGATCTTACTTACAGATAGAAGAGCTAGGGCGTTTACTTTGCAATTTAGTGACAGTGGTACCTGAGGGAATGGTGGTGTTCTTCTCATCATATGAGTACGAAGCACAGGTACATGATGCATGGAAGAGTTCAGGCACTCTTACAAGGATTATGAAGAAAAAGCGTTTATTCAGGGAGCCAAGGAGTAACATTGACGTGGATGCCTTTCTAAGGGAATACAAAGAAACTGTGATAAACTTATCAGGCAACCATCCTAAAGAGGGTCCAGTATCCCAGAATGGTGCATTACTTCTAGCTGTAGTTGGTGGAAAGATATCTGAAGGTATAAACTTTAGCGATGGAATGGGCCGATGCGTAGTTATGGTTGGACTTCCCTATCCTAGCCCGTCTGACGTTGAGTTGTTGGAGAGGGTAAAACATATTGAAGGACTGGGCTACTCAAATACTAGCAATACACCCAAACTTGGGGTCAGTAATAAATTGGCCAATGGGGATGCTGCTCAAGCTGGCTTTTCGGTTCTAAAAAGTTGCAACAGAAGAGGGAGAGAATACTATGAAAACCTCTGCATGAAGGCAGTAAATCAATCAATCGGTATGTCCTAGCAACTACAAATAATTTAATTAAACACCGTACTGATGTGGTAGATCAGCAAATATGGTGTTTTAACTAAAGATGGTAATGTGCCTCATACAGTGAAGCGGAACTCTCAGTTGAGCTCTTACTTGCATGAACAAATTTTTCTACCTGATGAGTTTACACTATTGTTCTACCCAATGCAAAATTTTTATTTGATAACTAATCTTTTCCTTCAATTGCTGGAAATGCAGGTAGAGTAATTCGGCACGCTAAGGATTATGCTGCAATTTTGTTGGTTGACTCACGTTATGCATCTTATCCATCACAAATGAGCTTCTCTCACTCAGCTAACAAGCTCCCCAAGTGGATTAAAGATCGTCTTGTTTCCAGCACTCAGAATTACGGGGAAGTTCATAGACAGTTGCACCAGTTCTTCAAATTCAACAAGGGAAGATGTAATCAATGAAGATTATAATGAGAAAGATGTATCAGAACAGAGATACAGAGTATAAAAATACTGTTCTTAATGAGTCATAACCTGGACAGGCTTGTAGCATTTTACAGAGATAAATTAGATGTTAAAGTTCTCATTCATGTACAGAAGTATACAAGGGGTTTGATCAAGTTGCATATACAAATTAGTGTGAAGGGGTGAATGCAAGAGAGGCTGCAGTTCTACATGAGTTATGCCCTTATTTACCTGAACAAGGTACACCACTTTGGATTCTGTCTGTAGATTTCACTTTATTTCTTGTGAACTATGATGTGATTGGGTCTGATAGGCCTTTTTATCCTCAGCTATCTTTGGAAGATGGTATTCATTAACTGGTCGTTTCATACTATATGTTATTATATTTTTCCAATGATAAGCTTGTCTTCTCTTTGAATTACACAGGAGCAGCCTTTGGAGTTTATCTTTTACTGGGTTGAGTAATCCACTAACAACAAGCAGACAAGTGTGAAGTGTATAGTTACAAGTCTTTTTTTTTTTTTTTTTTTTTTTTTTTTTTTTTTTTTTTTTTTTTTTTTTTTTTTTTTTTTTTGTGTGTGTGTGTCAAGTTTAGAGTCTATTAGTAGGGTTTTTGATTCTGAAAATGTAAATTTGGTATTTTGCTTTTGGTGAGTGCCCCTTCAGTGGGGATGTCCCGGTGGTGATGTTTTTGGGGTCTTACTTTTAGGGTGTGTGCCCTCTGGGTGTCTTTTCTGTTCATTTGGCCTACTTATTAAGCCAATCACTTAAAATTGTTTTGATTGACCAAAAGAACAACATATGCGCTACAGTAGGTAACTTCATTTTCACCAGCATAGGCTATCACTTCATTGATGGGAAGGGAAACGTCCATAATTAGAAGTAAATTATTTTCCTTCTTTTTGCCGAATTTCACCAGTCTAAAGTTCTAGTGTCGAACCCATTTTTTCATAACTTTAAATAAGCATGGCCTACTTTGATTTTATCTTATATGATCACAACAAAAAAAGATCTAGTAATGCATTAAATTTGGATTTCCTTTTGGGGAAGTATGGCAGACAAAATGATTTTTATAGGCTCCCATGAGATTTCGTACTTTGGATTCCTAGAGAATCCGATAATTTTGGAACGTTATGGCCTGTGTGCTCCTTCAACTCTGGTGAAAAATTGGCTATAAAATATCAATACAAGCTGTAGATTCTAGGTGCAGACACCAATTTGACTCGCCCGAAGACCACGATTCATATTCAAGCCTAGGATATATGGTGAATTATGATTTAGACTCAGCTCAACTGCGTTCGTTTTTACATGTATACTTGCCAGAGAGTTAATCGATTATGAGACTAAGTTACCTTCTTTCCGATTGAATCTGAGTAGGTAGTAACTGTTCTTAAAGCATATTGGCTATCATTTCAATCCCATCCCCATGTACACATAGTATGAACCATGTGGCTTGAGAATGACCAATAAGTTTAAGAGAGAGAAGCGCTCAGCCTTGTCGACATTTCTGCTTGACTAAGTATATATTGCTCCAACGAGCACAGATCCTACAAGCAAAAAAATGTTGCTTCAGAGTTCTTTCCTCAAAACCAAGAAGTTTTTTCAAAAGACTCTCCATAACTTCAAATTCCTAGTTTTAGGAGGATACCAGAAACTTCCCAAGACCCCTCACAATATCAATCAAAATTGCGGAGGTTATGATGGCAATGAGGTGGAAACTGTAAAGGGAAAGGGCAAGGACATGTTGAAAGAAGAGAAGGTTTACCAGGGGAGCTTCGTGAATTCTTTAAACCAGACTGGATATTCAAAGATCAAAAGGCAAGAAACAAGTGACGATGGTAGAAAGAGTGAGACAATGAGATCAGAACATTCTGGTTACTACTTGGTAGCAAAGAAACTAAAAGAGTTGGAAATGATGGACATGAGTGATATTGAACATGAGTTGGATATTGAAGAAGTTATTCATTACTATTCACGCCTAACATGTCCTGTGTACCTTGAAATATTCGACAAGTTTTTCATGCAGATGTACCCTGAATTCTTCCATGTGCATAAATCTCAATAGAGATCAACCGTTGTGAATTTCGTATAAGCCCTCTCTTTTCTATTTTCTTATTTCTTTTGTCGTTCTTTTCATTTCATTCCTTTCCTTTCCGTTCGTTTTTGTTTCTTTGTGTTGGGAAAATATGCGTTTCAGTTTCTCGAAATTTTTATTCATGTGGCAAACAAAACAGTAGCAAAGAAGAAAGTTAGAGTATTTATGGTTGATGAAGGCGAAGTTATCCTCTTTCCTTAAAGACAATAAATAAGGTCTAAGGGTGTCGTCTCTCAAGATAAAACAACTACGTCTTGTAGAAAGCAACACTGTAATTCTATTCAGTCGATGAATGTTGACAATTATTGCGCATTTAAATAAGACTGTGATTCTTGATTTCAAAACTTATTTTCAACTTTTCAAACTTGTTATAAAAAATCATACTTCCTCTGTCCAAGTTACATAGGCGGAGAAACCAAATTTAAGATTAAAAAACTATATGGATTTTATAAATATCCATTCTCTTTCTTGTTTTATCCCTTACTTTTGATGAAAACTAGAATCATTAAATTAATTTTAGTGTGATATGGGTATATTTGGAAATAGAACTATGCCTATATGGATGGACAATCAAAAACTAGTTCTCCTGTCTATATAACTTGGATGAAGGGAGTACAAGCTAAAACAAGAGATGAGTATTCATAGATTCAATAATGACTCTACTGAGTGTTTTTTTACCTACAGGTGACTTACCATGTTTAATGGTGACTCTCCATAACACCTATTCATGACTAAGTATTTTATGGGTGAAAAAGGGCATAACCCAAACACAAATTTAAAATTCAAAAATCATATTTCACTCGAACATAATTGGCCCAAAATTTCAAGGGTCCCCACGTGAGTGGAAAAACGACTAGACAAAATTTACAAACTTTGAGGAGCACAACAAAAATTATAATCCATTTGTAAGTGATAGATTTTGGATTTAAACCAAATCTAGTGATACTTCATTGGATTTACTGGCTAATCAGTGAACGCAATGTTATGATCTGTTCAACCGTTGACGTAAATCGATAGAATAAATCACACACGTTTTTTTAATATATAATTGGTTCATTTTAAGAAAATTATGGGTTGTGTACATTTTGACCCTAAACCTTATTAGTATCCTTGAGTGCTCTAGATTAACATAGCTTTGAAGTTAACATAGAAGGGTGGTCACACTTGTCACACATATAAGTGATCTCTCATTTGAAAGTATATTATCATATATTTCTTTGTTAGACTGAGCTATACGAATCCTTTAGAGAAATTTGAATCTCTCACTTGACAAGCAACACTGACTCTTATCATAGAAATGGGAAAGAGAAAATCACTTCCACTGTTATTTGACGAGTACTTCATGACTTAGACCATGAGTTCTATAATCGCTAGGTTGGGTCACCGCTCCAAATTACTCTCTAATAATGCTATAAACATATACCCCTTTATCATGAAAATATAAGCTTCTCTCTAAATTGTATTCTTCATCGACTCATACAAATCTTAAACACCATTACTTATATATATATGCGTTTAACCTCATATTTATTGGAACACACGGTTGATGCCATAGCATCATTTTAGGCACCCCATATTTTGATGATTTTTCCCCATTATAATGATGTTGTTGTATAATAACCAGCCGCACGATCTGTGGTGCACTGATTGTTAATATTTTAGCAGTTTTATTAGCAAAGATAGGTGCTCAACTAAAGTTCCATTATTTTTCCATAGTTCATTGAGTATTATGGGCAGATAGTTTCTAACCATCCATTAAGCCTCATTAGTGCTACTAATAACAAAAACAGGTTCATTAAGTATCCTATCACACATGATGACCACCCCTAACTTGAATAAAATGGAATATCATAACAATTATCAAATTGATATTACCGACTTACCGTCACATTAACTCCAAAGAGCGATTCAATCCAATCTGCATGGATACAATAAAATAGATGCTCAGGCAAAATATCATTCCTTTCCCCCACATTTCATGCATATATCTTTAATAGTCATGAGACCTCAACCTACAAAGTTTCTACAGTGGGAATCGCGTTTGAGCATTCAATCCAAAAACTTAAATTAGACAACATTAGCAGTACAACTTGTATAACCATTGATTTTCCACCGCGGCCAGTGACATGAGGTCCTCTGTACCGAGAAATCCCATATGTCCCTGTTCATACAAATCACTGATTGACACGTGACATACTTTGTTAACTAACTTAATCGTACTTTGGGTTGTCTATTTAATGTATAACATTTTTTGGAAGAGAAATAGGGATCCATGGCTATACAGCGAAATCCATGGTCATGAATGGAATACTAGGGAGCAAGAATTTATGATCTATTTTGATGCGGTGGTGGCAACAAAAAATCCTATGCCAAAATTCTAATGTTTTGATCATGAACAAATTAAGAATTGAATTTTTCTTTTTCCTCCTGTTTAGAAAAAGAACCGAGCGTATGCTTTATTCAAATTTATTTTGTGGCAACATTTATCATCACTCTCAACATCCTTGACGGTGTCTTCACTTTGGTTGATAAATATGTATTGGTTAAGAATAGTCCAAATATTTGGTTTTCTCCACTATCTCATCGAGGAAATTCATTAGATTTTTTTGTTGTATACATTATGGATTTTGACGTAAGCGAATCGTAAGAATAAGGCTATTTTATATAAAATTTATCATGAGATATGAATTGCGTAACTATTAAATATTTTTCATGAGATATGAATTGAATAACTATGAACATCTTGTACTTTGTAGATGTGTTACTTTCGTGTCTATACATGCGTTTAGTGTGAGAGACATTTGAGCCAAAGTTAGAGGATAGTGATTGAGATCAAAGGGTGCAACCATGTAAGAGATTTCTCTTGGGCAACCGAATCGAACAATTTCCATTTTGGCCTAGATTTTTTACGGGTAAAAGCTTAGAAATAAAATGACTTAGATGCAACAAAAATTTATGTGGGCATGGGAAATCATGAGAGAAACGTGAAGTATAGAGGGTAAATGTGTTTCAGAAGGATACAGAGATGTCGAGACTAAAAGATAATTAGGCATATATGTTGAGTTCATTTAGAACTAGAACCGGTGAAACTGTTTCACGTAACTGATTACATGAAAAAGATAAGAAAGCTTATTAAAAAATTTGATTGTTTTTTAAGATAACCAATGGACACAATATATTTTCAAATTATTTACTGATACTGATCGAACCGAAACTTTTGATGACCATATTGATTCTTAACTAGTTCATGCAGTAATTGAGAGACACCATACCAGTTGACAACCCTAATTCATAGGCAAACAGTCAGTCATATTTCACTTTTACACACTTGGAATCTTCTCTCGTTCTTTATTTTTCCTTTTATTCGGAACACTATTTGTTACCGAATTGTACGTACCCTCAATTGCCAAAAGTTTATTGTCGACATTTCATTACATAAAATACTAATTTCACTTGTGAAAACACTTGTATCATACTCTAGTTTATATTCTAATTTCGCAAATAAGTGTTTAAACTGATCTTCAAATTGTTAATACTGTTAATTAATTTTGCTTTATCCTTTGTTGAAACCAAATGTTATCACCGCTAATACTAAACGGATAATAATATCAGATTAGATGACATTACCCCAACCTAGCTCTTACGATTCAAGTTATATCTCTTAGGAAATGCTAACGGCCCATGCGGTAAAACCTTAGTTATCACACTATTTCATGTGTGTTCATTTTCAAATAAACCTTGATTTTCCAAATTTCAAGGAGACATGAATACAGAGCAAAAATGCTCGTATAAATAAATTTGGACACAATCCAAATCAACAGATAATGTTTCCATTTCAATGTCCATTATTGAGTCATCCATGAGCGAATGATTAACACCCATTCTCACATCAAAGAATGAGTAAACATTTTACTTATTTATTCTGAAAATTTGCAATCAATGATACTTAGCAGGAAAGTTGATCATCAATATGCAATTTCACTAAAAAAGCTCCATCCATTATTAGACTCCTAGATAACCATGATTAATAGCGCAGATGATTATGACGATTACAAGAATCCAACCAATTATGTTTCATGCACTTACTATAAGGAATTAATATGCATATATGAAAGATAAGTTACCAAGTCGTCATAATACTATTATCAAATATAATGTATCTCGAGCCAGGAAAACAACACAAAAACAAGTCTTTCTAATTGAGGGGTTAGGAGAACAATCAAATGGCGAGCAGGAATTCAAGGGCAGATTAAACAACTCTAATTTTATTTTCGGAAAATGGGTCATTTGTCCAAATATTTTTAAATCACGGTTCAAATGGACGAGTAAAAAATAGTTTGGGTGAAATGGCCAAAAAAAAATAATAAGGATGAAATTGGTTTCATCCTAACTTAAATTTAAAAAATAGCAAGGATGAAACTAGATACATCCTGTGTAAATTAAAAATAAGAAAAAATATTTGAAAATGGGCACGATGAAACTGGTTACATCCTGCCTATTTTTACATTTTTGTCCATTTAAACAGTATCAAAATCTAACTGTCCATTTCATCCAGGAATTGTTGATTTTGGTCTTTTTAATCAATTTTGTGTTTTTTTTCGTTGAAGGATGAACTAGTTGATTTTTGAGGTACCGTAAGTGTTTTAACCCGTCAATTGAAGGCGCTAACCCCTTGGTCCTGCTATAGTTCAAGTCTAGCACACGCATGTAGCTACATGAACATCTCGACGAATAGGTGTTATAATATATAGCTCCCAACGAAGCAGAAATAAATGTTTGCCATCTCTTCACCTTAGATAACACTTTACATAATGATGAAAAATCGTTCTGGGAGACTAAACTTACATGACAAAGTTTATTGATATTCTCTCCTGACATTTCTCTAACATTTTTGAACAAGCATTCATACTTTAACAACGGATTGTGCAAGATCATGTACAAGATCATGCATCTTACATGATTTTGCAAGGGCTTTTCTCTAAAATGACCAACTTTTTGAATTATATTTAAAAAAATGATCATTTTTTAAAATTATTTTATAAAATGGCCAAATTTGACCTTTTCCGTCCCTTTTTTTTTTTTACAAAAACGGATGACAACAATTTACTGCTTATGTGTCAGTTATCCTCCCATTTAAAAGACGTTTAAGTGCCTCCAAGTATTAATGAGTCTAACCGAGCTAAAAATCAAAGCCACTGCCGAGTTGATGTTCTTGGACACACCTAATTGAAAAGAGCAAGTTCAACATCAAGACTACATCCAACATTAAAAATACCATGTTCTGCATCAAGACTATACACATCAATACCAACAGTAATACATAAAAAAGCAATTAATCAAGCAATGAATAAAACAATAGAACCCGGAAAAACTAACTGTTTGGCTATTTTATATAATGGACTAAAAAAACGGCCGGTTTATTAATTAGGGGTCTCAAAGAAAAAGAACTCATTAGAAGCAGTCTAAAATGGAGGATTGGGCAAGGTGATAAAGTGAATGTTTGGTATGACAATTGGTGTGGTGATAAACCCATTCCCAGTATGACTACCAACAACTTTCTACACCTTGAACATCTTAAAGTTGTTGATATCATGGATACCCCCTCTGGAACCTGGAATTTGAATTCAATTGAAAACATTATTCCTTTGGACATACAAGATAAGATAAAGGCTATTCTAATCTCTTGCACAGGTACCTCAGAGGATAGGATAATTTGGCCTTACTCTAGTAATGGCCAGGTAACGGTGAAAAGTTGCTATAACATGCTCTGTGAATCACAACTTAATAGTTCTTACTTCAATAAGAAATGGTCTTCTTTTTGGAAAATTCATTCTCCAACTCATATAAAACATTTTCTTTGGCTTATGGCTCATCAGAAAACTCTTGTTAGAGCTAATATTGTGAAAAGAGGTCTTGATATTACTGATCAATGTCCTCTCTGTTTAAAGGAGACGGAACCTATATACCATATTTTTTACAGTTGTGACAAGGTTGTGCTCATATGGAATACAATTAGACAAGCTTATTGTAATACCCCGATATTCGGCAGTGGCTGGACGAACAGAATATAAGTAATGATTTGTCCTTTCTTAACACCGAGGCCTTTTCATCATAATTGGTTCCAGAGTTGGCATAAAACTCTGCAGTAAAGCGTGCTCGGGCGGGAGCAATCCTGGGAAGGGTGACCATCTGGAAGTTTCTGTTGGATTACCGCAGCGATGCCCGTTGAAAACTCCACACTGCCGGATAACCGCAGTGGATAAGTGGGGACAATATCGGTAGAGGGACAAGTCTTTACAAATGGTATCAGAGCCGACGACGGGTCACCTGCCGAGGGTGGGAAGGTACGCTGGACGGGGTTGGTTCAGGTGCTTCTCATGAGGGGCGGGGAACATCGAAGATCTGGGCTTGCGAATATATTATGGAGCCGAGAACGACTCCAATTTAAGGTGGTGGTATTGTAATACCCCGATATTCGGCAGTGGCTGGCCGTACGGAATATAAGTAATGATTTGTCCTTTCTTAACACCGAGGCCTTTTCATCACAATTGGCTCCAGAGTTGAAAGAAAACTCTGCAGTTAAGCGTGCTCGGGGGAGCAATCCTGGGATGGGCGACCATCTGGTAAGTTTTTGCTGGATTACCGCAAGGATGCCCGTTGAAAACTCCACACTGCCGGATAACCGCAGTGGATAAGTGGAGACAGTATCGGCATAGGGACGAGTCATTAAACTTATGGTGTTGTTATTCATGAGGATTATATTACTCTAGATTGGCTTCTTAATGTCATTCACTCCAAGGCAAAGGAAGATATTGTCAGCTGGGATATCATAATTACTTTTATCATGTGGAACATTTGGTGGGCAAGAAATAAGCTAGTATTTACAGGGTCTCAATTTGATTGGAAGCATATTGTTGAGAATTCTTATAACTCTGCTCTGGAGTATATTCAAGCCACTGCTACCAATCATAGTAAAAACTCTAAACAAGTTATTCATATTAATTGGTCTCCTCCTTCTGATGGCTTTATAAAGTTGAATGCAGATGGTGCCTCAAATGACAAGGGAAGTGCAGTCTGTGCTGGAGTTCTTCGCAGGGATGATGGGAGCTTCATGGCCGCTTTTTGCAAGCATATCTATCATAAAAGCAATAATCTGGCAGAACTTTGGCAGTTAGAGATGGTATAAAGCTTGCTATGGACCTAGGTATAAAGAAACTTCAGGTTGAAAGTGACTCTCAAATTATTGTAAATCTGTGTAATCAAGTTACCGAGAGCTCTTGGTTTTTTGATAATTTACTCTCAGACATTAGCTACTTGTCCCCCTTTTTTGATAGTATTACGTTTCAACATCAGTACAGAGAAAGTAACTATGCAACAGATTTTTTGGCTAAAAAAGTTGTAAATGATATGTATACGGAAAACTGGTCTCAAAACCCCCTTGACTTTTTATCTCCTTTTTTGCTTGATGATGTTATGGGGAGAGCCTTTCCCAGGTTTATAAGGCTCTAATTTCTTGTTAATACATTTCCATTACCAAAAAAAAAAAAACTGGTTAGTTTATCAATTTTCCCATTTTATAACTCCGAGCTCATTTACTATTGCTTCTTGGAAGAACGAATTACTCAATAAACTATTAAAATATGCATTGTCAACATTTTCCATTTCTAAGCCGCGTCTGGAGGGATTAAGGAACCCTTCTGCCATCCATAACCAAAATTATTTCATTTGAAAATGTAATTTCTGGGAAACAATGAACTATACCGGAAATATTGTTTTAAATGTGGCTCAAGATGATCATAACTCAATTTCAATACACTTACAATCTTGTCATCACCTTCCGGATAATTGCATATCTTATTCTCTTCAATTGATAGCCATTGTTGCTTGTCTATGTTAGAGTACATCAAACCTCCGAGAATTTTTGTTGCTAATGGGACTTCTCTGCACCTTTTAGTAATGTTTATTTGCAATTTTGATTAAATTTGTAGTCTTTTCTGTTCCTTCAGGTCCAAACACAATTTTTTCCAACATACTCCAATAATCATTCTCAAGTAATCCGTTCAACCTATACGTATATAAAGAACTCATCCTTGAAACAACCTCGTTACTTCGTGTAGTTATGATCACTTTGCTGCCTTGAGCCCCAATGAGCAACAACGTACTCAAAATATTCTCCCATTGATTATGCTTATCATTCCACATATCATCAAGCACTATCAAATATCTTGAGTCTCGGAGTTTCTCTCTTAAGACATTCTCACGTTCACCATGACTTCCAACTTGAATATTCTTTCTTCTCTACGTTGATAGATTCCAAAAAGCGATTTAAAACTTGTTTCTGGTTAGAGTTATCAGATGCACATACCCAAATTCTCTTTACAAAATGATGTTTTACAACATCATCGTTGTAGACGGTTTGAGCAAGTGCAATTTTGCCAATCCCTCCCATCGCAACAATGACTACAATACGATAAAGTTTTTGATTGTTGAGCTATCCACCAACAAATATACTATCTTTAATTTATCGTTTTCTTTCCCTGCGAACATTGAATCAGCCTCGGACGAGTAAGTTTCTCTGTTTTTATGACGAATATTAATAGAAATATAAGTCTCTGAAACAAGAAAATAGAACTTGTCTTTATCACTTGAAACTTGATTCAACGTCTGGTTAGGAAATTTAATCTTATGAGATATCTTGTGGCGAAAAAAAGCAGATTCGAGCACGAGAAGAAGTTTCCAACCTTGTTTCCAACGCGATCTTTAATTTCCAATTCGCACCTAAGAGCTTCCTAAGAAAACTCATTCAGAAGCTCTTCGGCTTCATATACTACATCTTCAAGATTTTCCAGCCAAAACTTAACTGTATCTTTCTTTACTTGCTGCTTCTTTGCATCAGCTAATACAGCTTGTAGATTTCCTAAAGTTCTCTGACGTTGTGTCACTGCCAAATGTAATTTCAAGTGACGGCCGTAGTAAACTCCTTCTCGTTCACATGAAATGGAATTCAAAGCACCACCAGATGAAAATATTGCTACACTGTTAGGAATTTGCAAAGGTATATCTTGAGCACGCTTCTAATATTGAGGTTATATTTATTTACTCGTTATTAGATACCAGTGGAGCTGTGCACTCAATTAAATCTCCTGAATTTTTTGACCCAAAATGAGTTCTTAAACAAGTTTAATCAGATCATCATTAAAAATCTCTTTGATAAACATAAATAAGTTCTTACACTAATAATAAATAAACAAAAACGTAACTCGCAGTTTTGTCCTCAGTCGTAAATTACTGATCAGATAGAAAGATTATGGATCGGACGCTGGTAATAATGTATCCTAAATCTTTTCTCTGGTGCTCATTCGTTCTTTAAGTTATGAATGCCCCTTGATCTACGCATTTGGCTTTCATCGCGTTCAGGATAGCAAAAACTACTGTAAACAGTTTCGTATAAACTTTTCCAACCATCAACAATCCTTTGAAGTTCAACAATACTCTAGTTCTCTTTACTATAGCGTTACAATAATCCATTGACTTTAGTTTTCTCCAATATCCCATAACTATGTTTTCTAATAATGAATTTTAGTTTTTGAATTCGAATATTTTTCATTTATTCAGAGATTCATTATTTTTGGAATATTATTATAATTTGTAATTGTGTCAACTAAACATAATTATCTAATGTTTGAAGTTAGAATAATTAAGAACAAACAAGAGTTTGCCAAAGTCGGTTCATATAATGTGAACAAGAAAAGTCTAGAAAAAGCTAAAGTGACTAGAGTTTTTTATTTTTTATGAACGTGATATTTAAACTTTTATAACGTGATATTTAAACTTTACGCACAAAGCGAATAACTAGTCAAACATGTTTTCCCAATGAAGGATTTATACTTATCTCCATAGTAGAGGCGGCGAATCAAGAACAAAAGTTCAATAGGGGCGTACGATGTATTCTCGAAGATCTTAACTAAAATTTAATTTAATGGGAAAAACAATAATTAACCTCATCATAATTTTCCCAATATCATCCATCAGTAAAAAAAACGAGAAAGAAATCAGTAATTGAAGAAGAAACAATGAAAATTTTGAGTAAAAGAGGAGCAAAAACTCTTACCTGCAAATAAAATCGATGTAGTCGAAAACCAATTAGTCGTTTATTGTTCATATGAATTACATATGAACTTTGAGGGTCTAAAGAAATCATTTTATCACAGGTAAAATAATGATTGTATCTCAAGTAATTCTTAAGTTTTGGTAGTTTTGTTTTCGTGGAATTGGATATGTGAATAAATCTTAAATCAGTTCAAAATTACCATTTTATACGGAAATTTGCTGTAAATATTATGGGGTCACAAGCTGATTTAGTATGAAAATTTACATACGAATTTTAATTTTTCAGAAAATTTAGGGAGTCACTGACCCCACTGTAGATTCGCCACTGCATGCATTGACGCCATTGTCGAAAACTATTTTAGAAATAATATTTGATATTTCAAATATGAACTCGAATAAATTACAGAGTTTCCTGACATACATCGCAGTCTTTTTAATTGTCGAATACCATTTTCTAAATAATATTTGATATTTCAAATATGAATTCGAATAAATAACAGAGTTTCCTAACATACATTGGCAGCCTTAAAATAAACCCCATGGACATTATTTGGTCACCTTCTATTGTTGGAAATTTTGGGTTAAACAAGAGGATGAAAACAGAAACTAGAAAATGGTGTACCCCTGACTTCAAGGCTCTTTCGATTCTTTTAGACAATAATTCGACCTTTCCCAATAAATTTGGCGAGTACAAACGGTCTCTCGAATTATGCCTTCAGGATTCAATGAAGCCCTAACACCGTAATCGAATTCAAGGACTGTACTTCCTTGACCCGACCAAGAATCACACTGTATAAGGTTCTGATGATGCTTTTTAGAGAAGAAGAAAACAGATTGTTTTTGATGTATTGGAATGGGAGAACATCTTCGCTACTTATAGTGATATTCATGCCTGTTGGTAGTGTCGTTTCATCACCAGCAGACGCTTCCAAAAACCATTAATGTTGGCTTATGGGAAGAGACGCGTCTGTTCAATTTTGAATGGAAACTTCTAGGTTTTACAAAGTAAAATCAGAAAAACAAAATCCCAGGAGACGTTGTCTCGGACTCTGCTAGGGGGCGTTGCCCCTAGACCCCCACGACCTGACCGGTCAGGTCGATCACCGTATAACTCTGCGTAGCGACAAACCTTGAAAATATCCAACATCTATTTCATCTTTATTCAAAAGATCAAGTTAAATGGGGAAATATGTTGGCTCAAATTTTCTTGCCATTGTAAATACAATCGTTCTAAACAAACCGAGGTTTTGAGCTATATTAAAACTGCACTGACACAGCACTTCGGGGATTTGCAGGGGCCAAGGTTTATTGGACCTGTAATGTGTATATAAGGTTTTAGTTTTGTTTAAATGCTCGGCACATTTACAATTTTTTTTTTTGTAAATATATCATCCGGCCCTATGGATCAAGTAGGACGTGAAACACCTTTTGTCATTCACTGTAACCACATCCTACTTGAAATTTATCAAAGCTAAAAGTTAAGAAATAAGCATCTAAATACGGCTAAACATAAATGAATAAATGTCATCTTTACTTGGTGACTAGCAGTGTTGATAAAATGTATGTTTTGTGAATTAAATGACGAAACCAACAAGACACATCTTGAAATAGAAACAGTAATCTTGACAGATTTTGTGGTAAAAGCTAGAAAAGTCTTCTGACAGTTTCCTAAAAATTTTCAATGGATGTCTAATTGTTGGATTACGGGGATCAAGTCCTTGGTAAAAATAGTTGACTCATGGTCGATGAGCTTTGGCACCAAAGAACAAACATATCCCATCATGGAAAGAAGCAATAGGCCCGCCGAAATAAGATGTTAGTCCGATTTTCTAATAAATAGGGAAAAAATGCTGGAAGACATCTTTTGAAGAACTTCAAAGGAAGATCTATAAAGCCAGTGCTTTATGCCCGTTGCTACATCAAATAGACCACCTTAGAATAACAACATGGCTATATCCATTACAAAATGAACACTGATTATGTAGCGAGACAAACGTTTTCTGAAGATTTGATTCCGAAGATGCTATGATAATATATACTCCCTCCGTTTTTGGAAAAGAGATACTTTCAGTTTTTCAATTTGGCCTATTTTTAAATGAAAAAGTAAAAATATCTCTGTTTTAGGAAGGAGTATTTAGCACTCACTTATACCAAAGAGTACAGGAACTTACATTTGAATGATAAAGCACTATGGGGATGGTAGAACAGTGGTAACTAAGCATGTTCTCTCTAGTCTATCTGATTACTACATGTCTTGCTTCCCTTTTTCTAAAAAAATTACTTCTAAAATTGACTCGAAAGAAATTTTTGGTGGTCTAAGAAGAACTGAAGAAGGGGGGCTTACTTTCATTCCTGGGGGATATAAAGAAGTCCAAACTCAATGATGGTCTTGGTATTAGAAATTCTTATGCAACTAATAGGGTTCTTATCGCTATATTGGGGTGGAGAATGTGTAAAAACCTTGATCAACTGGTTACAATTTTTCCAAATCAGAATATATTAGAAATTGATAAGGTTGCGGACAGTTCTTCATGGATCTGGAAAGGTATAGTAAAAAGTTTGGTTTTCCTTAAAGATAATATTGTGTATAAGATAAATGATGGTAAGTCCACAAAGATTTGGTTTTCTAATTGGTTGCCAGGTAGTTCTTCTCCTCCTTCCTCGATTAATGCAAACTATGGTAATTATAATTTTGTTAGTGAAATCATAAATACTCATGATAATAGCTGGAACCTTGGTCTTCTTACTTCTCTGTTCTCGCATGAAGATGTTACTAGGATTAGGTCATTAAGAATAAATGTTACTGAGAAGGATGAGATAACGTAGGCTCATACTTTGAATGGTAAGTATACAGTTAAATCTGCTTATAGAGCTTATATGAATGAATCTTTTTCAAGTGAAGATGCCTCCTTCTGGAAAAAAGTTTGGTCTTTAGATTGTTTACCAAAAATAAAGTTCTTCATGTGGAAGATTTTTGCTCAGATGCTGCCTGTTAATTCAGTTCTCCAATTCTATAGTTCTGCAATTGATGATTGTTGTCCCTTATGTAAAAATGAAGTTGAAACTGTGATGCACCTATTTTTTATGTGTCTGATTGCTTCTCATATCTGGTTTTCCCTCTCTTTACAACATTTGCTGAATACATCTTTTGATTGGATTGAGGATATCTTTGTGTATTGGTTTGACAGTTTGTTGGGTATTTCTCCTTATGCTTTGAAGTGGCCGAGTATTGGAGCAAAAGTGTTATGATCAATTTGGAAGTTAAGATGTGATGTAGTATTTAGAAATGTTCAAATTAATATTGATAAATCAATAATGGATGTTAGAAGGCTTATAAACACCTATATTGTAACTCATCCTCTGTCCAAAGTTGTTGTTAGGATGGAAGTTAGGTTTCCCATTCAGGATTTTGATCATATCATGTTTATTGATGGATCTTACAAAATGTTTAACATGGGTATTTGAATTGTGCTCTGTGATATTGCAGGAAGAGTAAAGAGATTCATAGTGGACTTTGGACTGATCCCAAGTGATGTTGGTGCTGGGACAACAACTCTAATTTTGGCTTTCTCTTGGGCAGGGAAGATGGATCTTTTTAGAGTTATTTTTGTGAGCGATTGCCTTCAACTAGTGAATTTTTTGAATGGAGGCAAGGGTGATATGGACTGGTGGAGTATGGATCTCTTAGAAGAATGTCGGATTTCCCTTTCTAGTTGTATGAATATAAGGTTTTTTATATTAAGCGTCTTAGAAATAAAATAGATGATCGACTTGCTAGTCGGGCTAGGAAGTTTAGTTTGAAAAACATTTGGAGTTCTCCCCCTCAGTTCTTATTCAATAGTCTGAGGGAAAAATCCCTAACTAAAATATGTAATGGTTTATTTGGTTAATGCAATAATGTGTTTCTCAGAAATATAAATGAATAAATAATCATACACATAGTTTGCAATGCTTATCCCATCAAGAACAGCTGCAGACCGATAACGGCCAAAGGTGCAACTCGAAACGGATTCGAAAAATTTGCTGAAATTTCTAATATCGACAACTGAGCCACCTTAGACTTGCCCAAATCCCACACTGCACCATAAAACACAACTACATGGAAGGAAATCAAGCGGCAGACAGACTGACAAACAAAGCAGCGGATGACATCACAACATGAAATCTATCGACAACAATCTGGGATCATAAAACACCAATGTGTATTAGCCCCATTGTAATGGCAGACTATATGGGTACTACGTACCCCGTGTAATATCATCCTAATCTTAATAAATTCATGCTTCAAAAAAAAAAGTTTGCAATGTGATATGTCATTTTCAGTAAAAACTAAAAACTTAACGGTGAAGCTTACAAATCCGTTTTCTTAGGTTTGGAACACCGGCATCCACAATGCAAGGAACCTGACCATAAATTTGTCATTCAAACACTAACTATAATACTTTTTTCATCCCAAATTAGTTGAGCTAGTCATTTTTAAAAAAATTCCCATTAATAATTGGTTTTATATCATTTGATAGTCATGTTTATATTCGTTACATGGATGTTTTAAAATGCTTTTCAATGATATAAAATTTACGAATATCCGTGATATAATTTGAGAGAAAAATCATTTTTAAATTGTACTACTAGCTCAACTAATTTGGAACGGAGGTGAATATTTAATAGTGTTGCAATTCCTCCCGATAGTAGTGTTTATGGGCATGCGCATGCATTACCGAAATTTATTCTCTAATAGAATAAAGCGGCGGGACAAAGCTTATTAAAAAGAGACCAACCTTGTTCGTAAGGATTAGATAAGCATCAAGTCCGTGTTATAAATTTAATCGTTATCCATCACTTGGATGACAAATGATGGATAGGCCATTGCAGGCCTCATGCCGTATTTTCCTTAGGTTTATGCAAGACCCGCTAACTTGCATATCGATGTAGCTTACGTCCAAGGCCATGTCCAATGCGTCATTGATACATGCGTAAGTCGAACGGCTTGATAGGAAGTATGAGCATCCACTTGTTGGCATGCAACTAAGCCTCATCAAGGTTGGCCGCAATCATCTCTTGCATCGAGCTACCGAGCTTAGATGGTATGAGGGTCCAACGTGCTGGACCGAAAATGCTGCAACTCATTGCGGCTGCCTACGTACCCTTCCCTACTCTAAAGGGATCAAGCACAGACCGTAGTTCATCCGCGAAGGGATATCAACTTAAGCCAAACTTGTTTGCAAGTCCTTGCAGAGCAATAATGGTAATGGCCTACTCCGTATAGGTCGTTCCGTCAAGATGCACAATAATTATGCATCATCGGGTCCGTGACATGGCATAGTGATGCCTAAGGACCAAATGCCTTCTTCGAAAGGCTACGCAACTATAAATGAGCCTTAGGCATCATTTATACTCTTCTGACTAAGCTATGAAGCTTACTTGGTGCATAGTCTGCATATGCACCTTCAACCAACTACCCCTCCCTATATATGTCTTAATGGAATTTCTACAAGTTAGAATTGGGGAGAGGATTGACATGCTTGCTTCACTATTCATGTGCAATGATTGCGAAGAATGATTGCGCATAATGATTGCGCAACATTCGTTCGGACAGCGCTCACTGGACTGATGCACAATGATTGTGCGATATTGGCTATAGGCCAATAGCTTTCATAATGCGCAATGATTACGCTGCAAGCTCAAGGCTACTTACCCAACTGGCATAATGCATCATTTGATGCGAGAGTTGGCCATTGGGCCAAATACCAATCATAATGTACCATTTTTGCCGCGATATTGGCCTTAAGCCAATCTACTGCTTATCGCACAACGGAAGCTTTAGATGAAGCTTCCTCTCAGGCCATGGCGCATCTTTTAACATGCGCCATGCTAAAAACACTGGGTGTTACAGACAACTTCACTAATCTCAAACCACTTGAGTTGTACTACCACAAAGAAGCAAACAGAAGGTTTGCAAATTACTTCAGATTTTCCTTGGCTTTTTTTTCTTCCTTAAATATAAAACTGAAATAGGCAAGATAAACAATCACATTTACATGTACGCAGAAGAAGACTCAAAATACACGGTGAAATCCAATGATAGGCAGATTAAAAAAGTGTCCCTTACCACTAGGCTACGATAGAACACGGGTTCCTGAACAAGACTTGATCAATATGTCAAGGACAAAGCGCGTTTGCGTTTATTGATCTACAGAAACATGGAGCGCAAGAGTTGGGATTGGGCACTCATTATTACCGGGGCTTAATTCAAAATAAAAGTGTCATGCGGTCGGATCAGCAACTCATGAGTGAGGAAAAAACCGCTACCTGGGTAAGAGCATACGCGTCAAAGAATTTCTTGTTCATAAAGGATTTCTCCAATGCAGTGATAAAGCTTTCGAACAACGGAATACTGACAGGACCGTTACATGGGGAGAACGGAGTACTGACAGGACCGTTACATGGGGAGATTCGAGTCAATTGTTCCTCCACATTGTGATCACAGATGATTCCTTAATTAGAGGGGTAACCAAAACTGCAACTAGAACGACCCTTTCTTAAAAATTCATTTTAACCTTTTGTTGTTGGAGTCTGAAGGTTGTTTACTTAGTAGGTCACTGGTCACATTGGGTAAACTTTTGTTGCTTTCAGTCTTTTTCTCGAATTTAGATTTTTTCCCGCAAAATATGTTTTCCAGTTTGTGAGTGAGCTTTTATCTACAATCTGATAATCTCCCGTACTTTAAAATGCTAAGTCATATAAGCTCCCACGTCGCACGGTGAGTGTGACACTCATCTCAAATTAAATTAGATAAAAATTTTGAGGAAGAGCAATTCTGATGACGACAAGTGGCAGGATTCTATTGGTCGAAACAATAAAACATGAGTTACACTCTATTTACACCATGTATTTAACTAACCGTTTATAACACCGTTAGTGAAAACGTGGGTATACAACACTCATGTGAATATTTACAACTAACTACTTACTTACACTTGGTTTACACCAAATACTTAACTGGACGTTAGGGAGGTAGACAATACTTACGATGATAACTAACACTGTCATCTCTGTTTTCTTTCGGGAAAAAAGAAAAAAAAAATCTTACTGATTTCGCCCAAATACTGAAATTATTTTCTTTGGTCTTTACAACCCTAATCGCCTGCCGCACCTCTTCCTCTCTGTGTTCCCTTTATCTTGAGTTTTTCTTCTGCAACAGAAACCTATCAATCTCCGCTGCCTCCGAATGGTAGTAGACAAGAAAATTATCATCACCTACGAACCAACTTTATCAATCCATAATCATTGCCCACAATAACCCAATTTTTCAAATGGATGATTCTGTTATAGATGGTCCTGTTCAAGTTGGGGGTCGAATGCATGAGTAATTCAGGGGGGAGTGATCCTTCGTTATAAAATTTGGGACAGTTAGTGAATTCGTTAATTGCTAGCTCGCTGCAAAGTTCTGAAAGGGTGATTGCGCAAAATCAACTTGGAGATGCTGCTATTTCTTTAAAGGTATTTTCCTATTCGTTGGTTTTAAACCCTAAATCCAATTTGATTCCAAACCCTAACCTTAATTTGATTTCTGTTCAAATTAGGGTCTGTGGTTCGCATTAAGATAATAAGATCTGTTATTTTCAAATACGCATATAAATCGTTTGCAACTGATAATGGTTGCCTCTTTACTTTTCCTCGAATATTTAGGTTAACAAAATAGATGATTCAAGAACATATAGAACATCGTGGTGCTTCGATTTCGTCAGATAATGGAGACCAATATAGATTTTTGGGTACGTAATTAAGTAATTTTGAAATTATGCTTTTAATTTGGTTTTCCGAATTAGATTTTAAAGGTGGGTTTAATTTGGGTTGTTTTTTGAGTAGGCATCACCGGTTTGTATTACTTATCTGACAACTGAATTTCATTTCATCCAAGCAGCAATTTTTAAATGTTGAGTTCATCAAAGAAGTATCGTTTTATTCATCTGCCGATTTTCGATTATAATCTTGATACTTTCTGCCGTTAAACAAATATGTCGCTAGCTACAAGAAGCAGCAATGCGTCGATCAGGTAAAACTACTCTTACACCTATTGAAAATTAAATTCGTAAATGCACCACATGAGAATGGTGCTGCTTATTGTCTTACATGCTGTCGATGCATGAGTTTAATGTGATAATGAGGTGATGTACGATGCATTATTTAGAACCGTTCATGTGCGTCATTGTTGTGAGAAAGGAAGGCGACAATGCGCTTAATGGCATGCTCAAAAATGTCATTGGAACTCTTGATTTTCGTTTCAAGTACATGTTACAGGGGGAGACTTATCCTGAGGTGCATTATACATGGATAATTATCTAATTTAAGTTAGCATTTTGATGTTTAGAATCACCTAATTAAGATTTGAATCCCTTGGTTGCCCAGGAATTTTTATAGCCAGCTGCGAATCTGTTTAGCACCTTCAAAAGAAGGGGACCACAGAAACATGGCATAATCTCAAACATAATTGTTGCCAAAAGTGCACGTCAACAAGGTGAGTACTGCTTAAGTTCTCTTCCATTCATCTAAATTGCATGCTTAGCTGTAAGGAGGAAAATTAATGCAACTGATTATCTTGAATTTGATGATTCAGGTATAAAGCAGGTATACTTACATGTCTGTCGGGATAACAAACCAGCATTAGCACTGTACAGAAAGATGGGATTTGGGGTAATAATACTTTTACTGATCCGTTTTTCATTTTCTAATGGTTACTTACTTTTGATCAGTAACCATCAGTTGGTCCTGACATGAAAAATTCTCCTTTCTAATACTTGCAGAGGCGACTCCACATCTGGAAGAATAAAACCTATACGTGTGCAACATAAATCTGTAGTTAGATTTTACTCATTCTTTAAACTCATAAAGGTTTTGATTTTTTTTGAAGTCCTGACAATAGTATTTTCATTTAGTGAGAGCTAGCATAAGAAAAATAGTATGTATGATACCACTATAATCACTTTATGAAAAAATCAGTATGTGTCCTTTCTTTGCTTGCAGGGGTTGTTTGTGCAGCTGTTCTTGAAAGTACAGAATTCTCATGGTACAACTTCAAGAAATATTTACGGTTGGTTTCAAAAGTCTCGAAGGACGGTATGAAACACCTGAGGATGAAATACTTGAAAATGCAAAGGCAAATTTAAAGAATTTTGAGGAAAGGAAAGATTACAGTTCTAGGAACATGAAAGGTAAAATTGGTGGACGCCATCAACTTACTCAAAACTAGAAAAAATAGGCGGTGTTGAGTTCAGTAATTGGGCAAGCTGAGTATATACCTGCTTACAGGCTTCAAATTGACAGTGACAAATTTAAGGACGTGAAGCTTGATATAGTTGGAGGAAATCTGAAGAAAATAGGTGGGAAGTACTTCTGACCCACTCCCAATTGGTATTTTATTCTTCCCTTGCATCCCGGCCTTCAACCAGTATTCTTAACGGAAAAGAGCCTCCGATTGAAATGTCGTGTTAAGATTTTTTGGGCTAAGAACGATGTGATATACTACTTTTTTTACAGTAATTATCCTCAATATATACTCAAATTGTTTTTTTATGCATGCCTCTTCGACAGAGTTGTATCTGGATGTGATGTCATTATAGCTTTATAATCTGAGCAGCTGCAGTCTGGTTTGCTATTGAACCAAATTTCTAACCAAAGCTTTTCTGCTTAAATGCTTCGTAGCTTTACATATTGTACTTCACCTAGGGAACACCCCACCAACAAATAGATTAGGTCACTTAGAAAATATCAGGATAGCTAGCGAGACTGTTTGTTGCTATACCACCTGATGATATTCTAATGTGATCCGTCTTTTAAGTTGTAGCAGTTTTTCTGTTTAAATGCTCTTCAATTTGTCTGACGTGTCTGAAATTCAAGCAATCCATACCTTCATATCAGCTGATCGATATAGCACACCACCAGCTATTTTAATGCGTGTAATCTTATGGCCAGTAATGTGGAGTAAATTTTGAGAGATCACTAAGGCGTAACATTAAATTTGCTAATTAGGCAGTGTGCTGTATCATGGGCGCATCTCCCATATTGTTTCAAAATACACAATGTGTATGAGAAGATAACAATCCATTCGTCGTTGATTGCCGAGCTGCATGCATCGGGGCGAGGCAAGGCTGAACCATACCAAATCAAAAATGCACGATGGGGCGAGGCGAAACCACATCATACCAAATCAAAAATATGGTTAAAAAGAATATATAATAAAAAATTCTAAGCGACGGGGCGAGGCGAAGCCGAGTTACATCAAATAAAAAATTCTAAGCATGTATCGGGCGGGGCGAGGCAAAGCGGTTTTCGGGTCCACCGGTGCGTAGCACGGGCACAAAATCTAGTGTTACTGATAACTGTTTGAAAAGAAATTATAAGGAAATAATGAAGTTACTGAGATTAAGTTAACTTTGTAGGATATTAAACACTCATGGACGAGTTTTGAGATTATAGGCTGCCTATTCGTTGTGTGAAAACATTTTGTGAAGTTCAGTCTTGTAGTACTCATGAAAATGGACCACTCTGAACAATTTGTCTGTCCAAAAGAAATATCGAGAGGCATTGGTTTTCAAATTTACTGACGCAGCAACATATTTTGCTCGCACATTGGTGGAACAACATTTTTTGGTATCATAGTGTCATTGGGGTGTACTTCGCAAGTATTTTCGGATTAAAGAAGCTCAATGGCATTACGCATTATTGTTTTCCGAACAAATAAATCCAACAAAAGTAAACAAAGCTTAAAAATGGTAGACGTGTAAATTGTCCTTAGCTATCGCAAATTTGTGCAACACTGATGTCCATCATGGCACCCAAAAATATTTTAAAAATAACTGGAATATGTTTTAAATTTATTTTACGGAACTAGTGACAAAATCCCTAGGTGAACAAATTAGTGATAAGAAAAAACGGGTCATATTATTTCTACCAAATAAAAACCGTTTCAGATAAAACTGGGACGAAAACCCCAAGCCAAATAATAATGTGTAAATTTAGTTTTTGTTACTTTTAAAAAAGCCAAACATACCCTTCGACCTTTTCTTCTTCTTCTCTGATTTCTTCTTTCTTCTTCTTCTCTGATTTCTTCTTTCTTCTGTCTCCTTCTCCCACCACCATCATCACCATCAGCAACAATGGAACTGCACCAGAAGAACGACGCTGATTCGAGAGATAAAGAATTCGAGAGACGTTTTATCTTATTCATTTCCCTAAAACTGAGAAAAGAAGAAGCAGCAGTTGCCGCTGTTTTATCACCTGAAATTGGGAGTAAATATCGTTGCTGCTGATCGAGAAATAGATCGAGAATTGGGAGATGAGAAAAGGGTAAGATAGAGATGATGGACTTTGGTAAGATTCAAGATGGGTTGAATCTGAGATTGCAAGAAATTGGATCTGCATCTCGCCTGGGGTTGATTCAGAAATTGAAACTCAGAGTTGAGTTAGATTAAGAAGATGTGAAGATGGGTTCTGCTAGCTTCTGTTGAATTCAGTTGTGGAGTTTTGGATGAACTGAAATGGGGATTTGGAGAAATTGAGGGTTTGTGTTGGTGCTCTTGAAGAAAAAATTAGGGATTTTCTGTCAATTCGAGAAATGAATGAGTCCGCTGGTGTTGAGGATGGATCTGAAGAATGATGGTGGTGGAATTATGAAACAAAGATGAGAAGAAATCGAAGATGAGCTGCTGTGGCTGCTGGTGATAATGAAATCAGTTAAGCGGAAATGGAACTGTAGATGATCGAAATGATGCATTAATGAACTTGGCAAACTACGATTCGATTTGAGATGGGTTCTGGAGTCGCAAGATGTTGTTGCTGGGCATATTCAGATGAGAAAAGAATGAGAAGAAGATGAATGGAGTTTTTGGTGCTGTGTGTTGACTGAATTGATGCCTTAGCTGCTATTGAAATTACAGGTGACGATGGATTTTGACTAAGCAGTGGAAGTGGTTATTGGTGGTACTACAGTTCAGTGAGGTGGTCATGGAAGTGAAGAGAAGGAATTGAATAAGAAGTGCAAGTTGTGTTGAGAACTGGTGTTTAAGAAGATGTAATGTTGATGTTGTTGTTGTTAATGTGGTCTGATGGCAGAGATGTAGGTGCAGTTGTCTGGTGGTGTTAGCTCTAGCACAAGGACTGGAATTGCAGGTTAAGCCATGGATTGCTGGTAGGATTTAAACCAGTTGAAGCCTTGTGTTGGTTGGTATGCAGGATAAAGAAGATAATGGCATTGGCTTGTGAACTGAAATGATGCAGGTGGAGGTTATGGAGCTGTGAATGGGTTAAAAATCTATGTGTCGTAGTGGTGGAATGTGGAGCTGTAGATGACAAGGAAATGGTGGTTGCTGCCATGGTTCAGCTGGAGCAGTGGAAATCTAAACTTCAAGCACATTATAAACTTCAGCTGGAGCAGTTGAAATCTAATAAGAAGAGGATGACAAACAATGCTGAAGATGTAGATTATATGGCCGTCGCTAGTATGGCAGAGGGGATGGTAGGAGCTGAGCTAGCAAATATTATTGAGGTTGTTGCCATTAATATGATGCGTGACGAAAGAACTGAGGTATATATAACCTGCTTTTTTATTTTAATCCATCTGTTTGAGTATATAGAATTGGTGATATCGTAATTGTCTTAGTTATAAGGAAACTGTAGGATTCTTATTTTGTCTAGGTCACACAAGTTAATGAATGGTAGATGTTTTAGCACTCTCAGTGTACGTTGGCATAGGTTTCAAGTATCTGAGGTGCACATCAATGGAACCCGCAGTATGTTACGAATATTGATACTCTAGAATAGAGCCAGTTACTTGCATATCCTTAAAACACAAACAAAGTTATCTTGTATCTGCTTATCTCTTTTTATTCTTCTCTGACTGAAAAATAGCTGTAGGTCTATATTTTTCAAGCACGAGTTTCAGAAGTTTCTTAAGTTTGATTAACTAATGAAGCTATCGTTTAATGTACCTTAACCAACGGACGATTTAGTCAAATTAGAAGGATCTCTGATGAGTTAAAAAGAGGGATCTGATTTTAAGTTGAAATGGTCAATGAAACAGATGGTGCTGTTGTGGATAGACGGAGGATGAAAGTAGAGCTGAGTTACAGCAGATGATGCTGTAAACTAGAGAAGAAATGAAGCTTAAATGAAGTGCAGCTACTGATGAATTCTGATGAAACCAATTATGGTTTCATCGTATTTATGATGAAACCATAATCGGTTTCATCGTATTTATGATGAAACCAAAATCGGTTTCATCTAATTTTTGGTCAGTGGCGGTGGTGGTCGTCGGCGGGTGTTGGCGATGTTGCTGGTTTTAGTCGGTGGTGGTTGGCGGTGGTCGACAATGGTGGTGCTGGCAGTTGATAATATGTGTTGTAGCATAGAGCATGGATCTGTGTTGTTGTGATGTTGCTGTATCCAAGACAACTGCAACATAAGATCCTTGTTGAATTTTTCTTATAGTTGAATTCTGATGAAACCAATTAGGGTTTCATCTTAGTTTATGATGAAACCAAAATCGGTTTCATCGGATTTATGATGAAACCAAAATCGGTTTCATCTAAATTTTGGTCAGTAGAGGTGGTGGTTGGTGGCGGCGGTGGTGGTCGGAGGTGGCGGTGGTGGTGGTCGGCGGCGGTGACGGTCGGAGGTGGCGGTGGTGGCGGCGGTGGGGGTCGGAGGCGGCGGCGGCGGTCGGAGGTGGTGGCGGCGATGGTTGGTGGTGGTGGTCGGTGGCGGCGGCGACGGTGGTGGTCGGTGGCGGTGGTAGAAGGTGGCGTTGCTTGTTGGTGGTGACAATATAACAAGAATTAAAGTGGGGTTGATTTTTGTTTTTGTTGGGGTGATTTAAACTAAGAGAGTAATATAAACCAATTATATTAAGTAGGGTTTTTGTGAACAATTTGTTTTCTTGGAGTTTTTGTATATGGATAGTGACATTTTTGGGGTTTTAACTCGCGGACCGATTTTTTTATTTAAAAATAAAATTCGAGTCCATATGGCTAACATGACAACGATCTTAATTTCTTTTGTTTTCTGTCTGGTTAGTAATGCAATTCCTTATTCTCGAAAAAAGAAAAGAAATGCTCATATTCTCTCATTGAAAGAAAAGTTGTCGAATCGTTTTTGGCATTACCAGGACCATCCTTGTACACCTGGGAGCAAGTTGGACCAAACTTGAAGGGCAGTGACAGTGAAGAAGATTCATGTGATCGATTGTTTCTGATATGGCACAAGCGGAAGCGATAAAAGAAAAGTAACAGAACAAGGAGAATCCATTCCCAAAACGTAATCACTCCAATTCAGGAGTTACGACAATCTCTAATCCAAGAATTAAAACGACAAACAATGGTATAAAGCAAACAACTTAGGAATTTTCATTAATCAGATAAAAGTGAGCTAAACCAAGCTAAATACAATGATAATGGAAATGGCTATTTATAGCCTCCAAACACTAAACCTAGAAATCTAGAACATTCCTAAAGAATAAATTATTCTCATAAAACAGGATAAACCCAATAAAGAAACTAATTATCCTAACAATAAAAATACCAAAACTAACAAATATCCAAGATTTAGCCAAATCTTGAAATATATGAGACTTGCCAAATATACGTCCCGTATCAGGCTCCCCTACTGCGATAAAATTCGTCTCGAGTTTATATTGGAAATGACAAATCGAAGAAAGAGTATTAGTATTCCCACACCCTTTGAAACAGCTTGACCTCGAGTTGTGCATAGGAATCACCAAGTGCTCGCAAAAAGAATTACAGTTCGCATAAAAACTTGAAGTTTGTTCCGCGTGTTGATTGGTATTTGGCTTCGGATGTATAGACTCCCATAAAGAAGATGGCCGGACCTCACAGTATTTAGCAAATGAGTCTTTGTAATGATAGGGAGTAGATAAACCAGCATCCATTGACATGTTGGCCGAACCTAACACGCCAATATGGTGAGAAACATTAATCCCAAACGTACCAGGAAGTGGAACTAATTTGGAATATGCCGACACCTCTCTTGGTAGCACAGTATCGACAGCTGCTTCTTTTAGTCCCGTTGATTGATCCGGAAAGCTGCCTTCACCTAGAGTCTCAAACCTGATAGACTTCATGTGTGTTATTTCTTCCTTTGGTTTAGGACGTGGTATAAGATTTACCTTTGTCCTTCCCCACTTAAATTCATATGAGTTGTCTTGACTGTTACGAACTGCACCAACATCTAACAGCCATGGTTTTCCCATTACAATGTCGCATATATTCATGTCAACTACTTCATGAAAGTTTGAGTTAGAATAGCACTCACCAAATGACAATGAAAATCTGCAAACACCAACGGAAGTAATTGTTCCTCCGTAGTTAAACCACTCAATCTGATCGAAATAAGGATACCTATCCATTTCGAGACCTAGCAACTCTACCATTTTTAGGGACACCAGATTCTCTTCACAACTCCCGTCGATCACAAAACGGCATATTCTACCATTTACTGTTCCAACAAATTTGGACAACTTAACATTAAGTTCTTCCATCGTCATAAACTAATTCTTCATGGAACGGATGTGAAGTCTTCACTGAGAGTCACTTGTATTGTATTCCACTTGAAAAAGATCTTGAAAAAGATCAGTAGATTTTATGAACGAGTATTAGAGGAAAGAAGCTAAAACTATTTAGTTTATTGTAACGTAATCAAACAGACCACTTTTCCCCAATACACACCAAATCAAAACCCTTGATTTCCAGAAAGAGTTAAAGATCTTACCAAACCCGAAGTATGCACGAACGAGATGCCTCCCTTTTCTCTTTATCACGTTATCACAGACCGACGATAAAGGTGCTTGACGAAGCAAGGAACCCAAACTGGTTGAAACTTTCCTCCAATGCCTTCAACTTTTCAAAACAAGATCAGACGATTTTTTTTTCTAAATTTTTTCTTTTTTTTGATAAATAAAATACCTAGATTTCACAGGACTTCTCAACTAATTCTTCTAGATAAAACCCACAAATGTACATCACAGGAAAAACCTGTTCCGGTAACCACCTGGTATCAGAGCAGGTGAATTATTATTAATCCACCTGCTATGGCACAACGGAAACGATTTAAAATAAACCGACACGCAGAGAATTCACTCCGGTAAACATGACCCAATAATGATAAACAACTCCAATCCAGGAGCAAAGCTATTATAAACGATCAAGACGATGATCAATCTCTCACAGAGAATAAACTGTTTTTAACCCAAATGGTATTTCCATTAAACGAGCTCGCAAGCTAAAGAGAAAGTTACAATGCAAAGGTTATATATAACCAGCAACATAAAACTTAGGAAATCCTAACATTCCTAAATTAGCCTAAGACAATATATTATTCTCATGACACAAGATAAATCTAAACAAGAAAATAATTATCCTAATAATTAACGGTCCGCGAGTTATAACCCCAAAGGTGTCACTATCCATATACAAAAACTCCAACAAAACAAATTGTTCACAAAAACCCCATTTAATATAAACTGTCTATATTACCCTTCTAGTTTAAATCACCCCAACAAAAACAAAAATCAACCACACTTTAATTCTTATTATATTGTCACCCCCAATAAGAAATAAACAACCACCAATAAGCATCGCCGCCACCGATAACCACCGCCACCACTTCCGACCACCGCCGCCACCGCCAATGCCACCTTCCGCCACCGCCGCCACCGACAACCTCCGACCACCACCTCCGCCGCCGCCACTGACCACCAGCGCCACCTCCGCCACCGACCACCACCGCTCCGCCGCCGCCACCACCGACCACCACCGCCGCCACCACGACCACCACCGCCGCACACCACCGCCGCCACCACCGACCACCACCGCCGCCACCACCGACCACCACCGATGCCACCGACCACCACCGCTCCGCCGCTGCCGCCCGCCGCCGCCACCGATACTGCGCAATTGCACCACCACTGCCAGCCACCCTACCATCCAGCACCACCATTGTCGACCACCACCGCCACCACCTCCGACCACCACCACCACCACCACCGATACTACGTAATTGCACCACCAATACCAGCCACCCTACCATCCAGCACCACCACTGTCGACCACCGCCGACCAAAACCAGCACCACGACCGCCCACTACCACCACCTCCCAAAAATACGATGAGACCGATTTTGGTTTCATCATAAATACGATGAAACCGATTTTGGTTTCATCTTGGTTTCGTGAGAAATCACCTGCAAGAAATTTTTTAAGAGGTATTATACATCTTCATGGATAGAAATACATTGTTGAAATACGATGAAACCGATTTTGGTTTCATCATAAATAAGATGAAACCATAATTGGTTTCTGCGCTTCAACAGCAATAACACCAGTTATGTCTCAAGACCCATTACTCAGCTTCACCTGGTATATCTTTCCATCTAGGTTTACAGGCAATTCCTCATTGTATTGCAGCACTTCATTGCACCTGCAACTACAAATTCACTTCAAATCCCATACCCACTGCATTACTGCCTTCCATTTCAGTTCAAGCTCATACCTGAACACCACAAATGCTCCATCTCAGGCTCAGTTTGATCTTCAACTGGACCTGCAATATCCATATTAATTCAACCAGAGCAACAACAGTTCCTCAATGGATTCTGATTATCACCAGCTGCAGTTCATAATCACCACCAACATAGGCATCTCAGTTCTTCTCTACACTCTCAACCTGCAACTGTACTTAAATACCATTCTCAAGCATCAGCTCAAACCATTCTTCATAGAGAACCAACTCAAAGCCAACACCAGTACCACCTTCTCTATAATATTAACTTCAGCTGCAACCGGACCTTACTAGCAGCATCAAATGAAACTCGTCACAAGACCCTGTCACTGTAATAACCATATCAAACCCATCACTGCAATAACCATATCAACAATACCAGCAGCTACACTTGCACACTGCCAATCTGAAAGCAGCGGCAACAACATCTCCTAGCTGACTCTACTCAGCTCCACAATCTAATTCACCACCTGCAATTGCTTCCCATTTCAATTCTAGCCATCATTTTTTTCTATTAAACCTTCTTTTGGACCCTCTCCTTCACCTAATTTCAGAATCAGATTCCACTGTTTCCAGAACAGTTTCCTGTTTCCCTTCTTCCTGTAGTAAAGAAGTTTCATCAACTTTATTCATCCCAAGAGCAGTCCTTAATGTATCCATCTTTCTCTCCTTTCTAGCATCAATTTGATGGGTCTGACTGAGTACCTGACACCCTGAATCAAACACAAGCAGTTCCAACATATCAGTAATAAGATATAAGAATATTGGCCAACAAGAATAGAATAGTTACTTTTCTATTTCCATATGCTCAATTCATCTCAAGTAGGTACTCGGAAATTAAAAAGAGCATGTTTTAGGGAGATGCCTCCTTCACTTACGCTGCACACAAGTGTCGGTGCAGAAGTCAAAAGAGGCCACACTGTGGTACTTATACAAGTTTTCAAGTTCAACAGGGGCACCTAGTATAACCACTCTAACCATAGATGATAACTATCAGATTGAACTGCAAAATATGACTTTGAAATGTATGCATGGCAGCTCAACATTAACAAACCACATAATGTCAACTGCTAAGTTAACTGTGGAAACGCAACTTAAGTTTTCAATAATTGCACAACCAAACAACTTGTACATTTTCCTTAACCAGTTCTTTAACTGGCATGGACTTCAATTAAAAAGTTAGCCCATAAAATGGACCTCATTAAGAGACAGTAATGCACACTTCATTGATCTCAACATTTTAGACTAAAGTACTTAGACAAACTTCAGTTCAAAATTCATCTACTATTAGAAAAATCAATCCACCAACAAGCAACATAAGACTAACTGTGATATTCATATCCCATTTCCACCAACACAGAGAAAACAAGGGACGAAATCTTGCACCCGGCAAGTTAAACTCACTACTATTTGGTATAACATTTTCAAGAATAAATCTAATTCATCATCAAACATGTAAATGGAATTAAATTTACCAAGTCAATAAATCCTTACATTAACAATCAAAAGTAGAAGGAAATAAGATTTTTACCAAGTCAATAAATCCTTACAGTAACAATCAAAATCAAATTCTCAAGAATAAAAACCAACGAAATGTCAAACAAAACGAAATCTGGTATCCAATTCAATTGAAAAATTAGTAAAATGATAAGATTTTTTAATACTTCAAAACTTCAAATTATCATTCTAAATCCACCGTTTCTCCCAACGCGAGCATATCGTCATCGGTAGTTCATTTCCACCATGGAATCAATTCCTAGATCTAATTCCTAGACCTTGTTAGAAACGTCACCACTCCATCATCCCTTCCTTGAAAAATCGATCTCAATCATCAATTCGTCACCAACCCATCTCTGTTCTTCAACTGAAGTTAAAATCGCAACCCTAATTTCAACAATTAAGGGTTAAGGGAACGAAGGTGGTGATGGAATTGAAGGAGGCGGACGAAGGTGGTGGTGGTGGTGGTGGTGAGATACGAAGGTGCTAGTGTGGTCGGGGAAGCATAAAGTTTCTGCTGGTGAGATCTGGTATCGCTGCTGGTGGTGATGGTGGTGGGGAGAAGGAGAGAAAGAAAGAAGAAAAAAGAAAGGAGAGAAGACGAAGATGAAGAAGGGTACGTTTGGGTTTTTTCAAAGTGAAAAAAATTAAATTTGCTAATTATTATTTGAGCTGGGATTTTTGTGTCACTATTTAATGAAACTGATTTAATTTGTTAAAATTAATATGGGTGGTTTTTTTATTCCTTTAAGTTGGTCACCTAGGGGTTTTGTCACTAGTTTTGAATAATTAAACTACTAAAATAATTAATATCCAAGATTTAACCAAATCTTGGGATATACTTGACTAACCAAAGATATGTCCCGTATCAGGCTCCCCTACTGCGATGAAACTCGCCTCGAGTTCGCTGAAAATGGAAAACCGAAGAGAGAGAGGAGTTTTAAACGGCTGCTAGTGATACAACTTGACCTTGAGTTATGCATCGGGATAACTAGACATTCTGCACAAGAATTCAATTTCTCAGTCTTCATTACACGCATCAGTTTTCGGTGTTTCTCCGAGCCTTTACTGTGTAAGAACTCCCACGAAACCATCCAATCATAATCTTGTCGGAAGCCGACGGAAGTTGGTATACAGAAAAAATCCAAAGGAACTTCACAAGAGCAATCCTCATAAGAGATTTTGGGAATTGTCACCACAACTGCATCCATTTGGGAGGGACCTTCATTAAGCATATCGTTGTCTTCAGCCATTTGATTAACTTCCTGGACACTATCGTTTTCAACATCACCAAGATTGGTTTGAAACTTAACATCGCCGGTTGCATGAGGTGCACTTTTAGAAACCATTGCTTTCAATTTTCCTGGCGGTCGTTTACCAGGCATTAACTTGACTTTGGTTTTTCTCCACATAAACTCATAAACGTTGTCACGATAATTATGGATTGCTCGAACATCAAACAACCAAGGCATTCCCAACACAGCATCACAAACATCCATATTAACTACTTCACAAAAGATTGTGTCGAAGTAACACTCGCCAATTGACACTGGAATTTTGAAAACACCCATACAAGTAATCACCCCTCCGTTGTTGTTGACCCATTTAATCTGATCCGGATGCAGGTACCAGTCCATCTCATAACCCAAAGCTTCCACCATTTTAATAGAAACCAAATTTTGTTCACAACCACCATCAACAATAAAATCACAAAACTTACTTCCGATCACATACCGACTTCGAAAAAGATGGTCTTGAGAACTATTCTCCATATCACAAACTCCAATTGATTTAGGGACAAATAAGTTCAAAACAAAGTAAGTCAAAGTGATGATGACACACAACCAAATTGGACGAAAAAGAACCCAAAACTTCGACTGCCTGCCTCCGTGTTTTTTTTTTTTGGGTAGACAACCTAGATATCACGAGACTCCTCGATCGATCCTTCCAGGAAAAACCCACAGATGAACATCACAGGAAAAGCCTGCTCTGGTAGCACCTGGTATGGCACAGTGAAAATGATTTAAAATAAACCGACACGCGGAGAATCCACTCCGGTAAACAGGACCCAATAACGATAAACAACTCCAATCCAGGAGCAAAGCGATTATAAACGATCAAGACGATGATCAATCTCTCACAGGGAATAAACTGTTTTTAACCCAAGTATTTCCATCAAACGAGCTCGCAAGCTAAAGAGAAAGTTACAATGCAAAGGTTATATATAGCCAGCAACATAAAACCTAGGAAATCCTAACATTCCTAAATTATCCTAAGAGAATATGTTATTCTCATAACACAAGATAAATCTAAACAAGAAAGTAGTTATCCTAATAATTAAACTACTAAAATAATAGATATCCAAGATTTAGCCAAATCTTGGGATATACTTGACTAACCAAAGATACGTCCCGTATCAGTTTCTCTTAACATGCTTTGCCAAACCAAAAAAAAAATAATTTGGTAGGCACCTTGTGATTCCATATACTCTTCGAAGTCGCTTCAAGTTCAATTAGTAATCTCTCTTGCAACAACCAAGTGTAACAAGATTTGATCGAAAATTAAAGTGTTATTGGTGGAGCTGTTTGTCTTCCAGATTGAATTAGAGGGTTCGACAGAAAGTGTTGGAACCAATGCAATTTCAAAAATGACAAAGCTCGCTAACCTCATCATCCTTTAGAGACAGACATTATAAACTGAATATGCCATTCTCGCTGAGTTCTTGTAGAAATATGCATCGCGAGAGACTCAAATTTTGTAGATGCTAGTAATAGACAATATAATTCTGTTACCTTATTTATCTGGGAGAATATACGATATGCAATGAAGTCTCCCAGATTTCCTGTAATACTATTTATATGAGTTTATGGAATAATAATAATTCAAGGATTCATTTACATCCGACATGGTATCACGAGGCCAAAATCGGTCCTCCTTCTTCTTCCTCTAAAAACACCAAAAACACTAATAATCATCAATGGCAAATAATCAATCCATGCCAAGTAATAAAAAAACCATACATCCGGCTTTCGCCGTTTCCAACATCAAAGTTTTGATCCCTGTTACACTAGATATCAAACAAGACGAATACTCTTCATGGATTTTCCTATTTCAACTTCATCTTCAAGCGCACAACCTCGTTTTTCTTATTGATAATTCTTCTCCCACACCAGATCTTGACACTGCCACCATACTACAACTTGACGCCCTATGTCGTCAATGGATGTTCTCCACCATGACCAAAGATCTGATGCTGACTGTTCTCAAAACTGGGAAAACTGCGAAGGATTTATGGAATCATCTCAAACGTCTCTTCCAAGACAACAAAGGAAACCGCGCTGCCAGCCTTGAAAGTAAGTTCGTAAATCTAAAATTTATTGACTGTAACAACGTTGATGATTATTGTGATAAGATACATGCACTCTCCAATCGATTGAGTGACCTAGAGTTTCCAATGGATGAAAAACAACTGGTTATCCAACTTGTCAATGGACTTCCGGAGGAATATAATACTGTTGCCTCCTTCATTCAACAATCGATGCCATCTTTTGACATTGCTCGATCTCAACTACGCACTGAAGAGATTCGCCGTGAACATCAATCCACATCAAATACTCACGCTGCCCTTGCTGCCGGAACAACGCACGCCTCCCATCACCTTCCTGTTGCTGCACAGCGTCATCAACAAAGTCCGTTCTTCTATACAGAACAGTCACCTCACTCCCTGGATCGCACAACGCCGTTGCTTCCCAACCCAACAGGCCCACTGCATTCTCACCAGCAGCCCACTACTGGATCGAACAGAAGCCCACTACTTCCCAGCCCAGCAAGCCCATTTCACCCTTACCCACACTGGGCTTCTCCCTGGAACGCTGCTGCACCTGGCCCATATCCGGCTACTCCTTACTGGGATTCTCCCTGGAATGCTTCTCCAGCCAACCGCGGACGAGGCCGCCAGAACCGTGGAAGAGGACGGGGTCGTGGCCGCCATCCAACATCCGGCCGATCACCGCAAGCCTACATTGCTCCGACCACAGACTATCTACAACTGTCAGATATCGCCGAAGCCTACAGCTCTATGAGCATTCAGACACCCGATGATGATTTCTATATGGACACCGGAGCAACCTCACACATCACCTCGGATCCAGGTACATTACAAAAAGTTTTTAATTCTAGTAATGTTCGTTCTATCTTGGTGGGAAATGGCAATAGTATTCCGGTAACTGCTAGTGGCTCTAAGTACATAAATCTTCCAACTCACACCCTTCACCTCAACGACACCCTTGTCGTTCCTTCCATCATCGAAAACTTAATCTCTGTTCGAAAATTTACCACTGATAATCATGTGTCTGTTGAATTTGATCCTTATGGTTTTTCTGTGAAGGACTTGAGTTCGAGGAAGACTATTCTCCGATGCGATAGTTCTGGGGAGCTCTATCCCATCACCACCTCCGCCGTGCAATCCTCTTTTTCGCCACCACCTCACCAATATTCTCTTGCCGTGTGTTCACCTACCGTTTGGCATAGTCGCCTCGGCCACCCTGGCAAAGCTGTCCTAGATGCTTTACGCACAAAATCTTTTATTCAATGTAATAAGGATAATTCCCCCAATCTTTGTCATTCTTGTCAAATTAGCAAACATGTTCGTCTTCCCTTTAATGACTCTCATTCTACCAGTATTGCTCCTTTTGATATAATTCATAGTGATTTATGGACGTCTCCGTTGAATATAGATACGGGATTTCGTTATTATCTTCTATTTTTGGATGATTTCACCAATTATTTATGGGTTTTTCCACTAAAATTAAAATCCCAAGTCTTCACCAAATTTTTGGAATTCCAATCTTTTGTTCAAACTCAATTCGAAAGCCAAATTAAATCATTCCAATGCGACATGGGTCGCGAATCAATGATATCACTCGTACTCTAATGTCTCATGCCTTCGTTCCTCCCAAATATTGGGTTTATTCTCTTCTTATGGCTGTCTACCTCCACAACATTCTTCCTACTAGACTTCTCAATTTCAAATCACCAATGTCCATCTTATATAGACGCCAACCCACATATACCCATCTTCACATTTTTGGTTGTCTTTGCTACCCTAATCTCTCCTCTAACACACCACACAAACTTGCTCCTCGCTCCACTAGGTGTGTTTTTCTTGGTTTTCCACCCAATCATCGTGGTTATCGTTGTCTTGACATTTCCACAAACAAAATCATTATCTCAAGACATGTCACGTTTGATGAAAACGTATTCCCCTTTTCTATTTCCTCTTGTCCAGGCTCTTCCCCTACTCACAACCCACAAATCCATCCTCTCTATTCATTTATAGATTCCTCCACATATCCATCACCTGTGCCTTCAAATCCTGTTAAGCCTGTACCCACGCTCACTTCCGCTCCACCTCCTGAACAAGGCCCATCTCACTCGCCCTTGTACACTCCTCCACACCGTAGGCTAACTTATCCTTCTCAACCCATTTCTACTCAACCCACTTCTACTCTGCCCACTTCTACTCAGCCCATTTCTACTCAACCCACTTCTACTCTGCCCACTTCTACTCAGCCCATTTCTACTCAACCCACTTCTCCTCTGCCCACTTATACTCAGCCCATCTCTTCTCATCCCATTTCCAATTTACAGCCCATCTCCCTCGACACTCCAACAACCTCCCAGACTCAGCCCACCTCCGTGCAGCACATCTCCGTGCCTGCCTCTTCCAGCCCACTTCATCCATCCACACCTTCCTGCCCACAGCTTCGAGCGACATCTCTCCCAACCACCAGGGCCTCCCGGGGCATCTTCCGCCCCATCCAAAAACTCAATCTTCATGTCCAATCCACAATTCCCACTTCCCCTCTTCCCCTTTCTCATCTTTATGCACTTAGGGACCCAAACTGGAATGTGCCATGAAGAACGAATATAATGCTATGATTATGACCAACACTTGGGAACTGGTTCCTCGCCCTAGTAACGCTCATATCATTCGGTCAATGTGGATTTTTCGTCACAAGTTTCACGCTGACGGCACCTTGCAACGTTACAAGGCTCGACTAGTGGCCAATGGCAAATCTCAACAAGTTGGAGTTGATTGCTTTGAGACGTTTAGTCCAGTTGTTAAAACAGCGACTATACGCACTGTGCTCAGCATCGCAACATCTCGTTCTTGGGGCATTCGTCAACTAGACGTCAAAAATGCCTTTCTTCACGGTGACCTGGCTGAAACAGTATATATGCATCAACCACCAGGTTTTGTTGATTCTGCTCATCCTGATTATGTTTGTCGCCTCCGTAGGTCTCTTTATGGCCTTAAACAGGCCCCTCGAGCATGGTTTCAGCGGTTTTCACAATTTATTATTGGTTGCGGTTTTCGTGGAAGTGTTTGTGATCCGTCACTTTTTGTCTATCACTCTGGTTCGGACACTGCATACTTATTACTATATGTGGATGGTATTGTCTTAACCGCTTCTACTGATGCACTTCTAGACCGTTTCATTGGGTTGATGAAACGTGAATTTGCTATGACTGATCTTGGCGCGTTACATCAATTTCTGGGTATTACTGTGACTCGCTCAGATTCAGGATTATTTCTATCACAATCCTCATATGCACAAGATATTATTGCTCGTGCATCGATGACGAACTGCAACCCAGTCACTACTCCTGTTGATACACAACCGAAGCTCAGTACTACATCTGGCCCTCCACTCGAGGATCCGACTTTATACAGAAGTCTGGCCGGGGCTCTTCAATACCTGACCTTCACCCGCCCTGATATTTCATATGCCGTGCAGCAGGTTTGTTTATTTATGCATGATCCCAGGGAGGCACACATGCAAGCTATTAAGCGCATTCTCAGGTATCTTCAAGGCACTCTTGATCACGGCTTATTTCTCTCCGCTTCCCCTATCACGGGCTTGACTGCATACTCTGATGCTGACTGGGAGGGTTGCCCGGATTCTCGTCGGTCGACATCTGGCTACTGCATCTTTCTTGGAGACAACCTGATTTCTTGGTCATCCAAACGACAAGCTACTGTATCTCGTTCCAGTGCGGAAGCCGAATACCGAGGAGTTGCCAATGTCGTTGCTGAGACCACTTGGTTACGCAATTTACTTCTCGAGCTTCACATCCCTCTACGCCGTGCCACAGTTGTCTACTACGATTACATTAGTGCAATTTACATGTCAGGGGATCCTGTCCAGCACCAACGCACTAAACATGTGGAGATTGATATTCATTTTGTACGAGAGCGTGTACGTATCAGTGAGATTCATGTTTTGCACGTTCCTTCTGACAGTCAATACGCAGACATCTTCACCAAGGGCCTTCCACGGGTATTGTTTGTTCGTTTTCGTTCTAGTCTTAACGTGTGCTCCTCTCCCGTTACGACTAAGGGGGTGTAATAGACAATATAATTCTGTTACCTTATTTATCTGGGAGAATATACGATATGCAATGAAGTCTCCCAGATTTCCTATAATACTATTTATATGAGTTTATGGAATAAGAATAATTCAAGGATTCATTTACATCCGACAGCTAGCTTATATGATACGAGACAAACGTTGGTTAGAGATCCATGTATCATGAAAGAAAGATATACTTGCGTCGGCAGCTGTCATCAAAAACTCCACGATGCTGTAGCAAATTGAAGCATTTCTTTTGATTGCCATCAAACAACTTGAACCGTATGCCCCTTCGATCTGATGAGCTAAAAGCCTCGTGGGATTGAGTTCATATCTGCAGCATATAACATCAAACCGGAGCATATTTTTTCAAAAATGAACCGCCACATCCACTTACATGATGATAGAGCTAAATTGGTCATTCATTCGAGGTTCTTAAAAGCAGACACGTGTTTCTTAGTTATCTAGCCACATTGAAATTCATGTTTTCCAGTTGGTCATCAAAACGACGGTTATATTGCCTCCAAAAGTGATTTGTTTGGTAGTCCATACGAAAACAAAAAATTAGAAAGAAAAAAAGAAAAAGAAAAGAGAAATAGAGAGAAGGAGAAAAAAATATGCAAATTATCAGCCTAGCTAGCACAGCCTCAGCCTCCTGTTTTGAAATGGAGGGCGCATCATTTTTTAGATTCTGTTTCTCATTTGTTGTCGAGTATTTTAAGGGGCGGATCATTTTCCAAGCTAGCACAGCCTCATGAAATCAGCCTCCTGTTTTGAAACGGAGGGCATAGCATTTTTTCTGGTTCCCGAAAAAAGAAGCGGTGCATTTTTGGAAGAAAAAAGTTCTAAAAAAGAATTGGATTTAATTATCCAGATACTATACTAAGGTTAAAACAATAAAATCTAAATTTATATTCGGAAAATGGGTCATTTGTCCATATATTTTTAAAACATGGTTCAAATAGACGAGTAAAAATTAGTATGGGTGAAATGGACACTAAAAAAATAGCAAGGTTGAAACTGGATTCATCCTGACTTAAACTTAAAAAATAGTAAGGATGAAACTGAATGCACCCTGATGTAAATTAAAAATAAGAAAAAATATTTGAAAATCGGTAGGATGAAACTGTTTACATCCTGACTATTTTTACATTTTTGTCTGTTTAAACAGTATCAAAATCTAAATGTCCTTTTCATCCAGGAATTGTTGATTTTAGTATTTTTAACCAATTTTATGATTTATCACTACAAAACGGAAGGCCTCTAGGGACGGTCAGAAAAACGTCCCAAGAACTTGAAAGCCGTCCCAAAAAGCTTTTAGGGACGTTTGTTGCTGCGTCCCCAGATCCACCGTCACTAATACTACTAGGGACGGATTTGCCTTCTAGGGACGGTTCTGAGTGGCCGTCAGTAGTACTATTAGGGACGGCTTCATCTTCTAGGGACGTTTCTTTTTGGCCGCCACTAATACTTCTAGGGACGGCTCCATCTTCTAGGGACGTTTCTTTTTGGCCGCCGCTAATTCTTCTAGAGACGTCTCCATCTTCTAGGGACGGTTTTTAAACCGCCAGAAAAACAAGATTAAACTGGAGCAATGGGGACGATTTAAAAACCGTCCCTAATATCTGAATATTGAAGCTCTGTTCCCCTGCTTTAATTGGCAGAATGCCATCCCCTCATAGGATTAGATGCCATACATCATAAAACTAGAGACAACTAGAATGTCATACATCCACAGAACAGAGACAAACTCATAGAAGACTTTTTTTTTATAGATACTCAAAAACCAAGTTATTTGTTTACAAAAGAGACCCAACCATTCTCAAAAAAGAAGCAAAAGTTTAGATGTTCATATAATCTCTATGGTAAATGGTGTCTCATTTGTTAACTACAATTAGCGGCCTACGACGTTTGAGTGCTATTTTATCATCTGTCTATCATCTGTCAAAATCTGGCAACTAACCCTTCCTGCACCTTTCCATGTCACATTTCCTGCAACAAACAGAAATCTACTCAATAGATACTCGATAGTTACATTCTTCTCAGCTAGGAAAAGAGAAAAAAAAACTCAACACATTCATAATGGCAACAATCAATTCTGATATTCTAATGGAGACTGTTTTTTTCGTCAATTAACACAACATAGAGCATTAAGGTAAATTTAAGACATAGGGTCATAGGATGACTTTAAGTCACAACGCACATGTTGCTAAGCCACTCCACATATTCAATACTTACTCCCCAGTTCTTAGAGACCATCATGAAGCCTAAACAATGACGCTTAAGGCATAGTTGAGAACCTATTTTTGTGTCAGGTGTCCTAAGAGATAGTGACTTAGATAACACGGAAGCTCATACATACCTAAATAACCACTGAGTCTAAGGTTAATCATATCAATTCAATATGGCAACAATCAGTAGTTGCATTATGCCAAAATATTTCCATTATTGACTGAAATTGCATGTACAAGAAAAAAAAATGAATGATGTACGATACCTCGAGTCCTTCGTTGTTCTGATTTGGTGGTAATACTACAACTTGAGCCTCCAATTCTGCAACCCTTCGTTTGAGCATTGCATTTTCCTCTGTCAATTTGAACGAATTTACTTGATGATGATGACTTGCCCCAAAAATGTTTCGGATTCACAGTGCTGCCAAAGCAACGAACCCGACCACGCCTATCTGGTCCCATTACAACCGCAAATGCATCATTTCGTCCACCTAAAACGACTCCAGATCCAGGTTGGTTAGCCTGGTTGTGTATCACCATTTGATCCTACAAGTAAATCAATCTCGAAAGTTAGGCCAATTCGAACTACAAATGCAAAAAACAGATGACCCGAAAGAAAACTTAAAAGTATAAAGGTATACATATTGTTCAATAGCAACAGATGACCAAGTAAATCAATCTCGAAAGTTTGGCGTACTCCTTATAATAAAGAATGCAGTCATTCGGACACGCATCAATCTTATTGTAAGTCAATCCTAACTCTGAAAGTATTTTCGTGCACTGTGTGAACTTTTCTGGAAAATTACAATCATCAGGAAATGAATCCCTCATAAGTTGAAGTATATCCTTGGATGACTTCTCAGACATCCCGCCAACACATTTATAGTTCCAAAATCGGACAAGAAAAGACATCACTGACATTTTGTCGCAGCCAGGATACAATGGTATCTTTGACTCCTCGAGCAATTTATAAAACCTAGAAGCTGTACAATTACTTGGTAAACCACTCACTCCTCCATCCCCATTATCCATATCTTCATCGTCATCCATATCATCCATACCTTCACCGTCACCCCTATCATCCATACCTTCATCATCACGCATTGGTATTCCACACACGGCTCGCAACATGCCAAAAAGGTCATCCCCTGGTCGTTCATCGTTGTTATTTCTGACCTCAAAACATGTATCCTGTGGTGCGATACTTGATGAGACCGTTGAGCTTAAACTCCCACCATGATGAAACCATGTAGTATAATTTCTCATCATACCGTGCAATATCAAGTCACTGAAAATTTCACTTCTAACTTTGTAATTAACATTATTGCACTTTCTGCAAGGACATTTTATTTTACTATCTTCAGTAACAACCCCTTTCTCGAATGCATGGTCCAAGAATAGCCTCACGCCATCTTCATACTCTTTACCCCACCGAGCCTTGTGAACCCAACTCTAATCCATGGTTTTACACAAACTGACTAAGGAACAAACTTATGATTAACGGAAACCACTAGTCACACACGCACACATATGCCATAAACCCAACAGAAAGTGGAAAAGAATGCAAGACAGACATGAATTCGTAAGAATTACTTGGTGATAGTTACACTAAACTTTGTAAATTTAACAATTCCATTACCTTTATAAGTTAATAGCGAGGGATGATTATGAGCATGCAATCCAGAGAATGATCCTGCGATGAAATGAACCCAATCGCCAACACCAGCAATATGCACCTGGCGCAACACACCTTAAATCAGTGAGTATTGTACATAGATGAAATGATCATGACCACCAACCTTTAAGTCTACGTTGTTTTCTAGTATATTGGAATAAATGTCAATTTCCCTATCAATTACCACCTCTTTTATAGGGAGGAGTTTGTATATATTGCGCCAGTTAATATAATCAATCAATCAAAGTAAAACCAAGATCATTGAATTGGACCTTTCAGACACACATGCTCGATTAAACAATCTATTCTATTGGCATGAAATAATCACAATTACATTTGTGGATAACATGAAAAACACACAAATAAGTGACATTCTGAGATTATACTGGTTTTGTATCCAATATCTGATTAGCTCATCAGCTCGCTCAAACTAGCTAACACAATCCATTCGCACTTATATTATTTCTTCCCACTAAATAATTTCAATAAAAACAACAAAAATACAAAATAAAACAATTGAGATTTCTAGGGTTAAATTAGTATTAGTAGTTACTTGAATGAACCACATTCCCGCTTTTGAATCATGTTTTATAATACCAATTGAATGAAATACCAATTGGTTATTAAGATTATTTCAAATCTTTAACCTAGAGATTTTGAAAACATAATTCGCAACCCCTAAAATCAAATCAACGTAAGATTGAAAGAGAAAGAAATTTAACCTGAGAATTAAGTTAGAAATTGTTGTTGGTGCTTCACTGCGAACGAATTTGAGATCACACAGGGGAAAATCACGAACGAGAAGAAGTTTTTTCAGCAGAAAGTGAAAAGAGATAAACTGAAAGAAGCGACAATGTAACCAAGAAAAAAAGAGAAGGAAAATGTTATATTGTGCTTTTAGGCATAAGATAAATAAATTAGTGATGACCCAATCACAACCGTTGAAATCCTATCTATTTGGACGGCTGAAAATAAAACATCCCCATTAGTTGACCAATAGTGGCGGCCAGAATCACACGTCCCAAATAATCAACTCTAGGGACGGCTACAGCCGAGTGTCCCAACAACTAACCTCTTGGGACGTTTTCTCATCGTTCTATTATTACAACCAATGACAAAAATCTAGAACAATAATTTTGCTCTTGATTTGAAGTCTTGAACGGAAAATTTATATAAAAGAACCACATATTTTTAAATATAAAAGTGATTTTAAATACCCAAGGTTCGTACAAATTTGTAGGTGTTGCTTATTGCCAATGATGAAAAAAAAAAGTAATAAAAAGATTTTCTTTGGAAATAAAACAAAAGAAAATATAAGATGAATCAAGAATTTGAGTTGTGCACATCCAAGAGTCATCCGGTCTCTTTCAACCTATTGACATATCTAAATTAGTGAAATTTTATGATTCCTATACATTTTCCTTCTTAAACATCCATAGATCTGGATGACTCATGTAATAGTATGTGTCCACCAAAACTTCCAAATTGAAGTGATATTTTGTTTTGAATCCCTCCGGAAGGCCATCTCAAGGGGCGTGTATTGCTTGATATGCTGGATGGATCGGGTTGGCAGTTCCATGATTGTCATAGTGAAAAGGACCACCATTCATATTTGAACTACGGATCGGCAATCTTAACTAGGACAATGAGTGGTCAAAAATATACCGGCAAGCAAGCGACTGTGAAGTGTTCATGATTTCTCTCATTTTGGAAATTTAACAGTATATTCTGGCTGGAATGTGCATAATAATGAAACAGGTCCCAGCCTTGATACACCATACGGTGTTTTGCTTTTGTGTTTGTTTGTACTTTAAAATCAGAGGTACTTGTCATTTTCTTTTTGTTTCCATGGCTTTCCTGAAATGAAAATAATTGTGGGACATCAAGCAATCAATACACACGCCCCCCTTTAATTCCAAGAGTTCCACAAAAATAAGGCAAGCCATTAAGCCATCCAAGTAAAAAGCTTTCACACCGTCATGGCCCAACTAGAGGCGCATCCACGCACGTCCCATTTATGTGCTTTGTTACACACATTGTAACTAGGATTGAATGGAATTAACTTGTCGTCGAAGATATTGACTCTCGAGGATAGAACAAACCAAGCTAGTAGCACGGGAAGCGGCTAAGTGGGTTGGAGTCCTTGAATCACCCAATAAAAATTTGCAGAGAACAACAAGAGTTTGTAAGACAAAGATTAATTTTTAAAATCTATTACAAGGCATCAGTTTACAGCAATTGAAAAGAACACTCAAAAATGCGATTGGACATCAAAGCATAGGTTCAACAAACCAAGTTAAAATGTAAAAATTCTGAAACAAACACAAAATAAGGGAAAAGTTTATATAGGATTAGCAACCAAGTTCTTGTGTAAATAGGCTTAATCTTGTGTAGTAAATTAGTAAAACAAAATTTCATAAGCAACGATCAGTAACAACTTTTCTTATCATTAAACTATGGACTCAGTTAACAGTAGCACCCAAAGTATGAGTCGTTTCGAAACCATTTCACAAACACCTGATGCCCCACTAAGAACTTGTTTGTTTGCAGCTGACTCGGCGTCTGAATCTGAGTCAACCACTGACTCGGACCGAGTCAGCAGTCAGACCGTTTGTTTTCCATTTTGAGTCAGATCTGACTCGACCTATGACTCAGACATAACCCCTGACTCGGACTCATTTGAGTCAGGTAACAAAATACCCCTGATTCATGGGACCAAACCACTGACTCACTTATTTCCGAGTCAGATGAGTCAGATCTGACTCAAAACAAACATATCGACTCAGATCCAGATGAGTCAGGTGATTTCACTCAGATCCAGATGATTCAGATCCAGACGACTCATATGAGTCAGGAGTAAACAAACATGGTGTAAGTTAAAAATGAAAATGTTAATTCCAACCGTTCTTTTAGGAAACAAATTAATGGATTAGTTGGGAAAAAATTCAAATAAGATAAAAACCCATAGATATGAATGAAATGAGATCATGGTCAGAACAGTCGGTACATATAACAAAACCAAAATACTAGAATACTTTTGTTCTTACCGCAAAGAGGAGATAATACCCGTGAGTAGCCGTAATCAAGACAATTATTCAAAATGCCATTTTGTTCTTAACATTTGAAACCACAGAGCCAAATATGCACATGTCATGGATTGTTGGTACTACCAAATCAAAATCATGAAATCAAGAACACAAATTTATTCCAATAAAACAGCCGAGAAAAACATCCCTACCTTTGCACAAACAAACTCAGCCCGAATTTTAGTTTTGAAAGCTACAATTTTTCCTTGAAAAGTTTTTTAGTGAAAATTAGAAGGAGATAGATTTTTGGCAAACACAAAGTTTTTGTTGTAGGGTTTATAGTCCATGAATGTGCGACCCCTACATGTATATATAATAGAATATTGTTTCATGTAACCTGACGATGCTAATCAATAGAAACATCTCTTTGCCTCTTTACTTCCTCCATGTTTTCCACTATAAAACATTATCAGCTCTTTCTAGTCGATTTTTTTTTAATCATCACATCATGATATCCCAAGTTTTAGTTCTTGGTTTTATTCACTATCATCGAATCAACAACTGTGATTGCCGGTCTCCATTTTTTTTTTCCAGCCGATGAATTTTTTTTTCTCGGGTTATCATTGAATCACGAGTAGCATCCCAACAACATGCCTCCATCTTCGTTGGATTTTGGTACTTATCGTATTCCTTGTATCAAATAATACGCAATAAGTCGCTGACGCAAAGAGCAAAAAGAAAACGACGAAACAGAATCGTTACCGGATCGGTGTACCTCGGGAAGCGCCGTATTTATAACTTGTTCTACAGTTCTGTAGATCCGATTTCAATCAGATCCCTTAAAGCTTTGAAAGGTATACCTAAATAACCATCTTTTTGTTTCCTCAATTCGTCGTGCGTAGGCTACGTATGTCCTTAGTGACTTATGCTATCCAATGAATCTGTATGGTATGCGTTGTCTGTTTCTGTTCCATGTCTGTTTTGATAGACAAATTAGAATTAAAAATAAAAATAAAAATGAAATTGATTGGCGTGATATGGTGATAGGACTGTATTACTTGTCTGTTGTTAATAAAATTACCCACATGCTTCATGTGTTTTGTATGTGTCCTATGGGTATGTTGATATCACTTCATGATAAATAGGAGTATGTAAAAATCACTTCATGGTGCTTCAAATAATGGTTATTAAAGACAATTTTGGGAGTTAAATGATATTAGAATCCTTTTTGATGAGTCTTGGGTTCTAGGAGGAGATTTCAATGCTATTCTATTTCAATCTGAAAGAAATAAGCCTAGAGGTTGTATTGCATGTAGGAATTTTTTTAAGAAATTTGTCAGAAATCGCTCTCTCATTGATCTGCCATTGAATGGAGGTAAGTTTACTTGGACTAACTCTCAGCAACATCCCCTTTTGATTAGGTTGGATAGATTCTTGGTTAATACTGAATTTCAAGATCACTATCCTGCACTTTTGCAAGTAAGACTCAAAAGGCATATTTCTGATCACAACCCTATTATGTTGAGCTGTAATTCTGCTATGAAAACAATTGCTCCTTTCAGGATTGATAACTATCTTTTAATGCATCCTGATTTTTTGGATAACATGAAGCTGTGGTGGGCTAGCTTAGGTTTTACAGGAAGACCAAGTTATGTTTTTGCTAAGAAACTTCAAGGATTAAAGGCCCTTATTAAGCCTTGGAGAAAGTCTTTAGGTGATCTTGAAACTCAGATAGAAGAACTAGAAAAGGAGATTGATGATATTGACTGTATGGAAGAATTTGAAATCTTACATACTGATGACATTATCCAGAGGGAAAGAGCAAAAATTAAACATTCTTCTGTTTCTTTAAACTTAGCTAGAAAATTGGGTCAAAGAGCTAAGGATAAATGGTCTAAAGATGCTGAAAGAAATACTAGATATCTACACCAGCTGCTTCTTATAAATATAAGTTGAATAACACCAATTGTCTAAGCATTGATGGGGATCTGTCTTATGACAAACAAAATATTTCAGATGAAGCTGTTAGATTTTACTCTAATCTTTTCTCTGAACAATTCCCAACTAGACCAAGATTTGATGAGTTACTAATGCCATATATTTCCGTAGAAGACAGAATTCATCTTGAGAGGCCTTTCACTGAAGAAGAAGTCAAGAATGTCATTTGGCATTTTGGAACTAATAAAGATCCAGGTCCAGATGGATTCACTATGGAATTTTTCAAATGCACTTGGGAGGTGATAAAAGATGATCTTATGAAGGTTGTCAAAGAATTTGAATCCACTTCATCACTAGATTGGAGGCTAAACTTCACAAATTTGAAGCAAATTCCAAAATGCAATGGAGATGTTTCTCTTCATAATTTCAGACCAATTAGTTTAATTAGAGGAGTCTACAAGATAATTTCAAAATTGCTATCTTATAGGATGAAATTGGTCATGCCTTCAATAATCTCTGATTTTCAAGGTGCTTTTATACATGAGAGACAGATAAATGATGGTATTCTTATTGCTGCTGAACTGATAGACTCCAGGAAAAGAGAAAATAAATATGGTATAGTTTGCAAAGTGGACTTTGAAAAAGCATTTGATAATATCAACTGGGGCTGTGTTGATATTTCTTTGGAGAAGTTTGGTTTTGGGCATGTTTGGAGGAGCTGGATAAAATGGTGCATTTCATATTCAAGATTTTCAATTCTTCTAAATGGTGAGGCTACTTCTCTTTTTAAATCTCAAAAAGGAATCAGAGGGTGATCCCATTTCTCCATTTCTATTTATTATAATTGCTGAAATTATCTCTTTAATGATTAAGAGAGCTGCTTCTTCGGGTTTAATTTCTGGTTTCAAGGTTTCTCCAAATGGAACTGCAGTTCAACATCTCCAATTTGCTGATGCTCTCATTGTCTTTTTAGATGATACTCCTGATCAAGTTTCTAATCTGAAGAATATTCTTTTCTCTTTTGAGTTGATTTCTAATCTTAAAGTCAACTTCAGAAAGAGTACAATTGTTGGTATTGGGACTGATCATAATGGTGCAGATTGTGCTAGGATTTTCGGGTACATCTTATCTCAATGGCCTATGAATTATTTAGGTATTCCTATGGGAAGTAACTCTAAATGTAAAGCAATGTGGGAGTTGATAGTTCAGAAATTGCATCAAAAGCTTTCAACTTGGAAGGGCAAATATCTCTCAAAAGGACAAAGACTAATAATGGTAAATAATGTTTTATCTAGTCTTCCTGTTTATTATCTTTCCTTGTTTCAAATGTCTGTTTCAGTCATGAAAGAACTGGAAAAGATTATGAGAGATTTTACTTGGGGATCTACATCAAATTCAAAGAAGAGAAGTTGGGTTAAATGGTCAAGAGCAGTAATTTCAAAGCAGAGAGGTGGTATTGGGGCTAAAAAGTTGAAGCTTGTCAATAAAGCTCTACATTGTAAGTGGATTTGGAGATATGACTCTGAAAATAAAGCTTTATGGAGACAAGTTGTTCAACAAAAGTTTAGTGTAGATTTGAAGGATTTTTTCCCTAAAAACTCAAACTTAGCTATTAAGAGTAGCTTATGGGCTGGCATTCTAAAAGCTAAAGATCATGTTGTTCAGAATACTTCATTGAATGTGGTTTCAAGTGACAGAATTCTGTTTTGGGAAGACAAGTGGAAGGGTGATTATACACTAAAAGTTACTTATAACTCTCTTTATAAGCTCTCTAGAAAAAATTTCAACTATTCAGGATTGCATTTCTGATGAAACAGCTTGGAATTTGGATTTCTCAAGGAACTTAAATGCTTCTGAACTAAGAGAGGTTGTTCCCTTGTTGCAGGAGTTGGGTGATCCTGATCAGCTTACTGACTTTTCTAGGGGTGAAGATCAGAGAAAATGGATTACTGAGGGTGAAGATTTTACCATCAGTAATTGTTATAAGTCTTTGGATGTGGATGTGTTTCTTTTATTTCCTCACAAACAACTATGGAATCCTAAAGTTCCAATGAAGGTGTCTTTTTTGGTTTGGACTTTATGTTATGGAGGTGCGCCAACACTGGATTTTTTTCACAAAACTGGTAGATCAAATTCCAGTACTTGTCTGTTTTGCAATATGGTTCAGGAAACTAACAACCATTTATTCCTTCATTGCATTGAAACTACAAAACTTTGGAATTATTTCCTAAATAGTTTTGGTATTGGTTGGGTTTTCTCCGATTCTATCAAATCTACTCTGTGGGAATGGCCTGTTAAGAGACTAAAAGCTATACACAAGAAGTTATGGGGTTTGCTACCAGTTGCTATATGGTGGAACATTTGGACCGAGCAACAACATGCTTTATTGGAATAGAAGAAGAGGAGTTAATCAGTTAATCATTGCTGTTAAGTGCACTCTTTTTAACTGGTGCATAAGTACTAAGATTTTTGAGCATTTCTCTTTAAATACTATTATATGTTATTGGAATGCTGTTCTGACATGAACTCTTAGCCATGTTTTTTGTTTCTGTGTTTAGTCATGCTTTATGACGGAATGCTTCTTAATATAATTTGCCTTTTTCAAAAACAAAAAAATCACTTCATGTATGTCTCTTATTATATATGTATATATAGGTCATTAACATGTCTCGGTTTTGTGTGCACTATCCTATTTGCCTGTGTGCACTATCCTATTTGCCGTCACATGCTTTATCACGAATAAATAATCTTTATGTATTGTCCTCTCTGTATCGACCACTCATAAGTTTTGTTGTGCTTTTAATCATAATTCTAATTTCTTTTTGATGCCATTTTATGGTGTTGTACACTTGTACTAATTCGTATAAAATCACTTAATTCATTGTGTGTATGAGATTCTTTGCATTCTGTAATCACTTTTTTTTTTAAGGTTAACATTTATAAAAAAACAGATTAATTTAGGGAGTTAGTAACCCTTACATCATGAAGAGTAGAGCCATCTAATACTGGGCCTTTGTCAAGGACCCTGACATTAGATTTATCTACCTCTAGATCATTGAGGATACAAGAAGGAGGATTATTGCTCCATTCAAAATCAGTTCTAAAGTTCTTAGCCTCTTTAGCTAGAGTATCAGCTACCCTGTTTGTTGTTAGGTTTAAAATAAAATCCTTTAAAGTTGTTACAAAAAAGAAAATTCATGCCTAACTTCATCCATGATAGTTTGGTTCTTCCATGTGATTTGAGACGGTTCTCCATTCAGATAGTCAAAAAGATTCTTGCAGTCGCCCTCCACACTAAAGTCTGACAGATTCTTTGTTCTAGCCCATTTTGCTGCATGAAGAAATCCTAAAGCTTCCGCTTCTTCTGGTGAAGTTGTTGAGATAGGTCCTGCTCTTCCTTGCTTGAAACCATCTGCATCATTTCGAAAGATTATAGCATAATCTGCTGGGACACTACTTGATATCCAAGCAGCATCCAAATTTAGTGTGTTACCAGGTTCAGGGAATTGCCATTTGCTGTTTTTATTGTTTCCTATCATTGAGTCTTTTTTGTGAACTAGATATTTTTCCTTATGCCAGTAAGCTAAACGTCTATGTATTTCTAGGGACACTTGTTGGTGTGTTTGATGTCTATGTAATCACATTTTCTTCCCATTATGTTCGTAACTTTAGCCTTGGAAAACAAAAGGATTTATTTTACGGTTACATAATACTGGACCTGGACCATTGATTTGCTTAACTTTAAAAAACTGATATAAACCTTAAGTTTGACTATGAAATTTTGAACGGACAAGTCAGCTATCAGTGTTGGCCTCTTGGGATTATGGTACCTAAATTGGTAATATGGATGTCCTATACTTCTGTTTCTATCCATGGACCCAGTTCGACTGAATTTGACCTTTGGGCTCAGAAGTGCTTTCCCCATGTCTCTAACGCTACATATTGGTCTCATTTATACAATGTTATGTCATACTTAAAGTCACAGCCATTCTAATTTTTGTGGAAGAACTCACAAAAGGCGATATAAATCAGAAAATTTTCATTTATCTACTTCATCCATGATACCAACGAACCAGTATATGTTGAAGTATGACAACAAGAGAAATATCTTTAGTAATCTATTGAACCTAAGGTAATTGGTTGACATGTGTAGTGAGATTCTCTTGGCCCCTTGAGATAAAGAAATTTCTCAAATTAAGCTAAACGTAGCAAAATTGAAAATGAAAAGAACCCCGAAGTAATGAGGGTTAGACGTACCGACTCATATAAAGCATGTGAAAAGGGACATATATATATATATATATATCATGAGACAAAGATGTACTTTTCCCTCCAGCAGTAATGACACCAAAGTACAAGTATCAATTGAACATGGGATGCATCTAAGATGCAATTGTAGCTCTTACCAAAGAGTTGAGAATGAATCTTCTTATCGGTATTGTACAAGCAATGTAATATGGGTATCATAGTAGCAACCAAGTTCCATACGAAGGTCATACTTTAGACATCAACTTTAATTACAAGAAGAACTTTGCCTAGCTAATTGACTTTAATTGAACTAGATACAATGTCTACGATAATGGAATGAAAAGTATATCATTCCTACGAGATATAAATTCTCTAAAGCACTTGAGATATATCTAGATGAAACGTAACATATTCAATCTAAAGTAATTGACTTGAACCCGAACTTTTTTACGTAATAAGGACACACCACTTATTAAAACTCTCAAGAATCAATGTCTAATTGATAGTGATTTTTCTTCCACTAATTTAAGGAATATATACTAGTTGTTGAACTAATTCCTTATAATGTGACTACGATGATTGAATCATTGAGCGAAGCACTGCTAATTTTTTTTTTTTTTTTGCCAAGATGGAACAAAGAATAAAAGTCACGTAAGCTCTATATGTACTAAGGGCTAGTAACACCTTGTTAAATTTTCAAAGAAACACATGCAAGTGGATATCATGTGTAAACTCACAGTGATGAGAATGTAATCGACTACATCTTTTATAGTCTCTAATGTATTTGAAAGGAAACATACTTTAGAGAAACTAATGAGTCAATTTAGTGAAATGTAAATCACTATAGTATTAATTTGAATTAGTGAATCCATATTGACTCCGGCGATGAAATGTTGGAAACTGACTCATACAGACTTTGACATAACCATAAAGGCAATTTAGTTGTGACATGATGTTTCATTTTGAAAGGACTCGTACATACACCATTGTATTTGACTGGACGAGACAATGGAAAAAGATAAAAAAGAATGCGAAGTGACGGCATATCTCTCAATAAGTGTTTTCTAAAGTACTAGATGCACAACCCGCCTTCCCACTATGCTTTTAAGTAAGAAAGCATATCACCCATTTTTACAAAGTCTTCAGTAAAATAGGATCGGGACCATCCTAAGATGCAAATGGTAAAAACTTCATATTACAAAGAAAATGAGGTAAAATTTAGAAAATATTCATGCAGACTGCGGACCATTAAAGTGACTTATGTCTCTGGTGAATATTTTGACATTTTGGACTAGTTATAGTTCCCAAGAAATTTGCGTTTGGAAAACTACTAGCACATATTTTACATGTAAAGGCTCACCACCCTTTGTAAATGCTAGCGAGTGTACATCAAAAGGACTTGATGGTTATTGCATATTTAATAGGATCAATGCAGAGCATCCTATACATGGTCTCGCAAAAGCTATCATCAAAGGTTACAGATGGTGCCTAAGGCATGGTTATGCATACAAACCTACCTTTTATTGCTTTGGGGATATGCAATATTACACGCATCTTTACTTAATTCGTTTTAGAACCCAATATTAGTCAACCATTTTTGCATACCAGTTGGTAACTGGATTTAAGCCTGACATTCGTGTTCTTACGCATTTCTGGTTGTACTATACATGTGCCATTACGATTCCACATCGTACTATGATGGGTCTTCAAAACTGTTAAGTAGTTATGTTGGAAATGAGTTCCCAACAATAATCCTCATTTTTAAAATCTTTGGCAGGAGATATCTTACCGCTAGATTTGCAGGTTGTCATTTTAATGAGACAGTCTTTCCTTCGTTAGGGGGAGATAATAAAACACATTTTCTAAGGGAACGACATGAATTTTCGTGGTATGTTCCCACTGTGTCTCATATTGATTCTTGTACTCCACAAATGTAAATGTGAAGTGACAAAGAATAATCGATTTTCAGAATATACACTGATGTCGCTAAAGTGACAAGATCACACATACCAGCTGCAAATATTCCTGCAAGGTTACAAATCCTCAATAAGGGATATACACTATAGGCTAAGGTGTTGCAACTACACTCAGTGGAAGTGTGGTTGAGGCCGTAGCTCCAAAAAGGAAGTTGGATAGACCACTTGGTTCGATCAATCCTCACCTAGAAAGGAATTAGGTGAGTAAGGAACAACTTACTTATATCATCAGAACTCATAAGTCTGTCTCTGAATATGTCTATGAATCAAACTGGAGGACGCTCCGAAGTTTAATGATTCAGAGAAGAATGACATCCTTAGTGGAATATGAGAATGCGCATGAGTCAATGTAAAGATCATGCGAACATATTGTTGATTAATTTCATATACACTTGCTTAAGGAAATAGAGCAAGATGAGATCGAACCAAGCTCCTTGTTGCTTAATGTCAACGAAGAGCATTTTTGGCCTATACAATCCAGGTAGAACTTGGTTCTTTGATAAATATACAGGTATTTGGTGTGGTAGTCCTGCTGTACATACATGATTAATTTGTCACAAAGCATAATGAGAAGAAAGCAGTCTTAAAGTATAAAGACTCGCCTTGTGGCGCGAGGTTTCTCACAAAGCCCTGGAATTGTTCTCTTGTAATGAACTTTATAGTATTGCGCTACTTAGTTAGCTTGGTAATTTCAAAAAGACTTGAAATGCAGCATATGTATGTGGTTATTACGTATATCTGAAAGAATCAAGAGATAAAAGATATTTACAAAAGTACTTTATAGCCTTTTGTTACCCAAATAAAGTGACTCTAAACCACATAGTGCGTTTACAGTTACATATCACGCTCACTTATAGATTGAAGCAATCAGGCGGATGTGGTATACCCGTCTAAGTGACTATTTGATTTGGAGGGGATAAACAAGTAAATCATTTAAACAAATATCCTTTGTTTTAAGGAAACTCCTCAGTTTCATGGTATTTCCTTCGCATCAAGGAAATAATATAAAATTAGGAAAGGTGTTGTGGGACCGTGTCTACTAGCCGGCCGGCTATGCCCTAGTCGTGGTCGGTCCCACATCTCATGATTCCTCATTATTTTATTATTATTTCCCTCATCTCGTGAAAACTCCTTAATTTCATGATATTTCCTTCAAGCCATGAAAAATAATATAAAATTAGGGAAACTCGTGGGACCGGGTCCTAGCCAGCCGGTCATATCCTAGCCAGTCCCACACATCCTTTACTCTATTATTATTATTATTATTATTATGTTTCCTTCATCCCATGAAATTCCTTGATTTCATGATGTTTCCTTCAAATTATGAAAATTCCTTCAAATCATGAAAATAATACACAAAATTAGGGAAAGCTCACGGGACCGAGCCCTAGCCGGCCGGCCATGCCCAAGCCGGTCCCACACGCCCTTATTTTTTTATTATTAATATTATTTGTTTCCTTTGCCTCATGGAAACTCCTTCACTTCAAGGAAACTCCTTGATTTCAACAAACTCCTTGATTTTATGATATTTCCATAAAATCATGAAAAAATATAATAAAATTAGGAAAATGTTATGGGATCGGGCTCATTGGTCGGCCGGCCATGCCTTGGCCATATCCGGTCCCACACTTCATGATTCCTTCATTTTATTATTATTTTTCCTTCATCTCATGAAGTTTCCTCAGTTTCAGCAAAAATCACCGATTTCTTCATATTTTCCCAAACGATTGCTCAAACGCACATCAGAAAATATCAAAATTCTCAGGACTGAGACACGAACACTTTGGTGACGCGAGCATACTATCTTGACCTACCAAGGTTGGCTCTTTGGCTTGCAAGAGGCCGGTCCCACATATTTTCATTATTTGACCTAATTTGTTCATATTAGGTTCAAACTCTTCCAAACAATTTGGAACTTCATAAAATGATCGTCAGTCGATCCCATGACCACCTAGGGCCGGTTTCATGATCCTTGGTCGGTCCCTCATCGCTTCATAATTAATTAGGTTTTATCACCTAAGGCTCAGACGAGCATTATTTTAATAAATGATTAAACCAGCATTTAATCATCCTTTCACCAACTGGTCTTCAAGAGACTTTGGTATTTTTGCTCACTTGAGCATCTTGGCGCTGCATGGTCGATCCATCATCCCGTGTAGATGTTCCCCCCTTCACTCCGTAGTTGATTTTCAATAAATCATCAATTGATCAAATTAGGGTTTCGAGTCCAAGGTTCATAATCCCAGATTCAAATGCTAATAATATCACGTTGATCCCATGATCAACATTTTATTAATTATACTTGGTCCGGTTGCTAGTATTTTAATTTAATATTTTATTTAGTCATGCTACCAATAATTCATCAAACGAGCAACATTTGCTCAGATGAGCAATATTTGCTCAAACCAAGGAATATTAGTTCAACTATTAATATCCAACAGTCCATCAAATGACAATATTTTCTCACCTTAACTATCAACATTTACTTGAGAATCTTACCTCTATCCCAGCAGACACGTTCAATTCATGGGTCTTAGAACATTTGCAAATCACGTTCAACTCAACAATACAAGGACTCATCGTCCCATGAAGTCAGCAACTGACTAACTAAATACACGTCTGCCTTGCAGACTCCACAATCACATGAGACATAAATAATTATACATGGGGGTATATTAACTAGGGTTTTGGTCTGGCGGTCTACGGCACGTGTGTTCATACACAGGACGAGAATATGAGCAAGTCGTGCAATCAGTTGAAGGAGTTATCAAAGTAGTGGATGGAAAATCAACCAAGTCTCTGCACGATGAGCAACTGGTTTTAACACGATTTCCACTTTCCCACTCTTTGACTCCAGCAACTGTCACACTTCATGAGATCAAGGTTTTACAATTCTAGCAATATAAATAAGTCTTTGAATCCTGATTGAAAGACAGGACAATCTTACGTCAAGAAGACAACACGAGATTAACAACTTAACGTCTGAGCAATTACTCTCAACAGAGCAAATTCAATTATTCAGAACTTATCTTATTTTCAGAATACACAAAACACCTACAATCTTCGATCACCATTGATATCACACATTTCTAAGCTTCCCTCCTACAGATCGACCCATCCTCTCTTGTGACCGAATTTACTCTGGAACGGCCATTGTCTTGGTTTAGGACGGAGTACTACAGATTGATCTCTCGAATTCAAAGTACTCCCTTCTTGCAGTGCATCTGTGTGAGGTTTGACAGTTCGCTCGGTTCAAGGAGTTTCCTCTCCACGATCATCTCCTCAATTCCGTAAAAACCATCAACTCGTTTTGCCCCATCTACAGATTGGCGACCACAATGGGAGATCATTCTCTCGGTTGCAATCTCAATTCTCGCAAATATGGTCGGTCTTAGGTCTGGTTCAGTTACCAATCGGGTCCAATACCCGACCCTAACATCGCAAGTTCTAGTGGTACTGCTAACACCACTCCTCCAGCACAACCTGCTACTACCACTCCTCTGGCTCAACCTGTCACTACTAATCCTCCAAGCACTGGTGCTCCAGTGATCACCCCTTCAAGTGACGACACTGGATCCCTCAACAATCCTCTTTTCGTCCGGTCTCCTGAAGAAATCAGAGAAAATCCACCTACCATAGGTGATCTCATGAAGGTGCAAGAAACTCTTGCCAAGAATCAGACTGACATGGATACCACTCAAAAGGAACTATGCAATTATCTCAAGACTCTTACAGACAAGATGTCAGAGAAAACTCGAGATAAAGGAAAATCTAGAGAAACATCTTCAGACGTTGATCCTGAGGTCACTATGATCCATGTAGTAGACGAAGAGGAAGTTCCCAAGACTGCAGACAATCCACCAGCGAAAGAGCCATCCAGCTTCATCACTCGTGAAGACCTGGAAGGATCGTGGAAAAGACAAAACGCCTTTTGTCCACCGTAACCAACCTCAATACCCTGCTGCTACGCAAAGGGTTCCTCTGCCAAAAGGTTACACCTCTCCAACCTTCACAATTTATGATGGAACAGGAAATGATCGAGAACATGTTTCTCGATTTCTGGAAGCACTGGGAGAACATGAGCATAATCATACTGTCCGTATGAAGAATTTTCAAAGTCTCTGAAAGGCAGGGCATTTACCTGGTACAACAACATCGCACCAGGAAGTATCAAAAGTTGGGGAGAAATGGTTAATGCCTTCTACAGAAAGTATTTCTTCTTTTCAGAGCACATCACCCTCTCTGATCTCGGAAGGATGTTTCAAAAGAGCAACGAACATCCTAACGATTATGTGAAAATGTTCAGAGTTCAAGCCTTAGATTGCCATGATCCAAACGTCACAGAGTAACAACTCGTGGACTTGTGTATCAGTGAAATGATTCCAGTCTACAGAGCTTTATTGGAAAATCTCAGGTTCCATACTTTCTCAGAACTTCATGAAGCGGCCAAGAGATCAGCAACTACTGCACCTGCTTTATTAGAGAGAGCTAAAACTATAAATGCTGAAGAGCCACGAGAGACTCGATGTAGCAGACGTTTAATTAACAAACAGTACAACCTCCAACCTTCCACAAATGTTGTTGTAGAAGGGAGCAAATGAAAGGTCGAGCCACATCACAAACATACTTCCTCAACTCCTTCAAAGACACAAAGGAAAGATAATAAGCAAGTTCCAGCTCAACACAGAAGCTGATCCAGAGACACCTGATTTTCCGTGCTCCATTGAAGAAGTTATTGAACTTCTAGATGTCTGGGTTCAAGACGACGCAATCAAACTGCCATATTTCAAGAAAGAACCAACTGAAGAGGCCATGGAAAATCCTCGTTACTGTCGCTTTCATAATTTCGTCAACCATCCCACAAGTGATTGCATAACTTTGAAGCACATATTTAAAGAAAAGATCGAATCAGAAGAACTCAACTTGGGGACTGAAGGATTACACAGAGATCCTCTCCCAGTCAGAACCTTTACTCTTTCTGAACCACCTGTTAAAGAAGCAGTTCAATCCTTAATCGAGCATGTCTTCGAATTGCTATACTTATCAAAGGCTCAAAGGGGAGACATGTTCGTTGCACTGAATCACATCGTGTCAGGGAAGCGTTTGTTGATTCAAGAAGCATTTCATGAGCCGCCCTCAACAACAGACGAAGAAATGTACGACTGGGAACTTCTCACCACAGTCCATCTCAAGGGAAACGAGTTCAAACGAGCATTGATTGATGTCGGCACTGCTGTCAATGTTATCCCTCTGAAAACTCTCAGAGTTGCTGGTATCACACGGCAAGAATCCATTCATGCTCCAATAAAAATCACAGATCATGAAGGAACACCCAAAGACGCTTATGGCCACATTACTCTCAAGGTGAACATAAACTCATCCTGGACAGAAACAAAATTTCACATAATCCGAGAAGATCCAGGATATGATATGATTCTTGGACGTGCATGGATTCATGCTGGAAAGGTAACACCAACACCTTCAGTTGCACATTTCTCTGTTGAAAAGAAAAAGAAGATATTTCACCATTCGAGTATTTGAAGGAGGCCAAAGCCCTGACAGAGCTAACACAAAAGCCTGAAGAAGATGCAAATGCTTTCATCAAAAGGTTTCGTACTCAAGAAAGTCTATTCCTCATCATGTGTCCATATCATAAGTCTTCAAATATGATTATTTAGTCCGAGGGATTTACTCCACCAACAACTTAACTATTGCAAAATGCTATGAGTGGATAACCTCGCCTCAGCAATATTTCACCAAATGGTTAAGCTCGGAACTTCTTCAAATTGAGCATCCTATCAGAAAAATTATTGTTGAAGACATGGCTAAGAATGACAAACAGTATCTCAAATACTCTCCTTTGCACGAGTGTCCATACGTACCACATACATGGAATCCCACTGCACGAAGAATTCCAAACCAGCAGAAAATATTCAGGGCACGGAATATCAAGTCTAACAAATTCCAGGAAGGATATTTAGTTCTCAAAGCAACCAAGCGTAACTTTCATTCTGCAAAGAACTCCAACTGGGAAGGACCTTTTATGATCTCTAAGTCTGTTGCTGGTGGATACTACAAACTAATCAATATGGACAGCAAGGAGACTGTGGTCGTGATACATGAGAATTGGCTCAAGGCCTTTGACGTTTAAGGTTTTGGATATCTGAGGTATTGGATGTTCAAGGCATGAACACCTCAAATATTTGGCGTTTAGAATTTTCTTTCATTGTATTTCAATTCCTCCAAAATGTTTACAATACTTGCATTCAGTAATTTAAATTCAGCAATTTATCAATATTCAGTTTACTTAAAGAAAATCTCTATCAAACCCGAAGAAAATCCTCAATCATCTACTTATCCAAAACCAATCAAAAACAAAAATAAAACCTCACATCTCTCAGAAGTTGAAGAGATTATGAAAAGAAATCAAAGAAAATCAGCAAAGAAAGATTTTTGCTCCTCTGCATGTTTCAAGACTTGTAAGGCCGCCTTCTCCATGTTCAGCTCTTCAGTCAGCCTGGTAATCTTGTCTTCCTTCTCCATCACAGCGTCATTGGGAAAGGGTATGTTATTCTCACATGAGTCCTTAATAGCATTTTATCTTCTTACGAAGCCACTTCACGTTGAAACCAAGTCTCTCAGAATTCTCCAAGTTGAACTCCTAATCAAAGAGTACATCTGGAGTCATAGTATTTCTGTCCCTAGCGCATGTATCACTTACAACACGCAAGATAACACTTACTTGCATTTTTAAAGAATAAGCACGCTCTGGGTCTCTAGTAAATATGATGTGACCAAATTTCTTCCATATTTTCTCGTACAAGTCGGCATATCCAATGGGAACACTAAATTCACCAACTAGTTCGTGATATGGGAGTGATGCATCAAATGGAGGATCAAAAACAATCCCTGAACTCGGGTATTCATGCATCACTATACTATTCTCAATCACTGGAGAAACTTATACAGTCATAGCAACAGTTTCTTCTATGCGTGGTTCAGCTTCTTTCGCCACTGAAGCAACAACAATTGAAGTCTCGGTCTCTTCAACAACATCAACAAAAACTCCCTCACGACTTTGAAGTGCAGAGATGGTTGTTCCTTCATCAATAAACTTTGTGTTGCTCAAGCCATCATTATAATCTCCTTCATTCTCAACTTCAGTATTTGACCCCTAATACGAAAATTACATGAGATTAGGGTCATCCAAGCATGAAACCAAAAGAAATCATAAACTACAGCATACAAGTAGTCTAACATCATCAAAGTTCTTCATTCTACATGATATATGTCATCAAATAACGTGAAAGTCACAAAAAACACGTTTTACAACAAGCTCGCCTGAGAAGATTTTACACTGCCCTGTACAAAACGAAGAACTGGGAGAAATTGGTGAAGAATCAAGAGTTGGGTTATACACCGTTATCTTATTATAAATGTTACCTACACTATATCAAAATTTCATAGCAATCGTATGAACGAGCAAAAAGATGTGGTCGAAACATTGGACTACATGACGGCTGAAAATTTCCTGAAAGTCTCCTGGATGTTTACTGTTTCGTCTATTTCGACCTCTAAACGTGCTCAAAATTTAAAAATCTTCTTTTCAAAAGCTTGTAAATTTCCTGGTCATAAGGATACATATGTGGATCGCGAAAATATGACACCGGATGAAGATTTTATAGCGTTTTTGCTAAAAGACTGAGTTCTGAATTTTCTGGTGACGTATTTTCGGCAAAGCTTTTCATATATTCACATGCATTCTCATTCATTCACTCATAAATCAACAAGTTCATGCTTTTATGGGTAAAATTCAAGGGAAATACTTACTTGGGTGATTTCTGAAGCATTCAAAGAATCAGAATTGCTCGTATCAGCATCAACATCACCATTATTTTCATTCGGTTTCGAGCTTTGGGAGTTTCCTTTATCGCCATCCTCTGAACGAACATCATCGGTGCTTGATAGACACATTTATGTGTCTGATATGATCTCAATTCTGTGTAATTATAATGCTCGATTTTGTACTTATTTAGTCATTTTATGTCTTTGTAGGTGTTTTTGGAGAAATAAGCTTTTGCGGAAAAATTGGCTCGAAAAGTGGTATTTGTGCTCGTGGGAGAAAATTACTATTCAGACTCTCAGCTTGGATAAGGGGAACTTCAATTACTAAGGGGCACCCTACTGTTATTCACACACCAACAGCTGTTAAGGGGAGGTCATCATTTCTTAGGTTTGAATTTGAAATTAGCGGGAAAAGGAAGCTTTCAACTGCGTAACATTTCGATCAAATTTTGAAGGAGTTTTAACGAGATTCAATGACGGGTAAGGACTGTTTTGGGCCTGATAGTGATTAACAGGCTTGATATGGTGTTTAAATCCGACTGAGTTGGGATGGATCATCTAGACGACACAAAATAGGGGTATGAGCTTTCTCGGTTCTTCAGGCGACAATTTGAACGAGATTCTATGGGATATTTTAACGGAAATTGGTTGGAATGACCCTGTTACACTAAAACAAGGTTGGCAAGGAAGTTGGTTGCGATAAAAATGGTAGATTCCATCGTATTCTCAGAAAGCAAGGAAGATAACTTATTACGGGAATTGTTTGTGTTAAGGAAGGAAAGAGGATTTGTTTACGAGATTTGTTTGAGTATATATGGAAGACGCGTGCAAGCATAGGACTTCCAGGATTCGAGTGTATCAAACAAAGAGACGCGTAAAGAGATTTGAGGAGATATTATCGTGACTTACGGTGAAAAAAAAACCCGAGACTTTGGAGAGAAGAAAACTAGATAAATCGAGTCACTATGTTACCTGTTGGAATATATATAGATAGATGGGAGGTCTGAGAAGGGATCGGGAGTTGGGGGTACGCTGTAGAGCTAAGAATCAGGCTGCAGGAGAAGTTGCAGCAGCAACAGGAAAAAGACTAAGCTGAAGAACATAAGGTTGTAAAGGACAGTCGTTTCATAGGGTCTTAAATTCAGAATCCTGTAACAGTCCAGTAGTAACTATTATCTTCAGCTTGCAACAATTTCTGTAACAGTTGACTCTGTAACAATTATATATGTTACAGATTCGCTGTAATACTTTTTTCTTCAATAAAACACCTTTTGAGCCATGTTTATATCTTTGGAGTGTGTTTTCACCATGAAGAGATAAACCCCAACGCTGGGATGACGGAGAAAGCCTAAAATCATACGTGGGTAAGTATATTTAATTCTTATATGACTTTTGCACTAATTAAAATTGATTTATGATTTTGATTAATTAGTTGTCATCTTATCTGATGGGTCATGCTTGCTTAGATATTTTGATGTCCCATGCTTAGGATTTACAACTAATATTTTGAGAATCTACCTTGGAAAAAATAAGAGTCCATGTCTTTATTTATTGAGCTATAATTGTTAAAAGAATTAATATTTGAACCCTATGTTATGAGTTTGGTGGAATCCTGAGTCTCAGTACCTCTCGATATCGTGACAATCGTGTATATATATTTTCCTTGTATTTATTTTTAAGTCTTAAACCAATCTCATCAAGTCCGAGTTGAACGAACTTTATTTACCACTTCTATAATCACATCAATTTTTAGCGCCGCCGACGCGGACTTGTATTTAGATTTGTTTTAGGTTTCTTTTTATTTTTATTTTTATTATTTTTGTTCTTTTTTACGCGTTTTGGTATTTTTCGATTCTTTTCAGATTTGGAGCGAAGCTACAAGGGAAGAAAAAGTGTTATAAAAGGAAAGCATCTCCAAAAATTGATGTGATTATAGAAGTGGTAAATAAAGTTCGTTCAACTCGGACTTGATGAGATTGGTTTAAGACTTAAAAATAAATACAAGGAAAATATATATACACGATTGTCACGATACCGAGAGGTACTGAGACTCAGGATTCCACCAAACTCATAACATAGGGTTCAAATATTAATTCTTTTAACAATTATAGCTCAATAAATAAAGACATGGAGTCTTATTTTTTCCAAGGTAGATTCTCAAAATATTAGTTGTAAATCCTAAGCATGGGACATAAAAACATTTAAGCAAGCATGACCCATCAGATGAGATGACAACTAATTAATCAAAATCATAAATCAATTTTAATTAGTGTAAAAGTCATATAAGAATTAAATATACTTACCCACATATGATTTTAGGCTTTCTCCGTCATCCCAACGTTGGGGGTTTAGCTCTTCATGGTGGAAACACGCTCCAAAGATATAAACATGGCTCAAAAGGTGTTTTATTGAAGAAAAATAGTATTACAGCGAATCTGTAATAGACATAATTGTTACGGAGTCAACTGTTACAGAAATTGTTGCAAACTGAAGATAATAGTTACTAATGGACTGTTACAGGATTCTGAATTTAAGACCCTATGAAAAGACTGTCCTTTACAGCCTTATGTTCTTCAGCTTAGTCTTCTTCCTGCTGCTGCTGCAGCTTCTCATGCAGCCTGATTTTTAGCTCTGCAGCGTACCCCCAACTCCCGATCCCTTCTCAGATCTCCCATCCGTTTATATATATTCCAACAGGTAACATAATGACTCGATTTATCTAGTTTTCTTCTCTCCAAAGTCTCAGGTTTTTTTTCACCGTAAGTCACGGTAATATCTCCTCAAATCTCTTTACGCGTCTCTGTGTTTGATACACTCGAATCCGGAAGTTCTATGCTTGCACGCGTCTTCCATATTTACTCAAACAAATCCCATAAACAAATCCTCTTTCCTTCCTTAACACAAACAATTCCCGTAATAAGTTATCTTCCTTGCTTTCCGAGAATACGATGGAATCTACCATTTTTATCGCAACCAACTTCCTTACCAACCTTGTTTTAGTGTAACAGGTTCATTCCAACCAATTTCCGTTAAAATCTCCCATAGAATCTCGTCCAAATTCTCGCCTCAAGAACCGAGAAAGCTCATACCCCTGTTTTGTGTCGTCTAGATGATCCATCCCAATTCAGTCGGATTTAAACACCATATCAAGCCTGTTAATAACTATCAGGCCAAAAACAGTCCGTACCCGTCATTGAATCTCGTTAAAACTCCTTCAAAATTCGATCGAAATTTTACGCAGTTGAAAGCTTCCTTTTCCCGCCAATTTCAAATTCAAACCTAGGAAATGATGACCTCCCCTTAATAGTTGTTGGTGTATAAATAGCAGTAGGGTGCCCCTTAGTAATTGAAGTGCCCCTTATCCAAACTGAGAGTTCGAATAGTAATTTTCTCCCACGAGCACAAATACCACTTTTCGAGCCAATTTTCCCGCAAAAGCGTATTTCTCCAAAAACACCTAGAAAGACATAAAATGACTAAATAAGTACAAAATCGAGCATTATAATTACACAGAAAAAGCTTCCTTTTCCCGCCAATTTCAAATTCAAACCTAGGAAATGATGACCTCCCCTTAATAGCTGTTGGTGTATAAATAACAGTAGGGTGCCCCTTAGTAATTGAAGTGCCCCTTATCCAAACTGAGAGTCCGAATAGTAATTTTCTCCCACGAGCACAAATACCACTTTTCGAGCCAATTTTCCCGCAAAAGCGTATTTCTCCAAAAACACCTACAAAGACATAAAATGACTAAATAAGTACAAAATCGAGCATTATAATTACACAGAATTGAGATCATATCAGACACATAAATGTGTCTATCAAATACCCCCAAACTTATTATTTGCTCGTCCTCGAGTAAACAAAATAAAATCGTAACTCAATGTCGCAGGCATCGTCGATTGCATTTAGCGTATGCGATAAGCCTTTAAACCCCTAGGTGGCCCTAGTGGCCGAGTTATAGTCTCGGGAGGGCTTACAAGAGATATACCCACAAAACCTTTACACTCCAGACCCTAGCTATCTAGGCAGAACCTTGGAAGGCACTAAAGAATCTCCTTGGTTGGCATACTTATTGACTATAGGAGGAAGTACCCTGATGCGAAATTCCAATTGTTGTACACGAGTTTGCACTCAAGCATACTAAAATTCATATAAAGTGACAGAGCTCTACTCAGATAGTTTCTGGACATCATAACCGGAGTCAACCAATCACATGGATAGATTAAGAAGATGGATGTAGAGAAAAACGTAGATAATGTTGACTAAGGTGAACCTATCCTAATGGACTGAGATACTGGTCGGTACTAATGTCAACACACTGGCATATACAAGGGAACCAGTGGTCGATAATCCTAACTCTAGGTCAACTCAGCTGGCATATACAAAGGTACCAGTGGTCGACTTTATTGTATTTATTCTGGTTGGTCTGGTGGTCTGGTCTCATTCATTTTTTATTTTATTTTCTCAACTCTTTTTTTTTCTAACTTTTTTTTTCCTCATCTCAGTCACTCTATTTCACCCTAGCAATGGTAAAAAGAACAAAAAGAAGTGATCAGGATTCTTTCGATGTTTCCATCACGAGATATGGCGAAACTACCATGTTTTTTTTCCTAACACCTGAGCTCTGTGCTTTTATGAATAGACTCTTCTAGATTTTTCCATCTAATCAGATTGGTTCCTCAACTCCTACAACCAAAATGCTTCCATCCACTTAGATTGGTTAGTGCTATCCTTAATAGGCATAAATTTATAGGCTCTGGAGTTTATTTATTGCAACTAAAAAGTTTTTCCCATACCCCCAAACTTAAATCTAACATTGTCCTCAATGTTCTAAAGATGAAATTAAAAGCATGAACAAGGAGAAACTGTTACCATTTGAAGCAAAAGAGTCAAGAAAAGATATTACAGTGTCGCAAGAATATTGGGTTACCTCCCAAGAAGTGCTAAGTTTAATGTCTTCAGCCAGACATAAGTAAGAATTAATCACCTCATAAAATCATAAAGTAATAGCCGGAATTTCTGTGGGTCATCAAAACCAAAGAGAGCTATCACAAGTAAAAGGAATCTGCAACCTTCCAAGAAAATAAACAAATAAAACACATCCTTGTCTATTTTCCTGTTTAAGACAACTACTTCTAGTTGTGGTTCAGGTTCAGGCTCTATGAAAGGGTCCAAATAAAATATTTTCATGGGCTGCATTTCCTCGTAGCTAAGATCTGATTCAGGTATCAAAGTATGGAAAAAATTAGAAGCACATAATAATAACCTGAATAATTGAGGATCCTCTAAGTCAATCAAATTTGACTTACATAGATGACCATAATTGAAGTGGTGGTCATTCTTAAATAAATGTGTCGATTATAATATCCGAAAGTACTTAGGTTTAGTCTCAAAACTTAATAATTGACACATCTGAAACATATATGTTCCCACAATTGGTTGAAAAATATTTGGTGGGAAAACAAAGTCAATCTGGGTGTTATCTCCTGAGAAAACCACATCAGTGCTCTCCACTTCCATGGAGACATCCTCCTGGATATATTCTCAGCAATTAGCATTTTATCTACAAAGCATCATAATTTTTTATATGAAGAAATACTTACGGCCTCTTCTCCATCACTCAAATCAGAAGTTGTTTTCCTAGCAGCAGAGAACTGAAGACCATCAATACTCGATGGATTAAAATTCGGTAACAAAGTAACAAACATTGGTTTTACGATCCTAATTACACAGATGAGAAGAAGTCATGGTGAAAGAGATATTGACAACTCACCAAAGAAATCACTGGGGACTTTATGGTGTTAGGTAACATCTTATAATTCTTATTCCTGCATTCTCCACCATGAATAGTCGCTTCAGTTTCTGAGAGGTCTACATTGATTCGAGGTCTTACGTTACGACCTTCCTGTGAAATTTTTTGATGCAATAGTCAAAATGCAATTATCATAATCTTATGAAGACTTCGTAAAGAATACTTACTTGTGAACATCCTGGAGATGTTTTCCGTTTATCACCACCAGGAAAATGCTTCAATCTTGGTCGAGTAGCAATCATCTTAGTAGAAGGAGGCTCCTTCACTAAAGGTTGATCAACTCTCACGAAATCAAGTAAACACCTGAGTTGTTGATCCCAAAAGTTTATGTAACCCGGAGTTACATATGTGATTCTCTCAGAGCTGGGGAACCAGAATTCACTTCCTTCCACATGTGTACGGTCCAGACGGGCCATGAGCTGTTCAACTGAGGGTTTCCTTCTTCGAAAAGTCGGAAGACACTGATTCATACCCATTTTCCGAGCCTCCCTATCAATATTGTATTTTTCCACTAAGAATTCTCCATGTATTATGGATATTAGATGACCGGGAGTACAACTTAACATAAAAGACCTCTCGCCGTCGTTCAAATCAGCACCATATTTCAAAGTCATACTCTCTTCAACATTAAAAGTTGTCAACTGAGAAATGTAAGGAGGAACTGACACCCATGGGAGGAAGTTGAATTCAGATTCACGGTCTAAGACATCAACGAAGCGAGTCACGAGTCGAGGTTGCTTTGTGGACCAGCGCATGATCGTGGCATTATCCTTCTCAGAGAAAACATGGCGAGCATCAACATTCAATCCTTGAAAAATGGTACGTGGAATGGGTGCATAATTTTTGAAACGCTCCCACGTCAAAGCTTGAAGAAACATTGTATTGGCATAGCATTCAATCTTCATAAAACCATTCGAGATGGTGGAGTCTATAATCAAGGAGTCCAAGTTAGAGTACAAAGAACCCATGAACAAACTACCTATTGGGAGTTGCTCACCCTGAGCCATCTTAATTGCAAAAGGATTCACGAACGGCTTCAACAAATTTCCAGCATCTTCAAATACATCTCTGGACAGCCATAAACATAAGAAAGCAACAATAGATAACGTACCGTCAACAGGCCACTCCAGAGGAGTATCTCTTGGCCACCAGTGTGTTAACCAATGAGCATAACAACCGTTGCTTCCGGATGCCTTATTAATCTCCTCCACTGTGGTTGTCAAGATGTTAGAGATTGTAATTTCCTCTGATGAAGAAAAACCTTCAGGAAGGTTACCCGTGATTGGAAGAATCAACAAAGAAACTACATCTTCTAAAGTAATGGTGAACTCTCCTCATCTTCATATGAAAGACTGAGTTGGAATACACCAGCTAGCAAGTAGAGCTACCATACCTCGCGCATCATGAAAAATGAACAAGTCTCCAGAAGCTTGGATAGCCCGTATTACTTGTGCGTCATGCAACTTGGCTCAAACACGAGGAAAACCTAGCATATACCTCGCCCATCCAGAAAAATTTTCTAAGGGCCGTCGAGAAAGCTTGAATTCAATGATTGATGCATAAAAATATCCTCGTTCAAGACAGAACCGAATAGATTCCTGAGGAGTCACCAATTTTTTTTTAGTAACCTCTCTAGGATTTATCAGAAGACGAAATTCTGGAGTTCTGAGACGCTTTTCAGGCCCTTGATCCACAAAGAATGCATCCTCTATGTTTGGAACGTTCTTAATTCCAGGCGTTTCATCTTCGCCAATGGAAGTCTAATCCATGCATGAATCATCCTTAGAGGCATCTTTATCTATGTATGAATCCTCCCTAGAGGCATCATTATCCACGCATGTATCATCTCTGGAGGCATCATTGGCTTGGGAATCAGACATCCTTGCAAAGTAGTTGTAACATGCACACAATGCTCCGCTTCAGTATATCATTCATACAAGATGCAAACATCAATGAAATGAAGTAATTGGAGAAAATGCTCATACAAGCATCTATAAAATGGTTATTCTCAACTCTTACCTTTTTCACGATTCCACTAACAGTAGTGATTACAACGTAAGAGTTAACACTTCAAAACTTGCTCGCTACTTCGAACCTACAAAAGACGAGCAAAACTCAGATTTTCATAAAATCATGAACATTTCTACTGTGAACATTCACCATGGAGTTATGAAAACTAAAACATTATTTAATCATAAATAATTATTCACTTCTAATGACTACACAAAATTCAAGTTTTGGTTTTTATATATTCATATATATAAATAAAAAACGTGATTTACTCACTAAATAAAAAAAACATTTTAACGTGAGCAAGGCTCACGTAAATAAATCCGTGAGCAAGTCACGGTTTCATAAAAAAAAAAAGAGGTTGTGAGTATTCACAGGTTTAGATAAAAAATCTTTGAACAAGCCATGATTTTATAAAAAAGATCTTTTTCCTTCGTACTATCATCTGTCTTTAAAATGAGGGTTTATTTCGATTTTGTGAAAGTTCACGCCTCTTTATGATAAAGTTTTGGTTCTCATGAAAGCTCATAAATAAAGTTTTATCACTGGACATAGGTCTATATATATATAAAAAAAAAACTCTTTCCCTTCGTACGATCGTCTTTCTTTGAAACGAGAGTTTATTTCGGTTTTGTGAAAAGTGCATATCTTTTAAGATAAAGTTTTGGTTTCCATGAAATCTCATAAACAAAATTTTATCACTGGACACAGGTCTATTTCAAAAGAAAAATCTCTCCCAAGTTAGGGATTATTGCTAGTCTCTTGAACTAACGATCGAAAAAACATACGTTTTCTAAAACAAGGGTTTTCAACAAAACTCACACTCATATATGCATATGTATATAATCTCAACATGATCAAAGAATGAACAACTTATAGAATCAGCAAAAAAAAAAAAAAAAATTGCCGCGTACCTGGTCGGTGCCGGCCGGAATATGGTCGGACGGTGATCATGCGGCGACTGTCGACGGCAAAGCTCCAAAAAAAAAATTTCTCTCCTTCCTGACGTGAGGATGAAGAAGAGATGAAAGTGGTCGGTCGTGTGAAACAAAAGAAAAAAAAAGAGGGATTAATTCCCTTTTATATCAATTTTTTTTTCCAAAACCTAATTTCACAAGGATTTTCTTTTAGGGCCCGGCCCATGAATCCTAAATCGACCAAGGTTCCATCATCAAATCAGCGGTTCAACACCAATTTATGCTCATTAGACGATGCTCTACCACGCCACCGGGATCTTCGTTCAAGCCGTGGTTCGCTCGCGCAATCGAAAATCCGGTAACATCTTATCTTACGACTAAGTTCAATTACTTACTTCATTCATAACTGGAAAATCACCATTCAATACTGACTGAGGAACATGACTGTCCCTCACTAATCAGGGGACTTAATGTAGATGGTGGATTTTCGATAAAGGCTAAAATCGTAAACCCATAATTGTACATGCTCCTGATCTAGCAATCAGATGAATATTGAGGCTCATGTCTCTTATCGAAAGCATGAAAGCTCATGCCACAAGAATCTCTGACTGAGAATACTGTCTCTCAGAGTATATGGAGATGTGTAGTCTCTTAGCTGAGACAACGGCATATCTCATGAATACTGAGCAATTTCAATAATTACTTATATATAGAATCGAAAGATTTGACGGCTCCTAGACAACTTGCATGCTAGTATAGAGCAATAACGTCTTCAGGATGTAAAAACGTTTTCCCTGACTATATAAAATAAATATGACGCTTCAACGGGCTCATATCACTCAATATATGAATAATTAATGCTCCTAGACGATCGTACTAGTATAGAGCCATAAATTAATTATTCCTAAATCATTAGATTCATTAACTGAATCCCTGGAAAATATTCTATCTTTTCCATAATATTTCATTACTTCAATTCATGGTTCTTCCCAGCAGAATTCTATGGGTTAGTAATAAATATTCAACACACGGGCATCTGATCACTATCGAATAAGCCCCGGCCAAAATGGTTCAAGTGTACTCAACAATAATGCACTAACGAGCACCTGAATGCACGAACGAGCATTCCAAAACACGAAGGAACGATGAACCTATGCAAAATAAGAACAAAATAATAAATAATAAAATATTAATCAAGGCGCTGGGGGACTGGGCCCACCGGCCGGCCGATCGTGCCATGGCCAGTCCCACGCCAAATTTTATATTTTATCATATTTTCATTATTTTCCTCGATCTCATGAAAATCCATTCATTTGAACAAATATCCTTTGTTTTAAGGAAACTCCTCAGTTTCATGGTGTTTGCTTCGCATCAAGGAAATAATATAAAATTAGGAAAGATGTTATGGGACCGTGTCTACTAGCCATCCGACTATGCCCTAGTCGTGGTCGGTCCCACATCTCATGTTTCCTCATTATTTTATTATTATATTCCTCATCTCATGAAAACTCCTTAATTTCATGATATTTCCTTCAAGCCATGAAAAATAATATAAAATTAGGAAAACTCGTGGGACCGGGTCCTAGCCGGACGGTCATACCCTAGATGGTCCCACACGGCCCTTATTCTATTATTTTTATTTTTATGTTTCTTTCATCCCATGAAATTCCTTGATTTCATGATGTTTCCTTCAAATTATAAAAATTCCTTCAAATCATGAAAATAATACACAAAATTAGGGAAAGCTCACGGGACCGGGCCCTAGCCGGTCCCACGCGCCCTTATTTTATTATTATTAATATTATTTGTTTCCTTCATATCATGGAAACTCCTTCACTTCAAGGAAACTCATTGATTTCAACAAAACTCCTTAGTTTCAACAAACTCCTTGATTTTATGATATTTCCAGTAAAATCATGAAAAAATATAATAAAATTAAGAAAATGCTATGGGACCGGGCTCATTGGCCGGCCAGCCATGCCTTGGCCATAGCCGGTCCCACACTTCATGATTCCTTAATTTTATTATTATTTTTCCTTCATCTCATGAAGTTTCCTCAGTTTCAGCAAAAATCTCTGATTTCTTCATATTTTCCCAAATGATTGCTCGAACGCACATCAGAAAATATCAAAATTCTCAGGACTGAGACACGAAAACTTTGGTGACGCGGGCATACTATCTTGAACGACCAAGGTTGGCTCTTTGGCTTGCAAGAGGCCGGTCCCACATATTTTCATTATTTGACCAAATTTGTTCATATTAGGTTCAAACTCTTCCAAACAATTTGGAATTTCATAAATGATCGTCAGTCGATCCCAGGGCCGGTTTCATGACCCCTTGGTCGGTCCCTTATCTCTTCATAATTAATTAGGTTTTATCACCTAAGACTCAGACGAGCGTTATTTTAATAAATGATTAAACCAGCATTTAATCATCCTTTCACCAACTGGTCTTCAAGAGACTTTGGTATTTTTGCTCACTTGAGCATCTGGGCGTTGCATGGTCGATCCATCATCACGTATAGTCGGTCCCTCCTTCACTCCATGATTGATTTTCAATAAATCATCAATTGATCAAATTAGGGTTTCGAGTCCAAGGTTCATAATCCCAGATTCAAACGCTAACAATCTCACGTTGATCCCATGATAAACATTTTATTAATTATACTCGTTCCAGTTGCCAGTATTTTAGTTTAATATTTTATTTGGTCATGCTACCAATAATTCATCAAACGAGCAACATTTTCTCAAACCAAGGAATATTAGTTCAACTATTAATATCCAACAGTCCATCGAATGAGCAATATTTGCTCACATTAACTATCAACATTTACTTGAGAATCATACCTCTGTCTCAGCAGACACGTTCAATTCATGAGTCTTAGAACATTTTCAAATCACGTTCAACTCAGCAATACAAGGACTCATCGTCCCATGAAGTCCGCAACTGACTAACTAAATACACGTCTGCCTTGCAGACTCCACAATCACACGAGACATCAATCGTGTTACATGGGGGGATATTAACTAGGGTTTTGGTATGGAGGCCTACGACACGTGTGTTCATACACACGACGAGAACGTGAGCAAGTCTTGCAATCAGTTGAAGGAGTTATCAAAGTATTGGATGGAAAATCAACCAAGTCTCTGCACGATGAGCAACTGGTTTTAACACGATTTCCACTTTCCCACTATTTGACTCCAGCAACTGTCACACTTCATGATATCAAGGTGTTTACGATTCTAGCAATATAAATAAGTCTCTGAATCATGATTGAAAGACAGGACAATCTTACGTGAAGCAGACAACATGAGATTAATAACTCAACGTCTGAGCAATTACTCTCAACATAGCAAATTCCATCATTTAGAGCTTATCTTATTTTCAGAATACACAACACACCTACAATCTTCAATCACCATTGATCTCACACATTTCTCAGCTTGCCTCCTACAGATCGACCCATCCTCTCTTGTGACCGAATTTACTCTGGAACGGCCATTGTCTTGGTTTATGCCGGAGTACTACAGATTGATCTCTCGAATTCAAAGCACTCCCTTCTTGCAGTGCATCTGTGTGAGGCTTGACAGTTCGCTCGGTTCAAGGATTTTCCTCCGCACGGTCGTCTACTCAATTCCGTAAAAACCAGCAACTCGTTTTTCCCCATCTACATGCTTGTATAAATAGGCTTCACCTATTTTCACCAAAGAACAAGTTTTTGGTTGGCAACAATACAGTATCTAGAAATCACCTGGTAGCTTTCCATTCTTATAGCCAGTTCTACTTTCAGATACAAGTCAGAAACAACCACACCTTCAGAATTAACGATTCTGGTCTCAGCACTCTCTTCGCTTCCCTCCCCAAGACCAACCCTTCTCCTTCACTTTCTGACCGAAGAAAGCCTGGAACGGCCATTTCTTGGTTTAGGCCAGGATTATACAGATTGATCTCTCGAATCAAAAGTACTCCAGTGCAACACATTGTTTAGGGTTTAGATTCGTTTCTCACCCACACACCCGAAATTACCAAAATCAGCAAAAACAGTTTTCACCCACAAACAATTGGCGACCACAGTGGGATATTAATCTCTCGGTTGCAATATCAATTTCCAATTTCATTTTTCAATCCCGATATTAAGATGGTAGAACTCAGGTCCGGATCAGAAACAAACCCTGAAAACACTAGCACTGAAATCATTCCCGGTATTAACGTTCCTTCCAGTGGAATTAATGCGCCACCTATCAACACCAACGGTGAGGAAAATGTTACTTCAGGAGTTACACCTCCAATCACCAGATCCAGAGCCGCTGCTGCCACGCCCAACGTTTCTTCAAGTGTGACGCTCCCAATCGTCACCAGAGCTGTTGTCGCTCCACCATCAGGACAAGAGACCGGAGGAGCCAGAGGAAGCCAACTTCGTATTACCATTGCTGATTTGATGGAAATACAAGAAGTTTTTGTTAAGGATCAGACGGACATGGCCACAACTCAAAAGGAGCGAAACAATGAACATCTGAATGATTAGTCAAGAGATTCGAAAATCGGGCGTTAGATTGTCATAAACCAAATGTGACTGAACATCAATTTGTGGAGTTGTGCATTAATGCTTTCTGGGACTTTGTTCACAAAACCATGTAATCTATGATGGAGCATGTGTGTGAGATTTTTATTTCTCCAAGGTGCAGCGCCGAGATATATTTTCAAGATCTCGGCCATTTTGCGTTGGCACTTCGAACTTTGCTCAAGGAGCAGCTTCAACTTTTCACTCCAGAAGTTGCTCCGCTTCAACGTTCTCCCCAGAAGCCGCTCCGCTTCAACATTTCGCTCCAGGAGCCGCTTCAACGTCTCACCTCCAGAAGCGGCTCCGCTTCAACGTTATCTCCAGGAGCCGCTTCAACTTTTCGCTCTAGAAGCTGCTCCGCTTCAACGTTCTCCCAAGAAACAGCTCCGCTTCAACGTTTCGCTCCAGGAGCCGCTTGAACGTCTCACCTCCCGAAGCCGCTCCACTTCAGCGTTTCGCTCCAAGAGCCTCTTCAACGTTCTCTCCAGAAGTCGCCACTCCTCCCTGTCAAGTTTCGTGATCATAACCATCCAAGGTTCGTAGTGGTGGCCACTTTTTGATCCATCTCTCCAAAGCCCGTGGTCGTGGACAGTTTACTCGCTTACGCATCCAGCCAATCTCTTTGCTTCCATGGACTCCCATGCAATTTAAACCAACCCATTTTGTTTCCACGACAATGTAGTCTCTTCGGATCACATCTACTGCCAAAAACAGTTGTTGCTCGTTTGTTGATACCATCCAGAGGTTTACCATAACTACAACCACTACAAAGGTAATCCATACTTCTCCATATTTTAGTTTCACATGGAAGAAGTAATAGAGTCGCCAGTACGGATGCAAGATGATATCTTTATCATGGTCAACTCACCGACCATACAAGATATAAATGTGTAAACCAAACTTGGGGACAGAGGCTCTACGCGGAATCCCTTCATTGTCAAAACTCAGAAGACACGGTGAACCCAAAAGTCATAGCCACGAAAAGGTCATCTACTCTTCAAAGGTGTGGCGTAAGGATATCATCACCTCTCCGCCCAGAAGGCGTGTACAACACTTTACGAGGCCTACGACGGATCACAAGCCTACCCAGAGGAAACGATTTCAGTAACCAAAGAGAAGTGCGACTGGGGACTGCTCGTCGCGGTCCATTCCCGACAACAATCAAGCATTCATGAGATAACTCGAGAGACGCGTCTGAAACATTTTTTGAAGAGACGGAGGGAGCCGCGATTAACGACATAACTCTCTCACTTCTACCTCTTCGTTATCCAGTATTTTTCGTCCGTAAGATGATTCCAAGAATCCCAACATCACATACAGAAGAGTACAATAAGCTTGTATCAAATCCCATAAGCGTGGATTCAAGGCGATCCAATTAAAGTAGGCTACAGTTGGCGACTGAAGCCTCCTTCAGGTTTAGAAGTTTGAACGCATTCACCACCTTACCAGTGAATGTAGTAGAAGCACATCTTCAACGAGAAAATAGGCTCAGGATAATTATACATGGGGACTACCAGAATGGGATGCCTTCACTGCCCTCAACCATGTTATTCCCGAGTTCAACATCATCACTGTCGAAGTTTTACGAGCCACAAGAATTTCTCAACATGAAGCCGTACACGTGCATCAAAGACCCCAAAAGTATGCCACAGAGATGCATTCACATATCCTGCCATGCCATCGGATCTAACAGAAGTATAACTGGGGATTGCTCACCGCATCCCATTCCATACAATAGTCCAAGATTCAGAAGATGGTTCAAAGGATGTTGCTTGGAATGAAGTCCTGGTATCAGCACACATCGACAACGGAGCACCCCTCAACTCATCTATTTGGCCCAGTGGTTCCAGAAGATTTCGACCATACAAGCATCCACGACATATCATCATCGCAATCAGAAAGTCCAGGCACCAAATAACCTAAAATCAAGGATGGACCAATAACGCAACCACAGTCTCCAAGATTAGCCTTGACATGATCATTGCCGAGCATATATTTCATCCATCCATCCCAAGAGTGTAATGGAGTTTGGTAAATTTTAAAATCCATTGGAGAGGTTAGATACTCATTCTTCTAGAGTCAGAACCTTATTACACATTCTGGAGAAGATCGATGATACTGTTGAGTGGCTACATGCGAAAATGGAAAAGAGAACCTACCTTGAGTTCTCTTGGATCACCTTGCTGCTGATTACAACTACCGGAGATTGCTTTGTTTCTGTTAATGCTCGCTCTACCACCACTAAAAATGACGAAGAGGAGACGGACGCTGCAGATAAAAGCACGAAACTGGACGAGCAACAAAGACAGAAGAGGGTCGATACCCCTTTTCATAAGAACAAATTTTCTAGAGTTTGAACATAAGCAAGATTCCTCCTTTCTCTATGAACGAGAATAGATGACTAGGCGTATCACACTCATGATTCATATCCGAACAATACGTGTGCCAATATCTCCGCTCCATGGCCGAACCAGCAGCGCGCCAGCACGAGGAACACCAGCCGCTCAACCTGCAACGCTTCGTGGTCAAGCCAACTCTCCATGGATCGAGCACTCCGTGGTCAATCCAACTCTCCATGGATCCAGTACTTCGTGTTCAAGCCAACTCTCCATGGCTCCAGCACTCCGTGGTCAAGCCAACTCTCCATGGCTCCAGCACTCTACGGTTAAGTTAGCACCAATGCTCCAGCATTTCGTGATCCAGCCAGCAAGCCTTCCAAGTGCCATTTCCACCATTCCACGAACCAGGAGCCATCAACACCATATCTATCCTCCAGCTCCATGGTCGAGCCAAAGTTTCAACGCCATCTCTACCCGTCCCGTGGTCAAGAAAACGAACTTGTTTCCACCATTCCACGGACTGAAGCCAGTTTCCACCATTCCACGGACTGAAGTAGGTCTCCACCATTCCGCGGACTATAGCCAGTTTCCATCATTCCACGGACTGAAGCCAGTCTCCACCATTCCGCGGACTGATGCCAGTCTCCACCATTCCGCAAACTGAAACCAGTTTCACCATTCCACGGACTGAAGCCAGTTTCCACCATTTCACGGACTGAAGCCAGTTTCCACCATTTCACGGACTGAAGCCAGTTTCCACCATTCCATGGACTCAAGCCAGTTTCCACCATTCCATGGACTGAAGCCATCCACCATGCCACAGACGTAGCCAAGACGGAAGCACCACGCCCGTGCCAGAAGTCCGCGTCCAAGCCAGCAGCACCATCCACCGATCCAAGCTAACATCGCCACTCAAAGCTGGACGCGCCATCCACCTTCCGTAGCCAGCCAAAGCGGCGCCATCTTATCCATTTGAAGCGCCATCTCCACCATCCAAGAAGGCGCCATCCTAGCCGTTCAAAGAAGCGTCATCTCCATACGTTCCGTTACCTATCTAGCTAGCGTCATTCACCGATTCACGGACCAAATTGCAATGTCACCTCTGCTGATCAATATCCAAAGCTGCAACAATGATGCCAATACCCCATGTCCAAGCCGAATTTACGCAAACCCACCAATACAGGGATCACAGATTCCTCATGCCTTCCGCTAAAGGTTAGTTGAATTTCCTCGGAAATCTCTTCACGTCTTGTCCTTTCGATTTTACTCTTGTCTGTCACCATCTCATGCTTACCCCGCAACAACGCCGCTGTTACGTGCTAAGCAGGGGACTTAATGTTGATGGTGGTTTTTAACTTAGGGTTGAAATCGTAAAACCTTGCATCTGATGTGACGTCATTCTGTAAAGAAACGGTGTCGTGAGTGCTAAACTCTCCACCGGCATATTTATTGAGCCGTTCAATATACTTACATGAAATTTATCTAGACTGGCGAATATAGCAACCATCCCAGATGTTCTGTAAATTTCGGCGCCTCGCCTATATTCACTTAATATAAGTTCCTTTGAATGCCTTCTATGCTATGTTCTCCGGATGAACCCTTAATGTTGATATGGCATGACAATTTGTGTTCACTCGCAGCAGAGTAATACAAATTTCCAAATATCAAGGATAAGGTCTTTGCATAAAGTATTCAATCAGAAAAAGCATGCTGCTCTCTGGCAATGAACTTAAAAGAACTCTGTGTCAACACATAGAATTCAATCAATTTCCCTGACTAACTTGCAGAAGTTAGGGTTTTGCGCCTCGCGCAGTATATCAGACCTTGCTCGTCAAAATTAAACCTAGGCAAACTAGGTAATTAATCTGCCATGGATTAGCATGTGCAAAACCCTGCTCAGAATCAGAAGACAGGGAGCCGCAGTAGCAAAGGGAGGCGTGTCCATGCCTTAGGACAAATGGCGCCAATTGCCATTAGCCACGCCCCTTCCTAAACTGTCCCTATTTCTCTCGACCAATCGTGTCGCCTCAAATTAACCACGCGCACATAAGTTGTGGCTGGGCTCATACTTGCCGGCCCCACTTCCCATCGACCAATCAGGTCGCTCTAAAGCCGCCACACTCTCACCAGAAGTGTAGCCACGCCCATGCTTGGTCGGCCCTCTTTTAATCGACCAATCAGGTCGCTCTAAAGCCGCCACACTTTCACCAGAAGTGTAGCCGCTCCTTATGCTTGGTCGTCCCCTTTCTTTAGCCAATCAAGTCGCTCTAAACTTGCAACCATACATTAAGGGCCAAACGCACCCTGTTGCGCCACCATACTAACTGGCAAGCCAAACGCACCTTACCACAACACATATTGATCGGCATGCCAACATGACACTCTGCCGCGTAGCATGCCACTTTAGACTTGGCCATGCCGCCAAGTTCTAATTCTTACCACGACGCCAAATCCTAGCCTTAGCCACGCCGTCAAGCCCTAATTTTACCACGATGCCAAATCCTAGCCTTGGCCACGCCGCCAAGCCCTAATTTTACCACGGCGCCGAATCCTAGCCTTGGCCAAGCCGCCAAGCCCTAATTTTACCACGACGCCAAATCTTAGCCTTGGCCACGCCGCCAAGCCCTAATTTTACCACGGCGCCGAATCCTATTCTTGGCCACGCCGCCAAGCCCTAATTTTGGCCACAGAGCCAAATCTTAGCTTTGTCCAAGCTACAACGCCGCAGGCGTGGGCATGCCGCCATGACACGACTACTACTATGCCACTATGCCACGCCACTGGCATGCCGCCATGCCACGGCTACTAGCATGCCGCTATGTCGCGGCTACTAGCATGCCGCTATGCCGTGGCTACGCCATTGGCATTGCCATTATGTCATGGCTCCACCAGGCACTACTATGCCAATGGTGTCACTTTGCTATACAAAAAGATGCGGCCATAATCAATGGCCACTCTTCCTCATGAGATGCAATCTCAGCCATCCAAGTTCGTCACTGAACTGACGGACTTGCGGCAAGCCCCAGGCGACTCGCTACGCCACGGCTATGCCAGGCGCCACTATGCTAATGGCGCCACTTTGCTACACAACAAAGATGTGGCCATAATCAATGACTACCCTTCCTCATGAGATGTAATCTCAGCCATTCAAGTTCACCACCATACTGATGGACTTGTGGCAAGTTTAGGTGGCCGACCAAGGTAAGCCTAATAGCATCACATGCTATTTTCCTATGGCAAAGTCTCTTGACTTTGACTTTCCACACATAGCAACCTGCTACACGTTTTCCACGAAAACACTCGAGATATCAAACATGTCACCAACTGGGGGATACTCATCATGGTATTGGTCTGGCGGTTTACAGCGTGCGGCGTGCAATGCGCCAGTTACAAGAAAGTGTCATGAAGTAGGACAATTAGTGGTGATGAAAAGTAACGGTGTAAACAATTCATTACCTTCATCATGGAAGCGTAATGACTGACGGTTACACGATTTCACTTCCTTCATCATGGAAGCATAACGTCTGACGGTTACACGTTACTCTATTCTTCCACCACTCAATCGTTTCCACTTCCTACGAGACCAGGGTACGTTTCAATATGGCTTGTATAAATAGGCTTCACCTATTTTCACCAAAGAACAAGTTTTTGGTCGGCAACAATACAGTATCTAGAAATCACCTGGTAGATTTCCATTCTGCTAGCCAGTTCTACTTTCAGATACAAGTCATAAACAATCACACTTTCAGAATCAACGATTCTGGTCTCAACACTCTCTTCGCTTCCCTCCCTAAGACCAACCCTTCTCCTTCACTTTGTGACCGAAGCAAGCCTGGAACGACCATTTCTTGGTTTGGTCCAGGATTGTACAGATTGATCTCTCGAATCAAAAGTACTCCCGTGCAGTACATTGTTTAGGGTTCAGATTCGTTTCTCACCCGCACACCCGAAATTACCAAAATCAGCAGAAACAGTTTTCACCACAAACACACGTCTAAAATTACGTTCTTGAAATTGTATTATAATGGTATTTCGGTTAAAAAGAACATTAAATAGTCAAACTATGCTCTTCACTTGGAAACTGATTTATAGTGATAGTTAGATTAAATATAACATTAAATATTGAATATTGATATACTTTGTGTTAGAGCATTGCTCGGTCGAACTCGCATGCATTGCTATCTCAAGCATGTTTGTAAATGTTAGTGATCAAAACTATAAGTCTTGATTTCTAGCCTATATAGCTAAAGGTCTCGGACTAGGATAAAAAGTGTAGTTGAGCTCAAGACTCCATGGAAATCATCATACGAGACGAAGGACTACTCAAGGAACTGGTGGATCTTCATCGACTAAAAGGTATGTGGAGACTTGAACTTATCTGTCACTCAAAAGTCTATTTACTCTATCTCCTAATCTTGAGACAAAATTCGTTTTGATATAGACTTTCATTATACACATTTTCTATTTCGAGCCGAGTTTATCTCGCCTATATATTTCTCAAAATATGTGTTGGTAAGCTTTCGCTTTAGACAAATTCATCTTTACCTAATGTCGAATGTTATGTTATGTTTCAATCACTTTGAAAATTTCTCTGAAGAAAAATGGTTTGTGAATAACGGCTATATAACGTCCTCTGAGAATGTTTCAATGATTGAAATGAGAGTTTAGATTACATAACCATTGGTAGGATATATAAGCATCGTTGTGGAAACACATATATGTATACGTCCTTATTCCTTGAACCAAAGTTTGCGAACTTTGTTGATCAAGAGAAACGGAATGTGGCGTGAGCCAAGTCCGCGAACTCAGTACGCGAACTGGCGGAAGTTCTCGACCCGAGAATTTCTACTGTAGTTTGTGTACTCCTTCCGTGAGCTTAAGTCCGCAAATCCAGTCCGCGAACTTGAGTTGGTTATATCTAAAACCGGTTGTTCTTGAACTCATGTTTATATAAACTAAGGAATGTTTTTGCAAACCGTGGATATAATGTTCATGAAACGATTCGAGTGAATCAAATCGTTTTTGCTTCGATTGTGTCTTGTGTAGTTACATAAGATCTAAGCAATTGAAAAACTCTCTAACTAGTTCATTTGAGTCATTTGGACTAGTTATGGTGAAGAAGAATATGGTTGATATCAAAGTGATCATATGGCTAACCATTGGTTAACTATTGTAGAACCAACAAATGTTAATGTTTGGGTATGATTACATAAACCCAAAATTGTACATTTCATTTGTGTGTAACAAGCTAAGTTTTCAATCCAACGGTTGAGAAATATTATCTTGAATCTAATCATGTTTTCATCTAACGGTGAATATTGAATGCTTTGTTACCAAGCTAACATTGATTGCAAACCCTGATTTGAAAGACTATATAAGGGAGAACTCTAGCAACTGGGAAACCTAATCCCCATACCTTACGTGTGATACTAGTTGTGTAATCTAGAGTCGATTCTCCTTTAACCTTGGGTTTTCTTCTCTAAACCAGGTTAACTACTTAAAGACTTCATTGGGATTGTGAAGCCAGAGCGATACTACTTTTCTTGTAGTTGTGTGATCTGATCTTGCTGATTCTATCATTTTGAGTACAATGTAATAATTGGCTTGAGATTTATATCTCCGATAGGCAAGATAGAAAAGTAATCACAAACGCTTCGTCTCATCGTTTGTGATTCCAAAATATCTTTTTTCGCCGCGTCGATTAAGATTATTGTGAGGTGATTGATAATACTAGGCTGTTCTTCGGGAATATAAGTCTAGGTTATCCATTGGTTCCTGTTCACCTTGATCTATCAAAAGACGGAACAAAACTCGTAGGTATATTCGTGGGAGACAGATTTATCTATTACCGTAGACTTTTCTGTATGATACAAATTTGTTTATTAAAGTCTTCGACTTTGGGTCGTAGCAACTCATAGTTGTGGGTGAGATCAGCTAAGGGAATCAAGTACGTAGCATGCTGTTTGGACAGAGGCGTAGGAGCATAACTGTACCTTGGATCAATGTGAGATTGTTTGAGGTTCAACTACAGTCCAGACCGAAGTTAGTTTGGAGTAGGCTAGTGTCTGTAGCGGCTTAATACAGTGTGTGTTCAATCTGGACTAGGTCCCGGGGTTTTTCTGCATTTTCGTTTTCCTCGTTAACAAAATTCTGGTGTCTGTGTTATTTCTTTTCCGCATTATATTTTTTTATATAATTGAAATATCACAGGTTCTGCGTTGTTCAATCAATTAGAATATCCGACCTTTTGGTTGTTGATTTAAAATGATTGACACTTGGATAATGGTATTTGGTACCATCCAAGTTATCTCCTTGTATTTGATAAAGACTCGCGGATTTCTATTTGCTTGAGTAAAGATCAAATCAAGTGAGAGAGATATAAACTCTTTGATATTCTTTTTATCTAGATTGAGTCTGACTGTCTAGTTGATTCTCTAGAAAGTATATTGGAGTTTGTCCATACAGATTGCTAATCGAAATATTGGGTGTGGTTGTTGTATCCCCACTTTTTCAATTGGTATCATACCAGGCAAACACATTCAAGACCTTAAAAGTCTGTGTTTGTAGCGATCTGACTCTATGGACAGTAGTGCTATCTCAATAAATGCACCACCAGATCCAGGGATTTCAGAATTCTCTTCCATGACTGATTAAATAAAATCTGTAGAAGAAATTCTATCTAAACCTCCACCGGGTTCAAAATCCCTTGAAGTGTTTTCAGGGCTTGAAAAGAAGCTTGAGAGCTTATCTCTTGATGTTGAGTTATACCTCCAGAAAGAGCAAGAATCTCTTGACAGGCTAAATCAAGTTATGATGAATAATATTCATGTTGAGGTTGATATTTATTTACTAATCAGTGAGAGCAATGTGCCTCCTCTGCGTAATCCAATTAGTTGTGATAAACTAAACGAATTACAAGAGGAGTTTAAATCCCAGTCATTTGAGTGTATCACCTCAAAGCATGAATTGATTCGTTGCTCAATTCCTGATACTTCTTATCAAGATAGTAGTATTGTCTTCTTTTATGTAGAATCTAGGACGTCTCTTTTTATCAAAAGAGTTTCCCTTCGCCGTACGAAAAACTATCTGCATAAATTGTTTTTTATAAGTTGGAAAAAAAGAAATCAGAAACACAAATCTTTTTGGGTTCTCTTGAAGTTCTTTGATAGACTTATAAAAACAGTTCCTTGGGTGTTTCTCAACACTACAAGATTTAAGAGTTGTTGGAAAGAAACTCTTTCTTGATGCCATGGTGAGCAAGACATCTTTCACCTCAACACAACTTGTTTGTGTTGAAAGTGCATCCCCACCAAGAAATGCCATGCTATGTATACGGTGAGGGAAACACAACAACTGAGGCGCACATATTATATTTGGTAAGGATGTAGAATTCAATTGTACTTTTCTAAAAAGGTATGTCTATAAACTTGAGCAAGTTTTATGTTTTTATTACTTGTTTGAGTACTTTTAATGATCCATGTACCTTGATTATCGTTCATTTCTACCTAACTTGATCCATGTTTAAGGTTCTTAAATGTTTAGGTTTGAAAACATTAGTTCGGGATGTTTGGACTTCATGGTACACATAAAAAGTATGCATAACACCATTTAAAACCAAAATACAGGGGTTTAAGTTCGCAAACCCCGTCTGCATACTGGTCCAGGATACAAAAATTCGTTTGCAAACCCGTATGCATACTTGGCGTCGATATTCGGTAAACTTGTTTTTGCCATAACTACTTCGTCCGAACTCGGATTGACCTCATTCTTTTTGCCCTATATTCCTCTTTGAATTATCTTCAAAATGGATATGATAAACCTTGAACTTGGATGAGTTAAGATTGGTATTTGTCCTGACTCTTGTTTTTGAGTATTTTGCTCCGTTTCGTTGCACTTGTTCCAGTTCTCTTGAACTTGGGCACTTGGATTCTTGGAGTACTACTCTTCTAAGCTAATTTGTAGCTTTTACAAGAATGTTGTTGGTGAATCACAAAGAAGGAAGTTCAAGAATGGAAAGTAGCACGCAGTGCTATGGGATTCTTGAATGTTCACAATCATCTTATGTGAACTATGGTGCATGGTCGTTATTGACTTTGTATGTTCTTCTTTATTAAGAAAATCTGTTTATACGCCTTTGGTAGCTATTCTTGGTATAAATCCGGGCGAAAAAGATTGATTCTACCCTCTAAGGACAAATCATCTTGTATGTGCATTACGAGTTTGTCTTGACGCCTAGGAAACTTCTTATGAGAATTCATTCTTATTTTTGAGAAGGATTATTAGAGTTTGGAATAGCCACTATTGTGATTACACATAGCTATGTCCAACTGAAAAAGCGGGGGTCTAACAACACCACCCAATATTTTGCTTAGCAATCTGTATGGACAAACTCCAATATACTTTTTATGAGAATAAACTAGACAATCATACTCAATCAATAAAAAGATATATCAAAGAGCTTATATCTCAATCTCTCGATTTGATCTTTACTCAAGCAAATAGAAACCTGGGAGTCTTTATCAAAGAGAGATAACTTAGACGGTACCAAAGACCAATGTCCAAGGATCAATCAATATCAACCAACAACCAAAGATTGGATTTCCAATTGATGATCACAAACGCACAATCTGTATAATTTCAATTATATAGTATATAATGCGGAAAACAAATAACACAGACACCAGAGATTTTGTTAATGAGGAAACCGCAAATGCAGAAAAACCCCAGGACCTAGTCCAGATTGAATACACACTGTATTAAGCCTCTACAGACACTAGCCTACTCCAAGCTAACTTAGGACTGGACTATAGTTGAACCCCTATCAATCTCCCACTGATACAAGGTACAGTTGTACTCCTACGCCTCTGATCCCAGCAGGATACTGCGCACTTGATTCCCTTAGCTGATCTCACCCACAACCAAGAGTTGCTGTAACCCAAAATCACAGACTTGATAATAAACAGATCTGTCTCACACAGAAAAGTCTATCAAAGGATAAATCTGTCTCCCACAGATAAACCCTAGGTTTTGTTTCGTCTTAAGATATAAAATCAAGGTGAACATGAACCAATTGATAATCCGGTCTTATATTCCCGAAGAACAGCCTAGATTAATCAATCACCTCTCTACAATCCTTCCTGACTACACAAGCGTATTGTCGAGGATCACAAACAGTGAGACGAAGATGTTTGTGACTTCTTTATCTTGCCTATCGGAGAACTCTCACGATCTCAAGCCAATCAATCGATTGTACTCGTACGATAGAAGATGCAAGATCAGATCACACAACTACGATAAAGTAGTATCGGTTTGGCTTCACAATCCCAATGAAGTCTTTAAGTCGTTAACCTGATTTTAGAGAAGAAAATCAAAGGTTAATGGACATCGACTCTAGCGAGCGCACTAGTAACACACAGACGTGTGGGGATTAGGTTTTCTCAATGATAGATGTCTCCTTTATATAGCCTTCAAATCAGGGTTTTGCCTTAGGTACAAAGCAATCCTTATTCACCGTCAGATGAAAACCTGATTTAGATTCAAGCTAATATTTCTCAACCGTTAGATCGAAAACTTAGCTTGTCACACACACTTGGGTAAACGTTTACTGGGTTCGTGAAAACCATGCCCAAACGTGTACGTTCATGTTGGTTCAACATAGTAACCCAAAAGGTCAACCATATGAGCATTTCATATTAACCTTGTTTTTATTCACTATAACTAGTTCAATTGACTCAAATGAACTAGTTAGAGAGTTGTTCAATTGCTATCAGATCTTATGTAACTACACAAGACACAATTGAAATAAATATGATTCGATTCGATTGAATCGGCTCATGAACATTATAGCCACGATTTGCATAAAGCATTCCTTAGTAATTTAATGTTTCTTGTTCAGAGCACATCCTTAGATCATAACCTCTTAAGTTCACAAACAAGTTCGCGGACTTAAGTTAATCGGTTGAGTTTTCCAAACTCAACAGAAATTTTCGGTTCGAGAACTTCCGTCAGTTCGCGGACTGGGTTCGCAGACTGAGTTCACGGACTAAGCACACAAACGAGTTTTGCAAAATCCAGCAGAATTTCTCGGTCGAGAACTTCCGACAGTTCGCGGACTGAGTTTGCAGACTGGGTTCGCGGACTTGGAAAGCCAATTCCACAATCCTCCCGATTTATCTTGATCAAAAAATTTCGAAAACTTCGGTTCAAGGTATACATTGTTATGTAATCTAAACTCTCATTTCAATCATTGAGACATTCTCAGAGGACGCTATGTAGCCGTTATTCACAGACTGATTCACGTCAGAGCAATTCTCAAAGACTTTCATGACTTTCGTCACTAGGTGAAGATAAACCCGATTAAAGCGAAACGCTTTACCAACACACGATTTCGAGATAAAAGATAAGCAATGAATGCTCAGCTCAAAATGTCAAGTGTGTATGATCTAGTCTATATAGCATACGACTTTTGTCTTATAAGAAGTAGGAGATATAATAGATAGACTTTTGAGTGATAGATAAGTTCAAGTCTCCACATACCTTTTTGTTGATGAAGTTCCACGGTTCCTTGTATAGATCTTCATCGGTGTATGATGAATCTCCATGAAGTCCTTGAGCTTAACTATACTTTTCCTATCGTAGTCCGAGACTTAGCTATGTAGGCTAGAAATCAAGACTCATAGTTTTGATCACTAACATTAACAAACATGCTTGAGATACCAACGCATGCGAGGTTGACCGAGCTATGCTCTAATAATCTCCCCCTTTATCAATTTTAGTGAAAAAACTATTAATACATATGGAATACAAAAAAGATAAACTTTAGTGGCTTCTATTCCATAGTCTAATCTTCAACGTTCGTTGAAATCTTCGTCCTTCCAAGTACTCCAATGATCCCAAAGGTTGTAAGTTTAGCATCACCGTTGTTGAAGATCCGTAGCTATAACAATGAGAGAAATCGAGATTCTCGATCATTGTTATACAGTGTCATAGTACTATTATGTAACATCAAAGTCTAATTGTATCACGACTTCAACAATAATACTATGGTGATATGTATCATTCCCCCTTAGTCAATACTCCATCTCGATCATGGAAACCACTCCCCCTTACACAATGATCCTAAAACCATATGTATTTGTAGTGTGAACTACAATATTTCTCCCCCTTTTTGTCAATAAAATTAGCAAAGGTACAAGAACGGGATCATAATGAAATTTCCACAAGAGACATTTCATAGACTAAAATAAAAAATACATACCTACTTAATTTAGATGCAATCATAAAACCGAAGCTAAATGCATTCATCAAGGAGTTTTAAGATACAAGATAACCCCTATAAAATTCCACAGCCACACTCCCCGCAAGATATTACCATTAAGCACAAATTCAAAAGAACTCTCCCCCATTTGATGTCATTCCCGAAAGAACAGCAAGAGCGACCTTAATTTCGAAAAAAAAGAAGGATTTTTTATTGGATACCAAAAACCATGAGAATGATTTTCTATATCCAAAACTCAACCAAATTAACCACAAGTAAACCTATGATTAATTTAATTGGAATACGCAACAAAATCAAACCACAAAAGTGATCAATTTAATTGAAGGTGCTCAACATAAGTAAACTTACGGACCTAAGACTAAGGTAATCATACGGAGACGACTAACTTAATCGTTCACATACTCAACAAAAGGAAAACCTTACGGAATATGCGACTATATTAACCGATAGAACATGATTAGTATAGCCGTTCATATACTCAACACAAGAATTTATGGAATATATGAAAACTCAACTAGACTAATTACAAGAGAACCTATAATTAATCCAGTTGGAATACCAATAACCAATCAATTCAATTATTTTGGGATCAACATAAGAGAACTTATGGAACCCCGACTAAGTTCATCAGAGAAAATTACAACCTTAACCGTACATGTACTCAACATAACAAAGAAAACTTATGGAGTACAAACTAAATAACCAAACTAGTTGATTAATTTAGTTCCTAATGCTCAACATATAGCATCTTATGGAACAACCAACAAGCCAATAAGAAAAATCGACTTAGTTGTATCGTGCTCAACATAAGAGACACAATGGAGCCTTCACGGTAGAACATAATAAAATGGATCAATGAAGATCAATACCGTGGATAACATACAAGGATCTATTATATTTTCCATCATAACGATATAATAGACTTTATCCTTGTCAAACAAAAGATTTTATCCTATTTTTCATCAAATACATGATTGTATAGGATTGTAATTATCAAAAGTCCATTCGTCCTTTCATCAATACGAATACTAATTCATGAATGACTTTACTTTTGACCGTAATATGGGACCTTCAGGTTCACGGATGCAAACAATACATATCCCATAAAAATATTGCAATATATCAAATCATTAAAATACTGCAATAACATCATCCTCCAAATATTTTTAAAATTTAATACCAATAAACCTAAAAAATAACATAAGAAGATGAAAACAAAAATAGCTATGTGTAGTCACAATCATCGTTATTCAAAGAACTAGTTATTCTTCCAATTAATCCAAAAGGAAGACATACTAGGCAACTAAATCAAAAACAGACTCTTAGGCCAAAACCCGGACACTACAAATCAGATGAACGGTTTTGAAGACACATGAGACTTGTGATCATCGAGCTTATGAGTGACAACAACCTCATCAATCTTTGAGGAAAAATCCTTTTTGAGAGGTTCTTTAACGCGGTTCTTCATGAGAGCAAGGTTACAGTTAGCCTTTTCCAACTCAGCTTTTACAACATCAAGACACTTAATAGTTCCAACAAGTTGCTGAGAATCAATAATCACCTTAGATTGAATCTTCTCCCCAATATCTGAGTAAGAAACAGGAGATTGAGGAAAAGATCCTTCAACTTCAACAAGGGTTCCCTTCTCTTTATCAAACTCAAAGTATATACCATTATCAACAAAGTCTTCAAGCAAGTCCCATGAAGAAGAAGCCATTGATGAGAAGCCTAGAGTGAAATTTTTAACACAATAGGAAGGGTATATAAACGTATTTGAGGGAATTAGGGTTTAACGGTAGGTATAAGAGACTAAATCCAAAACCGTATATGTACCCTTATGAGGACCCAACACAAAACATGAAGCTTTTGAGAGACAAGACAAAACTAACAAAAGCAATACAAAAATATGATAAAATACTCATGTAAAAGTATGTGATTGATTATCCATCTAAGAACGATAAGAAAATAGCTAGATAATCACAGTTACTTTGTACAGAGTATACCTATTCAATTCTCACACAACTAGGATTTTTAGTGAGTGAGATATCAACCTTGTGATTAATTCGCACAAGTATGAGCATATAGATCATTAAATGACCATTGCTTTTGTTTAGTCTTCCTTCTTTGATTATCCCTCGGTTTAGAAGAATACGACATAGCTTGTTCTGCATATCCTTCTGAAGGTTTTTTTGAGGACTAAATCTAGGACCTCTTGACATTGGTTCAAGTGGATCAGAATAGATGGGAATCCATTTTCTAGATTTAGATTTACCAAAAGCATAAACATGGGGAATACATTCATTAAAAACATAAGAGTTTAAATGGTTAGAATGTACCTGTGATCTGTGACGACTTCTAGGAAGAGATCCATGTTTATAAAACTTTTGGTTTTCTGTGGGTATTTGGTTCACCGCGGTAGTTGATTGACTATTTGTTCCATTGACAGTTGATAGAAGCAAATTACGGAGTTTAGAAATTTGTTTCTTTCTTTCATAACAATGGATAGCATAGTGATTACCTTTTCCACAAAAGGTACAGGCTCGTGGAGGTGAAAAAACAACAGGCACTTGTTTAAACTTCATAGCCACCGGAGAAGATTGTAAGTTATGAAAACTTTTCTCCACACAATCTTCATCTGGAGAAACTTTCATTCTGTACAGTAACTCATGAGAATTAGTTTGTGCAGAAGAATATTTCTTTAAAACAGAGTTTTCCTTTTCCAAGGATTTGCACTGTCCATGGGCTAAGACAAGCGATGCTTCAAGTTTCTCCTTCTCAACACGAAGTCTGTCTAGATCGGATGAATGCGTCTTGTTCAAACAACTTTCTCTAATTGAGCCTTCCTTGACCAGCTTTTCAAGATCACAAAACTTTTCACGTTGTGTATAGTTTTCTTGAAGAAGTTTCTCAATTTCCTTAGAGAATGACCCCATAATGTTGTAGAATACTTGTTCACGATCAATAAACTTTTCAAATTCATCCATGAGCTGTACATGATCCTTGAGATCAACAAACTTTGTAGAATTTTTTGAAATTCTAGTGAGCTCCATTTCAGCTTTTGCCATTATGTCAAAAGTCTCATTGGAGGAAGAATGATCGACATAAGATGAGACATTCTTCTTACCTCGGGATTCAGAAGAATCATCTAAGGAGTGACCCTTTGAGGTATTTCCGAGACGCTTGACAAAGTTGACAGCTTTAGGAGGCATTTTGGTATGCGTATGAGATTCTGTCCACAGAGTCAAATTGCTACAAACACAGACTGATGAGATCTTAGCGTGTTTTCCTAGCTCTGATACCAATTGAAAAGGCGGGGGTCTAATAACACCACCCAATATTTCGCTTAGCAATTTGTATGGACAAACTCCAATATACTTTTTATGAGAATAAACTAGACAGTCATACTCAATCAATAAAAAGATATATCAAAGATCTTATATGTCAATCTCTCGATTTGATCTTTACTCAAGAAAATAGAAACCTGCGAGTCTTTATCAAAGAGAGATAACTTAGACGGTACCAAAGACCAATGTCCAAGGATCAATCAATATCAATCAACAACCAAAGGTTGGATTTCCAATTGATGATCATGAACGCACAACCTGTATTATTTCAATTATATAAAATATAACGCGGAAAAGAAATAACACAGATACCAGAGATTTTGTTAACGAGAAAACCGCAAATGCAGAAAAACCCCAGGACCTAGTCCAGATTGAATACACATTGTATTAAGCCGCTACATACACTAGCCTACTCCAAGATAACTTTGCACTGGACTATAGTAGAACCCCTATCAATATCCCACTGATACAAGGTACAGTTGTACTCCTACGCCTCTGATCCCAGCAGGATACTGCGCACTTGATTCCCTTAGCTGATCTCACCCACAACCAAGAGTTGTTGTAACCCAAAATCACAGAGTTGATAATAAACAGATCTGTCTCACACAGAAAAGTCTATCGAAGGATAAATCTGTCTCCCACAGATAAACCCTAGGTTTTGTTCCGTCTTAAGATATAAAATCAAGGTGAACAGGAACCAATTGATAATCCGGTCTTATATTCCCGAAGAACAGCCTAGATTAATCAATCACCTCTCTACAATCCTTCCTGACTACACAAGCGGATTGTCGAGGAGTCACAAACAGTGAGACGAAGATGTTTGTGACTTCTTTATCTTGCCTATCGGAGCACTCTCACGATCTAAAGCCAATCAATCGATTTTACTCGTACGATAGAAGATGCAAGATCAGATCACACAACTACGATAAAGTAGTATCGGTCTGGCTTCACAATCCCAATGAAGTCTTTAAGTCGTTAACCTGATTTTAGAGAAGAAAATCAAAGGTTAATGGAGATCGACTCTAGCGAGCGCACTAGTAACACACAGACGTGTGGGGATTAGATTTGCTCAATGCTAGATGTCTCCTTTATATAGCCTTCAAATCAGGGTTTTGCCTTAGGTACAAATCAATCCTTATTCACCGTCAGATGAAAACCTGATTTAGATTCAAGCTAATATTTCTCAACCGTTAGATCGAAAACTTAGCTTGTCACACACACTTGGGTAAACATTTACTGGGTTCGTGAAAACCATGCCCAAACGTGTACGTTCATGTTGGTTCAACATAGTAACCCAAAAGGTCAACCATATGAGCATTTCATATTAACCTTGTTCTTCTTCACCATAACTAGTTCAATTGACTCAAATTAACTAGTTCGAGAGTTGTTCAATTGTTATGAGATCTTATGTAACTACACAAGACACAATTGAAACAAATATGATTCGATTCGATTGAATCGTCTCATGAACATTATATCCACGGTTTGCATAAAGCATTCCTTAGTAATTTAATGTTTCTTGTTCATAGTACATCCTTAGATCATAACCTCTTAAGTTCACAAACAAGTTCGCGGACTTAAGTTAATCGGTTGAGTTTTCCAAACTCAGCAGAAATTCTCGGTTCCACATCCTTAGATCATAAACTCAGCCAATTCCACAATCCTCCTGATTTCTCTTGATCAACAAAGTTCGAAAACTTCGCTTCAAGGTATACATGGTTATGTAATCTAAACTCTCATTTCAGTCATTGAAACATTCTCAGAGGACGTTATGTAGTCGGTATTCACAGACCGATTCATGTCAGAGCAATTCTCAAAGTAATCGAAACTTTCATGACTTTCGTCACTAGGTGAAGATAAACCCGATTAAAGCGAAACGCTTTACAAATACACGATTTCGAGATAAAAGATAATCAATGAATGCTCAGCTCGAAATGTCAAGTGTGTATGATCTAGTCTATATAGCATACGACTTTTGTCTCATAAGAAGTAGGAGATAGAATAGATAGAATTTTGAGTGATAGATAAGTTCAAGTCTCCACATACCTTTTTGTTGATGAAGTTCCACGGTTCCTTGTATAAATCTTCGTCGTTGTATGATGAATCTCCATGAATTCCTTGAGCTTAACTACACTTTTCCTATCCTAGTCCGAGACTTAGCTATGTAGGCTAGAAATCAAGACTCATAGTTTTGATCACTAACATTGACAAACATGCTTGAGATAGCAATGCATGCGAGGTTGACCGAGCTATGCTCTAACACCAACGTTTTCATCTTCATGTTTTTAGATTTATTGGTTTAAATTCTAAATTTGTTTGGAAGATGATTTTTGTAGTATTAATCTTTATGGTTTTATATATTGCAAACTGTTTATGGGTTATGTGTGTTTGCGTCCGTGAACTATGATTGTCCCATATCTTGTTAAAAATAAAGTCTTTCGTAAGTCGATATTCACATGTTGACAAATACAAAAGTTAAGCCTATATTGTCAATTATTGATGGAAGATAGGTTAAAATCTTTTGTTTTCAAGGATTATGTCTATTGTATGTCATTGTGCATATTGTGATGGAAATTAGAAAGAATCCTTGTGTATTCCGCAGTAATTGATCTTTCCTGATCCATATTTTATGTATTATTGTGAGGCTCGGTAATGTGTTTTATGTTGAGCACTAAACAACCAAGTTGATTGTTTTTATGATTATCTTTGTTGTTGTTCCGTAAGGTACTTTATGTCAAGCATTTTTTAACTAACCTGTACTTATACATATAAACACTTGGCTTTTGATATCTCAATTAACTCACTTAAACGTATTGATTTGCTCATTTCGAGAACTGGTTGATTTCAAGATAGTATTAGACACTACTTATTTCGTCGTACACTGATTGATTTCATCAGTTTGCAAACTAGTTGATTTTTGATGTTTCATGTAGACTTTTTTATTTTCAAGTATAAAAACTGTTTCCCACAGTTCGTTCGTGAACTTATTAAATATAAAACTCAAAATTTACGAGACAACTTTTCAGTACAAATAGTTCGAAAATAATTCAATCATGTAATAAATTAAGCTTGTAGGTTCACCAAGTTTACTCAAATAGATTAACCATTTTCTATTTTATAAGGGTTTTACAATAAACATAATGAAATAGAAAATACAAAAAGATAAACTTACACAATATTTCATGAACAAGAAAAGAAATAAAAGAATAATCACATCACTAAGTTTACTCAAAAGGATTTTAGAATCTCATTTTTTTTTTTTTGAACAATTAACCATATTCTTATCATTGTGATCAACTAACTATCTTTCACTTTTATAAGATATATTTATTATAAATATTATGGAATAAAAAATAAAATTGTTATAAGGAAAACTAAAAAGATAACTGAGAATAAAGTTTTTTTTTTTATCAGAAAGATAAATATATTAATTAAGCAAGATAATACATTAGTTTTACAATTTCACTTTTGTCGAAAACATTAGTAAGGATACTGTCTAGCCGAATTTTTTGCTGAATGTGCTTCGATAAACGTTGTAGTCTTCTAATTCTTGCTTCTTTTGCTACTGAGTCTGCTGCTGAATTGTGATCTCTGTCGATGAATTTTATCTTTGCTTGTGGAAGATTTTCTAGCATGGATGAAATGTGTTCAATGGTATTTTCTTCGCTCAATCCGTTACTGTATCTTTTTTGTTAATACAGTATGATAGTAATTTACAATATGTGGCGACGTAGACACTGGATATGATATTTTCTTTTATCCAATGTTGGGCCTTCAAGACTGATTTTGACTCTGCGTCTAAAGCCGAAGATGCCCATTCCGAACCTACAGATATATGCATGAAAGTTTCTTGCTCTACCGAGAAAAGGATAAAAGCGTAACCCATGGACAAGTTTTCTTTGTTGAAAGAGGCATCTGTGAAAATTATCCAATCTGAATTGAAATCGTTCCACCTACAGGTCGAAGTTTTCTTTCTTTGTGTTCCTCTCTGAGTCTTCTCCTTATTGATCGGTTGAGCTTGAAGGAAATTTCTAATAGTGTGACTTATTGCATAAGGATCTGGTTTAGTATTCCTAAAAACTACTTCACACCTATGTTTCCGCATGAACCAGGCAATTGTAGCTATTTTTTCACAGTGCATTGAGTAATTTGCATTAGAAATCCAAGTATCAACCCAGTTGGGAATTGAATCTTCCTGTATTTGCGAGACAACTAAGTTTAGGTCGCAACCAAACCAAATTGCTCTAGCGAAAAAACAATGCCTGAAAAGATGGTCTTCTGTTTCCTCCTCTTGAGAGTTACAGAGGAGGTATTCTAAGGATATTTCTGTACTGTGAGCTGCTAGTCTGCTATTTTTTGGTAAAGCTTTTTGTATCATTTTCCAGATGAATAGCCAAATCATAGGTATTGTCTGTAAGCTCCATATATTTTTCCAAAGAAAATTAATATTTTCTCCCTCATCATTACATTGGTTGATCAGATAGTTGTATATGTTTTTAGCCGAGAAATTTCCGGAAATATGGTGTGCCCATCTTATTTTATCCTTATTTTCCTTATTCGGGGTAATTGTTAGTATTTTTTCCTTAATTTGCGTGGGAAAATATTCATCTAGTTTCCCAATATCCCACTCCCCTTCAGGGGTTAGAAGATCATGGACCTTTTGTGGTATTGGATCTGTTTTTTCTGTTGGGCGGTTCAAGGAATTTGTACCCGGTATCCATTTGTCTTCCCATATTCTTGTATTTTCTCCATTTTTCACTTGCCAAATATAGTTCCATTTTAGGATATTAATACCCTTTTGAATGCTTGTCCAAATCCACGATAATTCGTAATTTCTTGTTGGTTCAAAAGGATTCGAGTTCTGGAAATACTCTGCTTCTAATAATTTTACCCATAATTGATCTTTTTCTAACATCACTCTGCTAGCCAGCTTTGTTAGCAGAGCTATATTAAAATTATGTGGGTTCTTAATTCCTAATCCACCTTGGAACTTTGGTTTACAAATGCCTTTCCACGCCTTTATATATCTACCTCGAGATTTAGACTTGTCCTTATTCCACCAAAAGTCTCTCTGGATTCTGTCAAGTTTATCTAGGGTATCTTTTGGAAGCGCAAGAATCTGCATTTGATAGGTTGGGTACGACTAGAGAATTGATTGAATTAGCACTGTCCTACCCGCTTGAGATAGTAACTTTGATTTCCACCCTTGTAACGTATTGTAGTACATTTTTAATAGAGGTTCAAAATTTTCTTTTCTATTTTTGTCGAAAAATAGAGGAGTACCAAGATACCTATCTTGTTTCGTCAGCAGTGGGATTTTAAGGATTTTCGCTATTATTTTAGCATGTTTCGGATGAATTTTTGGGCTGAAATAAATTCCGGATTTCTGCAAATTTACCATTTGGCCCGTAATTTTCCCAAATTTGGATAATATATCTAAAATATTTTTTTCTTCTCCTAGGTCTGCCCTTGTGAAAAGAAAACTATCGTCTGCGAAGAAAAGGTGGGATATAGTAGGTGCATTTTTATTTATTTTTATTCATGAAATTTTCTTTTCTATGGTGGCTTTCTCTAGGAGTCTAGAAAGAACCTCCATGCAAATTAGGAATAGATATGGAGAAAGTGGGTCTCCTTGGCGAAGTCCTCTAGTGGTGGAGAAAGTTGGGCCTGGGGAACCATTTAGGAGGATAGAAAAAAGTGGAAATACATTGGGTGATGAGATTGTTCCAGCCGTCACTAAATCCAAAAGAGGATAAGGCTTTTTGAATGAAAGGACACTCTACTCTGTCAAAAGCTTTTGAAAGATCGATCTTGAGAGCTAGAAACCCTTTTTTCTTCTTCGACGTTTTCATCGAGTGTATCAACTCATGGGCCATGATGATATTGTCGGTAATTTGTCTACCTAGAAGAAAAGCTGATTGGTTTGGGGAAATTATCCGATTCAGGATGGGTTTTAATCCGTTTGCTAGAATTTTGAAATCAGTTTATAAATTGTATTGTTGAGGCTAATTGGACGGAAATCTGTCGGGGTTTGAGGGGTGGATATTTTGGAAATTAGAGTAATGAAAGAGTGGTTCATATCTTTTTCCAAATACCCAGTTCGAAAAAAATCTTGAGTAAAGGTAATTATATCTTGACCTAGAGTTTTTCAATTTTCTTTTAGAAAACCCGTCTGGAAACCATCTGGTCCTGGGGCACCCCAAGGGTTCATGTTTGCAAGAGTAGGCCAGATTTAATCTTTAGAGGGGATTCTAGTAAGGGATAAATTTTTTGGACCAGAGATGGAGTGTTGTATAATACCTTCTAGCTCTACAGAGTAATTTAAGCTTTGAGATGCACCAATTTGAGAAAAATGATTTTTTAGGAGTAAATTGATTTGATCTCGGTCTGAGATCCAGAGTCCTGATGGTTCTCTGAGGGAATGTATAACATTAAAATTTTTCCTATTTGAAGCGGTAGCATGGAAAAATTCGGTGTTTTGATCGTATTCCTTGAAAAACTTGTCCCTAGAAAGTTCGTGGTAATAATCATTTTTTATTTTATACCACTTTCCTAGTTCTGCTTGTAGGTTTTTTAGGATATCGATCTTGGAGGCTATGTTTCCGGAGTTATGGATATTGTTTATTTTTCTACTAATGGTTTTAATGTTTTTATGAATATTGCAGAAAATATCATGGTTCCATTGGGCCAGATCCAAAGAGAGAGATTTTAAGGTTGATACGAAGTTTTTGGATGGGTAGTTGGAAGAATGATTTTTCCATGAGGCTTCTACCACCGATTTAAGGGTGGGATGAGTTAACCACGATCAAATGCATCTAAAAAATTTATGTAATCTTTTCAAAAACGGATTGGTATTGTAACGATCCTCAAGCTCGTCAACGGTATTAGACCAGTCAACAGACGACTAAGCCGCTATTGACCCGATTAATTAAAGACGAACGTTAATTAATAGAAATTAATCTAACAACGGTCTAGTTACGAGAATAGTATCACTAGTTAGGTCTCGAAAAGTTATGCGAGATAGACTACTCGAACGTGTCAATCGGATACCGGACAAAGAGGATTTTATCAGATTAATGAGAAGAGAAAAATAATCATTCTTGCATCTAAACCGCCTGGCTGCCCTTATCAATACTGGGTGCCTTTATCATTTTCTTTTGCCTTATCATCACCAACGTGTCGAGAGAAAAATCATTTTTTCTCTTTTCATATTCTTTTTCCTGTCTTCTTATTATCTTCTGTTCTTCTTCTTTCTATCTATGTCGGGCTCAGTTCATAAGAATTGAGTTGTTCGTGGAAGATATTCATAAAAACTTGTTATTAAGTTGAATCGAAAGTGAAGATGTAGATTCTATAGTTGAATTAGATCGGGAGGAGAAGAAGAAGATGATGCAGATGTTGAATTGAGGTTAGGGTTTCTGGAATTAGGGTTCTTGTAGAACTGAGGACGATAAAGTGACGTTCTGGGATGAAGAATCAAGGGTTTGTTATTTGATTGACTAGGTGATGCTGTTCTAATGGTGAATCGATTGGAAAAAGGTAAATCAGAGATTTAATTAGGGTTTTTGTTTTGATTTCCTTTGCGAAATTAAGTTTGTTTTGATGTTATATTTCCTGGGTTTGTTGTTAATTAGGGTGGGAAAGGTTGTCTAGAGTTTAATTTGATTTCTTTAGGAACTTGAGTTACGGGTTGGGGTTTAGATGAATTGAAGATGAAGATTAGGGTTTACGTTATGTTCTCCCTCAATTTGGAAATTAGGGTTCATCCTATTTTGGTATTAGTTGATATGGGTTTGGCTCTGTGGTGAAGAAATTGGAGGAGTTGTACCGTGGTTGTATTTCCGGAGGTGGTGAGCTGTTTTGCAAGTGTTGGTACTGAATGAACCTGACTGAAAGAAGAAGCAGATGGGTCCGGTTATTTGAATTGCAAGAAGGAATGGAAATTGGAGTTGTTCTTGGGAAAGAGAACTGGTGGTGTTAGTGGTTGATGTTTTAATGAGTTGGGAAATGGGTTATGTGGTTGAGAACAAGGTACTGGTTGTGCTGGTCAAATTAAGGCAGAGATGTTGGTGCTTGATTATGATGTAACGGGGTTTTGGAGTTGTGTATGAGGAGAGCTGGTGCAGTGTTGATGAGAATTTGACTTGAACCTGTTGAGGATAATGAAGGGTGTTGTAGCTGCAGATTTATGTTGGTGGAGATATGATTTGTAATTACAAGGGATTCTGTAGTTAAAGATATGCAGTGGATGGTATTTTGAGTAATGGTGAATTTGGAGGCAGAATTGTAAAGGAGAAGCCTGAGCTGATTGCGAAACGAATTGAGTTTAAACAACTCATAAGTTTGGATTGTGTTGTTGAGTATAAATAAAGGATTGTATTACAGAGCAATTTTGGTGAAGAGGTATAACTAGTGGTGAAGTGAAATTGCAGAACTGTAATGGAAGTGGTTCAAGTTAAGGCTTAGCAAAATGTGTTGGTATAGTTGAGTAGAAATGTTCTAGATGAAGATGTATGATGTTGCAGATAGAATGATTGATTGTAATGCAAGCCTGGGATCAGTTTGTTGATGAGTAATTAGATTGTGTTGCTAGTTAGAGATAGAGGTCTTGCAGATGAGAATGTTTGTATAGTTGAATTGGTAGATGCTGTAGTGGTGGGTTAGGTTTGTAATTGAGTTTCTGGGTTTGAGTATTTGCTATTATATTGAATCTTTGTTTGTGTAATAGAAGTTTGGCCTGTGCAAAGGCATTGGCCTTTAGCCTTTCGGTTCAGTCAGATTATCTGACTGATTCCGTGTTTAGCTGACTCAGTTTATCTGACTGAGTCGAATCGCGTTGACTCACCGAGTTCCTTATCTTGACCCTAGTTGATTCAGTTGACCGATTTGGACTTGACCAATTGACTTTGACCATTTGACATTAGACGTTGACTGTTAATTGACCTCTTTGACTGTTAGAGACCGTTGGTTGACTCAGATGGACCATGCCTTAAGTTAATGGGCCGAGTTTAGTGGACTTGGGCTTAGTGCAATGTATTCTCTCTTCTTAGTTGTAGGAATTACTGTTTAGTCCAATTTTTCATGACCCAGGTAATGACTAGTCCACCCGTGAAAAACATTTACTCCCTAGTCCAAAAACATGTTTTTAGACTAGATTATTTACTCTCTAGTCCAAAAACTTCGTGGAGATTATAAAGTGTATTTTCTAAATACCTAAAACACCTTTCCAGGTCTAATTAGTATCAACACATGTAAATGTTACTACATACAAGTAATATCAATACGGTGATACTAATATACTAATTAATATACTACTAGTACTATACTACTAAATAATAATATGTAACAAAAATATGTACTATACTACTAGTAACAAAAATATCTTACTAATTTGTTACTAGTAAATTAGGTAACTACTTTACTATACTAGTTACTACTAATATACTATACTAGTAGTAACTAGTATACTAGTACTAGTAGTAACTAGTATACTAGTACTAGTAGTAACATGTAGTATCAATACATAACAATTTTTTGATATGTAGTATCAATACATGACATACTACATATCAATGTATAACATACTACATATCAAACATACTACATATCAATATATAACATACTACATATCGATATGTAGTATCAATACATAAAACATTATTGAACATAACATATTGATACTACATATTAATATGTAGTATCAATATATAACATATTACTACTAATACTAGTTACTAGTAGTGTACTACATATTACTACCAGTATATTAGTTACTACATATTACTACTAGTATACTACATACTACTACTAGTATACTAGTTACTACTATATTACTAGTATACTACTAGTATACTAGTTACTACATATTATTACTAGTTATTACATACTACATATGTAGTAACATATATATGTATTAATATACATAATATTATATGTTAGGGTTAGTAGAGTAATTTTACTCTGTTCAAAACTTTTTTGGACTAGCGAGTAAATATGTTTTCCCGCTGGACTAGCCATTAATCTGGGTCGGGTTTACTGGACTAAACAAGAAAGTTCTCTTCTTAGTTTGATGTTTTGGACCTTGTGGTCTGAATTAACCTTTGGTTCCTTCTACAAAGTTGTAGATATTTATAAGACATATCTAATGGACCATAGAACCAACCTAATTGGATTAGTAAACCTTTGTATGCTAAAGATAGATAATGAAAATGTGTAGAACCATAAATGGGCTTAGAATCACTAGATAGTTCACTTAGCCTATAACTAGATAATTGTATGAGATTATGTTATGAGCTATGTGTGAGCCTTTTTGCTAATCTCTTAGAGTGCTTGTGTGATTAACAGTTACTCTGTATTAACAACGATCGATCTAAAAGATGAACCAGTGGATTATGGATCTCAAGGTAGGCGAGGCTTGTCATCAAAAAGGTGGGAATCGATAACGAACTCTCTTGTATTCATTATTGTTTTAAAGATCTATCTCTTATGAAATGCATGCATGTCTTTGTTACTATATGATATGTGTACGCATGTATTATATGTGTGCATTACTGATCGTTGTCGTATGCGTCAAAAATAAATTACTTTCTCATTACTCAAAAATATAAAATATAGCAAGTGTAAGAAAGGATCGTTCCCACAGAGAGGTCTAGGTTGTCAAGTTGTTTCGATTTCTTATATAAACAAAAGGGGGATTTTCTGATTTTTATAAACTAAAATAAAATAAAAGCAAAACAATAAAACGTAAACACGCAAATCAAGGATGTGAAATATTGGGTAAAGGTTTCATCTTCAATTGTAAACAAGTTTCTGAATATATGAATAGAATTCGTATTTAATCTCGCTATCATCAAAAGCCTTAGAATACCTTATTGCAAGAATACTCCGTCAATTTCCTAAGTTCATCAACACACACATTAGAGTTGCGTATGTGAATTCTACCTAAAGAATAACCTAACGCCTTGCGCTAATTAAGTTCAATTCCTAGGAGCATTAAGTTTAAGAAATAGACTAATCAATGCAATTGTCATACATTGCGCATGACAATTCAGACAAAGGTCAATTTCTACATATGATTACAAGAGTGTATCACTACAAACCGTAATCATATCATGCTACTCGTATTCAAGGTTATCGCTCGATGATAAACCCTAAAATATCTATATATATGGATGCATGTTCAATCAATTCTAGACTTAACTAAACAAACATTCAATCATATTGCAATACATCAATCATGCAATCATTATACGCAGTAGAAATCAAACGATAATATTGAGAGAAAACTAATTCATAAAATCCATTACTTGTTTTCAAAATCCAACTACATCTTTAACCAATAACAAAATCAATTACTTGGGTTTTTGAAAATCATCACAAAGAATTTAGAAGAATCTATCATGTGAAATCCTAGAAAGCAAGTAGAAGTCTCCCTAATAGAGATATCTAGGTTTACAAAAAGAGTGTTCTATTTATATGCTTCTCCCATTCCAAAAGGATACTTTTCTAAATTTAGGTCTTCACAAAACCCATCTCCACGTGGTCCACCAAGCCCATGTATGTAACATAAGTCTCTGGAAAATTACGTCCAAAACTGGTCGTCGGAGTTGACGCCGGAATCCGGTCATCGGAAAATCATTCTAACCACCTGAGATATCTGAAACTGTCACCATGCAAATGTGTACTTCCAGCAACTCATCTCTCCTTCTCTATAGTTCATACATTCACAAAAACCATCTAACCTAACTTCTTATTTCTTGCGAAAACGTACTCAAAAGCGTGACTCCAAACTCATGTACGTCGCGGCTTACTGTTGCATCCAACACGCTCTACCTTTATGATTCGTTGAAACTTTACGATCCCCACTTTCAGTTCCAAAATCCGGCAACCGGAACTAGTACCACCAGCTCGCCATTCTCGCTGCGTTTCTGCACAGTTTCTGCAATTCTGGAATTTCCATGCACTTTAATCCTTCTTACCAGCTCACAACACCAGTAGTTACTCAGCTCTGCAACATTTAACACACATCTTCATTCATCATTGCCTCAAACTCACTGCAGTACCAACCACAGTAGCCACTCAAGCTTCCACCATCTCAAATTTAGTTCAGTTCAGTTCCTGCAGCTGCAATATCAAGTTTGCATCAAAAGCCTTCTTGCACAGCTATCTCACTTCATTCTGCCATTACCTGCACTCAGCAACAACACTTCTTTAAATACTGACACAAATCAGCTTCATTCTCTGAGTCCATAGCAGCAGCGCACATACTCTCCCCTACAGTTCCATTGCTCTGTCATTTTGCTCCAACAACACCACCATTATCAGCAATTTTCACCATTTCCTGCAAATGCAGCTGCAACATAATCATTACTCCCATCTCATAAACACACAACCAGCCGCATCTCCTGCAATCTCACAAATCCAAAATCTGCAACATTTCATTGCATTCGCGCATCAAGTTAGTCAACACACAACACCAATAACTCCATCTCTTTCTTCTTCTGCAATTTAACACAAGCTCTCAGTAGCACCAGCACCTGAAGTCTTACAACTCCACCCGCAACAGCATCAAGTTCAGTCCACTCCTGCAACTCATTCTTCATTCTCAACCCACCAACATCACACATTTCCATCTCCTTCATTCTGTCGCTGCAACTGCAATTCCTGTATCACAGCCAGCAAACCATACTGCCATGCTTCAAGTCCTTCAGTTCCAACAAATCAAACACACCCAATTTTCTCAATTCAAAAAACCCATTTCAGTTCAATTTTGATCCACCTTGCTGAACCTACAAACTTCAGAACTTCTTAACCCATTTAATCTTCTCTCTTTTCTCCATCCAGAAGCAGCTTCATAATCGCCTCCCTTGAACTATTCACTGCATTATGTCTCAAGGCCAACTGCTGCCATTCCAGCTAGCTTACTGCATCTCTCCAGGACAACCAACACTATCCCCTTGCTGCCAAACTCAAATCCCTGCATCTCCTCTTCATTGCAGCATAACCTGCAATCTTCTCCTCGAGCCATTCTCCACATATTCATAGTTTCAAACCAAAACACCACTGCATCACTGACAACAGCTTCAGTCCTTAACACCAACAACTTCTTGCTTGCAGTCCCATTCTTTCACAACATCAGCAAGCAATCTCGAGCAGACATTGAACCCATGACCAGCAGCAGCAAAACTTCTGTCTCTCTCAATCACACAAGCACCAACATCACCAGCTTGCACATGGTACCAGTTCTTTTTCCCTTTGCTCTCTGCATCTAAATTTCAGTTCTATTCACTCCCTGTAACTCATATCAGCTCAACAAACCCATAATAACACTCAGATTCAGGAACCCTTCAAGCTCCATCTCAATCTCAGATTCGGCAATTTAACAGCATCAGATCTTCTCAATTCATCCCAGATTCGAACCCAACATCACTTGAGCTTAACCAATTCTTCATTCATCTGATTTCCTGGATTTCAATCTCAAGATTTCACATCTCAAACCCTAACTTCAATTTCTTCACTGCCAACCAGTTGACATAAATCCATGGAAACAAACTCCATTCCTTCCAATTATTCAGTGATTCGAATCTAGAATAAACCCATCTCTCCAATTCCTTGCTCCATTTCTTCGAAATCAACAGTATTGAATCTGACTTCAACCCAACCACAGACTCCATTTCTCTTCCAAAGCAACGACAACAACCCCTTTTCATGCTCTGAGTAATCATCTTCATCAAACCCTTGTTGTTCTCAGACTTAACCCTGTAGTACCCCCATCTCAACCACTTAATAGCGCAACCATTTTTCACTTTCCTTTTCTCTGAAACTCAGGTGTCTGGTAATGAGGGGAGAAATTCTCGATTTAGATTTTAGTTATGTACTGAAACTGGGACGGCAATAGACATCCCAATGGCTGCATAAGGGGCCACCTGAACATTCTGATTTCATCTGCCAGTTTTAGAAGACCGACAGTCTAATCCTCTGCTCAAGTCATCTGTCAGTATTTTGGAAACCTGATAAAACAGTCCACAACCAATGCCTCCAAGTATAGCCTCCAAGTCTATTTCTCCTCTTTTTCGTCAATATGACTCCAAAACACCTATAAACTCAAAAACAAACATAAGATACACAATTCATAAAGAAAATAGCAAAGAAAACATAAATAATAGATATAAAGTTAGGTGTTTTAGACACCTATGAATTACAAACTAGTTTTCTTTTACATTTTGGGATGGGCTTGGATCTTTAGAAACAACTAATATCTTTGTTTTGGGAGTATTTACTTATTTTCAAAAATGTGATTCTTTCCATTGACTGGAAAGTGGTTACAACCTTTATTTGTTGTTAGCATGAAAGGGAGAAGGTTTCCTTTTGATTGGTGTGAGATGTGTGCTCCCAAATGTTATATATATTTATTGCAAACCTAGATAGGCATCGTTGGGCTGAATATTATATAGGTCTGGTTTTAATTTGGCCATTATATTTTCCTTATTTCTGTACGGATGCAACGCGTGTCTCATACGTGAATGTTTACTGTTTCTTTTAAATTACTTTCAAAAGCTATTATATTATGTTTTGGTGTTTAGAGAAAGTGATGTTGAGAATCTTATATAAGATTGTTGGATTTACGCGGTGTATATGGCTCTGCACTGTGTAAGCACTTCGGTCGGATATAATGTTGTTACCATTAGTTTCTTTGGATACTTGCTATGTAGAGTGCGCGTAGAATAAGGTACTGGTAAGGTACATATCATTTGTGACTTGAGGACAGAAACCACATGGGCTCTTTAATGATCATTGAAGAGTTTACTACAATCATGCCTTGCTACTCCGAAGGAAGACGTCGCTCAACTACTATTTATGTTGTGGATGTGTGCCGGTTTATTGGTTGGTAGAACTTTATAATTTCAATATTACTATTATTTTAATATGCTTTATATGTTTTCCGTGTTTTATCGGTTTTCAGTAAAACCTGCATTGTCTTTAAATCATTTTAATGATTACTCGAAAGCTAGTTGTTATTTCTACGGGGCACCCCTTTTAGGGATGTGGTGGCTCTCTAAAAGAGTCACAGAAATGATACCTGCAAGTGCACAGGGTCTGTTGTAGTGAGTGTGCAAGGCAGGGTCGAACCACAGAGACTAGGGTGTATAGTTGAAGTTTTTAAGCTAGTTATCTAAATTAACAAGGCAGTAACTAAAGCAATGAGGTAACAGTGACAGAGAACAAAGAAAGTGAAATTCAGTGGCAGTGAATAAGAAACATTGAAACAAAGACAAACAAACCAAGGCTGTGAGCCAAGGGCAGTGACAGAACTGAAAAACAGTAGCATGTAAAGCAAGTAAACAGGAACATGGTAGGGCTTTTGAATCCACATATTGATCCTAAACTAAGGCAGATCCTAATCAAATCATGTTCTTGTTTCATCTCAGGGAAGATTATGGATGATTTAACTAATCTTACTAACTTACCCCTAGCATCAACTGTCTTCTCACAGTATAGCTGATCACAGGCTTGTTTGCTCAACCAGTTATCTAGCAATCCGCATTAGTGGAAAGTTAATCCCCTAAGTTCTCTAGTTCACCCCTAGCATTGAGTGTCTTCTTACAGCACACTCAATCATAGGTGCATTTGATCACTAAGTTTACTAACTTCCCTACTTCAATTAAGCACAGTCCTTCAAATGGACTGAATCCTTAGCTACTCTCACTCTTACACCCCTAGAATCAGATGTCTTCTTACAGCACAGCTGATCACAGGTGCATTCACTCAACTAGCCAATTATCAATCCTACTTAGTTTCAGCACTACAAGAACAGTGACATGAACAAGGACTATCCTAGCTTACAATTCAAGAGTATCATCTAACCCCTAGCAAATGGAGTTAGAACATAATGAAATTAAATGACAATGGAATTGAAATTGTTTAAAACATTGAACTAAACTTGAACTGAAATTAAATTCTAAAATGAACTGAAATTTACAAAACAATTTAAACTAAGAACTAACCCTTGAGGCACTGGCTATTCCAGTCCTCTTGGGTGAAGCACTGGCTAGCCCAGGCATGTCTTCTAACACACACCCACACATCATATTTATAGTTACAAGCTTCAATTAGGGTTCTACACAAGTTTTCCCCAAATCCCCAAAAACAGCAGAAATTAGGGTTACTGATTTACCTAATTTGATGGGATGATTCGTTCCCATGTCTTCGACCCATCCTTCCTCTGCTCTTCCTTCTCCATCTCCTGTTCCAACTGCTCCTCTAGCTCGAGCTATTTTATCAATTTCTCTTCTTTCCTGTCTCTGAAACCCTAGGAGAGAAATTGGTATGATAGCTGGCTAGAAAGAAGGGGAAATAGATGGGGTTTCGTTAGGTAATAGCCATGATGGCTTTTGGTGGTGGTTGTGGCAGGGTATGGTGGTGTTGCATAGGGTGAGGGAGAAAGAGAAGAAGTCGACGGAAAATGGAAAATGGAAAATGGATTGGGGTGCGTTTGTTTTGGGTATAGGGTATTTGGTACTCGGGTGTTGAGCGGGTTTAGCAATTGTTGATGAACAGCGAGGATGAGACGTTGGATGCGAAGATGATGGATCGATCTAACGGCGAGACAGAAGGAAGCGAGGAGAGACCGTTGGATGCGGAAGTACAACGAAACTGACGGCTCAAGATGGAGTTAGGTGCTGTAGTGTTTGACAGGAGCTTCAGACTTCGATGCACGACGATGAAGCGACCGTAGGATGCATCTGTGGATCCAATCTGACGGCTACGAGCTTAGGCAGGCTTTGGGATTGGTCTTGGACTTAGGTTAGAGTTTGGGCTTAGACAATTCTGAGCCCACTTCTTCTTTAAGAACAAATTCTTCCTTCCAAGCCCACTTCTAGTTGATCCGGCTCTTGCAAACATCATTCTTCGCTGCCTTTCTGCGGGAGTCTTTGCCGTTTCTTTGCTCTTTTCACTTCGTGAGTTAACCAGGCTTTATTTAGTACCTAAAAATACAAAATTAATTAAGAAAAGTATTTATTCTTGAAAACAATAAAAATACAGAATATGGGATAAAATGTAGAATTAATGCACAAAAGATGAGTTAAATGCCAAGAAAAATATATAGAAATATGCACTTTTTAGCACTCATCAAATACCCCCAAACCTCAATTTTACTTGTCCTCAAGTAAAACAAAACTAAGGAAATCCTAAATATACCACTGTCGCTGGTCTCTCGAATGCATTTAGCGTATGCACTAAGCCTTTTGAACCACTAAGTGTCCCTAGTGGACGAGTGAAGTCTCGTGAAGGTTTGCTTAGAACGTACCTACAAAGTTCTAGGACAAAATATAAGCTCAGATTCCATCAAATGTGACATGTGCAAGACAGTTTAAGCTCACAGCAAAATGGAGATGTCAATCTAGCTATCAAAGGCACAATCCTAGCACTGATAACAAATAAAGACATGTGATAAGAGTGTAAAGTGTATCTACACATGTGTAAAGAAAGATCGGATGTTATGACTACTAATCACCAAGAGATAGTTTCTCAGGCTAAGAACCGAGGTCGAAATCTAGCTAGTTGTCCGGACTTTACGAGAATTGTGAATGAGTTGGAGGTATTTCACAATTACTCGCGTTGTACATCAATGGCTTGCACCCTTCCTTACTTATTACAATGAAACAACAAAATGACTCTTTACATGACTCTTATTTACTACTCTCTTTTATTTTTGGATAAGAGAGAACTATTTTCTTTACATGACACAAATGAAATTTGAATACTTGATTTTTTTTTTGTATTTTTCTGATTTTTTTTTTTCTGATTTTTTTTCTGAATATATACATTGTTTTTTTTTTGTTTTTTTTTTGGAACAAGGAAACACTTTTGATACATAAGGAAAAAGAAACAAAAAAATTGCATGACACTTTGCAAGAGGTAGCCCTTTGTGATGCACCCAGTTAAATTCGATGGTTGTTTTTCTTAATGTAACCTCCACCTTCTATCCCAACCAACCAAAGAACAAGCTAGTCAAGTTTCGTTCAGTATTCTAAAGTGATTGGCAACTAAAACTTCCGATAGAACACCTCAAGGATGAGGCTATACATGTATTGGTAGATCGTGCGCGTGCAAGTTTCTTATCACTATGTGAATTGTGTTAGAATCAGGGGTGCCTAAATATCTAGACTAAGACTCCTAAAAATTACATATTTGCACAAGAGTCAACATTTCAAGGTAAATGAGCTCCATTTTTATGATTTTTTTTTTTTTATAATTTTTTTTTTTTTTTGATTTTTCATTTTTTTCAAAAAGAGGGAGAAGTTTTGTTTTCAATTATAGCATGTTATAAGGGTATATACTGATTATCACCCCTAAACCTAAATTAAACAGTGTCCTCAATGTTTAGATAGTGCAAAAGAAAGAACTGTACAGAAAAGGAAAAACATAAAATAAAATGGAACGTTCAACCTGGTTTATGTACAAGGGTGGACCAATCAGGACGCATAGACGGGATCCTCCAGATCGGTTGCCTCAATGTCAGGCGGAAGCGGTTAAAGGAACGGTTTCAATCGCTGCCCATTCACTTTGAAAATGTTCTTGCTGGAGACATCTTCAAGTTCCACAGCTCCATGAGGGAATACCGTGCGTACTAGGAACGGGCCGGTCCATCGGGACCGCAATTTTCCTGGAAAAAGATGCAGCCGAGAGTCGTATAACAAAACTTTCTGACCCGGTGTAAATGACTTGCGCAGAATACGCTTATCATGAAACAACTTCATCTTTTGCTTATACAGCTTGGCACTGTCATAAGCCTCATTCCTTAATTCTTCTAACTCATTGAGTTGAAGTTTCCGTTGTGCACCCGCCTTGTCAAGAGAAAAGTTAAGTTTCTTGATAGACCAGTAAGCTCGATGTTCTAATTCCACAGGAAGATGACATGGCTTTCCATACACCAGACGATAAGGGGACATGCCAATTGGTGTCTTATAAGCTGTTCTATAGGCCCACAAAGAATCATTCAATCTCAATGACCAATATTTCCTTGACGGGTTGACCGTATTCTCCAGAATGTGCTTAATTTCCCTATTAGAAACTTCTACTTGTCCGCTTGTCTGAGGGTGGTACGGAGTTGCAACCTTGTGGGTTATGCCATACTTGCGTACTAAAGACTCAAAGTACTTGTTACATAAATGTGAACCACCGTCACTGATTATAGCTCTAGGGGTACCAAAACGTGAAAATATGTTCTCCTTCAGAAATGAGAGTACCATCTTGGGGTCATTCGTCTTGGTTGCAACAGCTTCAACCCACTTCGAAACGTAATCAACAACAACTAGGATGTATAATTTTCCTTCAGAAATAGGTAATGGACCCATAAAGTCAATCCCCCACACGTCAAATAGCTCAACGATCAAAATCGGATTCAACGGCATCATGTTTCTCCTCGAGATACTTCCTAGTTTCTGACAGCGCTCACAAGCAATACAATACTCATGGCAGTCTCTAAACAGCGATGGCCAGTAAAACCCACACTGCAGATCTTTGCAGCGGTCTTTTGGCACTGAAATGCCCTCCACATGCTTGGTCATGACAGAAAGATATCACATCTTTCTGTTCCATGTCGGGTACACATCTCCTAATGATTTGGTCTCGGCAGTACTTAAACAAATATGGGTCGTCCCAAAGGAAATGTTTAACTTCAGCCAAGAACTTGGAGCGGTCTTGTCTCGACCAATGTGAGGGCATTCTACCTGTAGCAAGGTAGTTAACAATGTCGGCAAACCAAGGAAGGTTTGACACAGACATCAATTGTTCATCAGGGAATGATTCTCTAATCAGCTCAGATTCATCAATAGACTCACTAATTAATCGGGACAAGTGATCAGCAACCACATTCTCACAACCTTTCTTATCACGGATTTCGATGTCGAATTCCTGTAATAAGAGTATCCATCGAATAAGGCGAGCTTTAGCATCCTTCTTAGAAAGAAGATACTTCAAAGCCATGGTCAGTGTATATGATGATCTTAGATCCTATCAAATAAGATCTAAACTTGTCTAATGCAAATACCACGGCAAGTAACTCCTTCTCGGTAGTCGAATAGTTGAGTTGAGCATCATTAAGAGTTTTACTAGCATAGTATATCACATATGGTAGTCTATCAACACGCTGTCCTAAAACAGCGCCAACGGCATAATCAGAGGCATCACACATGAGTTCGAACGGTAGTTCCCAGTTGGGTGGTTGGACAATAGGAGCTGAGGTGAGGAGAGTCTTGAGTTCTTCCCATGCCTTCACACAAGCAGCATCGAAGTTAAAGACAACATCTTTGACAAGTAGATTACACAAAGGTCTTGAGATTTGGCTAAAGTTTTTGATGAATCGCCGGTAGAACCCAGCGTGACCTAAAAATGATCGAATCCCCTTCACAGAGTGGGGTTGTGGTAAATGTTGAATGAGGTCGACTTTAGCTTTATCTACTTCAATTCCTTTTTCCGAAACGATGTGTCCTAGAACTATGCCGGAGTTTACCATGAAGTGGCATTTTTCCCAGTTTAAAATCAGATTCTTTTGCTTACATCTAGACAACACAAGGACCAGATGGTCCAAACATTCATCAAAAGAGGAACCAAACACAGAGAAATCATCCATAAAGATCTCGAGAAAACTATCTATCATGTCTGAAAAAATGCTCATCATGCAACGCTGAAAAGTGCAGGTGCATTACACAGCCCGAAGGGCATACGTCTAAAAGCAAATGTCCCAAATGGACACGTAAATGTAGTTTTTTCCTGATCTTCCGGTGCAATGTGAATTTGGTTATAACCGGAAAAGCCATCTAGAAAACAGTAGTGACTGTGTCCAGACACACGTTCTAGCATTTGGTCTATGAAGGGAAGGGGGAAGTGATCTTTTCTTGTTACTGTGTTCAACTTCCTGTAGTCGATACATACTCGCCATCCTGTGGTTGTACGTGAAGGGACTAACTCATTCTTTTCGTTCCGAACTACAGTAATGCCTGACTTCTTAGGCACAACTTGAATGGGACTAACCCATTTACTATCTGAAATCGGATATATGATACCCGCATCAAGTAGCTTCAAGATCTCACTCTTAACAACGTCTCTCATGTTAGGATTAAGTCTCCTTTGCATTTCCCTAGATGGTTTGGCATTCTCTTCAAGATTAATGTGGTGCATGCAAATGGTGGGACTTATCCTTTGAGATCTGAGATGGTCCATCCTAAGGCTTCTTTCTGCTCCTCAAGTACTCCTAAAAGCTTGTTTTCCTGTTCTATGTTTAATCGTGAAGAAATGATAACAGGTAAAGTATCAGAAGGACCTAGAAATGCATACTTCAAAGTATCAGGTAATGGTTTCAATTCCTGTTTGGCCTTAGGAGACTCATCCGAAGATATAACAGACTTCTCAGAAAGTGGGAGTTGTTCCACTGTAGTCTGCCATTTAGTGATGTCCATTTGAGGTACAGATTCGAGCAAAGATTGGACTTCACCAATGTATTCATCATCATACAACTCCAAGTTAACATCTTCCAAACATGCTTGCAAGGGATCTTTTGACATAATGCCAGTCAATGAATCTTGTATCAAACTCTCAATCATATTGACCTCATGTACATCCTCATCATCAAGATTCACATGCTGTTGACTAACATTAAACACATTCAGCTCTACAGTCATGTTTCCAAAAGACAGCTTCAACACTCCATTACGACAATTGATGATCGCATTAGACGTCGCCAAGAAAGGACGTCCTAAAATGACAGGAATGTGACTATCAGGGTTTTGTACAGGTTGAGTGTCTAAGACAATAAAGTCTACAGGAAAGTAGAACTTATCAACCTTAATCAAAACATCCTCAATTACACCTCGAGGGACTTTGACGGATCGGTCCGCCAATTGGAGAGTTATGGGTGTTGGCTTCAATTCTCCAAGACCTAACTGCGCATAAACAGAATATGGCAGGAGGTTCACACTTGCACCTAGATCTAATAAAGCTTTATTGACCATGTGGTTTCCTATAGTGCAAGAAATTGTTGGACAACCTGGGTCCCTAAACTTAGGTGGAGTTTTGTTCAGAATGATGGAACTCACCTGTTCAGCTAAGAAAGCACGTTTGTGCACATTAATCTTGCGCTTTTGAGTGCACAAGTCTTTGAGGAATTTGGCATATGCAGGGATTTGCTTAATTGCCTCAAGAAAAGGAATGTTGATGTTGACTCTTTTGAACAGTTCTAACATCTCATTGTAGTGGGTGCTTATCTGTTGGCGAACTAACCTCTGAGGATATGGAGCAACATGAGCATTAGGAGTTAGAGGGATATTCACAACAGTGGGATTGTCGGCTTCACTAATGTGCTCAGGCTCCTTTTCTAAGTTGGAGGTGTTCTTTGGTGGTGCAGGCAATGATATGTTTGGATCAGATTCATTTTATTGTGGTATGCCTACATTGTTCTCAACAATCTTACCACTTCGGAGAGTTGTGATGGAATGGATTTGATCGGGTGAGGTTTCATTGCAAGATGATGTGCCTGCTTGAAATATCCTCTTTGGATTTTGTTGGGGCTGGCTAGGAAGTTTACCCTTTTCTCTTGTATTCAGTGCATCGCAAATTTGACCCATCTGTAGTTCTAGAGCGGAGACTCGTTGATCAGTTGCTTTCTCATTTTTCATCAGATGTTGGGTCAACTGATTGATACTCTCTTCGATGCTAGACAATTTCTTGTCAGCAGTGTATTGAGGGTACGACTGCTGTTGAGGATTTTTAGGGTATTGATAGCCTTGATTGTTTTGATAGCTTTGAGTGGGTTGAGATGGTCCTCCTTGAATGGGTCCTTTAGACCATGAAAAATTGGGGTGGTTCCTCCATCCTGGGTTGTAGGTCTGTGAATAAGGGTTATGCTCTTGTTTTTGAAACATAGCATGTGCCTGTTCCAGCCTAGATTCTTGGAATGCATGCATTTCCGGACAATCACTGACCTGATGGTCAGAACCGTTACATATATCACAGATAGCCATTTCGACATGTTCACAGAAAGCAGTGGTAGAAGGTTTTACGTTTTTCTGAAGTTCTAACGCTTCTATTCTTCTTGCTAGTGCTGCCATTTTTGCATTTCCCTCAAAATCAGACTCAATTCTATGGACCTTATCTACAGGTGTAGTCTTTCTAGGTTCACGAATGGACTCCCACTGTTGAGTTTTTTCAGCAACTTCAATTAGGAAAGCCCAAGAGTCATCAGAACTTTTATCTGTGAAGAGTACATTACACATAGACTCTACAATTGTTCGGGTGGAGACATCTAAACCTTCATACAAAATTTGCACAAGTCTCCATTTTTCAAAACCATGATGGGGACACTTAAGCAACAATTCATTGAATCTCTCAAGATATCTAGCTAAGGTTTCACCTTCTAATTGTATAAAGCTGTTCAGACTTTGACGAATTATCGCAGTCTTGTGATTAGGGAAGAACTTTTTAAAAAACTCTTTTGTGAGGTTGTCCCATGTCCTAATTGACTGTGGATGTAAGTCATACAGCCATGACTTTTCCTTTTCCTTCAAAGAGAAAGGGAATAGTCTCAATTTTAGGGTTTCGTCAGACATCTGAGTGAAACGTATAGTTCTACAAATCTCCTCGAATTCTCTCACGTGATGGTAAGGGTTTTCGTTTTCAATTCCTCTAAACACGGGAAGCATTTGTATTGTGCTCGATTTTAGCTCATAATGACCAGTAGCTTCTGGTAAAACAATGCACGAGGGTTGGCTTGTCCTTGTGGGGTACATGTAATCCTTGAGACTACGGGGTTCTTCCATTATCTCATGTTGGTCCGGTGTGTTTTCCTCAGAAGATGTGGGTATGTCAATTGGGTCTATTGGATTGATTCTAATTAGTCGGTTTGATTGGTCTCTAAAGGTCACAATCATATCCTAATAAGATCATTAATCAATGAAATAACAACTAACAAGCCCACAGTCAATGAAAAAAAACACGACCTAAAATTTGGTTTTGTTGGGTTTTGGTTTCACAATGGGTTTTGGTTTATAAAATGTAGAGCCCAAATTTTTGGTTTGAAAGGGTTAGAAACTTTGGTTTAAAATGGGTTTAGAAAATTTTTGGATTAATTGGGACAAAGCCCAACCAACTAAAAGGCTTTTGGTTCTTGGGTTCTTTGAAGAATTTTGGTGAGAAAAATCTTAACTCACGGCCCAACAGAATTTTGTTGCCTCTAAGCCCAACAGAATTGTTTTTGTAAGGTTAGGAGCCCAATGGATGGGATATAAACCTATAGTCCAAATTAAAGTGCAAGCCCACAAAAGAAAAGAAAAAATAACAAACAAATAATTACAAGCCCATAAAAGAAAGAGAAAAAGAAAAAGAAAAATAAAAATTATTACAAGCCCAAATAGAAAATAAAGAAAAAGAAAAAGAAAAATTATTACAAGCCCAAATATAAATACTTAAATACAAGCCCAAAGAAATTTAATGAGGCCCAGTTGGGTTAGCTCATGGGTTAGGCTTACTTGATTTTTGGAGGGAAGCCCAAATTTGGGCTTTTTATCCCTTTTTGTTGCACTAGCCCAGTTGGGCTTGGATCTTCATTAGCAACCTTAATCAACAGCTCAGCAGAATTGCACCAGCAGCTTCACAGCAGCAGCAAGCAGGAGGGAGCAGCAACAACAACAACAGCAGCTTCACAGCAACAGCAACAGCAGCTTCACAGCAACAGCAACAGCAGCTTCATAGCAGCAGCAACAGTAGCAGCAAACAAGGAAGTTGCAGGTCAGGAACAAGCAAGATTAACAAGAAAGAAAACAGAAAACAAGCAAACCGCTACCGAGTCCCCGGCAGCGGCGCCAAAAACTTGGTGGCTCTCTAAAAGAGTCACCGAAATGATACCTGCAAGTGCACAGGGTCTGTTGTAGTGAGTGTGCAAGGCAGGGTCGAACCACAGAGACTAGGGTGTATAGTTGAAGTTTTTAAGCTAGTTATCTAAATTAACATGGCAGTAACTAAAGCAATGAGGTAACAGTGACAGAGAACAAATAAAGTGAAATTTAGTGGCAGTGAATAAGAAACATTGAAACAAAGACAAACAAACCAAGGCTGTGAGCCAAGGGCAGTGACAGAACTGAAAAACAGTAGCATGTAAAGCAAGTAAACAGGAACATGGTAGCGCTTTTGAATCCACATCTTGATCCTAAACTAAGGCAGATCCTAATCAAATCATGTTCTTGTTTCGTCTCAGGGAAGATTATGGATGATTTAACTAATCTTACTAACTTACACCTAGCATCAACTGTCTTCTCACAGTACAGCTGATCACAGGCTTGTTTGCTCAACCAGTTATCTAGCAATCCGCATTAGTGGAAGGTTAATCCCCTAAGTTCTCTAGTTCACCCCTAGCATTGAGTGTCTTCTTACAGCACACTAAATCACAGGTGCATTTGATCACTAAGTTTACTAACTTCCCTACTTCAATTAAGCACAGTCCTTCAAATGGACTGAATCCTTAGCTACTCTCACTCTTACACCCCTAGAATCAGATGTCTTCTTACAGCACAGCTGATCACAGGTGCATTCACTCAACTAGCCAATTATCAATCCTACTTAGTTTCAGCACTACAAGAACAGTGACATGAACAAGGACTATCCTATCTTACAATTCAAGAGTATCATCTAACCCCTAGCAAATGGAGTTAGAACATAATGAAATTAAATGACAATGGAATTGAAATTGTTTAAAACATTGAACTAAACTTGAACTGAAATTAAATTCTAAAATGAACTGAAATTTACAAAACAATTTAAACTAAGAACTAACCCTTGAGGCACTGGCTATTCCAGTCCTCTTGGGTGAAGCACTGGCTAGCCCAGGCATGTCTTCTAACACACACCCACACATCATATTTATATTTACAAGCTTCAATTAGGGTTCTACACAATTTTTCCCCAAATCCCCAAAAACAGCAGAAATTAGGGTTACTGATTTACCTAATTTGATGGGATGATTCGTTCCCATGTCTTCGACCCATCCTTCCTCTGCTCTTCCTTCTCCATCTCCTGTTCCAACTGCTCCTCTAGCTCGAGCTATTTTATCAATTTCTATTCTTTCCTGTCTCTGAAACCCTAGGAGAGAAATTGGTATGATAGCTGGCTAGAAAGAAGGGGAAATAGATGGGGTTTCGTTAGGTAATAGCCATGATGGCTTTTGGTGGTGGTTGTGGCAGGGTATGGTGGTGTTGCAGAGGGTGAGGGAGAAAGAGAAGAAGTCGATGGAAAATGGAAAATGGATTGGGGTGCGTTTGTTTTGGGTATAGGGTATTTGGTACTCGGGTGTTGAGCGGGTTTAGCAATTGTTGATGAACAGCGAGGATGAGACGTTGGATGCGAAGATGATGGATCGATCTAACGGCGAGACAGAAGGAAGCGAGGAGCGACCGTTGGATGCGGAAGTACAACGAAACTGACGGCTCAAGATGGAATTAGGTGCTGTAGTGTTTGACAGGATCTTCAGACTTCGATGCACGACGATGAAGCGACCGTAGGATGCATCTGTGGATCCAATCTGACGGCTACGAGCTTAGGCAGGCTTTGGGCTTGGTCTTGGACTTAGGTTAGAGTTTGGGCTTAGACAATTCTGAGCCCACTTCTTCTTTAAGAACAAATTCTTCCTTCCAATCCCACTTCTAGTTGATCCGGCTCTTGCAAACATCATTCTTCGCTGCCTTTCTGCGGGAGTCTTTGCCGTTTCTTTGCTCTTTTCACTTCGTGAGTTAACCAGGCTTTATTTAGTACCTAAAAATGCAAAATTAATTAAGAAAAGTATTTATTCTTGAAAACAATAAAAATACAGAATATGGGATAAAATGTAGAATTAATGCACAAAAGATGAGTTAAATGCCAAGAAAAATATAAAGAAATATGCACTTTTTAGCACCTATTTTTGGGGTGGGAAAGGTTGTCTAGAGTTTAATTTGATTTCTCAAGGAATTTGAGTTACGGGTTGGGGTTTAGATGAAGATTAGGGTTTATGTTATGTTCTTCCTCAATTTGGAAATTAGGGTTCATCCTATTTTTGTATTAGTTGATATGGGTTTGGCTCTGTGGTGAATAAATTGGAGGAGTTGTACCGTGGTTGTATTTCCGGAGGTGGTGAGCTGTTTTGCAAGTGTTGGTACTGAATGAACCTGACTGAAAGAAGAAGCAGATGGGTCCGGTTATTTGAATTGCAAGAAGGAATGGAAATTGGAGTTGTTCTTGAGAAAGAGAACTGGTGGTGTTAGTGGTTGATGTTTTAATGAGTTGGGAAATTGGTTATGTGGTTGAGAACAAGGTACTGGTTGTGCTGGTCAAATTAAGGCAGAGATGTTGGTGCTTGATTATGATGTAACGGGGTTTTGGAGTTGTGTATGAGGAGAGCTGGTGCAGTGTTGATGAGAATTTGACTTGAACCTGTTGAGGATAATGAAGGGTGTTGTAGCTGCAGATTTATGTTGGTGGAGATATGATTTGTAATTACAAGGGATTCTGTAGTTAAAGATATGCAGTGGATGGTATTTTAAGTAATGGTGAATTTGGAGGCAGGATTATAAAGGAGAAGCCTGAGCTGATTGCGAAATGAATTGAGTTTAAACAACTCATAAGTTTGGATTGTGTTGTTGAGTATAGATAAAGGATTGTATTACAGAGCAATTTTGGTGAAGAGGTATAACTGGTGGTGAAGTGAAATTGCAGAATTGTAATGGAAGTGGTTCAAGTTAAGGCTTAGTAAACTGTGTTGGTATAGTTGAGTAGAAGTGTTCTAGATGAATATGTAAGATGTTGCAGATAGAATGATTGATTGTAATGCAAGCTTGGGATCAGTTTGTAGATGAGTAACTAGATTGTGTTGCTAGTTAGAGATAGAGGTCTTGCAGATGAGAATGTTTGTATAGTTGAATTGGTAGATGTTGTAGTGGTGGGTTAGGTTTGTAATTGAGTTTCTGGGTTTGAGTATTTGCTATTGTATTGCATCTTTGCTTGTGTAATAGAAGTTTGGCCTGTTATAAGGCATTGGCCTTGAGCCTTTCTGTTCAGTCAGATTATCTAACTGATTCCGTGTTTAGATGACCCAGTTATCTGAATGAGTCGAATCGTGTTGACTCACCGAGTTCCTTATCTTGACACTAGTTGATTCAGTTTACCGATTTGGACTTGACCAATTGACTTTGACCATCTGACATTAGACGTTGACTGTTAATTGACCCCTTTGACTGTTAGAGACCGTTAGATGACTCAGATGGACTAGGCCTTAAGTTAATGGGCCGAGTTTAGTGGACTTGGGCTTAGTGCAATGTATTCTTAGTTTGATGTTTTGGACCTTGTGGTCTGAATTAACCTTTGGTTCCTTCTACAAAGTTATAGATATTTATAAGACATATCTAATGGACCATAGAACCAACGTAATTGGATTAGTAAACCTTTGTATGCTAAAGATAGATAATGAAAATGTGTAGAACCATAAATGGGATTAGAATCACTAGATAGTTCACTTAGCCTATAACTAGAGAATTGTATGAGATTATGTTATGAGCTATGTGTGAGCCTTTTGGCTAATCTGTTAGAGTGCTTGTGTGATTAACAGTTACTCTGTAATAACAACGATCGATCTAAAAGACGAACCAGTGGATTATGGATCTCAAGGTAGGCGAGGCTTGTCATCAAAAGAGGTGGGAATCGATAACGAACTCTCTTGTATTCATTATTGTTTTACAAATCTATCTTTTGTGAAATCCATGCATATCTTTGTTACTATATGATAGTGTATGTATTTATTATCTGTGTGTAATACAAATTAGTTTTCTTTTACATTTTGGGATGAGATTGGATCTTTAGAAACAACTAATATCTTTGTTTTGGGAGTATTTACTTATTTTCCAAGAAGTGATTCTTTCCATTGACTGGAAAGTGGTTACAATCTTTATTTGTTGTTAGCATGAAAGGGAGAAGTTTTCCTTTTGATTGGTGTGAGATGTGTGCTCCCAAATGTTATATCTATTTATTGCAAACCTAGATAGGCCTCGTTGGGCTGAATATTATATAGGTCTGGTTTTAGTTTGTCCATTATATTTTCCCTATTTCTGTACGGGGGAAACGCATGTCTCATACATGGATGTTTACCGTTCTTTTAAATTAATTTCAAAAGCTATTATATTATGTTTTGGTGTTTAGATAAAGTGATGTTGAGAATCTTATATAAGATTGTTGGGTTTACGCGGTGTATATGACTCTGCATGTGTAAGCACTTCGGTCGGATATAATGTTGTTACCATTTGTTTCCTTTGAATACTTGCTATGTAGAGTGCGCGTAGAATAAGGTACCTGAAAGGTACATATCATTTATGACTTGAGGACGGAAACCTCATGGGCGCTTTAATGATCATTGAAGAATCCGCAATAGTCATGCCTTGCTACTCCGAAGGAAGACGTCGCTCAGCTATTATTTGTGTTGTGAAAATGTGTGCCGGTTTATTGGTTGGTAGAAATTTATAATTTCAGTATTACTATTATTTTAATATGCTTTATATGTTTTCCTTGTTTTATCGGTTTTCAGTAAAACCTGCATTGTCTTAAATCATTCTAGTTATTACTTGAAAGTTAGTTGTTATTTCTATGGGGCACCCCTTCTAGGGATGATGTGCTCACCCATTCCCACTTTCAGTTTCAGAGACAGATCAAGTTGTGCACGTGGCGATGAAATCTTCGAGGAGTTGGTTAGCTTCCACTATGTATATTTTGTGTTTATATTCTATTTGTAAATCAACTCACTATTAAATATGTATCACTTGAGAGGAGTTCTTGTATTTATTTCAGAGTGGGTTTAGATTCGGTTAATCTTTGTTTAGAACTTATTTCTTAGTTTTTATAATAGATGTTTTAGATCGTTAGTGCCTCGTTTTATAGCTTATCTCTTGGATTAGTCAGCTGCTAGCTTAGGGGACGCTACAGGTATCTAGGAGGATAGGAGGATGGTCTGATCCCACTCTAGTAAGATGACTTACCTTTGTGTTTGGGAATAATTGAATTCATTGATAGGATGTTAGTGCTTTGTCTATCCTTTCGCAGATATTCGCATCTCCACTTCTGTTGTTTGACCAAGTAAAAGGAGCGCCTTCATAACCCGCATCTTGAAGTCCCAGAGCATCTATAATCTGTCTGAAAGTTGTTTTACTGCTTGAGCTTGTGTTATTGCCTCCTTGTTTTCCTGTTGGGTCCAGAATGATATTCAGGTCACCAATTAACACCCATGGTTTTGGCACCTGACTTGATAAAGTTTGTATGTGAGTCCATTGAGTTATTTTTTCTTCAGCTTCAACTGCACCGTATATACAAGTTAATTCAAAAACTTTATCATCATATGAGCCTTCAAAATGACAAACATTATACTGTGCCGAGACTAGTTTTAATTCTATATTGTTATGCCAGGCAATTTCTAACCCCTTAGCTATTCCCACAGATGGAATAATAAACCAATCAGCAAATTTCGATTTTTTTTAAAAGAAGATCCATTTTTTCAAATTGTGATTTTTCAGTTTCAGAAAGAAAAACTATACCAGGTTTTAACTCACTATACAAATTATTTAGATGATGTTTAGTTATAGGGGTACCAATCCCCTGAACATTCCATGAGAGAATTCTCATGAGAAAAAAAACCCAGAAAAACTAGGCAAAAGCAAAATTAAAAAATTCCAAAGTCAGTGTAGCACAATTAGTAAACGGACAAGAAAATCTAAAACGCAGGAAACAAAAATAGTGCGAACAAAATGCTAACTGCTGACTGCCACTAGTGCAAACTAGAATGGGATAAAAAAACTTGCCAGTAATTTACTGACTCAGAAAAAAAGGATGAACAATCCAGAAAACTAGGACCACAGTGCAAACGAAATGCAGGGAAGAAACTCAAACTAAGTGTAGAACTACTGATTTCCACCTCTAACTTACACTAATTTACAGTGCGTTCTAGAAATATCAAAACATAGAGGTGTTGATGGTGGTTTTTAGCGTAGGCTTAAAATCGTAAAACTATACATTCGACATGACGTCACTATGACCATTAGCACATTTATTGAATCAATCAGCATACCTACATAAGAATTACCGAGGTACCTTTTTTTTTTTACATGGGTCATGTTCCACGACAAAAACCTTAACATTAACTAACATTATCCATGTCAAACCCTAATTCTCATGCTACCGCGCCAAGGCATGCCAACCATGCCAGCCGCACCACTGTGCCAATGGCAAACCATGTCAGCCACATCTTCGCGCCAAGGCATGCCAACCATGCCAGCCGCACCACTGTGAAAATGGCAAACCGTGCCAGCCACATCTTCGCGCCAAGGCATGCCAACCATGCCAGCCACATCTTTGCGCCAAGACATGCCAACCATGCCAGCCGCACCACTGTGCCAATGGAAAACCATGCCATCCACATCTTCGCGCCAAGGCATGCCAATGCCAGCCGCACCACTGTGCCAATGACAAACCATGCCAGCCACATCTTCGCGCCAAGGCATGCCAACCATGCCAGCCACACCACTGTGTCAATGGAAAACCGTGCCAGCCACACCACTGTGTCAATGGCAAACCGTGCCATCCACATCTTCGCGCCAAGGCATGCCAACCATGCCAGCCGCACCACCGTGCCAATGGAAAACCATGTCAGCCACATCTTCGCGCCAAGTCATGCCAACCATGCCAGCCACGTTTACCGCGCCAAGGCACGCCAGCCATGCTGGCCGCACCATGCGCCAATGGCATGCCAAACCCTTGGCCCTAGCCATGCTGGACGCACCATGCGCCAATGGCATACCAAACCCTTGGCCCTAGCCATGCTGGCCGCACCATGCGCCAATGGAATACCAAACCCTTGGCCCTAGCCATGCTGGCCGCACCATGCGCCAATGGAATTCCAACCCTTGGACCTAGCCATGCTGGCCGCACCATGCGCCAATGGCATGCCAAACCCTTGGCCCCAACATGACAAGCCAACCGGACCTTGCCTTCGCCCTACCATGCCAAGCCGTCCAAACCCTTGGCCCCACCATGCCAAGCCAACCGCACCTTGCCTTGGCCCTAATCATGCTGGCTGCACCATGCGCCAATGGCATGCCAAACCCTTGGCCCTAGACATGCTGGTCGCACCATGTACCAATGGCATGCCAAACCCTTGGACCTAGCCATGATGGCTGCACCATGCGCCAATGGCATGCCAAACCCTTGGCCCTACCATGTCAAGCCAACCGCACCTTTCCTTGGCCCTACCATGCCAATCCGCCCAAACCCTTGGCCCCACTATGCAAAGCCATCCATTCTGCCTTGGCCCCACTATACCAAGCCGTCCGCCCCATTCTGCCTTGGCACACTATGCCAAGCCTCCGCATCATTCTGCCTTGGACCTAGTATGCCAAGTCGTTCGCACCATTCTGCCTTGGCCCCACCATGCCAATCTGTCCAAACCCTTGGACCCACTATGCCAAGTCATCCTCGTCATTTTCCTTGGCCCTACCATGCCGACCTTCCTTATACGGCTACCAAAAAGAAGGCGTGCGACGATCAACGACCACCCTTCAATCCTAGATTCAAATCACAGCCGTCCAAGGTCGCCAGACAATTCATGGTAACCTTTGGTCCAAAACCCTAGTTTTGGCCGCGCCAAGGCATGACATACCACATGTGTGAATGGCATGCCAACCGCCTTGCCGCGCCATACCATGCCGGCCTTCCCTATACGGCTACCAAAACGAAGGCGTGCGACTTTCAGCGGACACCCTTTAATCCTAGATGCAAATCCCAGCCATCAAAGGTCGCCATACAACGCATGGTAACCTTTGGCCCAAAACCCTAGTTTTTGCCACGCCATACCGCGCCAAGGCATGCCATGCCACATGTGCCAATGGCATGCCAACCACCTTATCGCGCCATACCATGCCGGCATTCCCTATGCGGCTACCAAAACGAAGGCGTGCGACGATCAACGACCACCCTTCAATCCTAGATGCAAATCCTAGACGTCCAAGGTCTCCAGACAATGCATGGTAAGCTTTGTCCCAAAACCCTAGTTTTGGCCACGCCAAACCGTGCCAAGGCATGCCATGCCACATGTGCCAATGGCATGCCAACCACCTTTCCGCTCCACGCCATAATGGCCTTCCCTATGCGGATGCCAAAATGAAGGCCTGCCTCGATCAACAACCACCTTTTCATCTAAGATGCAGATCTTAGCCGTCCAAGGTTCCCAGCTAACGCATGACAACTTTTGGCCCTAGTTTGGTCGCGCCTAAACAAATCCAAAACCCTAACTTTTGGCCGCGCCTAAACCAAACCATATTAAAGCCATACCGAGCATGCTTTCATGCCACTGGCTACCAAACGAAGGGTTCCAATAATCAACGACTACCTTTCCTCTTAAGATGCAAAATCTCGACCATCGAAGTTCACCGAGCTGGCAAGTCTCCCAAGCTCGAATTTCCAGACGACAACAACATGCTACATGTTTTCCACGAAAACACTCGAGACATCAACACATGTCACAAACTGGGGAATGCTCATTGGGTATTGGTTTGGCGGTTTACAGCGTGCGGCGTACACTACGCCCGTTATAAGAAAGCATCATAAGGATGATGCGGTTAGTAAATACAGGAAGTAATGGTGAACCGCTTTCTTTTATGGAACATCGATTCCAGGCGTTATCGCTTACCACCTTCTCCCATTTACTCACCCGTTTTCCATTTCTTAATGAGACCAGAGTACGTTTCACTTCGACTTGTATAAATAGGCACTACCTATTTCCACCGAACAACAAGTTCAAGTCAAGAGCATACAACACTTAGAAAACATTTACTGGCTTTCCATCTGTTAGCTTCCCACTTTCTGATACAAGTCGTAGGACACAACTACTCTTCCAGAATCAATTATTCTGGTCTCAACACTTTCTTCGCTTCCCTCCCCAAAACTGACCCTTCTCCTTCACTTTGTGACCGAAGCAAGTTTGGAACGGCCATTTCTTGGTTTAGGCCGGATCTGTACAGATTGATCTATCGAATCTAACGTACTCCCTTGCAGTACATTGTTTAGGGTTTAAATTCGTTTCTCACCCACACACCCGAAATTACCAAAATCAGCAGAAACCGTTTTCACCCTCAAACAATTGGCGACCACAGTGGGAGATTACCAGTTTTTAATCCTCGATCTCATACCTCGACCCAGACGTCAGGACAGTAGAATCAAACGATCCGCTCAGGAATCGACGACTCAGCTACCAGGCGGCTCGAATACCAGTCGTAACACGACAAGGGACGACTAGGGACTTCCGAGGGGTTAGAAGCAAACGATCCGACCAGGGATCAGCGACACGACAAGGAATGACTGGGGACTTTCCACATCCACGACGATGTTTCCCACAAAACTCGGTCTTACATCCGGGAGATTCCTTTTTCACCAGAAGATCCGAAAAACCGAGTAAGTCTTGCTAGACAAAATACATGGTCTACTACCTCAAGTCTTCACAGGGAAAATAAAAACCAATAGCCATATTTTTCTCGTGCTTCATGCTTTCTTCTATCACACAACATTCACAATTCCATGACTCTCCTGGGGTACTCATGACACTTATGTTCATAACCAAAACATCATTATTCTAAAACGGTTCATTCTAAATAATAATTCAAAACCCTCAAGGTAACATTTGTCTACCAACCCAAAAATTCTGGAAATCAAAACCATAAACTAGGCGTTTCATTTGCCTTTAAAAAAAAAACCTAAAATAAGAAGTTCAGAAAACAGAAATGCGTTCAAGGAAAGTTTTTCAATAATGGATTGCTCTTCTTGGCGAAAGCCTCCTTCGTGCTTTGGAGATCCGCCCTCTTCAACTTCAACTTCCTGGACTACTTTTCGACTTCCGCTTCCTGCTTTTTCACCATATCCGCAGAAGGAATTTCGACTATTTCGGCCAGCAACTTTACCTCAGAGAGACCTTCAACGAACCAAGGAACATTGAACTCGAAGTTTACACACACGTCACGATGGAACCTCCATCTCTAGACTACATCCTCGGAAACAGTATGACCTGTCACGTTGCACATGTCCTCAATCGAAGACAAAGCTTCCTCCACACGCTTAACCAACGCAAATCGACTAGTAATTTTCTTGGTCGTGGCGATTTGTCCGTAGCTTTCCCATATCTTAGTGTATAGCGCCGCATGTTTGGCTGGCACGCTAAATCCCTCGATCAACACATGATCCGGATGAGGAACCAGGTATGGAGGATTGAAAGTGGCGCCCGCGACTACATCAGTGACATGCAAGGGATTCCTAACCACAACTGCATATGCGGCCACTGGAGTACTCTCCATTGTCTAATTACAACAATGTTTTCATCCCGATCAACATCCATTTCAAGGTCACCCGGTGCGGCTGCCACAGTTGGAGACAAAGATGTATCTCCGCCAGTCTTCATCTCAGGGCTATCTTCAGAAAAAGCTTCCCCCTATGATATCACGGATTAGATATTTTCCAAAGATAAAGGGAGAGAGGAAAGAAAAAAAAAAACATGCGGGAGACTCATTGATTCTCTTTCAGACCGACTAGAGGAAGATTCAGCACTGCTGTCGTAAGACCTACTCTCGCCATCACTGGACTCTGAACTTTCATCCTTCTCGGGTTCCCCATCACCATGGATAGGCTCAGCACCGCCACCCTCCATCTCGAGAAGCGATGTTTTCTGACTACTTGCAAGTTTGGTAAAGGCGTTCACGCTGCTGAGACCCTAGGAAAAATACAAAGATGGATACTCAAAAAAGAAACAAGGATATACACGATCCAACTAAAGTCAAGAGGAAAATCATACGTACCCGCATATTGGACAAACTGAAAGTCGGTAGGGCTGTTGAAACTGACTGAGAACCATCTGCACGACTTTTAGATCTCCGCTCCTTCACTTGGGGACTATCTGCATTCGTGCTAACGGATTTTCGCTTGGGTGAAGAAGGATCCCTCAGCAGTGGATGCTCCGCTAAAACCACAGGAGAAGGCTTACCGCGACGGTTTTCTACCACATCATTCACGAATCCATGGAAAACAAGAAACTCATCCTGCCAAAATATGTTGTATTTGGAGGTTGTTGATGGATTTCGTCCCACAAGCAGGAAAGGGAAATTTTTAGCTGACACAATGACAGTAGCATCAAGAACAGTTGGCAACGAGACTTCTAGAAAAATCGGCTGACGAACAAGTGGGACCCCTTGGTCAAAACCCATATGTCGAGCCGCCCTATCGATATTGTAAGAGACTGCTTTGCAAGATCCTCGAAAGAAAGACGGCACATGACCGGGCGTGCAGCTTCGCATGAATACCATCTCTCCAACACTCATATCCTTTTTATCAGAAGACAAAGACATGCTCGGGGAAGCAGCAAAGGTACTGATCTGAGTTATGGACGCATGCACCGGAGCCCATGGACGAAAATTGACCGTGTGCGAGTTGTCAAGGAATCCAACCAGGTTCGAACTAATCTTTGGGCGCCTATTCGATCAGCGCAGTATTCTAGAGCCACCCCAAGAATTGGGAAGTACGGTCAACGGTTTTGGAGCATACCTTTCGAAGTGCTCCCACATCCACGCTTGGAGAAATGCGGCATGAATATACGAATCCACTTTCATGTAACCATTTGAAGCGCACATATCCGCGACCAGCTGATCCAAGTGTGTGTACAGAGAACCAAGAAACAAGACGCCAATGGGGAGAACGACACATTTTGCTAATTTTATGGCAAACTTGATAAGTTCCTGTCTTATCTCCTTCTTACCCGAGCCGTCATCGAAAACATCTCCGGATAACCAAAGATCCAAGAACGCCGCGACATGAAGCGTACTATTCTTCTGATTCGGCTTCAACTCATCGGGAAACCACTGAGACACCCACCAGCCATAGAAGCACCTCGTCTCGTTTTCTTTCCGAACGAATCCTTTTGATTTTGCAACCAGAGCGGCGCGCATTTCTTCTTCATTTGCAGACAATTTAACATCAAGGTTTCCTATTACAGGAAGGTTCAGCAACATGACCACGCTATCTAAGGAGATAGTCATTTCACCCCACCTTCATATGGCCGTGTGAGTGTCTGGACACCATCTGGAAATTAAAAGCAAACAAGCCTGGAATGTCTTTCCTAATTTGAAGCACTTCGGAAGCCACGACAGCATCAATGATCTGCGCATTAGTCAAACTGGCTTTTACATATTCCTGGCTCATCATGAATCGCATCCATTTCTCAAAGGGACGCAACGGACTCACAGAGATTTCAAAGTCAATAGGAGAAGCATGATACTCTTTCCTCTGAAGACAAAACCTTATTACACCTCCTACCCGAACCGACCAGGCCTCTCCTTCACTTTCTTGACCAGTCAGAAAAATCGACACATACTTGGGGTGATTTCTCCTAATCGTGGTGAATGTTGTTAAGAACTCGTCATCTATGTTTGGCTTGGAATTTCCAACATCTTTCGGCATGGCAGAACTTTTCACAAATGACATCTTAACGAGAATTCTCTCACGCTACTTCCACCTTCGAAATAACTACAATGGAACAATACGAAGAGAAATTATTATGTAAAGTGCATGGAAATTATTTTTTCAGACACAGGAGATCCATCCTGGACGCAAGCCAATTTTTTTCAAAGTCATAATGCGCATAAGTAAAGAAATGGGGTCGGACAGACCCTGCATCACTACCTCATGCCAAGGCCGTACCCTGCAGCAGGAAATTTGCGCCCGACCGAGGAGGCACGCCCCACCATGGGAACCATACACACGACCACACCAGGAAAAAAGGAGTAAACCCTAGAGGCTAGGTTTTCACGGGAAGGGAATGACAATTACCAGCTCATGCATGCCTACTTTGCACGGTAATCGAGGCGTCCAACATCACTACGATACCTAAATGTTACTACAAGTTCGTGCAAAGCATACCTACGTCTAAGATTCATACCAACGCAGAAGGACAATATTTCTATAAGTTCACGAAAAGGTACGCCTACAGCTAGGGTTTGAACTAACACAAAAAGAAAAAAGAAAAACAAGAAAAGAAAGTTAAAGAGGAAGTGTTGGAAGATATACCTGGGATTCGCTCGTCCGCTTTACTGTTACCACACGGCCAGAATAAAAACAAATATATGTGTGAAATAAAAGGAGAGGCCGGCCCTCCTTTTATAGGCGTGATACTTGGGAGTTTGAATAAGGAAAGGACTTCCTATTTTGAGTCAAGTAAGGAAAAGAGGCAACCGGGCCCGTGAAGACAAATCACCATGCCAAGACCGTCCGCGCCATTTCCTTGGCCCCACCACATGCCAAGCCGTCTGCCATGCTTGCCTCGCCAGGACCGCGCCATTGTCTTAGCCCCACCACGCCAAGCCATTCGTGCATGCTTTGCCTCACCAAACTGCGTCATGCCTTGCACCACCGTGCCGCGCCATGACTTGCCGCGCCAACACCAGAAACTCACCAAGCCAGCGTCATGATGTTCCCTAACCCATCCAAGGTGATGCATAGCATGACTAAGCCGAAGATCTTCATCTCACCACTTCACGGTCTACACCACGAATAGAATCTATGCAAGGCCGCCAAACACGAGGATCATGGACTCTCCTTACCTCTCGAAAAAGGTTAGTCGGACCTTCCTGATTGTCGTTTCGATTTTTGGTCCTTGCCCGTCACCATCTTATGCTTACCTCGCAACAATGCTCCTGTTCCGAGCTAAGCAGAGGACTTAATGTTGATGGTGGTTTTTAGCTTAGGGTTAAAATCGTAAAACTATACATCTGACATGACGTCACTATGACCATTGGCACATTTATTGAATCAATCAGCATGCCTATGTAAGAATTACCGGGGTACCTTTTTTTTTTACATGGGTCTTGTTCCACGACAAAACCCTTAGCATTGACTAACATCATCCATGCAAAAACCTAACTCTCATCCTACCGCGCCAAGGCATGCCAACCATGCCAACCGCACCACTGTGCCAATGGAAAACCATGCCAGCCACATCTTCGAGCCAAGGCATGCCAACTATGCCAGCCGCACCACTGTGCCAATGGCAACCGTGCCAGCCACATCTTCGCGCCAAGGCATGCCAACCATGCCAGCCGCACTACTGTGCCAATGACAAACCATGCCAGCCATATCTTTGCGCCAAGGTATGCCAACCATGCCAGCCGCACCACTGTGCCAATGGCAAACCATGCCAGCCACATCTCGCACCAAGGCATGCCAACCATGCCAGCCGCACCACTGTGCCAATGGCAAACTGTGCCAGCCATATCTTCGCGCCAAGGCATGCCAACCATGCCATCCGCACCACCGTGCCAGTGGAAAACCATGCCAGCCACATCTTCGCTCCAAGGCATGCCAACCATGCCAGCCGCACCATTGTGCCAATGGCAAACCATGCCAGCCACGTTTACTGCGCCAAGGCACGCCATCCATGCTGGCCGCACCATGCGCCAATGGCATGCCAAACCCTTGGCCCTAGCCATGCAGGCCGCACCATGCGCCAATGGCATGCCAAACCCTTGGCTCTAGCCATGCTGGCCGCGCCATGCACCAATGGCATGCCAAACCCTTGGCCCTAGCCATGCCGGTCGCACCATGCGCCAATGACATGCCAATCCCTTGGTCCCACCATGCCAATCCCTTGGCCCCACCTTGCCTTGGCAGTTGTCCCTAACCATGATGGTCGCACCATGCGCCAATGGCATGCCAAACCCTTGACCATAGCCATGCTGGCCGCACCATGCACCAATGGCAGGCCAAACCCTTATCCCTAGCCATGCTGGCTGCACCATGCGCCAATGGCATGCCAAACCCTTGGCCCCACCATGCCAAGCCAACCGCACCTTGCCTTGGCCCTACCATGCCAAGCCGTCCAAACCCTTGGCCCCACTATTCCAAGCCATCTCTGCCTTGGCCCTACTATGCCAAGTCGTCCGCACCATTCTGCGTTGGCCCCACTATGCCAAGCCATCCGCACCATTCTGCCTTGGCCCCACTATGAAAAGCCGTCCGCACCATTCTGCCTTGGCCCCACTATGCCAAGCTGTTCGCACCATTCTTCCTTGGCCCCATTATGCCAAGCCATCCGCGCCATTTGCCTTGGCCCTACCATGCCGGCCTTCCCTATACGGCTACCAAAACGAAGGCGTGCGACGATCAACGACCACCCTTCAATCCTAGATGCAAATCACAGCCGTCCAAGGTCGCCAGACAACGCATGGTAACCTTTGGCCCAAAACCCTAGTTTTGGCCACGCCAAACCGCGCCAAGGCATGCCATGCCACATGTGCCAATGGAATGCCAACCACCTTGTCGCGCCATACCATGCCGGCATTCCCTATAAGGCTACCAAAACGAAGGAGTGCGACGATCAACGACCACCCTTCAATCCTAGATGCAAATTCCAGCCGTCCAAGGTCGCCAGACAATGCATGGTAACCTTTGGCCCAAAACCCTAGTTTTGGCCATGCCAAACCGCGCCAAGGCATGCCATGCCACATGTGCCAATGGCATGCCATCCACCTTGTCGCGCCATACCATGCCAGCCTTCCCTATGCGGATACCAAGACGAAGGTGTGCGACGATCAACGTCCACCCTTCAATCCTAGATGCAAATCCTAGTCGTCCAAGGTCGCCAGACAACGCATGGTAACCTTTGGCCCAAAACCCTAGTTTTGGCCACGCCAAATCGTGCCAATGGCATGACAACCACCTTGCCGCTCCACGTGATACCGGCCTTCCCTATGCAGATGCCAAAACGAAGGCCTGCAACGATCAACGACCACATTTTCATCTAAGATGCAGATCTTAGACGTCCAAGGTTACCAGCTAACGCATGGCAACTTTTTTCCCTAGTTTGGTCGCGCCTAAACAAATCTAAAACCATAACTTTTTGCCGCGCCTAAACCAAGCCACATTATAGCCATACCGAGCATGCTTTCATGCCACTGGTTACCAAACGAAGGGTTGCAATAATCAACGACTACCTTTCCTATTAAGATGCAAAATCTCGACTATCGAAGGTCACCGAGCCGGAAAGTCTCCCAAGCTCGACTTGCCAGACGACAACAGCATGCTACATGTTTTCCATGAAAACACTCGAGACATCAACACATGTCACAAACTGGGGAATGCTCATTGGGTATTGGTTTGGCGGTTTACAGCGTGCGGCGTACACTACGCCCGTTATAAGAAAGCATCATAAGGATGATGCGGTTAGTAAATACAGGGAGTAATGGTGAAACACTTTCTTTTATGGAACATCAATTCCAGGCGTTACCGGTTACCACCTCCTCCCATTTACTCACCTGCTTTCCATTTCTTAATGAGACTAGAGTATGTTTCACTTCGACTTGTATAAATATGCATTACCTATTTCCACCGAACAACAAGTTCAGGTCAGGAGCATACAACACTCTAAAAACATTTGCTGGTTTTCCATCTGTTAGCTTCCCACTTTCTGATACAAGTCGTAGGACACAACTACTCTTCCAGAATCAATTATTCTGGTCTCAACACTTTCTTCGCTTCCCTCCCCAAAACTGACCCTTCTCCTTCACTTTGTGACCGAAGCAAGTCTGGAACGACCATTTCTTGGTTTAGGCCGGATTTGTACAGATTGATATCTTGAATCTAAAGTACTCCCTTGCAGTACATTGTTTAGGATTTAAATTCGTTTCTCACCCACACACCCGAAATTACAAAAATCAGCAGAAACCGTTTTCACCCTCAAACAAGAGGGAGCCAATTACTGTTAAAACAAGACAATGGATTTTAAACTGCCTGTATACCATTGACCTTAAGGAAGAACAAAGAAAAAAACAGAAGCACAACAAAGGGAGTAACATAAAGGAAAATACTATACAAATAACTATAAAGCAGGTAATTACAAGTAGTAGGAACTAAAAACAACTACAAGAAACTATAGTACAGGAAGAAAAGTAAAAAAAAAAAAAATATTGAAAATGAAAAACTAAGTAAACAGTAGAAAAAAAAAAAGCTTTGGGCCCTGATGGCATGTATATCTGAATTCTGCACTTCAGTTCTGCTTTTGTATTGAGATCATATGAGATAGATTATTCACCATTGAAATTTGTCTTGTTGATACCAATTTAAGAATCACCTTGGAACCATTGGTGGGGTGCATTCCTCAAAGAAATCTCAGATTCAGAACCCTCCAATACCCTTATCTCTACTTGTCTTGAATTAAGAGGAGCCAAAGTTAGTTCCAAATTGTCTACTCTTGGTCTCTTTGGAATAGGTAGAGGATTGTCCCAATGAAAGTAGCTTTGCATGAGATTCCAGTTTCTAAAATAAGCAGTGCTATCAGTGTTGGTCTGTTGCTGCGACTGAGAGGAAGAAGCCTCATTCTAAAAGCCAGTAGCAAATCTAAATGGATTTCCAGGCCTGTCTCTCTTCTGAATAACCTTCCACATATAAGAGTCCCTATTGTTGCTATCAAGTGCATCACTTTGACCAGATGTACCAATATCCACATTAGCAGCACTACTCCGATGAGTATGCATGGATTCAATTTGGTTCTCCTTATCATCATCTAGTTGAGAAATATAGTCTTGACATGTTACCTCAGTTGCAATTTGCTCTACAGAAGAGCTGGAAAGGGAGTCCTCATCAAGTTCCATATTGTCCTGAACCATCATTGGCTGCATCTATTCTTGTTCTAAAAAAACTTGTTGCCATTGCAAGTAGAGATGCATCTGCATGAGCTTGATTAACTTCAGCTTGGTGTTGTGCCAAATCCTCTTGAATACAGTTTCTCATCTTATGACCAATTAAATCACAATATTCACAGAAGTTGCAAGGGAAATTATGAAACTCAAAGTAAACTGGGTTAACAAAACCAAGTTCATTTTCTGCATGGATAGTGAACCTTAATCTCTGCCTGAACCTAATACTTGCTCTAACAGTGATTGAGAAACTCACATTACTCTTTCTGACTGGATAAGAGAAGGATAATATATCCCCCATGCAGGCTAAGTATCTTCTGAGATTATCACTTGTTACTTGAGCTGGTGAGAGATTGCTAATAGTTATGAAGAACATCTCCATAGTTGGGTACCATTCCTCTAAATCATCAGCATCTTCCCATTTTTTGATACAAAATAAGTCACCAAATACTCTTCTTGTGTCCAAATTTAAGACCCTCTGCATCTCATAATTAACTGGGAATAAAGTTAATTATGGTCACACGATGATGAGTTTTAGTCAATATATGAGAAAATTGAACTTCATATGAACACGATCATCCGCGTTGCTGGAATCAAAATGTTTTGTTGTTCTTACTTTCATGATTTTAAATTGGGATCTTAATTGACTAAAGTTGCTAGAGTTTTTCATAAATATTATTGTACCGTGAAAGTGGAAAAGAGAGACATCAATCAGCTAGTGATAAATAAATTTCAGTATCATTGACCTCAATATTGGATAAACTTTGGAACTAACCAATTATCTTGATTATACGTTAATAAAATTCATGTAAAGAAACCAATCCATTAGTAAATAATTATGTTCATGGCAAAAATTTGAGTATTTCTTTCCAAATTATTATCATAAAAAAGAGTTGATCGTGAAAATAATGATATTTGAAGAGTATCCTTTTGGTACAATATAATTCATAAATGATGAAAACCAGGGTGATCTTGTTAGATATCGATGAACCTATCTAATGGTAAGTGATGGTGGTGGTAAAAGAGAGAGAAAAACACACACACCAAAGATTAGACCAGTTTCTATTTCACCCCTTGATAACTCTAGATCTAGTACTTGACAAAAAATCAGCTTTGCCCCAAGTTATTTTAGCATTCCCTATGAAAAATAAAGGTATTCCACAAGTTACTCAAATTTCACTAATATTGCTCAAACAGATTGTGCGAACCCGTCTTGATACAGGTGTATCCGTACTCCTTTAGGGAACTTAGTTAACCTCAAGCTAAGTTGAAGGGAGAATCCTATTCTAGGTAGGAATCCTTGTTTAGGAAGAATTCCTAGTTAGGGAAGAGTTTTGTTTTAGGCAATACTCTTAGTTTAGGAAATAGATTCCTAATAGAAGTCCTTGGTCGGCTGAGTACGATGAAGGCTATAAATATGGGGCTTTGGCTAACAGCTAAGGACACACAGATATTAGGTACAGAAAACCTAGAAAAATCTTGCGACAATTCTTGTGCAAGCTTAGCAAACAGTTTAAGGTTAATCCACTGTTAGAGAAGATTGTGAGTGTAACAAAGAGAGAATTGTAATCGTTTTCTTGTTCATAATTTAGAGAAGATATATTTCTTTGAATCATTACTTGTGTTCTGTTTTCTAAGTTTCTCGTCTATTATTATTCTGAATTCTGCCTTTATAGTAATAGCTACCAAGGTACAGAGATCATACGTATCAAGTTGGCATCACGAGCAAGGTTAGTTTCTAGGGTAAATCCCTGTGGTTTATGGTTTTCACTAGATCTCTCTACATAAAGCTTGGTGAGGTACTCGAGAAGCTAGAAGACGTTAAGAAAACAAGGGGATCAGGGATGACAAAGTCAGATGATGATCCTAAGGAAAGCGAACCACAAACTATGGAAGAAAAGGTGTCTACGCTGCAAACAGACATGAAGTCGATTCAAACCACCCTTGCATAATTTACTGAATGTATTTCGTTCTCATACACCCAAGCCGAAGGAGAAGAAAAAGATTATACCTTCACCTGTAGCTTCGGAAGAAGAGGATGAGGATGAAGAAGAAAAAGAAGAAGAAGAAGAAGAAGAAGAAGAAGAAGATGATGAGGATGAGAAGAAGAAAAGTGATTTCTTAAAAGTCCTACATCAACTAAACCTCATGGTAAGAGTCTGAAAATTGATTTTCGTGTTGATATTACACTTTACGATGGAAGTGTCGATGTAGAAAAATTGGATGACTGGATTGAACGTATAGAGACGTATTTTTCTTTCTTTGAATATGGTTCAAAGGAAAATATTGCTTTCGCGGCATTGGAGCTACAAAGCATGCTCTAACCTGGTGGAAAGATTATCAAAGACAAAACCTAGGTAAGGGAGCATTGTCGTGGAAAAGATTCAAGGCAGTTGTAAGGAAACAGTTTTATCCGGTTGGCTACCTTTAGGAGAGATGGTTCAAGTGGTACAACTTGAAGCAGACTTACAACCAAACCGTGCAAGAATATACTTCGGAATTTCAGAATCAAGCTATGGTTTTGGATTTAGACTTGGAAGATCATGTTATCTATATGAAGTATATTTCCGGGTTCCATGAGTATATACGGGAGCAGTTGAAGATGTTTTCAGTGGATACTATCTCCGAAGCAAGTATAAAAGCTAATGCCATTGAAGGCAGGCTTAAGAAATCTGATTCAAAGGGAAATACTAAGGTGAAATCTGGAGGTACCACTGTGAAAGGAGGTGAAAGGAGCAAAGAAGAAGGGAAGTATAGTGACAAGGAAAGTTTTACTTGAACTCATTGCAAGCAAACATGTGACGTAGTCGACAAGTTTGGGTTAAGAACCCTCATCTAAAGCCTAAAGGGTTGTAGAGGAAAGAAGCCAAGAAGGAAACACTAGTCGCTCAAACTCCAAAAGAAGTCCACAGACTAACGGAACCCAATTCAAAGCTTTCTCTTATGACAGGGAAAAAAGAAAGACCTTCAAAAGATGATCTTAGGGAGAGACTCTTCACAGTGAAAATGCAAGTCAAAACATCACTAGTTGATGTTGTTATTGACCCGGGAAGTCAGAAGAACTTACTTTCAAATTCTTGGGTACAGAAGTTAGGATTGAAGACTATCAAACATCCAAGACCATACCCTTTAGGATGGCTTCAAAAGGAAGGAGGCTTACAAGTTTCACAACATTGCACGTTCAAATTTGATCTAGATGAGTCATATATTGACGAAGTTACATGCGACGTAGTTCCTTTGGATGTCTGCCAGGTAGTACTAGGTATTTCTTACCTATGGGATATAGATGCAACTCTACACAGGAGGGAACAAAAGTATACCTTTACCAAAGATGGGGAAAGTTTTGTGATTCGGGCTATAGATTCTCCTCTTGAGGAAGAAAGCTTAATCACAGCCACTCAGGCTAAGCGGTTAGTGAATGCTAGCACAAAGTTCATTCTCCTTGTGATCCGTTCTCTTGAGGAGAAGCCGAGTAGAATTTGTTTGGCAGCCTTGTCTGCACAACAAGAAGATGACATAGAAAGGTTGAAGTTGAAGTACAAGAATTTATTTTCGGATGTCACGGGATTACCGCCAAAGAGGAGTGTGGAGCATGCGATCATGTTGACTGGGGAGGGTTCTCTACCTAATGTAGGTCTTTATCGCACGACCGTAGAGGAATCCAATGAGATCAAGAAACAAGTCCAGGAACTTCTAGAATTAGGAATGATAGTGCCAAGTGCTTCACCTTGTGGATCAGCGGTGTTTTTGGTACCAAAGAAAGATGGAGGCTGGCGTATGTGTATTGATTATAGAGCATTAAACAAGATCACAATCAAGAATCGTTACCCTCTACCTAGGATAGACGACATGATGGATCAGTTGGAAAAAGCTCGAGTCTTTACAAAATTGGATTTCAAATTCGGATACCACCAGATGAGAGTTCGAGAAGATGATACATGGAAGACTGATTTCAAAACCAAACAAGGCTTGTTCGAATGGTTGGTGATGCCTTTTGGTTTGTGTAATGCTCCAGCGACGTTTATGTGTTTGATGAATGATTTGTTACGACCTTTTATAGAAGATTTTGTGATTGTTTACTTGGATGATATCCTAATATACATCAGAAATTTGGAAGAGCATCTTATTCACGTTGAGAAGGTGTTTAAAGTGTTACATAAAGACCAACTGAAGTTGAACGCAAAGAAGTGTGAGTTTGGTAAGGAGGAGTTAGTATATCTCGGATTCATTGTTGGTGGTGGACAACGGAAGATTGATCCAAGGAAGGTTGAAGTGATCACTAAGTGGCCTAGACCTAGTACCGTAACTGAAGTCAGGAGTTTCTTAGGGGCTTGCACCTACTTGCGTAAGTTTATCCGGCATTTTTAGAATATTGCAGGACCATTACATGGTTTGACGGGAACTAAGGCAAAGTTTGAATGGCAGCAAACCCGTGAAGCCTTTTCAGTTACTAAAAAGGAAGATTTCAGAAGCACCAGTGTTGGCATTGCCTAACTTACAACGTACTTTTGAAGTTGAGACCGACGCTTCTAACTATGCATTGGGAGGAGTGTTGTTACAAGATGGTAAATCAGTGGAGTACCATTCATAATTGTTCTCAGGTGCTATTAAAAACTACGCACCTTATGACAAAGAATTTTATGCTTTATATCAATGTATCAAGCATTGGCGAGTGTATCTCTTAGGTAAATAAGTAGTGGTACATTCAGATCACAAACCATTGGAGTATCTACATGCACAGACGAAACTACAACAAGCCTGGCACATGAAGTGGATGTCTTACTTGATGGCTTTCAATATTCTCATCAGGTACAAGAAGGGAGTAACAAACAAGTTGGAAGATATGTTATCTCGACCTCCAATTCGAGCATTAATAGTGGCCATGAGAATTCAGACAATTGTTCCTCAAGAGTATGCAGAGTCATACACATCCAGCAAAGACTTAAAGAAGGTGTTAGAAGGTGTAAAGAGTGGTCTGAAAAACGAGTATGAACTCCGAGATGGATTGTTATACAAAGGTCAGTTACTTTGCATACCAGAAGATGGAGATCGTTTACAGTGGTTGAGAGAGGCACACACTTCCCGAGTTGCTGGACACTTTGGGATGAATAAAACTCTACTTAACCTCCGACGTTATGTCTTTTGGCCGAAGATGCAAGATGATGTGGCTAAGTTAGTTAGAGGGTGTAAGTTGTGTAACACATCTAAACCTTCCAACAGAAAACGTGGGTTATATCTACCATTACCGATACCATCAAGGCCTTGGGAAAGTATTTCTATGGATTTTCTTGGTGGGTTACCGAAGACCAAGTATGGTCATGATTATTTGTTCGTTTTTGTCGACCGATTCAGCAAGATGATCGCATTAATTCCATGTACAAAGACGGTAACGGGAGCCGGTGCAGTAAAGCTCTTCTTTGAGCATGTGTGGAAGCATTTTGGTTTACCTACTTCGATTATTTCTGATAGGGATAGTCGATTCCTTAGTCATGTTTGGGATTCTTTATGGAAGATGATGGACACTAGGTTGAAGAAGAGTACAACTTTTCATCCACAAACAGATGGACAAACAGAAGTGGTCAACAGGACTATGGTTCACATGTTAAGGGGATATAATTCTAAGCATCCTAAAACTTGGGATGAGAGTTTACCATATCTACAGTTTGCTTTCAATAGAGTAGTTCACAGTTCTTCGGGAAAATCTCCTTTCGAGACGTGATATGGTTACTTACCACCTAACCTTTTTGATCTAGTATTTTCTAGTGACACCTATATTGGGGGGAAAGGAAGGAAGTGAACGACAAAAGTCACAAAAGTTCTTGGAGAAGATATCTCAGATTCATGCAACTGTTGAAGCACAATTAAAGAAGTCACAAGACATATACAAAGCAAAGCATGACAAGCATTCTGTGCCTTGTAATTTTGGTGTTGGTAACTTGGTATGGTTAAAGTTAGGTAAGGAACGACTGAAGGGGGAAGGTAAGAAATTGAAGCCATTGAGGTATGGACCGTTTCGTATACTCGACCAGATTGGTGACAATGCATTTCGTCTGGATCTGCCACCTTATCTAGGAATGTATTTGGTTATAAATGCTGAATACTTGAAGTTGTTTGAACCACCATTACTTGATGATGACGGCGACGACACTATGATCTTACCACGAGTAGAAGACTTATGGTTTGATAGAGAAGAATCACTCAAGGTAGACTGCATATTGGAGCGAAGAGTGACTAAAACACGACAAGAAGAGAAGGAAGCTTTCCTAATTGGATGTAAAGGTCAAGTTCCTAGCAAGGCCAGGTGGTTTAACAAAGCAAAAGGGACTTTCGAGTTCCCTAACCTTCATTTTTAACTCTCACAAGAGTTCAAGTTCTTAAAAGAGGGACCCATGATACAGGTGTATCCGTACTCCTTTAGGGAACTTAGTTAACCTCAAGCTAAGTTGAGGGGAGAATCCTATTCTAGGCAGGAATCCTTGTTTAGGTAGAATTCCTAGTTAGGGAAGAGTTTTGTTTTAGGCAATACTCTTAGTTTAGGAAATATATTCCTAATAGAAGTCTTTGGTCGGATGAGTATGATGAAGGCTATAAATAGAGGGTTTTGTCTAACATCTAAGGACACACAAATATTAGGTACAGAAAACCTAGAAAAAGCTTGCGAAAATTCTTGTGCAAGCTTAGCAAACTGTTTAAGGTTAATCCACTGTTAGAGAAGATTGTGAGCGTAACAAAGAGAGAATTGTAATCTTTTTCTTGTTCATAATCTAGAGAAGATATATTTCTTCGAATCATTACTTGTGTTCTTTTTTTTAAGTTTCTCGTCTATTATTATTCTGAATTACTCCTTTATAGTAATAGCTACCAAGGTACAGAGATCATACGTATCAAGTCTTTTCACCCTCTTTGTTTGGCCATTTTGAGATCCCGATAGTTGCTTCCTTATATGATACGAAAGTTTGAGTAGACAGTATTTCTACAATAATATTAAAATAGATCGATTCACTAAGTTAATCGTAATTATAGATGGTAACCACAATAAAAATAATAACATAAATTAATACTATTGATATTATTGAATTATTATTGATTCATAGTGATGTATGTTCTTTTTTTTTTGTTACTCAAAAAGTGGTCAATACGTTAAAACATGTATCCCTTCACTGGTCGGTTGTCAGCCGACGCAAAAATAATTTAAGTTCTTTCACTTAACAATTATAAATAATAGTATAGTAATAAGAACAGATTCGTTCCACAAGGAGATATGGGTTGTTATTCGTAATTGAAAACTTAAGTAACCTGGGGGGATTTTTGATTTAGGTCAAAAGTAATTAAACTAATAATAATAGCAAAGAATGAATAAAGAGAATCAATAAGTTGAGATTACTGGTTAAGGGTTCATCATCAATCATAATACATGCACTTCGACTAATAATTGGTGTTGTTACTCAATCATTCATTATCAAGAGTCCTAAAGTACCCCATCGAGAGCATACTCTGGTAAATTCCTTATATCATCACATACCATAAAGATGACTATATGAATTCTTCTCATCGAACAACCTAATGCAACGTGTTAAAAGGTTTAATCATCCAAGAGCCTTAAGTTCTATGAATTATACTAATCTATGCAATAGAAATACTACGAGTAAGCTATTTAATATAGGTCAATCTTCTACTTGCAATCACACAAAGGTTTTGAATACAATTGGTAATCACAATATGCTACTTATGACAAGGTTTATCAACAATTATGTATCTCAAAACCCTAGTCTAGGTTTAGAAATTGATTCATGCTCATTTAGTAGCGCTCCTAAACAAACAATCATACAATCATACATGGCGATAATAAATCGTAGAACAAGACAATAATAATTTGATTGAGATAACAAAACCAATATATTAATTTAGTTACATGTTTATGAAATCCGACTACATCCTTAACCAATGTGGAGTGTTTATCTACTCATGGATTTCTTAAACCCCATGAAAAATAATATGAAAAGAGAATGAATAAACCAAACCCTAGGTTGTGATAGAAATAGCAACTCCAACTCCAAGCCCTAGCTCTTGTTCTTCTCTCCAAAGTATGATAAAAGATATCTCATCTTTTCAAAACTCGCCCCTGTAGACTATAGATAAGCTCCCATCATCGAGCACTGCCAATATCTTGCTTTGTTTTTATTCTCAAACTACCCGTAACTTCCATGCATAGATCATGAGAAGCTCCAACAATCAACGAAAGTGTATCTCAATCACTGCCATTCCTTCTTTTTCTACCACAACAACTACAACACCTTCACTGTCATGCCCTAAGTCGAGCTATCACTGCATGTACCTCTTTCTTTTGCCAAGCTCAGCATCCAACTATGTCGAGCTCAACTACTGACTCCATCACCAGCGTCACGACCAGTCCAAACACGCATGAATCGTCAGTCTCCAACAGCAGCCATCAAACCTTGGTTGTTAACCACATGCCATGAACGTAACTCAGTTGTAAAATCCAAGTTTCCCCCAAGTAAAATATCGGATCGTACCTTAGCAGTTCCTATTAAACGTGGCTTCCCCATAACAGAATGGATGCCCCTTATCAATTCTGTGCATTCTCAAACTTCCACAAATTTGGCTTGCTTCAATCGCGCATAACTTTTTCATACGAGGTCAGAATGACCTCATTCTTTCGTCGTTTCCTTCGTCTTTTCGTCCTCTTTAAGGTGATGTGAAGAAATCTTGGATTTGAGCTAGTTCCACTTCCTTTTGGTTTAGATAGCCTTAAGCACCTAAGAAACTCAAAAGCAAACAAAATCAAAACATAATGATACAAAAACTATCAAAAAAGCAAAGTATTTGAGTACCTAACTAGTGAAAATATTGCACCTATCAATAAGGTATGAAGGCTACAAGAAAAAAGAAACAAACCGTTGCTCAACTGTAATAGAGATATCTTACACAAACTACTCATTACATATCCCCATAACAGCTTTTCCAATTTGCAATTGTACTTAAACACCAATTTAAAATCAGTACTTTAACATTATTAGTGACATTGTCTTGATATTTATGCTTCCCATTAAAATATTTTCCATTTCTCTTAACCCAAATTTCCCACTAAATTGTGAAACAACTTTCTGGTCACAAAAAACCGGAGCCTGTTGTAGTCCAGCAGTAGAAAAGGATGAGAAGCATCAGCAACATATGATGCAATGAAACTAGATCAGAAAAAAATATCACAAATTTTCGGCTGGAACGAGATTGTCTAAATGTTGTCGATGCACTGAATGACAAAGAAGGGTGTATTACGTGGATAACTAATTAATTTATCAGAGATTGTCGTGCAACTCTTAAATTTTTTAATTAGGGATTTTTTTTCTCTTGTTCCTATAGAAACAAACAGTGTACCTCATCATCTAGCAAAAAAATCTAATAGGATTTTCTTTTGCACATTATTGGGAGTTTTTTTTCTCTCTCATTAGAGAAAATCTTTGTATTAATGATGTTTAACCATAATATTCAATATGTTTTAGGTACTCTTGCTTCTCACATTTTGTTGTTTTCCCTAGACCAAAGAAACTGTCTCACATGTTAGATGGAACACAAAGGAATTTCTGGTGGAATAAGAAACAAAGATAGATGTGATTGTACCTTACGAGATGGGTCTCTGCCACCAAACCTAAGGCTCAAGGAGTATGAGTATTTGAAAAATGTGGTGTTGAATGAAGTACTCCTTTCTAAATAGCATGTATAACACTTAATGAGTCTGACTCACTTTGGGCTCAGGTTCTGAAGCATAAGTACTATCTTGACTATAACCCTCTTCATTTTACTAAAATTAATGGTTATTTGGTCTGGAAAAGGGTGTGCACGAGTCTGGATTTGATAAGGAAGAATTGGTGTTGGGAGGTTGGTGATGGTAGACATATCTGAAAAGACGAGGATTCCTAAATACACCACAATCTTTTTTTTCAACCTATAAGTCCTCTACCGAATGTGATCGCCTATGGACAAAGTCGAGACAATACGACAATTTGTTTCAAACTTCGTGTGATCATCTATGGATACGAGATAGAGACAATACAACAACAAGATAACTTGTGTGATTGATTATGGATACAAGATCTAGACAATACTACAACAAAGTGTGTACTTGATAATGGGTTCAGAATAAACCAAACTTTATAGGATCATTATCAAGTATTATAGAGTTAACGTAAAAGTGTAGTTTGCTTTTAATTATAACAAAAAAAATTATTGTTAGAGCACTGTTCGGTCGAACTTGCAAGCGTTTCTATCTCAAGCTTGTTTGTCAAGTTTAGTTGCTAACACTATAAGTCTTGATTTCTAGTCTACTTATAGCTAAGCCTCAGATTAGGATAAAAAATGTAGTTGCACATTAGACTTCACGGCGTTCATCGATTGAAGAGGAAGAACTACTAAGGGGAGATTATGGAACTTTATAAACAAAAGGTATGTGGAGACTTGAACTCATCTATCACTCAAAATTCTATCTACTTTATCTCATATTTTATACAAAAGTCGTATAACTATATAGACTTAGATTATACACATTTGATATTTCGAGCTGAGTTTAACTCGCTTACATATTTCTCGAAATATGTGTTGGTAAGTTTTCGCTTTAACCAAGTTCATCTTATATTCTTGAAGAAAGGAAAATCACCTGGTAACATCTTACATGATTTGTGTGAGACAATCATTTGATTTAGACTTGGAATATTTCGTATTGATCATTCGATCACTTGAAGATTGCTTTGAAGTTAATAGTTTGTGTGAGACAGTTATTGTTGTCTTCTAAGAATGTTTCAATAGTTGAAATGAAAGTTTAGAACAATTGGATATAAGCACAGTATGCGTACTTGCATATGTGTAATCTAAGTCCGGGAACCATGGTATACATACCCGTATACGTATTGATTGATTTAGTTAAGGTCCGGGAACTAAGTATGCCTATGCGTACTGGCGTGAATTTCAAGTTCCGGGACTTTACTGAGTTTGGTGGTATGCGTACCATTTTGCATACTGACGATCCCAAACTTAGTCCGGCCACTTAGGTATGCGTACCCGTTTGCATACTAGAGTAGGTATTATGTTCTAAAATCGTTTTTTTCATGAACTAATACATTTATATGCTATAATGTTCATAAATTGATTCGAGTGAATCAAAATCGATTTTGCTTCAATTGTGTTTTGTATACCTTCTATGAGAATATAAACAATCGAACAACTCCAGAACTAGTTTTATTTGAGTCATTTGAACTAGTTGTGGTTATGATGAACACGGTTGATATGAGATTTTTCATATGGCTTACTTCGATTAACCATTATTGAGCCAACAAAGGTGCACACATTTAGGTACGGTTACTCATATCTAAATAAAGTCACTTTTCACTTGTGTGTAACAAGCTAAGTTCGATATAACAGTTGAAAGACAAAGCTATACTTTGTTACCAAGGTAACATTGATTGCAATCCCTGATTTGAAGACTATATATCGGAGAACTCTAGCAACCGGGAAACCTAATCCACACACCTCCCATGTGATACTAGTTGCGACTAGAGTCGATTCTCCTTTAACCTTAGGTTTTTCCAAAACCCTGTAGGTTAACAACCTGAAGACTTCATTGGGATTGTGAAGCCAGACCCAATTATTTTCTCTGTAGTTGCATGTTCTGATCTTGCTATTTTCTATCACAGGTTCTGCGTAAGTTCAATCAATTGAGAATCCAACCTTTGGTTGTTGATTAAATTGATTGACACTTGGATATTGGTTTTTGATACCTTCCAAGTTATATTTTATATTCAATCGGGCTCTCAAATTCCTATTTTTTTGATCAAAGAGTGAATTGAGAAATTGAGATATAACTCTTTGATATACTTTTCTCAAGATTGAGTCTGACTGTATGGTTGATTCTCTTGAAAGTATATTGAAGTTAGTCCATACAGATTGCTAAGCGAAATATTGAATGTGGTTGTTAGACCCCCGATTTTTCAATTATAATTGTGGAATAGAAAAGTAAATGACACATCAAGATTTTGTTAGCGAGGAAACGACAAATGCAGAAAAACCCCGGGACCTAGTCCAGTTGTGAATACTCTCACAATTAAGCCGCTATACAAAACATAATACCAACTTCGTATGGTTGAGACCAAGCAGACTACCCCTAGCTACTTAGTTCCCTCAGTATCCCTGCGCCTTCGACTTCTAGAGTCACGTACGTGAATAAAAAGTCCTTTGGATTGTATTCCAAACAACAAAAGAATAATCTGCTTGTAACCACTTTAATCAATCTTGCTACAAGATATAGATGAGTCGTTGACAAAGGCTCTTCCGTTTAATCTAATAAACTCCTTTTTCCGGTTAGATCAATCTAACTATAACTACCGAAATAGTCAAGTATAGAGTCATACTCAATCAATATAGATCTCAAAGAGAAATATAGATAATGCCCAACTCACGCAACTAATCAATCATATCTATCAAAGATAAATCGATTCAAGTTGGATACCAACTGATCAAGATTTGTCAGTAAATCCACAAGATACGAAAACTAATAATAATTCTTCTTTGTCTTCATATCTTCTATTATCTTCAAATACCTGCACTACACCACTTGAATCTCTTGTGATGAATCACACACATAATGGAGTCTGTTAATAATGGATTATCACAAGATGTCTTTAGATTTAACAATAGTTCTAAAGTTCCCGTCAATACTTTGGTCTAGTCTGAGTGAATCTTATATCAGAAGAGAAGATTCTCAAGCATAAACAAACTAGGTGCCAAAGTTCCAACAACCATTAGTCAATCAAATTAAATAGAAAACTAGTAACACTTCAACTATCTAGTTTCCCACCAACGGTACTCGTAGAGCTTGTTGATCCTACATAAGTCTTTAAACGAGCGGTCGTAAGAGATTTCACCTAGTTAGGATACTTTCCTCTCCGATTTTACGGCTCCACCAGAAACAACAAGAAATGAAGTTTGCATGGCTCTTAGGATAGTTTGCTAGAAATGCGAACTTGGGTATTTATATACCAAGGATGTTTGGACACCAAGGAATTTCCAAAACCGAAAAATGTTCTCAAGATATGCAATGAATGCCCAAATTCGGTTTTCATAATTCCAATAAATGTCGGTCCAATATTTATGAAATATCTCAATAGAAAATCTCAAATTAGTAAGTGCACATTGCTAATTTACATTCTCTATAGCTATGCATTAATTGCTGGTAATTAAAGCATATAAAACCAAAATCCTTAATTAAAATATTCTTAATTTATTTCGGCACAGGATCACCTTGAGTACCAAGGAATATCTTTGAACAATAAATGATAAGAGTTATTGCTCGTGTTCAAACTATGTTGACATCTTTTTCGCTGCAAATACTTATTTCATATTTACATGGATTTTCTTCTTGGAATCGGTTCTCCCACACTTCCAAACAAGTTTGAAATTGGTTTGTCAGTTTCCAAGGCTACTATGTGATTGGTCATACCAAGTTACAATCGTTAGTTGTAACCGGTCCTACCAAGTCACAATCGTTAGTTGTAATCGGTCCTACCAAGTCACAATGGTTAGTTGTGATCGGTCCTACCAAGTCACATACATGGGTTCAGATCGGTTATACCAATCAATAGGATCAATTCTACCTAAAAACGGTATCTGCTTGTGATTGGTCGCACCAGTCACGAGAATCGGTTACACCAATCATAAGGATCAGTCACACAACACTTATGAACAGTCACACCAACTACCAGGATCGGTCAAGCTAATTACAAGGATCGATCATACCATCTAATGGTGATTACTTAGTATCGATTACACCAGTTACCAGGACCGGTCATACCACTCATAAGTCTAGGTATTGTGATCGGTTATACCAACTCACACATATTGGTCATCAAGGAATATGCAATGAATAACCGGACCAATAAACCTATTGATTTCCCATTCGATTCACGAAACAAGTTCATGAATGTACTTCCTTTAAAAAAATGTAAAACATTGTTTCCAAGGATGAAATCTACAAGATTATGTCGATGTCATATCTACGAAGTTCAAAAGATAAACGTTACACTTCGTAGTCTAAATCCTTAATATTATGATCATACTATTATGATCATGTATCATCAGTAGAGTATTATATATAATATGTACTGTATATACATCTTTATAGTGATATTTTTAATATAGCACGACTTGAAAGATATGTTAGGAATGAAACATTTCAAGTCAATATTACTAACCTCAGATGGAATGATGATATTGTCGTTGTAGTTCGTTACTTCTTCACATTCTTCAGGTCTTCGGAGTAATTCTTGTATGTGTCAACATTCCTAGATTTTCTAGTCTAACCTAAACGAAGTTGACTCTAGTATTTAATCAAGCGATTCTAGATGAGTTTTGATACTAAAATATGACAACCAAACTTGACATACCAACGCTTGGTGAGTTCAACCGAGCTATGCTCTAATTAATTTAGATAGTTCAACTATTTTCTCTTCTCCTATCTTTAGAATTACTCTGATTAATTTAGATAGTTCAACTTCTTCTTTTTGTCATGGAATTAAACACCTATCATAAATCTTGTATTTGATATGATTTTTGTTGTTGTACTACAAAGCGCAGACTCACAATTTTTCCAAGAATATATATAGAATATTAGAAAACATGTTACTTTGATACTAGTAAGAGCATCCACAAGTGCGTAAGGTAAAAGTCATAGTTAAAATGGTAAATAACACTTAATATGGTATAAATAGCATTTGAAAATACCATTTTTTGTGTTTGTGGCCGTGGAGAAATGATATGTTATAGAACAACGAAGTTTAAAACACTTCCGTTTTTGTACATGGTGTTTGAAACAATTTAGTAATTTCCTATATCCACGATGTCTAAAACTTTGCATAAAATTCAAGCGCAGTTTAAAACCAAACTTAATTTCTAAACGATGTTTAAAACTTAGCCAATAGTTCAAGGAAGTTTAAAACCAAGCCTAATGTTTAAGCTCAGTTTAAAACCGAGCCTATAATTCAAGGTCAGGTTAAAATCGAGCCTAATATTCAAGCTTAGTTTAAAACCGAGCCTATAATTCAACCGCAATAAAACCAATCTTAGTATTCAAGCTCACTTTAAACCGAGCCTAATATATTTGGAGGTGATTCAAACCTCTCTTAATACCAAATGTGCTTTTTAAAAAGAGTTTCAAACACCACTTCGGGTTTTAAACTGCATTGTACGTTTGTTTTGTTATAAACATGTAATTATGTTAAAAATATTTAGGGTGAATTTCGTTTATTAATAGGATGCCCTTGTGTCTAGTCCTATAAACAGAGGTTGTTTGTCTAATATACACATCAATAAAAAATCTATTTCTTTTCTTCTCCCTATTTTCCGTCTCCTTCTCTTTTTACAAGATATTTTTGACTAAAACACCGCGCGGTGTTTTTGAAACTTCCCTTAGTAAATTTGAGAAAACGATGAACCAAAATGGTATATACACTAATTGTGTTTACCATATCTGGTATATATAACATTATACCATTTCGCTGCTGTCCTTAATATGGTATATATAGTTGTAGTAAGAAGAAGGATTATAATAATAAAGAAAGGCGACGATTCTGTCAGTGTGGGTCATAATCTGATAATACTTGGCTCCCTACTTATTCATATTCAAAAAAGTTCACTTTTGTTGCACCTAATGTTAGGAAGCTGGACAGGCTATAATTCTTCTTCGCCTCACAACCACACTCTAGGTAAAAGATACTAGCTAGACTTGAACCGTGAGTTTTGAGATTACAATCATATAAACCGTCTTCGTCATTTGTTTGATCATTTGTAATTTGTATGACTTTTAGAGATGGAGTTAAAATACATAGCTTCCAAAAGTGTAGTGATGGATGGGGTAAATTTATTCAATATCTACTGTTCGTGGCACTAGAACCATATCACCAGAGGTGAAGCCTTAATTAAGCAACTCATTCTTAATTAGTTTTTTTTTTCTTTTTCCGTTTGCCGATCTGACTCATATGGATATGATTCATCTGGATTTGAATGAATGACCTGAATCATCTAGCTTTGAATCGATATGTTTTTTTTAAGTTAGATATAACTCAAACTAGAAAACACACGGTCTGACATCGGACTCCTGCCGTTCCAAGGGACAAGTCTGATCCACACGCCGAGTTAGCAAAAAATAAACACCCTGTTAGTTTTGTTGATAATAGGCTAGAGCTGCTTCTAATTGTTCTCAACCTATTATGCGATAAATTATTCATTGCTTGGATATATATTTTGAAGTACTATCTTGATCTCAATTTTTTTTTCTTTGCGGTATTCATTATAGTACTGAAGTCATACGACATTGTGTCAGTAGATAGAATGGTATAAAATATGAGTAAATAGAAAAATCAGTCTTCACATACCTTTGTTTATGAAGTTCTTATAAATATCTCCATTGTTATCAAGCCTTCAATCTTCAAGGTCAATTATGATACTCAACTACCATTCTCTATAAATCAAAATATAGTTTTGATCAACTAAATTTGGCATATCAAACCTTGTGAGTTTGACTGAGCGATGCTCTTACGCCAATGCATCCGTGAAACGTGATAAATCATTTTTACTACTAATTTCCATAATCAAGAAAATGATACTTGTATCCATTTCTACACGTTCGAGTGTGGATGGACTAAAATAACTACGCTACGACATAGCTAAAAAAGACAAAGAAAAGGCATATAGCTTTTGCACCAGTAATTTAAGAACCCCGTTCAAAAAGACTAGATAGTAACCCGTGCTACGCACCGGGAGTATAGTCTTTTGGTTTGGGTGAATTGTCTGAGCTGTGAGCCAATGTTAAGTTGCCTGTTAAGTTTGCTTGATCATATAAGGTGCGCAAATTGCTGTTGTAAGTCTGGAGATATGTGAATTTATCAACTCAAGTCATGTTAATTGAGTTGCACCTGTTTCATAGGCTGTGAATTTCATCGCTGTTGCACCCTGTTTCACCTGTAGTGCAGACCGCGTCATCAACAGAAGTATTACCAAAGCTTGATCTCTTGCTCATGTTTGTTTTGGCTCCAATAGCATTTCTAGCATTTTCAGTTTCTCCCTGCATTGTTTAAAAGTAATATTTTAATTAGAGGTTCTCACCAAAAGAAAAAAAAAACATTAACCGTTTGACTGAATGTTTTCTTTACCTGTGTGCATCACTTGAGCTTTTGTTCTTTACCCTATTCATGAAGTTTGAACTCTAAAACTGGGCATTATGTTTCATGAAAATCCTTTGTAAGGAGGGAAATTAAAGATTTCCAAGAACATTCCCAGAGTAATTCCTACAATGACAACCAACAAATTTCCTAGTGATGGATTATGCGACTGAGACCACCCCAACAGTTCAGTTGATGTGCCACACCCAACGAAAACTTTGATATTCACCCTGCAACATCATAGAGTAGAAATCATACCACCATATCATTTGAAAAGAAAATTTAAAACGAAAATATACATTTAGAGTAACGAAGGGAACCAAAACGACAGAAACATATTGTGCTTTCATTTGGTACAGCTCTGGTTCTCAAATAGGTGGCAGTACTTGATCTGTGAAACTGACCTATTTTTCATAAGGTCACGACTAAGATACTCCACTTTATATGCAAGACGTACTTATGAGACAAAGCTAGTTTACGACATGTTAAATTTAACGTATACATAAGAAAATAGACATTTGTGTAAAATATATGGGTAGTCACATTTGAGATAAGAGAAGAAGCTATCGTGACTCTAGATGCTTCATCCCCATTATGGGTCAAACAGGCTACGTCCGGCGTTATGGTCACTGTCATTAGTCTTTTAGATAAAGTGTGCCTGTAATTAATAATCAAAAATTAAGTTAGGTGGTCTACGACCTATTGCTAAAACATGCTATTTTTTCTAAGATACCTATCTAAGGAAACCCAACAAAGATGTATACCAGTAATTCAAGTGATCATATCATGTAGAGACTTCAGCTTGCTCTGTCAGTATCTATATATGCTAACAGCTGCCTTGAAAACTCAAGTTCAGACTAAATGCTTTACTGATAGGAAGAGATTTCTGCACCATACATGGAACTTATAAACGTATGGAGGAAAAGGGAAAAAGAACTCAAAGAAATTGTGCATTGGGGAACTTACCAACACCCAAAAGCTGAAAAGGGACACCTGAATGGGAAACAGTACCAGGTGAGGTTGCAAGAATAAACCCTCATCCTCTTCCATGAAACATAACAGATTGTAGTCTTCTACCCTCACTCTCTTCCATAAGAGTAGGGATTCATTTAAAAGATAGTAATTACAAATTTTAAAAATAGACCTGTAGTTGATAACCTCCATGCTGCTTTGCAATTTCCATCACCGGTTTATCTCCGAAGGTGGGTACATCCAATTCATCACTGGTTGAAAGTCGAAACATCCATAACTTCGTCCACCTTGCAAAGCAATACAAAAATAAGGAAAAACACATATGTATGCATAATTGGCTAGTTAAACAACTAACTTTTCTTTTGATTTCTTGAATACGAATTCGAGAATCTTTAGAATCAGGTATGAAATGAGAATCAACACCACCTGCAGTTATAAAAAATAAGGCACCACATTAAATTACCTTTATTTGGTCATTGATAATAACAGAAGAGAAAACACCCCTGTGGCAGTGAACTACAACTCTTTATACACATTTGACTCATTTCTGCTGGCATTTCCACAAACAGTGAGACTGCATCAAGAAATAATCCAAAAATCTCAATTGAGAATCAAATTTATAAACCCAAAAACAGTGAAACGGAAAATGTGTACATTCAAAGAGTTTCATTCAATCAATTGGTACGAATAATTGAAAATAAAAATTGAGGAAAAAATCCAAAACCATGTAATGTAAGATTTTAATTGATCAAAACTTACGTTAAAATTGTGATTCCTTCTCTGCATAATTGGTTTTGATTGAAGATTTCTTGTCAAGAAGTGCTTACTAAATACATGAAGCTATATTAAAGCGGAGAAAACGAACAGAGTAGGAATTAGTTTGTAAGTTCAGTTGTTTTTGTTTTTTTTTTTCTTTTTTGGGATTGTTGTCAATTGATGTTAAGTGGTGGAGGAAGTGGGGTACTGGGGTTAAGCCGTTAAGAGCATCCACAGTGGGCGAGTATAACCAAATTTATGGGATGAGATCCTAACACAGTGGGACGGAGTAAAGATCAAATTTGGACCAAAGATCAAATTCCAGACCAAATATGGTCGCGACCAAATCCCAAATTCTGATATAGTCGGGCGTAAACTTAAAGTACGTTTGATGCTGGGCGTAACATAAATTTACGCTTGTTAACGGGCGTAAACCAAATTTACGTATGTTGGTGGGGCAGAATTTAAATTTACGTTTGTTGCGGGCGTAACATAAATTTACGCCTGATGAGACGGACAGAAGAATTCCGCACGTTGCCAGGCGGACACCAAAATTCCGCCTGTCTGGGGCGGACACCAAAATTCCGTCTCTCTGGGGCGGACACCAAAATTACGCCTCTCTGGGGCGGACACCAAAATTCCGCCCCTCTCAAACGGACATTTTATTTACGCCTCATCAAAGTTATGAAACATGAAATGAAAATTTTCGAACGTTAGAATGATAAATTTTTCGAACGTTGGCGTTGGAGATTGCGTAGCAGATTTTTGACCGTTGGTAAGATATTTTTATCTTTCGAACGTTTGAAATTGAATGTTAATAACGGGTTTATTTTATACCTATATATACCAGATGAATTCCTTTCACATTTTCATATCATTCGTTTGTATTCGGCAACAAAAAAATAGTATCACGAAGAAAAAATAGTTTTCCATATTTCAAATCATTTTGAGAATTTTCATCGAATCGTTTTTAATGTCAACACCACGAATAGCAAGAGGTCCAAATTTTACGACAATCGAAGATGTCACGATGTGTAAAATTCATTTATCAATATCTCAAGATCCCGGCGTTGGAGCCGATCAATCAGAGATTGCGTTGTGGACTCGTATCAAGGATGATATTGAAGCTCATTTACCGGATAAACCAGAGCGGTCTTGGAGTTCCTGGCAAAAACGATTTCAGGGAATAAGTAAAGAAGTGGCGTTGTTTTCGGCAAAACAGGCGGAAGTGGAAGGTGAATATCATACGGGATGGGGTCCGGAAATGACCGTGAGTATTCTCTCTGTTTTGAAACAATTATTTTCTAATATTGAGATGCCCATGAACCTAATTGTTTTTAAAAACATTAACAGCTCGAAGAAGTAAACAAACGGTTTAAGGAATGCAATCATGGAAGAAAATTTAGGCACGAAGAGTGCTACCCAATTGTCATAGAAAATATAAAATATAATCGTCGATCGACTTTTGTTTTTGATACGACGCACGATTTGGATAGTAGCGTGAATACCGAGGAAGATGGCACTCAAGTCGAGTCCGGTAACGACACAGATAAAGGAGACATAGAGAATACATACCTTCGTCAGATGGGAAAAAAAGCAGCTAAACGACTGAAGAAAACCGGGCGAGAGACATCCACGATGTTTAAACTTAAATGTTGGTGCGTCTGAAAATGTAATGTCTTCAGTAGCGTGCGGCTTATCATCTTCCACTATAGGAAACCTCCCTAACCCGGGGACGTCGACCTCCTCAATTTGACCGGTAGAGATTAAGTTGTAATCAGCTTCGGTAGATTTTTGTCTCTTGTTGGTCTTTTGGCGACCACTAAACCTCGATATAAACTTGTTCATTCTACGCACAAACATGTTAAATACAATTTCATAATTAAAAGACCAATCCACGAACCATAATAGACATAAATTTAACCGAACAAAATTTCAACATCATAAAATTCCATAAACATAAATTTAACCAAAAAAATAATTATCCAATTAACTATATTTATAAATATTTATAATTAACAAAAAATTCAATTAAAATACGAAACTAAATTAACAAAAAGATAAATTAAATTAAATCACGTAACTAAATTAACAAAAAATAATTATCCAATTAACTATATTTATAACTATTTATAATTAACAAAAAAATAAATTAAATTACGAAATTAAATTAACAAAAAAATATATTAAATTAAATCACGTAACTAAATTAACAAAAAATAATTATCCAATTATTAATATTTATAACTATTAAATAAAAAAAAAATTAAATTAAATTACGATTAACCCAATTTTAATAAGATTTGATTAACCCAATATGAATATCCAATTAGTAATAAAGTATGATTCAATTTTCAACGTAAAAACCCTAAATAAATTCGAACAAAAAATACATTACCTGCGCATATTATTACACAAATTGAAATAAATTCGAACAAAAAATACAATACATGATATTATTATTACACAAATTGAATAAAGAAAGTAGAAAATACATACCTTATAATGGAGTTTTTAGGGTTTTTGTGGAGTTTTTAGGGTATCTGTACGGTTGGTAGATGGGAATGGAGAAGAAGAATATGAACTGAAGAGGAGCCGTGAAGCAAACAAGAATATGAACTGTGTAAGAATATGAACTGTGGAAGAAAATGAACTGAGAAGAAGAAGGCTCGTGTAGAAGAGATGGGTTGTGGTTGGGAAGGAGAGGCGGTATTGGTGGAAGGTGCGGTTCATTAAGATTACGCCCGATTTGATCGGACGGACAGGAGAGTACGCCATAACCCTAAACCCTAATGAAACGGAAATTTTGGTTACGCCCGTATCAGGCGTAATAATTTTTTACGCCTGACAAATTCATCACGCGGACAGAAGATGTCCGTCCGTACAACTCATCACGCGGACACCAAAATTCCGCCCGTCTGATCTCACACGTGCTGTGTGACCGTGTTTAACTCGGACGGAATTTAGTTTTACGTTTCTTCGAGCGGTCATTTGGAATCCGTCTGATCAACGGGCGGAATTTAAGATTCCGCCCCTTACCAAACGTAATTTTTATTTACGCTTGATAACAAACGTGATTTATATTTACGCCCGTTTGAAACGTAATTTATAATTCCGCCCAGAAATGAAACGTAACTAATACTTCCGCCCGTCTTCATGCGTAAAACTGTTTTACGCGCGACCAAATTTGGTCTTCTCCCCATAACGTCACAATACAGATTAAACTCATATTTAGTCTTTTTTTTTGGTCTTTGATCTTTGAGTTTAGTCGTACCATTGCAGTCGCTCTAAAGGCTCAAAGTGGATTAGAGGCGTAAATTGAGTATCATAAAACCATTTAGTGCTAATCTTGTAGGGTCGGAATCACTAAGGTCGTGTTTGGCCGCTTGGATATCCTTATCCTAGGATGGGTTATCTAGATAAAATGGTTATATCGTGTTTGTCTTTCCTCAATTCCCAACTTGCGATAAGAATAAGAAAACCCACCGTGATTTTCGTATGAGGTGTGATTAAGGTATTCTCTCAGATACCTGTTTTTCCAATTTCCTCGCCAAGGGTAGAACTCCACAATCCCATTACCATTCCCACGAACCCATGATACCTGTATCACCATTACTAAACCCACGATAGGGTTTTTCATACCTTTGTGAATTTTCCAATTTCTTATATATACTGATGCAAAGCTATTGTTTCCACATAAAATTGGCACAAGCTTATTGTTTCCAATTTCTTAACAAATTCATCCCAGTAATTTATACGATTCAGTTTGTTACAAATCTGATTTGGTTTTTCTTACAGAGCGCTTTCATATCAAATCTGCAACAGATCAATTGCAAGTTACTGGTATCATCTTCATCCTCTTTTTTTCTTCTCATTACTACATATGTTTTCTTTTGTTTTTATCAATTGCATGTTGGTGGTATCATCGTAATCAGATTAATGATTTAGGTTGTCTGTTGATAGTGGTTGGTATGACTTAAATTTGGGAAAGGAATTTTTTAAATTTGATTAAATTAGTAGGTAATTTTTTACATCTGATTCAATTTCTATGATTCAATTCATCCTAGTAATTTCTATGATTCAATTTCTTATCATGCAAATCTGATTTGCAAGTTGCTATAAAATCTGATTCAATTTGTTTTTTTTTTACAGAGGGTTTTCATATCATATCTGCTAGGAATCAATTGCAAGTTACTGGTACCATATTCATCCTCTTTCTTTTTCTTATCATCTTTGTTGATGCATGAATATTTATCCATCTTCTTATTATTGTGTATGTTGTCTTTTGTTTTTTTTCAATTGCATGTTGCTGATATCATCTTCATAGATTAATGATTTGGTTTTTCTGTTGATAGTGGTTTTTCTTCTCATTACTACATATATTTTCTTTTGTTTTTATCAATTGCATGTTGCTAGTATCATCGCAATTATAATGATTTAGGTTGTTTGTTTATAGTAGGTTGGTATTACTTAAATTTGGGAAAGATTTTTTAGTAGATTTGATTGAATCAGTAGGTAATTCATTTTGTTTATGACAAGCTTTGTTTGAGTAATTACTAGCTTCCCAAGTTCACAGGGTTAAGCTTTGTTGTGTGGCCAAGTTTCCTGAAAAGTTTGTTTAGCAATAGCTTACATATTCAGTTGATTATAGAATATGGAGAGTGATCAATCATCCAACCCCCAAACTGGAAGGACAACTTGGACTCCTCCCATGGATAGACAGTTCATAGGTCTAATGGAAGACCAAGTGCAGAAAGGACAACTACTCGATGGTCAATTCAGCAAATATGCTTGGACACACTTTGTTGATAATTTCAAGCAGAGTTTTGGTTCTTCTTTTACCAAGGATGTGTTGAAAAATCGTATGAAAACTTAGAAGAAGAACTATGTTGCTGTGAGTACTCTTAGAGGTCAAATTGGATTTGGATGGGATCAGTCGCGAGAAATTGTGATTGCTGATGATGCTGTATGGGATGATTATATCAAGGTTTGTAATTTATGTTATTCTTTAACAATTGAATGAATTTTGATTTTCGTTTTGTATTTAGAAGATATGCTAATAGGAAAATTTTATAATTCCACTTGCAGAAGCATCCTGATGTCAAATGCTGTGGGACAAAGACCCTTGCTCACTTTGATGAGTTAGCTATTATATTTGGGGATAATAGGGCCAATGGAAGGTATAGCCGTTGTAGGAATGACAATACTGTGCAAGATGATGATGACCATGATAATGAAAATTTAGATAACACGCAATCTCCGGATACCCCTCAAGAACAGAATGAGAATGGATATAAATATAAGGATGAGGACTTGCGTACATCTGACACTCAAAAAAGGGCTCGAGCTTCAACAGGTCTGAATTCACGTCCTTTTAGAAAGACCAAAAAGAGTACAGGAGAAGGAATGGTAGATGCAATTCAGGTAATGGCAGCGGCTGTGAACAATGTTGCGACTAAGAAAGAAGAAAACAAAATTTCATCATCTTTAGAGGCAAGTTTAGTGTCCGCACTCGAGGATGTACCAAATTTGGATGATGATACTTTTGTGCAGGCGCTAGATTTATTGGAAGATGAAAAGAAAGCTAAGATTTTCATCGCATTGACTGGGAACAGGAAACGACAGTGGTTGTTATCGAAGCTCAATATTCCCGCATATTATCCTTCCAATTTAAGTGACTAGGTGTCTGATAGGGTGAAGTTTGGCCATATAGTATTCTCAGGGATTTCGAATTGCTAGGTTATATTTAAGTTTCTTTTCATTTAGTAGTTTGTGTCAGAGATTTAATTTGGTTAATGTTTAAGTTTAGTGTTGTTATGGTACTGTAATAGTAGTTTTCCTTTCATTTTTCATGAACTATGTTCCTGCTCTATGAATTAAATTGAAATGTTTTTATTTTTAAAGTTTCCATGTTGATTTTTAATTTTCTGTGTGTTTTCTATTGATATAATGATTTTTAATCTTCTATATTCTTTCTGTTGGTAGGTACATATAAGATATCATAATATGGCGAGTTCTGACGATGAAGAAGATTTGGTAGTAGTTGTAACAGCATCCACAACAACACTAATTGCTGTTTATTGCCAATATTTTGTGGAGAAAACAATATGCCATGATTCAATTCTTAGTGGTGCAGCTCATGTAGATGAAGTCTTAAATGGTCATGATGCACGATGTCAGGATAGTTTTCGTATGAAAAAACATGTTTTCTTAAGATTATGTGATATGTTGAAAGAAAAGGAGTTACTTCGTCATAGTAATGGAGTTCGTGTTGAAGAAAAAGTAGCAATTTTTATGCTTGATGTTGGACATAATGAACGTAACAGGATACTTCAAGAGCGTTTTCAGCATTCAGGTGAGAAAATTAGTAGACATTTTAATGCAGGCTTGGATGCTATTGTTGCATTGGCAGATGATTTTCTTGTACCAGCAGGGCCTGATACCCCCACTGAAATCTTAGAAAACCCAAGATTTTATCCATACTTCAAGGTATTGCATATCTTCAACCAAGCTTTATCACATAAACTCAATTAGTTTTTGTTGTATATATAAATATGTTTGTATCCACAGCCAACTACTTTTTACTCGTATTCTTTTCATTATAGGATTGTATAGGAGCCATTGATGGAACACAAATACCAGCAATGGTTGGTCTCGACGAACAAGTCCCTTTTTGGTGCAGAAAAGGGTTCATTTCGCAAAATGTTTTAGTAGCTTGTTCCTTTGACTTACAGTTTCCGTATGTTCTAGCTGGTTGGGAAGGCTCGGCTGCTGATTCACGCATACTAGATTCAGCTCTAACAAGATGCGATAGATTAATTGTGCCCGAAGGTATAACGTGCTATCATATATTTTTCATCATTTGTTCAATTCATCATTTACTATCAAAGAAACCCTCCAGTTGAATTATGTGTTTGAAATTCCTAGAGCATGACATTTAATCTCATCTGTGAACTATTTTTCTGTTTTTTTAATGATTATTCCTAGAGCATGATATTTAATCTCATCTGTGAGCATGACATTTTAATGATTATTGGGAACTATTTGTCTGTTTTTTTACACTTCCCATGTCTCAGTTCAGTGGTCTTCCGAGACCCACTTAATCTCATCTGTGAATCCATTTCATTGATACTCACGGGTGGCTCTCAGAAAAGAGCTAATAACTCATGGGTGGCTCTCAGTTCAGTGGTCTTCCAAATGGTAAACGAGTAAAATACGGGCAGTAACAAGGGTTTTGGTAGTTACTGTTGGTTTTAGCACTGCATTGCAATAGATGCCATTCCTATTCCTACTGTTGCAGGGAAAATTGTACAATGTTTGTACTTCATTTTAGAATGGGGAAGAAGATCCTATATGCAGTAGAGTCTATAATCACATTTATGTTATATCCACGGAGAGCTTGATTGATAACTTAGCCTTTTTTTGTTTGTACAGGTAAATTTTATCTCGCTGATGCAGGATTCGCCAATATGCCGCAGTTTATTACTCCATATCGTGGTGTCCGTTATCACTTGAAGGAATTTGGTGGAAATCGTCCAAAATGTGCAAAGGAATTATTCAATCTCCGACATGCATCGTTACGGAATGCAATTGAACGTGCTATCGATATACTTAAAAGACGCTTCACTATTTTGCAAATGCAGCCTCAATATCCATTCGAATCACAAGTGAAAATTGTACTTGCATGTTGCATCCTTCATAACCACATCCGCAGAGAGTGCATTAATGACTTGATTTTCGATGATGAGAACTTACTCTTTATTGGAAATATGTTGTTCCGGTTTTGGCTAGAGTGACGAAATTTAATCCGAATTTTCTTTTCTTAAAAAAAAAACACATGTAAAATTCATTTCATAATCACTCACGCATAATTACCATTGTCAACATGGAATTCAGCTAACGGTTTGTAAGACAGAAAACGAGAAGAAAAATGAGAAGGTAAAATTTGGTCACTAATCTAACTTAATCAATAAGAACTATATTTTCTCTGTTTTCTCCCCTACTTTCGCCAGAACGTAACTGTAATCAATGACTCACTCAGAGATAAACCGAGAATCACTACTTAAACCTAAAACTAAGCAATTTGCGGACAAAGATCAACTATCAGATCAAGCCATAAATTGATATATTGTGTTAACATATCTGATAAGAACATGAGGTGAATGAGTATAAATGCAAACTCATGCTTCTCCCGAATGTTTATAAGTAGAATAAAAAATTGGATTTTTGTTTGGGCATGATCAATACTTTGACCTAAGTTTTTCTTTGACCTGGACGGGAACTCAATTTCATATTGCACCGTTGAGTGCTAAGCGAATCCTCTTTCCCATCAAGGGATGCAATGAAAATAATTTTCTATTAAAAAAAAAGAAAAAAAAAGAGAGAAAAAGCCTTTTACACACCATCCAAAGAAGTAGGGAAAACGATAAAATCGGCCACTCACTCGCTGAATCCCGAAATTAGAGAATCCCCAGCACTCACCATTTGGTTAGAGTGCTTTTCCTTCACATTGGAAGAAAAAAAGAAAAAACTAGTCTAGAAACTTCTTTTGTGCGTGAAAGAAAGAATCAGTTGGAGGGCAATCCCGTCCGGTGAAATAAAAGAGAAAAAATTTATCAATACCCTTATTAAGAGTCTCTTCATCATCATCAAAACAAAAAATAAAAAAAAAATTAGAGAGGGAAGAAGAAGAGATGTTGAAGAAATGGAGTTTTATTATCATCATTACCACCATGGTTTCTACTTTTTCTTTTTCTTCTTCTTTTTCTTCTTCTTCTTCTTCTTCTTCTTCATCAACATCATCATCATCATTTTGGTCTAATTCATTGATTGGAGACCAAACATTCACTCTCTCTTCTAATCAATCTCTTGAATTTGATATCTACCGCAATTCATGTGCAGATGCTGAGAGGATTTTAAGAACTACTCTCTTTCAACTTTATAAGAATCAATAGACTGTTGCTCCTGTACTTTTTCGATTACTCTTCCATGATTGCTTCATTGGGGTAAGATTCTTCACTTCTGTTAACTTCGGTTTCTCCACAAATATTGATATTTTTTCTATCAATTCCACAAATCCAGGAATTCAAGAACATTTAACAGGTTAAATTCCTTACTTGTTTTGTCTGAAACAAAAACAAACTACACAGTACTAGAAATTTCAGAAGTGCATGGATCATTAAATGATCCAACCGTTAATCAAGGTTTTCTCGAAACGTAACTATATAAATTAACTAGGCTAAAGTAACACAAGTATCCTGGATCGATAGGAATTGGGGTGAATCGGTATGAATCGGTCTGAATATGTATATATATCAGAGTCTCGGTGATTGTTTTTGGTGTCTTTTTGGTTATTGTTGTTGTATGGGTCTTGATGTTTGTTGCTGCTTCTAGTTTTGCTGAGATCGAAGTTGCTGTCGGAAATTTTGATTTTGTTGATGATGTTGATGATGTTACCACTAAAGATGGATTTCTTTTAGACATAAGCCAAATCCAATTTTTGAATTTCATTCCCATGATTGAAACCCATAAAAACCAGATAAATCCCAAATAAAAGTAAAACTTAACAATAAAGGAGATGGACTCTTGTACAACCCATATGAAACAAGTAAACTAAAACTAAAAATGAAAGAAGGGTACGATTGATCAAACTTTAATAACTAAGAACAATTGATCTAAGATATATACGTTAGTAAGGGTTGAGTCTTAAAGATCAAATTTTGAACTAAAACTGAAGAAAAAAGTTAACAAATAAAGTAGATATAAGTAATGATGCAGAGATTATAGATGGGTGGAAGTTGTCTTGCTCAGATATGCTCAAATCATATCTGGAAAAATAGATGGATTCCATTTATTCTCACTACTCTTAATACCCAAAATTGGTCTTGTAGTGTGGTTTATATTTCTCAATCAGGAACGGAACTAGAAATAATCCTTACCCCGAGCTTGACATTTTTCTTATCCCGGACTTAAGCCTAAAATTCCTATGAGTTTTATGATCCAACTAGAATTAGGCTTTGCAAAATTGTTTTTTTATTTTATTTTGGGGGTGGCCCTGGCTGTAGTTCCGCCCCTGTTCTCAATTGATTGATCATAATTAGTCAGGGTTGAGTCTTAAAGATGCGACTCTTTTCCAACCAAGCTTGCATCTTTTTCCAAGACGAGAAAAAGAAAAATCAGAGTTCACGCGTTACGCATGCAAAAACGATTAGTGACCCGGAAATTTTCTCCCCAAAATTCTCCAGCAACACACAAAATAGTGGGATTGTGTATCAGGAGAATATATCGGTCAGTCTAGCATCTGCTGAAAAACTTGGAACCGGGCCTTCTTTTCGCACAATTGCGGATACGAAAATAATGGGAAAATTGGATTCAATTGTCAACTGCTCCTATCGAAATAGGATTCGAGCCAAAGCCTGTAAAACGCGTGTTGCACATTGGTGACAACTCCCAAAGGTGGGAAAAACGAGGAAATCCCGCCCCTGCATCCCTCCGTACGAATCAGTTAGAGGACATTTACATCCTATTGGAAAAAATAGAACCCTTATAAGTCTCTTCTTCTGCAAACAAAAGAAAAAGAGAAAGAAGAAAAGGGAAATTAGAGAGAAAGAAGAGATGTTAAATCTCAAGAAGAAATGGAGTTTGATTTTCTTTGTTGCATCTCTAACCCTATCATTGATTACTGTAACTTCATCATCATCGACACCGTCATCATCATTTTGGTCTAATTCATTGATTGGAGACCAAAGTTTCAGTTTCTCTGCTAATCAATCTCTTGAATTCGATTTCTACCGAAATTCATGTCCACAAGCGGAACAGATAATAAGATTTACTACTTCTCAACTCTTCCGGAATCAATCTACTGTTGCTCCTGCACTTGTTCGATTATTATTCCATGATTGCTTCATTGGGATAAGATTCTTAACTAACCATGCTTTTGATTTTGACTTGGATTTTAGGGTAATTTTGATTTTGATGTATTTCGTGATTTTGGTTTTGTTGTTTTTGATTTCGTTTTTGATCGCTGTCGTAGGCGTCAAAAACAATTACACTTTCTTACTACTCAAAATATATTATGAAGCAAGGGCAAGAAAGGATCGTTCCCACAAAGAGGTCTTAGGTTGCCAATATGTTTCGGTTTCTTATGTAAAGCTAGGGAGGATTTTCTGATTTTTATATACTAAAATAAAATAATAGCAAAAAAAATAAATAAAACAAAATCAATAAGATTATAATATTGGTCAAGGATTGGTTTTCATTCACAAACATGTATTTGAAACAATAACTAGAATTGATATTTAATCTCAATTTATTAAAAGTCCTAGGATACCTTGTCGAAAGAATATCCTGCAATTTCCTCTTATCATCACTGATACATGTAAAACGATGCAAGTATGAATTCTACCAAAAGAATAACCTAACACCTTGCGCAAATCAAGTTCAATTCCCATGAAGAATTAAGATTCATGAAATTATGCAAATCAATGCAATTGAAATACATTGCGCAAACAATTCGAACAAAGGTCATGATTCTCATATGATTACAAGGATATATCACTATAACCTACAATCATATTTATGCTACTTGTGTTCAAGGATCATCGCTCGAAGATTAATCCTAAACTAGCAATAGATGTGATTACAAGTTCTACCAATTTGCAACTTGACAAAACAAACAATCAAATCATGTTATAATACTACAAAACTAATTCATTAAACCCAAAACCATGTTATGTGAAATCCAACTATTCCATAACCAATAATAAAATTAAGTACTCATGCTTAAGGAGTTCATAACAAGAAGAAAGAGAAAAGGTTTCATGTTTCTAAACCCTAAAACACAAAGTAGAAGAAGAGATTCCTTTATACCCTTTCTTTCCTTCCCTGTCTAAACATAGGCTATTTGCTCGGCTGAAGCTTGGCCCAAAATAATTAAAACAAGCCCATCTTCAAGAGCCCATCAGATATGCCTGTCAGTTTTGCGAAACTGACAAGCTATTCAGCTCCACCAGTCATCTGGGATATCAAGCACTGAATTCTCTAACCACTGCTGCCACTCCATTCTATCCACACATCAACCAGCTCATTTCAGCTGCGCCATACGTTGCTTAATTGCAATTTCTCAGCCAACATACCAAATACCTGTAACTCATTCAAACCATCATTTTTAACACAACTGCAACACCACTATTTCCATCCTGACACAACCAGAAAACACCATGGCAACAACATCTCCATTGACTGCAGTTACACACTGCCTGTATCTTCTCAGCTCAAAAATGAGCTCTTAAACCTTTCTTGTTATTTCTTGCGAAAACGTGCCTAAAAGCGTGACTCGTAGCTCATATGTCCCGCGCCAAACTATTGCATCCAACACACTCTACCTTTATGATTCACTGAAATATTATGATCCCCACTTTCAATTCAGAAATCCGATAACCAGAACTGGTACCACCAACTGACCATTCTCACTGCATTTCCGCACAGTTTCTACAGCTTCAAAATCCATTCCCTGCAATATTGAATTCCAACACAAGCTGCAATATCGAATTCCAATACACATTCAATCACAACATGTATACATACAGCAGCTTCAATTCAACTCAGCTTTGCTCTATCTCAGCTCACATTGTCACCTGCAGTCTCTCATCTTATGCTTCCTTGTAACTGCAACACAGTTACGAGCTTACAAACAGCTCCTTGCAAGTGCCCAACAGAATCAACCACCTGGTTAGCAGCTGCAACCCTTTATGACCACCACGGCAACCATTCTCAGCAACACTGTCACTAGCACCAACTCAGCTCCATTCTTGTAACAGTTTCATTCATTCCATAGCATTCAGTCACAACCCACATCTGCACCTGTCATGAACTCTACAGCTTCACCACCAGCAACATCTTGCATTTGCAACCATTGCAGCATCACCTGTGCACCTGCAGGTCCCATTGTCACAGCCATACAGTACCAAACTCCTTCTGCCTAGCACATTCACTTCTCGCCCCGCTTCTGCAGTTTCGAAACTATCTCAGGCCATACTTCACTGTCTTGACAATTCATGCCAATTCTTGTTGTTCAGCTGCACTACCATCAACTCTTCCATCCACCATCAGTTCACATCTCAGATCTTCTCGGCACCAGCTGCACACTCAACCAATTCCTGCAGCATCAGATTTTTCGACAACATCCCCGCATTCGGTTGTCCTGCACCACAACGACACTGCCATCTCCTTGCTCCCTGACGAGACACTTCGCTGCACCTGAGTTTTCAACATCGAACAACATCAACAGTCTTCATCCAAATCTGAATTACAGATCCATCGGTACTGCCTCCATCTTGTTTTATCACCACCAACATATCCATTGGAATCTCCTCCTTTAGCTCAAAGCATCGACAACATCACCACTGCCTTGTTCCTCTCAGATTCCCTGTAATCTTCACTAGATTAGCAGCTCCAACTGCCTGCACCTGCAATCAGCACCAATCTGAAACCGCATCTGCTAACACCATGGCTTGACTCCTGCTACAACATATCCTTCCATTGTATCTCAAAGACTTGTCCTAACATTCATCTATACAGCACCAGTACCCATTAGCTCACAATTTCAAACCCATAGAGAAATTCAGCTCAAACCCCAGGTTCACTTCATCTTTAACATCAACAACATCATCTAAAACTGTAGCTGCAATTCTTTCTTCTCAATCACCAGTTCCTGTTTCATATCACCACTCCCCTGAACTTCTTCCCATCTTCAATTGCAGCAACAATTCCATTTTCCCAACTGTACAGCCACAAAACCCATGAAAATCAACGGCAACAACTCTTCACAAACACCCATTTCTTCAATTCGTTTCAATTCCAGAGAAACCCTATCAAACCCTAAATTCCTTCTCGCCCTGAATTTCTCCATCGCCTTCTCTCAAGAACATCACAAACCCATTTCTCTATTGTTTCTTCTCATCCATCACCGAGATCAACAAATAATAATTTCCCTTGTTCTAATTTCTCATCGCCATGAAAATCAGCAGCAGCAGAGAGGAAATGGGAGAACGAAAAGAAATGAAATAATTGGGGGAGAAATTGTCTTCTCCTCGACCAGATTCAGGCAATATATAGGACATGATAAAGACATACAATGGCCGGATAAGGGCCCCATGAAGTTATTTGTCTTGTCAGTTTCAGCAAACTGACTGCCTAATCTGTTTCTTCGCTCACCCGTCAGTTGCGGGAAACTGAGAGCTCATTCTTTGCCTGCGACTTGATCTTTCTGCTCCTTACGCTCCAAATGGATGTTTTCTCCTTCTTTTGCTCATAATGACACCATTGCACCTAATAAACTCAAAATCAAACATAAGACACACAATTCATAAAGACAATAGCAAAGAAAGCATAAATACTAGATATAAAATTAGGTGTTTTAGACACCTATCAAATTCCCCCACACTTAGACTTTGCTAGTCCTCGAGCAAATCAAAGAAAACAATTCTAAAACATAAATACAACTCCGTGTCGTCGAGGATACGGTCACACTTAGCACGTATAACAAGCCTTTGAACCCCTAGGTGTCCCTAGTGAATGAGTTTTAGTCTCGCGAAGGTTTACAAGAGGTATACCTACAAAACCTATATTTCTAACTCCAGCCACCTGTCACAATTTAAGAATGACACTAAATATTTTTATTAATTGGCATATTATCAACGATTACAAGAGGAACTACCCACTTTTGAATCCAATTCATAAATTAGTAATATAGCTTTATCAGAAAGTTAAACACAACCACAATACTCGGAATCTAATCAACCACAATCACATGAAAAGATTAAGAAGATGGATATAGAAAGTAGATGGTGGCGGACTGTTGACTAAGGTGAACGGTGTTTCCCATATCTGTCTGAAGGTCACTGCTAAGACAAACCTAAAAATCCTATTGGATTGAGCTACTGGTCTGAATACTAATATCAACACGACTGGCATATACAAGGGAACCAGCGGTCGACAAACTTAATTCTAGATCAATTCACTGGCATATACAAGGGAACCAGTGATCGATTTTATTCAACACAATAATAATATTTTTGCTCTTCTTTTTCTTTTCTTGTTTTTCATTTTTTTTTTTTCCAACTGCTTCTCGGTTTCATTGTCTTCAATTTTGACTTCGATTTTGGTTTCATCTTCTCCAATTTTGGGTTTGGTTTTGGTTTCATCTTCTTGGGTTTTGAGTTTGGTTTTTGTGGATTGTTGGAATACAGGGTGATGGACCTTTTTATCCAGTTCCTACAGGAAGGAGAGATAGTCTTGTATCTTTCCCTGAAATTTCTCTAATGGAGCTTCCAGCACCAACTGATGATCTTTCTGTCATCCTCTCAAAGTTTCTCCTTAGAAACTTCAACGAACAAGAAACAGTCAGTCAGTTGGGTAAATTCACTAAAACCTAATTGACAATCTTCCTCTTATAATCGTATTTCTTGAATTTCAGCTGGAGTTTGTTTATGCTTGCAATAAGGTTAAGTTTGTAGTTCTGAATGCAATTTGTGTATGGGGTTCCACTTGGGATTTGTTTTCAGTATTTATGATTCTTGTTCATGTTTTTGGCCTTGTTGTTCTACTTCTGTAGTCAAGTTTTTTCCGAATAATGTTTTAGTTTGTAATTCTGAATGAAATTTGTGTGCGGGTTTCACTAGAAAAAGTAATGCAGTTCTTAATGTGTCAACCGCAATACTGGTTTTCTTGTCCTAGTGATTAATGTTTAGTTTGTAATTCTAAATGAAATTTCGGTATGGGGTTTCGCTTGACAAAAAAATCCAGTTCTTTATGTGTCATCCAACAAATGTTGGTTTTATGAATGTGAATTTGATGAAATGAAAGAGGAGACTGATTGTTTGCTTATTCTCATACAAATGCTCACAACATTGGTGCAGTTAACTGCAAATTCATCTTGGGACGTGTAAACAACTTCTCTGGTACTGGCGCACCAGACCCAACAATAGAGATCGATTTCCTGAAAGTGATGCAAGCCAAATGCAGCGATGAACGTGAATTTATCGATCTGAAGAATGAGGGTGCAGCTGAGGCGGGATTTGGGACACATTTCTTTCAGGGACTGGTGCAGAATAAAAGTGTCCTTAGATCAGATCAACAGCTTATGAGTGAGGAAAAAACTGCAACCTGGGTAAGAGCATACGCGTCAAACAATTTCTTGTTCATAAAGGATTTCTCCATTGCAATGATAAAGCTTTCAAACAATGGAGTACTCACAGGATCTTTAATGGGACAGATTCGAGTCAATTGTTCCTCCACATTGTGATCATATATGGTGCATTAGAGGAGGGTAATCAGAACTACAATTAGAATAATTGAATTATTGTTCTGTGTCTTTCATGTTCTTAAACAGACCATATGCACTAAAACTGTCGAATTGTTTAGTTTGTTCTGCGAAATTTGGAAATGTAGCATTGTCGTAGATTTATGTTTGTTGCATTTTAGGTTTTTTACCATGAAGTTCTATCTTTCTGATGTCAATTAAGTTCTGAATATTCAGAAGTTTTCATATGACTGTGATCTCAAAATTCATGCACCAAGTCTCTTATCTGTCCAGCTTTATAACATTAGATGCAGCAAAAGTGAACTTTCTTGAATATGAATCAAGTAGGGGAGTCAAGGAGTTTATGACCTACCTTGACAGAACCGTCTCCTTCCTTTCCTGTTCACAACCAGAATTGTGAATGGATCCGTTTTAGTTAACAACAAGTATCAACGTAAGTTCTTTTGTAAATTCTCGATAGAACCATCTAGAATTCAGAAACCGTTTTATACATATTTCCAGTTGGCCTATGCTTCATAGTCGTCACACAAATCTCAACTCTTCTCTCTTTTTTAGAATCACTCTCTGATCAAGTAAGATACTTCAACTTTTATTTTCCTCATTGGATTTAACACCGATTTTTCTTTTTGTCATGGGACCGCCAAAACCTAAATCATGATGGATTTGAAACTGGAATATCAAGCTTCTTGCCATTTGTGAAAGACACGCAAGAGAGATTTTATACCAATAGACAGTTGTAGTCAAGTCAACATGTGTTGACTATCACATATATACTAGTACATCCCCTCAAGCCTCAAACCTTACAAGCAGACAATGTAACCGTTTGAAAAAGATAAATAGTTATTGCTTAACAATAGGGGTGGGACTTGGATCGGTTGGGCGGGTTAGAAGGCTTAGCCGAGGCAGACCCGAGTTAATAATCCTTTTCCCAAATTGTCTATCGAACCCGCGGATTCCATATAGGTACTGTCCAAGTCCGCCCAAATTATATTCCTCGGGTTCCTTGTGTTGGCCAAGTTTCGCTAGACATACGAGTTTGTTAGTATGATAATGACAAATTTTAGTAGTAATAAGATTTAATTGTGATATTTATCTTAAATTTTCAATTAGCTGAAGATTATTTACAATAATATAATTTTTTTTCATATTAAATGATTAATTAGATATATATATAATTTATATTTTCATTATCAGATTTGGAGATAATATCTAAAATTACTCTAAATAGATAATAATACAAATTATAAAAGTAATTTTACATACTATATCATTGTTCTTCGGGTTGGGCGGGTTTCTTGGGTTAAAAATATTTTTTGCACATGCTTGCCCAAATTTAACTCGGGCTTATAAAGTCTATGCTCAAGTTTGCACGAAGTTTTGAAATATGTTGTCCATGCCCGCCCAACATTCGGGTTGGGTATGGGTTTGGTGGGTTAACCCAACCCAAGTCCCACCCCTACTTAACAAGAGTTGGAGTGAATGTGCTTGAATCAGAACCTCAAAAAGGAGATTTCATGGATAAAACATGTGTAGGATTACTATTAATAAGAAAAATTGCAGTGAAAAAGGCATCATACTAAAATGATTTTGGACAAAAAGATTAATACTTATTTTAGTGATATGCCCATGTTTTCTTTTTGCTAACCCATTTTGTTCTGGTGTATTTGGACATGAGAGTCTAAGATGAATACCACTAGAGTCAGGGACTTGTTTAAAAACACCTTTAACAAGCTCACGGACATTATCAGTTTGAAACTAAAAAAATTTAGTAGAGAACATGTTTTTATTAAGTGTTTTGAAATGTGTAAAAGACTGTAAAGCATCAATTTTCAGTTTCATAGGATAAATTCAGTTAAACCTATTGGCATCATCAATAAACACTATATATATAATATCTATATCCAACATAAGAATATATTGGAGATGGGCCCTGGACATCACAAGATGAGATTTTAAACAATATATATATAATAAACATTAGATTCATGAGATTTTAAAAGATGAAATAGAAGATTCTTAATTTTTACAATCTGACATGGAGAATTAGTGATGCATAATTTTCTTAGTTGGATGTCCTAATATGTTATGCCAAATAGATCGAGAAACAATGACAGTAGAAAATGATGTAAAACAAGTATTCGAGTGGAAAGACGAATTACGAATTGGATACAAGTTATTTAACCATTCTACCCTGAGCCAAAATATCTTGTGAACTCAAATCCTTAATCTCATAGCTGCATGGACCAAACACAAAATAACAACAATTGTCTCTAGTAAATTGAGCAACTGATAATAAGTTCTGAGCAATTTCAGGAACTAGCAGAATGTTATCTAACTTAAAGTCAACAGTAGATGTGTGTAATGTAGAGCTATCAGTCTGAGATATGGAAATTTTCTTACCATTGCAATCACGATCTTGTCTGAACCATTGTAAGTAGAAGTATGGTGAAGTATTGCTTTATCTCCAGTCATGTGATGAGAAGCCCCTAAGTCAAAAATCCAAATTGTAGAAGAAGAACTAGAAGGATCTTCACAAATATCAACAAAACTGTGAATGCCACTAAAATCTTGTTCTTCATTCTGAACATTTTGAACTCTTGCAACATTATAAGATTCATTAGTCACTTGTGGGTGATACCTAAAGAAGCATCTACCAGCCCAATATCTTTTCTTCTTACAAATTTGATACTTCACTATGAAGAAGTCAACAAATGGTTTTCCTGTAACACCATCTGAAATATCTTTATTAGAGTTAGTAGATCCAGAACCACTCTTGAAAGTACAACCACCCTTGTAAGAATTACCACCACCCTTGGAATTCTTGGATTCATTCTTACCATTTTTACTTCTATTGTGAGTATTCCTTTCAAAGAGTGTTGTAGGATTAGAAGAATTATCAAAACTAACACTAGTATTTTGTTCCTGATCATTGAGCTATTGCTCATGAGTTAATAATCGAGCCTCCAATTCACCTAAAGAATATGGAGTTTCACGATTTTGAGCTACTACCACAAAAGTGTCATAATCTCGACCAAATCCATTTATGGCATACGTCATAAAATTTGCATCAGAAACTCTAACATTTATTGCTGATAGACAATCAATACTAGATTTTAGATTGTGTAAGTAAGTACAAATCGACCGATTACCTCTTATTAACCCACGTAATTGATTGTGTAGCATATTTCTTATAGCTCCAAGTTGAAATCTAAAACTAGATTCAAGATATTGCCATATTTTCTAGCAGGAGACGTTCCAAGAACATCCTCTGAGATTGCTGGTGTAAAAGTTGCTTTTAAACAACTCAAGTACAAATCTATCTGCATTTCGCCAATAAATCCATCTCGTATTAACACTCGTAACACCATTAATTGAATCTTCATATGGAGGTTCAATAATTTCACCGTTAACGTAGCCATAAAAATCAATAGAGATCAATACAAACTCAAATTGGTCACGCCAAAACAAGTATGATCCAGTTTTATGAGATGAAACTACCTATACTATTAAAAGGTAAAGGAAGGTAGCCATTACCAGAAGCATCAACAGTGGAAAAGCTACCAGTATTTTGATGAACTCAGAGTATTATTCATCATACCTCTAGTATTCAACATTGATTTTGAGATTTGATAGTGAAACAATTGATTAAAAAAGTTCAAGATTTCAAGAAGCCAAAGTTAGAATATTGTTGTAAGAAAAATCAAGACGTGGAAAACAAGATTATAAATTTATTGAATACGTATTTGATCTGAAAATTTGTGAGTTGAAGTGAAAAATGTTAAAAATTATTGTTGAGAAGTATCCCGACCACCTCATTGATACCATGTGAAAGATATTGAAAGGTAAAATTATTACAAAGATAGTATAATTTTCGGTGATAGATACAGATATAGTGAAAAAGTAATATTATTACAAAAATGTTAAAAATTATTGTTGAGAAGTATCCCCGACCACCTCTAATACCATATGACAGCTATAGTCAAGTAAACATGACTGGTATATATATCCTAACACTACTGTTGCAGTAAACAGGATAACATCGCGCTCTATTTAAAACTACGCTTGCTAAGTTCGAGAAATACTAAACCAAGATAGTACATATACTATTTGTGTCAGCATATATGGTATGTATAGAATTATACCATTTGCGTTGCCGCACTTGATATGGTAAATTTACCGTATTAACTCATACATTGTGGATGCTCTAAATGGGTTCTATTCACAAATCTAGTTGTAGGAGGAAGAAGAGATTTATTCACAAATCTAGTGGTAGTAAGAAAAAGGATCCTAACAGGAAAAAAATGCGGCAATCCTGTTAATGTGCCAATGTGGGTCATAATATGATAATACTTGACTCCCTACTTGATTTATATATAAAAAAGTTCAGTTTTTTTTTTTTTTTGAATTTAATGTTAGGAAGCTGGACATGCTACAATCATTCTTAAACTCACAACCACACTGCAGGTACGAGATACTAGACTTGGACCACGAATCTTGAGATCATAATCATATAAACCTTATCACTGTCTGTTTGGTCATTTGTGATTTGCATGACTTTTAAAGGTGGAGTTTAAATACAGAACTTCCCAAAGTGAAGGGATTGATGAGGCCAAATTATGCAATATATACTGTTTTCGGCGCTAAAGCGAAGCCGCCAATTCTTACGTCATGTTTTTTTATCCGGATGTGCATCGTCTAAATATGACTCAGCTGGATATGAATGCAATGAAGTGACTCATTTAGATCCGACTCAATGTGTTTGTTTTTAAAGTCAAATCTGGCTCGACTGACTCGAAAATATAAGTCAGTGGCTGCGTCCCATGAGTAAGTTGGATTTGTTTCCTGACTCAAATGGGTCGGAGTCAAGGCTATGTGACTTAGGTCTAAGCCAGGTCGCGAATCAGATCTAACTTAATCTAAAAACAAATAGTCTGACAACGGACTCTGCACAAGCCAGTTGGTTGAGTCAGGTGCAAACACCAAATCAGCAAAAAATAAACACCTTTTTAGTTTTTTTAATCATAGGCTAGAGCTGATTCTAATAGTTTCCAATTGAAATAGTGAACCTGAAAAAGCGCGGGTACAACAACCACACCCAATATTTCGTTTGACAATCTGAATAGACAAACTCCAATATACTTTCAAGAGAATCAACTAGACAGTCAGACTCAATCAAGATAAAAGTATATCAAAGAGTTTTATATCTTTATCTCTCAATTCAATCTGCAATCAGCAAATAGGAATTTGCGAGCCCGATTGAATATAAGAGAAATAACTTGAACGGTACCAAATACCAATGTTCAAGGATCAATCAATCTCAATCAACAACCAAAGGTTGGATTTACCAATTGATCGATTCAACGCACAACCTTTGATATTTCAATTATATAACAAAATATAATGCGGAAAAGAAATAACACAAACACCGGAATTTTGTTAACGAGGAAAGCCGCAAATGCAAAAAACTCTCGGGACCCAGTCCATCTTTGAACACCACACTATATTAGCCTCTACAGACACTAGCCTACTACCAATGAACTTCGAATTGGAATGTAGTTGAGCCCTAATTGTTGTAGTTTTGGTTTTGCAGTAAATAAGAATTCGTTGCTCGGACTTGAAAAGATTTTTAAAACAAAAATATGTACAAAAATATTAACAATGGGCGAGAGGTACTGGGACTAGGATTCCGCCAAATTCATTTCTTAAGGTTCAAATAAGAATTCTTTTATCAATAATAGCTCGAAAAATATATTAAATATATCGAATCTAATTTATTGCCAAGATAGATTCTCAAAATATTAGGTGTAAATGTTAAGCATGGGACATCAAATCATCTAAGCTAAGCATGACCCATCAAATCATACCACAACTAATTAATTTAAATCATAATTTCAATTAAAATTACTGCAAAAGTCATGAAAAGAATTAAATATAATTACCCAAGTGTGAAATAAGGCTTCCTCCGTCGCCCCAGTGTTGGGATTTAGCTTCTCATATTAATCATAATCTCAAAATACATGTATGTTGCTCAAAAGTTGATTAAAATGATAAAAATGAGTAAAACAGTGAATGTACGACCAACATAAGGCGTCACAAAAAGAACGATAAGAGACAGGTGCTGCTGATATTTAGACTGCGCTGCGACCCACGGATGCGCATCTTAGACTCTATTCATAAACGACTGCCCTCGCGAGTCCGTTCTTCGTGTTCTTGATGTTCATCAGCAGCAGCATCAGAGTTTTGTTAAACTCTGATTTCGTCTTCTCTAGCTCTCCCTAGCTCCCAAAACTCTCGACAACCTTTCCCAAACCGTTTTGCCTTGTATTTATAGTGAATTGGAGCCAAAAATCCGACCATTGATTGCATATATTCTCCATTTAATCCAAATATTCTCGGCTGCCAATAATAACGAAAATTTCCAAAATTAACTCTGCCACACGTTAGAATTGGTTCTGCACACTCCAATTCAGCTCTCCCACGCCTAGTAAGTCGTCGAACGTCCCTTAATCACTTCCATGCATAGCCATAACACACACAACAGCGTGTACAGGGTGTGTTCAGTCCGTGTAGCTCTGTTTTGAGATCGAGAATCAAATCGATATTTCCAGCCAATTCCGATCAAATTCGACACCCAAACTTTCTTCCTTATGCCAAATCACATCTTTCTGCCAATTTTCAGCGATTGAATCGCACTCTAACCCATTCATTTTGACAATCAAAATTCTGCCAGTTGAAAACTTCATTTCCCGCCAAAAACACAAATTCAAATTGTTGAAGAAGGTGCCCCTTATCCAGAGTGCTGGGGTGCGAATATCAATTGGGGTGGAAATAGTAATTTTTATGGGTTCCTCCGGGACATTTCTGGGACGCTTCCGGTGCATTTCTGGGGAGCCTACGGTACATTTCTCCGGGGTGTAAAACACTGCTTTTTGAGCCCATTTCGCCGCAAGGGCTTATTTCTCTAAAATTTCCTGCAAGAACACAAAATAACACAATAAGTACTTAATCGAGTCTAACAATACAGAAAATTGAGAACAAAATAGACACATAAATGCGTCTATCAAATACCCCCAAACTTATTATTTGCTAGTCCTCGAGCAAATTTATTCTAGAAAGGAAAATCATTTGAACCCCTAGGTGGCCCTAGTGACGGAGTGTTGTCTCCGGAGGGTTCACCAGAGGTGTACCCAAAAAACCTTTACTCCAGACCCTAGGTATCTACAACGAACCTTGGAAGGTACTAAAGAATCTCCTTGGTTGGCATACTTATTGACTACAAGAGGAAGTACCCTGATGCGAAATTCCAATTGATGTACACGAGTTTGCACTCAAGCATACTAAAATTCATATATAAGTGACAGAGCTCTACTCAGATAGTTGCACTATGGACATCATATTCGGAGTCAAACTAATCATATGGATATATCAAGAAGATGGATATAGAAAAACATAGATGGTTTTGATGTTTACTAAGTGAACGGCGTTTCCCATATCTGTCTGAAGGCCTCTGCCAAAATGAACCTATCCTAATGGACTGAGATACCGGTCTGACTAATATCAACACTGCTGGCATATACAAGGGAACCAGCGGTCAATAACTTAAATCTAGATCAACAAACTGGCAAATACAAGGGAACCAGCAGTTGACTACACAGAACAATAACCATTTTTTTTAACTTAACGGCATGAATAGATCTTTTTGATCCAAGCGCATGCTTCTTGTCAGTAGATTACACGATAGTTCCCACGGGTCCTGCATTCCACGCTTGCTTAAGCGACGGAAACAGGGAGAACACACGCATATTGCTATCCAAGTGTTAATACTTATTCCGATTGGTCTAACTGGTCCGGTCTTAACTTTTTTTATTTTATTTTTTTTATAGTAACTCAATCACTCTAATTCACCCTAGCAGTGGTAACAACTTGAATCGTGTGCCCCACCTATTCACTTAGAGAAACATAGTTTAAAATGAAAAAATAAAATAAAAATAAAAGTGAAAAGGACTCAACGAAATATGGTGAAACTATCATGTTATTTCTAACACCTGAGCTCTGTGCTTTTATGAATAGACTCTTCTAGATGTTTCCATCTAATCAGATTGGTTCCTCAACTCCTACAACCAACATGCTTCCATCCACTTAGATTAGTTAGTTCCTACCTCAATACGCATAAATTTCTAGGCTTTGGAGTTTATTTATTGCAACTAAAAAGTTTCTCCCATACCCCCAAACTTAAATCTAACATTGTCCTCAATGTTCTAAATATGAAACTAAAAGCATGAACAAGGAGAAACTGTTACCATTTAAAGCGAAAGATTTAAGGAAAGATATTACCGTGTTGCATGAGCATGGGATACCTCCCAAGAAGTGCTAAGTTTAAAGTCTTCAGCCAGACTTAGAAAAGGATTGGTCAACTCGAACCATAAAGTAACAGTCGAAATAACTGTGGGTCTTCAAAACCAAAAAGAGCTGACCATAGGAAACTGCAGTGAACCAAGAAAATGGACAAGAAAAGCACGCCCTTACCTAGTTTTCTGAAAACTATCGCTAAATGCGGTTCAGGCTCAGGTTCTATGAAAGGGTCTAAATAAAATATTTTCATTGGCTGCGTTTCTTCATAGATTGGATCCAAATTATTAGGTCCTAGAGTCTGGAAAAACTCAAATAAGAACTTCGAATCACAAAGTAATAACCTAAATAATTGCGGATCCTCTAAGTCAATCAGATATGACTTACATAATTGACCACAGTGAGAATAGTGGTCATTCTTAAGCAAATGTGTCTATTCTAATTTCCTAAGGCATTTAGGTTTAGTCTCACAACTTAATATTCGACACATTTGGAATATAAACGTTCCCACAGTTGGAAGAAAACTATTTTGTGGGAAAACAAAGTCAATCTGGGGATCATAGCCTGGGAAAACCACATCAACCAGAGGATGGGTTTCTAACGACTGAACTTCTTCCTGGACATCATTAGGTTCGGGAAAACGAGTATGAAGGTAATCTTGTAAAATTGTCGAGGCAGAGATATCAAGTCCTAAGTGAAGGGACTTTCTGAGAGTTAAAGGTAAGGCACTATGAAGGTGATAATCACCCCCAAACTTAGAGTTTTTAGTGTCTCTAGATAGACTAGTTACAATCTCCCTAATTTCTGGATCATTAGATTCTTGAAAATGGTCAATTGATTCTTCTAATTTATTATCAGTTAGTGCATCTTTACTCATCTCTACGGGTATATCTTCTTCATCTAATACTATTGTTTCTAAGTCGCTAGACTCTAAAACAGAATTTTCGGAATAAACCCGTTCCTCTAAACCACTATCGGCTTCGTAATCAAAAGGAAAAACTACATCGTCTAAAACGGTGGTATCCCTAATCAAATCCTCGTCCTTTTGAATAGGTGAATAATCATAAAAATTATTTGGATTTGAACTAGAAATAATATAATCATTATAAATCTCAATTGGATTAATAGATTCCCGATCACTATGCCTACATATTTCAGATTCTTCATTACTACTATCCTCATCATCATAATAGTACAAAGATGATTGAACCTTATCTAAATAAGTAGTGTCTTTTATTCTAACCTCATCCTCTAGATTGGGCAAATATTCACTATTGATATCAAGGGTAGAATTAGAAACACTATTTTGAAAATTTAGATTATTTCGAGCAGCATTAGCTAACTGTTCATTTTCTGCCTCTATACGTGCTTGAATTTCACTGAGCGTAACACTTATACGTTCACAAGTATCATTGAATATCTTAGACCGTTGTGTACTCTCTTCTCTTGAACTAACTGCACATTCATACTCCCTTCGAATTTGTTGGTAGGTTTCTTCTAGAGATTGAACAGGTTTAGAAATGTCATAATCAGGACTAGTTTTTAAGTAATTTTCCAAAAACGCATGACTAGTACTATAATATTCCTGATTTTCTTGCTCGTAAGACCAATTCGTGTGTGGATAGTAATTGGGCTCACTATGGTATGAACCATAACCTTGAAAAGGTTGGCGTTCCCAACTACTATTCCCACCATGGTCATAAAACTGATGATGTCCATATTCAAATTCAGGTCGATACTCATTGTATTGGCTTCTATCATACCAGTTCGACATTCTTAAATGCAAGGGAATTCTACACAACCGCAAACAAGGCCGACTCGACTCCACCAAAACAAACCTAAAGATTTCTAGCAAACAAAAAGCATGATGGCTCCACTTAGATTGTTTCTATACCAGCTTCTATCTTTCGAAAGGGAATTCGTTGCAATTTGAGCAAACCCCTCTGGAATCAATCCAAGTCAAAGTAAGTTGAATTGAGGAGAGGGAATCTCAGTGGAGCTTTGATACCCAAGGCCTCACCGCTATCACAAGGCGGCGCAGTCACGCATTCAACTCACAGAAACCATCATGAACTTTGGAGTGTGCTTAAAGAGCAACCAATATTTTTCGAATGAGTTTCCTATTAAGCTCGTTACCCTATCGGTCTCGTTCTATTCCAAATTTTAAGCTTGGGTTCGCGTTAGGTTTCGTTTTCCTAAGGCGGGAAAGAAGGGAGCGGTGATGAAATCCAAACCCTTATCTTGTATTGGCCAGGCCTTGCCCTTTACTAGGAATTTAAAAACAGTCCAAATTCGTCCTCAATCAATGAATCACCTTAAGGAATACAGTAACTCGCTTACAGGAGATTCGCGAGTGTTTCGATGGACTTACCTCTCGTACCAGAAGGGGGATGAACCGTTGAAGTGGATTCGGGCCACGACTCCTATGTCATGTACGAACCCGAGGGGCCGAGACGATATAGTAATCGTCGTCCTTCCCTGCACACAGTTTATATAATTTTTTTTAATAATACCCTTCCGTAGGGTTAAAAAAATAAAGTCCAATTGTTTAAATTCCAAAGTCCAAAATAAATAAATAAAAAATTACAGTTTTCCTCACACACTATAAAAAAATTAAAAATTAAAAATTAAATCCTAAAATTGTCTTTTTTTTCTTCTCTTTTCGCTTTAAGCTTTTTCCTCTCCAAGTCCTTAGTGCTCCACTTCGAACCTGTAAATCAAAGAAAAAAAAAACAAAGTAAAAAGGAAAAAATAATAAAAAAGATAAACCTAAAAAAAAATAATAAATCTATATACAAGTCCGCGTCGGCGGCGCCATTTTGTTGTAGTTTTGGTTTTGCGGTAAATAAGAATTCGTTGCTCGGACTTGAAAAGATTTTTAAAACAAAAATATATACAAAAATATTAACAATGGGCGAGAGGTACTGGGACTAGGATTCCGCCAAATTCATTTCTTAAGGTTCAAATAATAATTCTTTTATCAATAATAGCTCGAAAAATATATTAAATATATCGACTCTAATTTATTTCCAAGATAGATTCTCAAAATATTAGGTGTAAATGTTAAGCATGGGACATCAAATCATCTAAGCTAAGCATGACCCATCAAATCAAATCACAACTAATTAATTTAAATCATAATTTCAATTAAAATTAATGTAAAAGTCATGAAAAGAATTAAATATAATTACCCAAGTGTGAAATAAGGATTCCTCCATCGCCCCAGTGTTGGGATTTAGCTTCTCATATTAATCATAATCTCAAAATACATGTATGTTGCTCAAAAGTTGATTAAAATGATAAAAATGAGTAAAACAGTGAATGTACGACCAACAGAAGGCGTCACAAAAAGAACGATAAGAGACAAGTGCTGCTGATATTTAGACTGCGCTGCGACCCACGGATGCGCGTCTTAGACACTGTTCATAAACGACTGCCCTCGCGAGTCCGTTCTTCGTGTTCTTGGTGTTCATTAGCAGCAGCAGCAGAGTTTTGTTAAACTCTGATTTCGTCTTCTCTAGCTCTCCCTAGCTCCCAAAACTCTCGACAACCTTTCCCAAACTGTTTTTCCTTGTATTTATAGTGAATTGGAGCCAAAACACACGCCTAGTAAGTCGTCGAACGTCCCTTAATCACTTCCATGCATAGCCAAAACACACACAACAGCGTGTACAGGGTGTGTTCAGTCCGTGTAGCTCTGTTTTGAGATCGAGAATCAAATCGATATTTCCAGCCAATTCCGATCAAATTCGACACCCAAACTTTGTTCCTTATGCCAAATCACATCTTTCTGCCAATTTTCAGCGATTGAATCACACTCTAACCATTCATTTTGACAATCAAAATTCTGCCAGTTGAAAACTTCATTTCCCGCCAAAAACACAAATTCAAATTGTTGAAGAGGGTGCCCCTTATCCAGAGTGCTGGGGGTGCGAATATCAATTGGGGTGGAAATAGTAATTTTTATGGGTTCCTCTGGGACATTTCTGGGACGCTTCCGGTGCATTTCTGGGGTGCATACGGTACATTTCTCCGGGGTGTAAAACACTGCTTTTTGAGCCCATTTCGCCGCAAGGACTTATTTCTCTAAAATTTCCTACAAGAACACAAAATAACACAATAAGTACTTAATCGAGTCTAACAATACAGAAAATTGAGAACAAAATAGACACGTAAATTCGTCTATCACTAATCAATCTCACACTGATCAAGGTACAGTTTCCCTCCATACGTCTCTGAACCCCAGCAGGATTCTACGCACTTGATTCCCTTAGCTGATTTCACCCACAACCAAGAGTTGCTATGACCCAAAGTCGAAGACTTGATAATGTTAGAGCATTGCTCGGTCGAACTCGCATGCGTTGCTATCTCAAGCATGTTTGTCAATGTTAGTGATCAAAACTATAAGTTTTGATTTCTAGCCTATTATAGCTAAAGGTCTCGGAATAGGATAAAAAGTGTAGTTGAGCTCAAGAACTCCATGGCAATCATCATACAAGACGAAGGACTACCCAAGGAACTGGTGGAACTTCATCAACTAAACGGTATGTGGAGACTTGAACTTATCTATCATTCAAAAGTCTATCTACTCTATCTCCTATTCTTGAGACAAAAGTTGTTTTGATATATAAACTTTGTTTATACACATTTGCTACTTCGAGCCGAGTTTAACTCGCCTGTATATTTCTCGAAATATGTGTTGGTAAGCTTTCGCTTTAGCCAAATTCATCTTTACCTATTGACGAATGTCATGTTATGTTTCAATCATTTTGAAAATTGCTCTGACGAAAAATGGTCTGTGAATAACGGCTATATAACGTCCTCTGAGAATGTTTTAATGATTGAAATGAGAGTTTAGATTATATAACCATTGATGGATATAAGCATTGTTGTGGAAACACATATATGTATAAGTCCTTATTCCTTGAACCAAAGTTTGCCAACTTTTTTGATCAAGAGAAACGGAATGTGGCGTGAGCCAAGTCCACGAACTCAGTCCGCGAACTGACGGGAGTTCTCGACCCGAGAATTTCTGCTGGAGTTTATGAACTCCTTCCGTGAACTTAAGTCTGCGAACCCAGTCCGCGAACTTGAGTAGGTTATATCTAAAAACGGTTGTTCTTGAACTCATGTTTAAATAAACTAAGGAATGCTTTTGCAAACCGTGCCTATAAAGTTCATTTCATAATTCGAGTGAATCAAGCCGTTTTTGCTTCGATTGTGTCTTGTGTAGTTACATAAGATCTAAGCAATTGAACAACTCTCTAACTAGTTCATTTGAGTCATTTGAACTAGTTATGGTGAAGAAGAATATGGTTGATATGAAATTGCTCATATGGCTAACCATTTGGTTAACTATTGTTGAACCAACAAATGTTCATGTTTGGGAAAGGGTTATATAAACCCAAAATAGGACATTTCATTTGCGTGTAACAAGCTAAGTTTTCGATCCAACGGTTGAGAAATATTAGCTTGAATATAATAAGGTTTTCATCTAACGATGAATATTGAATGATTTGTTACCAAGATAACATTGATTGCAAACCCTGATTTGAAAGATTATATAAGGGGAACTCTAGCAACTGGACCTAATCCCCACACCTTACGTGTGATACTAGTTGCATAAGCTAGAGTCGATTCTCCTTTAACCTTGGGTTTTCTTCTCTAAACCAAGTGAACGACTTCATTGGGATTGTGAAGCCAGACCGATACTACTTTCTCGTAGTTGTGTGATCTGATCTTGCTAATTCTATCGTTTTGAGTACGATCGTAACGATTGGCTTGAGATTTATATCTCCGATAGGCAAGATAGAAAAGTAGTCACAAACATCTTCGTCTCATCGTTTGTGATTCCACAATATCTTTTTTCTCTGCGTTGATTAAGGTTGTTGTGAGTTGATTGATAATACTAGGATGTTCTTCGGGAATATAAGTCCGGGTTATCAATTGGTTCATGTTCACCTTGATTTATCAAAAAAAGAAACAAAACTCGTAGCTATATTCGTGGGAGACGGATTTATCTATTACCATAGACTTTTCTGTGTGATACAAATTTGTTTATTAAAGTGTTCGACTTTGGGTCGTAGCAACTCTTAGTTGTGGGTGAGATCAGCTAAGAAAATCAAGTACGTAGTATCTTGTCGGGATCAAAGGCGTATGAGCATAACTGTTCATTGGATCAGTGTGAGATTGATTGGGGTTCAACTACATTCCAGACCGAAGTTAGTTTGGAGTTGGATAGTGTCTGTAGCGGCTTAATACAGTGTGTGTTCAATCTGGACTAGGTACCGGGGTTTTTCTGCATTTGCGGTTTCTTCGTTAACAAAATTCTGGTGTTTGTATTATTTTTTTTTCCGCATTATATTTGGTTATAAAATTGAAATATCACAGGTTGTGCGTTGTTCAATCAATTAGAATATCCGACCTTTTGGTTGTTTATTTAAATTGATTGACACTTGGATATTGGTCTTTGGTACCATCCAAGTCATCTCTCTAGTATTTGATAAAAACTCGCAGATTTCTATTTGCTTGAGTATATATCAAATCGAGAGACTGAGATATAAACTCTTTGATATACTTTTTATCTAGATTGAGTCTGACTGTCTAGTTCATTCTCTAGAAAGTATATTGGAGTTTTTCCATACAGATTGCTAATAGAAATATTGGGTGTGGTTGTTGTACCCCCTCTTTTTCAATTGGTATCAGAGCAGGCAAACACATTTAAGACCTCAAAAGTCTGTGTTTGTAGCGATCTGAGGATGGGCAATATTATCTCTGATAACGCAACATTAGTTCAGAATCGCTCATGTAAGTCTCAAAGTCCTGAAACTTACGAGAAAAACTCTGTGTCTTGTCTCGTGACTGAATCCGCATTCAACTGGGAAAAATCCCTTGATGAACAGTTGGATGATCTTTCAGATGACAGTGATTCAGAAGAAGGACACAGTATTGATAAGGAAGTTGATCAATATATCAAGTTGTTTGACCGTGATTTGAAAGAAAAGAAGTCAACATCTTGCTTGAGTAAATACATGGCTCCTTTTTGTCAAAAAGCAGAAAATTGAGAAAACTCTTTAAAGGATATGATGGTGGATATAAACTCTTACAATCCATTGTTAAAGATCGTGAAGAAGATGTTCGCACAAAAAGGTCTGAATGTGATAATCTTCTCCGAAATCTCTTTGTGTTGAAAGAAAGACTTGCAGAAGCTGAAGCAAGATATGACTCTCAACAAAAATGTTTTAATGACAAAGAACTCAGTCTTCTTTCCAAAGAAAAATCCTTGGAGACTGACCTTACAATTGCTCTTGATAAAGTAAATTCACTAGAAGAGAGTCTGAGAAGGTTCAATTCCAGCTCTACAAAATTGTCTTCTATTATTGGAGCATGTAAAGAACATCGGGATACACGTGGTCTGGGCTAGACGCTCCAAAAACTAGTAAGATCAATTTCGTCAAAGCTATTTGATAAATCTTCATGTGAAAAAACTTTTGCAGCTTGTAATGTTCCTAAGGACAAGGATTATAATCCTTCTAAATCTCACATGAGAACAACTAAGAATAATTACTTTAACTGCTATTACTGCGGAAATAAAGGACATTCTGAGCGGAAATGCCGTTTTTGTTTAAGGAATGAAAAATCTCACAACATTCTTGCATGGGTGTCTAAAGAAGTTATTAAACCTGTTTCTCATATTGTTGGAGTAAAAGGCATTTTCAACAATCAAGAAAAATACCTTGATAAGTCTTTTCGTAATTGTGATTTGACAATGAAAAGTGCCAACAATGGTAGAAGGAAGAGCGGCAGTAGAGAAACCGACTTCTTAAATAACTCTGAAAAGAGAAAAAGGCATAGGAGTAAAAAGGAAAGGATGAGTTTCTTGTCTCGTCCTGGAAAAAAATGCAGATCCGAAACTCTTGCTCCAGATTTCATACATATCAATAATCGAGTCTCAGAACTTAAGGTCAGCATAAACAGACTCAAACGGGGCATCAAAAATTCATGGAAAGCAGCTGGCTCAGGTACTCCTAGTTCCTCTCTTGATAAAACTCCTTCAACAATGTCCTGTGATTTTTCTGTAAATCCTCTTGAAGGAGAAAAAGAAGCAGTCAGTATTGGTGAGCAAAATGCTCATCTAAACACAACATGATTACTGCACAATGCTGCATTCTTCTTGTAAGTAGAGAAGGATGCTCATAGTCTCAAGAAGTGTCTTGAGAAGTGTTGTCAAGGTTGTATGTTTTACTTTCCTTCTTGTTTATTATGATCTGAAAATCTGTTGAGCTTCGCTCCAGACCTTCTCTTGAAGATGATATGGTCATCCTCCATTGAGAAATATTCATGTTGTGTGTACTTCCTCTAAATTGTTGATTCCCAACTTTCTTGAAACTCTATCTCATCCTTCTTTCCCCTTGGTCACACTTTAGAGCCATGACCACCACTGCACGAACTTCTGACCCACACGAACGTGTATAAGTCCTCCTAGGGTTGTCCGTGGAACTTATTTATACACTTGTGTGTCATCTCTTGTTACACTGTTCTGAAAGGTCAAAGGGTTTTATCAATTTTTGGTGTGTGCAATGAATGGAGGAAACAAAGATGATGAAGTCAAGAAGGGAAAGACTATCAAGTTTCACAAGAATCTTTTTTTTCATAACATGCCATCATGCCATTGATCATGAAAAAAAACTACCAGTTCAGATGTCGTCATAACTGGTAGGAAATCTTATTCGATATTTTGAGGTCGTACGTGAAAAACTCGGAATCGCAACAAGTAATCTTGAGTTTTTGAAAAAACGAATTGAAAATAGCAACTGATGAGCTCGTCCATGTTCAATCTTTGGTTGCTGATCGGGTTTAGGGTTTCTCAGATCATGATTCTCTATAGGAGTTTTATTTGTCTAGTAAATCTTCTATTTTTCTGTTAGAAGAATAACTAGAGTTTGGAATAGCCATTATTGTGATTAAACATAGCTATGTCCAACGTTTTCATCTTCATGTTTTTAGATTTATTGGTGTAAATTCTAAATTTGTTTGGAAGATGATTTTTGCAGTATTAATCTTTATGGTTTTATATATTGCAATTGTTTATGGGATATGTATGTTTGCGTCCTTGAACTATGATTGTCCCATATCTTGTCAGAAGTAAAGTCTTTCGTAAGTCGATATTCATATATTGATAAAAGAATGAATGGACTTTTGAAAAATACAAAAGTTAAACCTATTATGTCAATTTTTGATGGAAGATAGGTTAAAATCTTTTGTTTTCAAGGATTATGTCTATTGTATGTCATTGTGCAAATGTTGATGGAAAATAGAATGAGTCCTTGCTTATTCCACGGTATTAGGTCGATCTCCGATCCACAGTTTTTGTGTGTATACTGTGTTGTTCCATAAAGTGTCTTATGTTAAGCTTTATCGACTGAGTTATTGTTTTGGCTTAGTTATTGCTTCGTGAGGTACTTTATGTCGAGCATTTTCAACTAAAGTAATCATCTTGTTTGGTTATTTAGTTGTTTCTCCGTAAGTTTTCTTATGTTGAGCATGCCCAATTAAATTGATTACTTTTTGTGATTAGTTTGATTGTGTATTCCGATTAGATTAATTATGGGTTCTCTTGTGATTAATCTAATTGACTTTTTGAGTCTCCATAAGTTCACTTATGTTGAGCAATTTCGGTTAAATTAATCATGAATTCACTTGTGGTTAATTTAATTGAGTATATTGGATTCAAATTCATATTTGTATGTGATTTGTTATGTCCAAAATAAATCCTTCTTTTCTTTCGAAATTAAGGTCGCTCTTGTTGTTCTTTCGGGAATGACATACTATGGGGGAGAGTTCTCTTTGAACTTGTGCTTAATTGCCAAATATTTGTGGGGAGTGCGGCTGTGTAATATTATAGGGGTTATCTTGTATCTTTAAACTCCTTGATGAATGCATTTAGCTTCGGCTTTATGATTGCATCTAAATAAGTTGATATTTTTGCTTTCTTTTGGTTAAGAAATATCTCTTTCGGAAATTTCATTAGGATCCCGTTCTTGTACCTTTGCTAATTTTATTGACAAAAAGGGGGAGAATTAATATGTAATTCACACTACAAATACATATGGTTTTCGGATCATTATATAAGGGGGAGTGGTTTCCATGTGAGATGGAGTATTGACTAAGGGGGAGTGATACATATCACCATAGTATTGTTGTTGAAGTTGTGATACAATTGAACTTTGACGTTGTATAATGATAATATGACACTGTATAACAATGATTGAGAACTATTGTTTTCTCGTTTTTATAGATACGGATTTTCAACAACGATGATGCTGAACTTACAACCTTTGGGATCATTGGAGTACTTGGAAGTGACGAAGATTTCGAGTAATGTTGAAGATTAGACATGTGGAATAGGACCTACAAAAGTTAATTTATTTATTTTTTGTATTCCATATGTATTAATAGTTTTGTCACTAAAATTGACAAAGGGGGAGATTGTTAGAGCATTGCTCGGTCGAACTCGCATGCGTTGCTATCTCAAGCATGTTTTTCAATGTTAGTGATCAAAACTATAAGTTTTGATTTCTAGCCTATTATAGCTAAAGGTCTCGGAATAGGATAAAAAGTGTAGTTGAGCTCAAGAACTCCATGGCAATCATCATACAAGACGAAGGACTACCCAAGGAACTGGTGGAACTTCATCGACTAAACGGTATGTGGAGACTTGAACTTATCTATCATTCAAAAGTATATCTACTCTATCTCCTATTCTTGAGACAAAAGTTGTTTTGATATATAAACTTTGTTTATACACATTTGCTACTTCGAGCCGAGTTTAACTCGCCTGTCTATTTCTCGAAATATGTGTTGGTAAGCTTTCGCTTTAGCCAAATTCATTTTTACCTAGTGACGAATGTCATGTTATGTTTCAGTCACTTTGAAAATTGCTCTGACGAATAATGGCTATATAACGTCCTATGAGAATGTTTCAATGATTGAAATGAGAGTTTAGATTATATAACCATTGATGGATATAAGTATTGTTGTGGAAACACATATATGTATAAGTCCTTATTCCTTGAACCAAATTTTGCGAACTTTGTTGATCAAGAGAAACGGAATGTAGCGTGATCCAAGTCCGCGAACTCAGTCCGTGAACTAGCGGAAGTTCTCAACCCGAGAATTTCTGCTGGAGTTTTTGAACTCCTTCCGTGAACTTAAGTCCGCGAACCCAGTCCGCGAACTTGAGTAGGTTATATCTAAAAACGGTTGTTCTTGAACTCATGTTTAAATAAACTAAGGAATTCTTTTGCAAACCGTGGCTATAAAGTTCATGAACCGATTCAGGTGAATCAAGCCGTTTTTGCTTCAATTGTGTCTTTTGTAGTTACATAAGATCTAAGCAATTGAACAACTCTCTAACTAGTTCATTTGAGTCATTTGAACTAGTTATGGTGAAGAAGAATATGGTTGATATGAAATTGCTCATATGGCTAACCATTTGGTTAACTATTGTTGAACCAACAAATGTTCATGTTTGGGAACGATTACATAAACCCAAAATAGGACATTTCATTTGCGTGTAACAAGCTAAGTTTTCGTTCCAACGGTTGAGAAATATTAGCTTGAATCTAATCAGGTTTTCATCTAACGGTGAATATTGAATGCTTTGTTACCAAGCTAACAATGATTGCAAACCCTGATTTGAAAGACTATATAAGGGAGAACTCTAGCAACTGGGAAACCTAATCCCCACACCTTACGTGTGATACTAGTTGCATAAGCTATAGTCGATTCTCCTTTAACCTTGGGTTTTCTTCTCTAAACCAGGTTAACTACTTAAAGACTTCATTGGGATTGTGAAGCCAGACCGATACTACTTTCTCGTAGTTGTGTGATCTGATCTTGCTGATTCTATCGTTTTGAGTACGATCGTAACGATTGTCTTGAGATTTATACCTCCGATATGCAAGATAGAAAAGTAGTCACAAACATATTTGTCTCATCGTTTGTGATTCCGCAATATTTTTTTTCGCTGCGTCGATTAAGATTATTGTGAGGTGATTGATAATACCAGGCTGTTCTTCGGGAATATTAGTCTGGGTAATCAATTGGTTCATGTTCACCTTGATTTATCAAAAGACGGAAGAAAACTCGTAGGTATATTCGTGGGAGACGGATTTATCTATTACCATAGACTATTCTGTGTGATACAAATTTGTTTATTAAATTCTTCGACTTTGGGTCGTAGCAACTCTTAGTTGTGGGTGAGATCAGCTAAGGGAATCAAGTACGTAGCATCCTGCTGGGATCAGAGGCGTCGGAGCATAACTGTACCTTGGATCAGTGTGAGATTGATTGGGGTTCAACTACAGTCCAGACCGAAGTTATTTTGGAGTAGGCTAGCGTATGTAGCGGCTTAATACAGTGTGTGTTCAATCTGGACTAGGTCCTGGGGTTTTTCTACATTTGCGGTTTCCTCGTTAACAAAATTCTGGTGTCTGTTTTATTTCTTTGCCGCATTATATTTGGTTATATAATTGAAATATAACAGGTTGTGCGTTGTTCAATCAATTAGAATATCCGACCTTTTGGTTGTTGATTTAAATTGATTGACACTTGGATATTGGTCTTTGGTACCATCCAAGTTATCTCTCTAGTATTTGATAAAGACTCGCAGATTTCTATTTGCTTGAGTATATATCAAATCGAGAGATTGAGATATAAACTCTTTGATATACTTGTTATCTAGATTGAGTCTGGATGTCTAGTTGATTCTCTAGAAAGTATATTGGAGTTTGTCCATTCAGATTGCTAATAGAAATATTGGGTGTGGTTGTTATACCCCCGCTTTTTCAGATAAACAAATATGTCTCACACAAAAAAGTATATTGGAATGGATAAATCTGTCTCCCACAGAAATACCTACGAGTTTTGTTCAGTCTTTTGATAAATTATGGTGCACACGAACCAATCGATAAACCAGACTTATATTCCCGAAGAACAACCTAGTATAATCAATCACCTCACAATAATCTTAATCGTATGGTAGCGAAACAAGATATTGTGGAATCACAAACGATAAGACGAATATGTTTGTGACTACTTTTTATTTTTCCTATCGGAGATTAAATCTCGAGAAAATCTTAGAGAATATAGTACTCAATAAGATAAAAAAACAAGACCAGAACACGCAAATACATAGAAAATAGTTGGGTCTGGCTTCACAATCCCAATGAAGTCTTTAAGTCGTTAACCTACAGGGTTTCGTGAAAAACCTAAGGTTAAAGAGAATCGACTCTAGCTTTTACAACTATTATCACACATGAGGTATGGGGATTAGGTTTCCTAGTTGGTAAAGTTCTCCTTTATATAGTTTTCAAATCAGGGATTGCAATCTAAGTTACCTTGGTAACAAAGCATTTAATATTCACCGTTAGATGAAAACCTGATTAGATTCAAGCTAATATGTTTCAACTGTTAGATTGAACTTAGCTTGTTATACACAAATGAAATGTACCTTCATTTAGGTTTAGTAACCGTACCTGAACGTGTACACCATGTTGGCTCAATAGTAGTTAACCGAGGTTAGCTATATGAACACTCTCATATCAACCTTATTCATCTTAACCATAACTAGTTCAAATGACTCAAATGAAACTAGTTAAAGAGTTGCTCAATTGCTATATTCTCATAGAAGCATACAAGAACACAATTGAAGAAAAATAGATTTGATTCAATCGAGTCAATTCATGATCATTATAGCCACGGTTTGCAAATAATGCATTCCTTAATATATAAATGTATTAGTTCATGAGCAAACCGATTTTAGTGCTTTAATCACTCAAGTGTGCATACGGGTACGCATACCTAAGTAGCCGGTCTGAGTTTGGGTTCGCCAGTATGCGAACGGGTACGCATACCTAAGTACACTTCCAAAACCCAACAAAAATTCCCGGACCTATACCTTACGCAAGTATGCGTACGTCTATATGTACTTGGTACACGGAATTTCACAACTACAAGTACGCATACGTGTCTGCATACTCTAGTTTCGGTCATGGATTTCATACATGCAAGAATGCACACTATGTTCATAATCCAATGGTTCTAAACTCTATTTCAGTCATTGAAACTTTCTTAGAGGATGGCAATAGCCGTTTTCACACATATTAGCATCAAAGCAATTTTCAAGTTATTGAAAAGATCATAACGAAACATTCCAAGTCTACACCAAATGATTGTATCACGCAAACCATGTAAGATGTTACTCGATGATTTTCACATGATCATCTTTTGACTTTCATCAAGAATATAAGATGAACTTGGTTGAATCGAAAGCTTACCAACACATATTTCGAGAAATATGTAAGCGAGTAAAACTTAGATCGAAATCTCAAATGTGCATAATCGAATACTATATAATAATACGACTTTTGTCTCAATGTAGGATATAAAGTAGAAATATACTTTCCAAGTGATAGATGAGTTTTAGTCTCCACATACCTTTTGTTGATGAAGTTCCAAAAGCTCTCCTTAGTAGTTCTTCGTCTTCAATTGATGAACGTCGTGAAGTCTAATGCTCAACTACACAATCTATCCTAGTCCGAGACATCACCATAAGTATAATATAAATCAAGACTTATAGTTTTGATCACCTACATTGATAAAAAAAGCTTGAGATAGCAACACTTGCGAGTTCGACCGAGCAGTGCTCTAACAATCTCCCCCTTTGTCAATTTTAGTGACAAAACTATCAATACATATGGATTACAAAATAAATAAACTTTGTATCTTCTTATCCAAATGCTTGATCTCCATGGTTCTTCAACATTACTCGAAATCTTCGTCACTTACAAGTACTCCAATTATTCCAAATGTGTTCCACTCATCATCATAGTTGTTGAAGATCCGTAGAAATAACAATGAGAAAAAAATTGCTCTTGATCATTGTTATACAGTGTCGTAGTATTATTACACATCATCAAAGTTCAATTGTATCACAACTTTGACAACAATACTATGGTGATATGTATCACTCCCCCTTAGTCAATACTTCATCTCACAATGAAAACTGATCCCCTTTACATAATGATCCGTAAACCATATGTATTTGAAGTGTGGACTACACATTAACTCTCCCCATTTTTGTCAATATAAATTGGCAAAGGTACGAAAACTAGTGGGATCCTCGTGAAATTTTCATAGAGATACTTAATGACCAAAAGAGAACAACATACCAACTTGTTTCGATGATTTCACATAGTCGAAACTTAGTTTATTCATCAAGGAGTTTATAAAGATACAAGATAACTCCTACAATATTCCATAGCCGCACTCCCCACAAAAAGTTGGCAATTAAGTATAAGTTCAATTAAAAACTCTCCCCATAATATGTCATTCCCTTAAGAACAACAAGAGCGACCTTACTTTTATAAGAAAAGAAGGATTTCTTTGGACATTAACAAATCACATAAGCATATGAATTCGTATCCAAAAATCTTAATTGAATTAACCACCAGGAAAATGATCAATTCAATTGGTCATGCTCAACATAAGAGAACTTACAGAGCAACACAGTACATACACAAAGATGTCGATCAGGGAAAGACCAATACTGCAGAATAATCAAAGATTCATTCTATTTGTCATCACTATTTGTACAATGACATATAATAGACTTAATCTTTGTAAACAAAAGTTCATCTTATCTTCCAACAATATTTGCATAATGACATAATAGGCTTAACTTTTGTAGTCAAAAGTTCATTCTATCTTTTATCAATACTTTCATACCGAAATATAATAGAGTTAATTTTTGAACAAACATGGGACAATCAAGGTTCACGGACGTAAATAACATATCCCATAACAATTTGCAATATGTAAAATCATCAAGATTAATACTGCAAAAATCATCTTTGAAATAACTTAGAATTTAAACAAATAAATCTTTAAAACATGGAAAGACGAAAACGTTGGCAAAGCTATGTGTACTCACAATAATGGTTATTTCAAACCCTAGTTATCATGCTTAAAAACACAAGAATAAATTCTCATAAGAAGTTTCCTAGACAAAAACGAAAGAACAACTAAAACAAACTTAAACACTATCAGTAACCAAAGAACGGACAAGGGCGATTTCATCAAATGCTTTCTTTAGCTCATTTTTCAGAAACACAAGTTTCTTTGAATCAATATCAAGTTGTTCAAATATGACCTCAAAATCTTGAAGAAGATTCCCAACCAATTGAAGAGACATTTGAACTAGAAGATCTTTTTCATGATCAGTTCTTCGTGAAGTTCAAAAACTTTAGCATCATCAAACTCGTCTTCATGTAAATGCCGTCGAAATGGGTTAGGATCTCTAAATATCCGAAATGGGAATTACGTGGAAAATTATTAATAAAGGAAGCCGCCATCCAACTTAGGGAGTTGAGACCCAATAAAAACACTGGTCCAAAAACAGAGAAAGAGTCCGGGAATCAAAATACGAGCTAGGAAGGTGTGAGGCACCTAGCCTGTCCAAGACGAAACTTGGCCTCTACTTTATAATCGGGATTTTAGGGTTTTAATTCGTTAACCAAAAATTGTAAAAATAAATCCATAAAAACAAGCAATAACTAAAATTATTAGATCCAAATTCGCAATTTATCACCTCCACCTACAAGCTGCTCTCAAAACAAAACCCAACTATTATTAATGTGGTAAATATAAACAAATAATATTACTATTGTTATTACGGTCCGCAAGTTATAACCTCAAAGGTGTCACTATACGTCCACAAAAAACTCATCAAAACAAAAGTAACACAAAAAACCCAACAAAACAAAAGTAACTCGCGGTTGATGAAACCAAAATTTGGTTTCATCATAAAATTTGATGATACCAAATTTTGGTTTCATCATAAAATTTGATGAAACCAATTTTGAAATTTGGGGTTTTTGTATCAATTTTTAAAAATTTGAGGTTTTTGTATCAATTTTGTTTAAGATGGAGTTTTAATGAATCCCAACATTTGAGTGGGGTTTTTGTACCACAAGTTTGGTCACCTCGGGTTTTTATGACTAGTTTTGTTGTTATTATTATCTAAAGACTTAAAGGCCTAGATAAATAAAGCTCCCACATTAAACGGTGAGGAAACCCTCTATTCCTATTGGCCGAAATAAGGCTTTTTTGAGTTTTGTGAAGCGAGAGTTTGGTGAGGACATTTGGCAACGTATGATTGGTTAATTAACAGAGTAAACAAAGGAAAACGTTGAAAAAGATTGCATTTGGAAGTCGATAACCTACCGTATTAGGACTCAATATTACGCTAGGAACCAAAAACTTTACCGGGAAAGTGTAGAAAACCTAACTAAAAACGGAATTTTGAAACTATATAATACTAAAGCGTATTAGATACCAAGATATAAGTTCAGCGTATGAATACCTCCTCTTTTAAGTTCTTTATTTCTCTTTTTAAGATCAGAAACAAACTACTTCGCCGGACATAATTCAAACATATGTTACATATCCATTTAAAAACGAATAAAGAGTTTCAAAAAGAAACATGTAGAATTGCTAGGAGCTTGAGACTATATCAACAAGCCTTTTTATGTGGCATTAAGATCAAGATTGACAATGGAGAAACACCGATAAGAAAGGCTGAAAGGGTGAAAAAAGTGCTGTCATGGCACCAGAGCCTTGCATAAAAGGTTTGTATTTTTCAATGTTGCAGTATGGAAATAATTAGTGAAAAAAAAGAAATATAAGTACGGTGTATTGGTATTCTGAGTATAAAATCATACTCATGGTGTACCTGGGATATGCTGGAAAATACAAATGCAATTTGTAATTCTTAACATAGTGATATCGAGTCACTAAGCATGATGGAGGATATTTAAATCTACAAGCAGCTGAGTACTTCTACATGAGTCCCAAAGATTACGACAGTATTTTTTTTTACTCGGTCAACAAAAAATAAAATAAAAAGCGAAACTGTACAGGGACTAGGCTATATTAGCGCTAAGCCGTTAGGCTGCACGCCAATAAGACCTATTTGAAACGAAAATAAACCTCTCCAGGCCATTCAACAGACTGAATGAAACCTGGCCTACCCTCATAAAACTCATAATTTTCCTCAGCCAACAAACATGCTTGTTTGGCCGAGGCATCAGCTGAAAAATTAGCCTCTCTGTAGCTATGAACATAACTAATATTGTTGTAAAAACTCTTCGCCATTCTCCACTTCTGCATTAGCTGCCACGGCAACTCCCCTTTCTGGATATCTAATATGCAACTCATCGAATCCGATCTGACGCATAGATTTTTGACATTCCACCTTTGAGCAACAACTGCGCCATAGATAACCGCACAAACTTCAGCATAGTAATTGGTCTGCCAGCCCAGTCCAACGCACAAAACTCCCAAAACTGTCGAGTTAGAATCACGAAAAACTACACCAGAACCAGCTTGGCCCGGGTTGCAAAGTGATGCACCATCACAACAGATCATAAGCTCACCTGGATTAGGCGGCGTCCAAGTAACTTCAATTGGAACAGAGTGCTTGCAAGATCTATGCTTCACTCTAAAGAAATTCAAAATGCGCAAATCATCTAAGGTGTTGTACATGTGGCCCTTCATTCTAATTGAATTATCACTAATTACCTGATGAACCCGTCCCTTAAATTCAAGCCATCGAACACGCATGTTCTCATAATAAGCCTTATTTCGCAGCTTCCATAATTCCGTAACTATTGCAAGATTTGCAACAAGCCACAGATCCTTTATCATCCTACTACGCCCTTTTGCAACCTTGTAAGAGGCCACAACATCTTCATTTGGTTTCAGTTTAAAAATATCAGCCGCCCAATTCCAAATCTTCTTAGCAATTTTGCAATCCAAGTGATATGGCTGACATCTTCGCAATCTTCCCTATACAAGCGACACATAGAAGGAATCTCCCTACCTGTCTTGTTAATGATGTTATCATCAGTAGCGCAACATTGTTTATTAAATAACTTTCAGTACTGTACGCTTAAGGTAGGATGCACAACACTTCTAGAGAAAAGAGCTGCAGTTGGTGAAACTTCTGCAGGTGCCCTAATGACAGCCTTAGCCGACTTGACAGAGAATACGCCCTTGCAGTCCAAGTCCCAAATTTTGTAATCATCTCCACCACCAATAAGAGGCAAATTATCAACATCAATATTGCATCTTAACATCAATTCCTTAGTCTTTGGAGGAATAACGCAAGAGCCATCAACAATAATATCACTAACCTTGGCCTTAAAATCATTAGGACCCTTTTTAGTAATGCCAAGTCTTTGCCCAATTGAAAAATCAGCACACCAATTATCAAAAAATAAGGAAGTATTAGCACCATTACCTATAATTGAGCGCGTATGCCTTTGCACGAAGTTATACACCAATCTGATTCCTGGAAAAACCGAAAAACCCAATTTATAATCGATCAAGTTTCCATTTATCTTGAAATACTTCGCCTTCAAAAATCTGGCCCAAGTCTTATCAGAGTCACGAATCGAAACCCACAACTTCATAAGCATGGACCTATTAACATCAATCAATTTCTTAAGACCAAAACCTCCTTCGCGCCTATGACGACATAAATCACCATAAAGAACCGTAAAGTATTTACGTTTCTCAGCATCTCCAGACCACAAGAAATTTCGAATGACCCTCTCAACTGATTTGATAGCCGTGCATGGCCACTTATACACAGCCATGGAATGAAGCAAATAACTAGAAATCACTGATTTAATCAAAACTAGCCGAGCCTGAAAAGACAAGAGCTTACCCTTCCAACCTGCCAGTTTATCCATAATCTTCTCCATTACTTGCCGAACATGAATATGACGCACAATACCAGGTTTTAATTGGATTCCCAAATATTTATCTGGGAATAGCGCCCTTTCCATGCCCATAAAATTTGCAATAGCAACAACACGAGAATGTTTGTCACCACCATAATAGAACTTGCTTTTGGCATAACTAACGTATTGTCCAGAAGCAAGTCGGTACATACCAAGCATCTCCTTCAAATGCTGCAAACTGTGAATATTACCCTTACAGAAAATAAGAATATCATCCCCAAAGAGTAAATGAGTTGGTGCAACACCTTTATTGCTCACCATATGGTGCATACTTCTTGCTGCAAACAACTTAGAGAGATTGCGGCTCAAAACATCTTCAATAAGAACAAAAATCAAAGGTGAAAGAGGATCACCTTGACGCAGACCTCTAGTGATACTGAAAAAACCTTCAGGGCTACCGTTAATCATAATAGAAATCCGAGCAGAGTTAAGAATATTAAGCAGCCACGAACACCATGCATCATAAAAACCATATTGTCGAAAAACCTCAACAACAAATTTCCAACTAACTGTGTCAAAATCTTGGGCTATATCCAGTTTGAGGCCAACATTACCATGCTTCCTTTCCACACTAATCTCATTGATCAGTTCCGACGCCAAAGCTATGTTTTCATGAATGTTTCTTCCCTTCATAAACGCCACTTGCTCCTCAGAAATCAATTTATTCAGTACTGTACCAAGTCTGGTAGCCATAATCTTTGTAATGATTTTGAAGAAAAAGTTACTTAAACCAATTGGCCTATAATCCTTAATAGCATCAGATTTGTTATTTTTTGGGATTAGAACAATAAAACTAGAGTTAATGCCATTAGGAATTTTCCGCATCGCCCAACAGTTTGCAATAGCATTAAAAAGATCTCTAGAAATAATGTTCCAACAGACTCTACAGAAAGAACCTGTAAATCCATTAGGGCCAGGTGCAGAGTCCGCGCGCAAATCGAAAACTTCTTCCTTAACTTCATCCAAAGATGGAATAGCATCCATAAAAGCACTTTCAGCAGCTGAGATGCTTTCATGCTCATATTCAAACAACTTTGGATCAATATGCACACCTCCAGCATTGAATTTTGCACGGTAGTGATCAACAATGTAATCTTTTATTTCATCCTGCAAAAACAAAGTAGAGTTAGTAGAAATCTTCAATTCAGAGATTATGTTTTGGCTTCTCCTCATATGTATGATGTTGTGGAAAAATCGAGTATTTTGATCACCGTCTTCCAAAAAACTAGTTCTCGATTTTTGCTTAAGCATAACTGCCAACTCAGTTCGCACCTCATCAACAGCCTTTCTAGCATCGGCAACCTTCAAAAATTGCAACTCACACCTAACATTTTGATCCAGAATATCATTCTCCTTATCAAGATTCAATTCCGCTTGTTTTAAGCGAAACTGGACATCCTCAAACACAGTTCTATTCCAAATCTTCAATGCATCCTTCAGTCTCTTCAACTTAGACGTGAAAACAAAAGGAGGCGCACCATCCAGCCTAGCACTCCAATTTTCCTTTACATAATCCAAAAAAGATGGATGAGAAAGCCACATTTTCTGAATTCTAAAAGGAGCTCTATTTGGCCTTGGACTGTCAAAAGCAAAACCAAAAAGAGGGGAATAATTAGAGAAAATTCTTGGCATAGCTTTGCATCTCCAATTAACATACTTATCATACCAAGCATCATTAATAACATCCCTATCATGTTTAGAAACGATTCTATGTATGCCACTCCGGCAATTAGACCAAGTATATTTCTTCCCAATAGCATCTACTTCCACCAAACCATTGTCAGAGATCCAACTTCGAAATTCATTCATATAAATTTATTTAATCGGCCTTCCACCCTTCTTTTCATCCAAGTGAAGAACACAATTAAAATCACCCAACACCAACCACAGAATAGAAATAAATCCCAACCCCAGTTGACGCCAAAGAGATCTCCTTGCCACCGCGTCAGAAGAATCATGCACAACTGTGATATAATCACCAGAAAAATCCAAAGTGATAGCTTGTTTTGAAGAGGATAGAACATTCGGCCTTGCCAGAAAATTCTTCCAAAAGACCCAGATGTTACCTCTCTCACCATTCATCTCATTAGTAATAACATCTTCACAAAAATCAAGCAAATTTGAATTCCTAACAAAACGTGTAGTGCAAAGAACCTGCGGCTCCGCAATACATATTACATCAGGATTGTGCAAGCGGTAAAGCTCACTCAACTTGGCCCTTGCACCATCTTTAGCCAAGCCTTGAGCATTCCAATAAAAGAACGCATTAATTAACTCTGTTCTTCGAAGCGCTTGCCGAACCCTGTCTGGAAGATCTATCGCCTCGTGTTTGAATTTGACTAACATTTGCCACAGTAATAGTCTTCTTTTTAGTAACTTTTGGTTTTTTCTTCTTGTCAGCCAATTCTTTCTTCTCACGCTCATCCAGTTCTTTTTTAGCAAGTAACTCCAAATTTCTTGCATTATCTTAAACTGCTTTGGAAGTATTTGTTGATACCTTATCCACTGTATCTGCAACTTCATCATCAGTTTCAATAACTACCTCATCAGTTTCTTCGGTCCCAGTTTCAAATCTATTAGGTTCTCTAAAGATTTAGCCGGAGTAGATCTTCTTGAAGTTTTAGTGGCATCACTAAAACTAGCATCATCATGATCATCCATAGGAGTTGGGCTAGCAGCTGGAGAACAATCTGCTACCATATTATCTACAGGTTCACTTTCAATGACATTAACCAAACTTGGTTGAGTTGCGGCCTGTTGCAATTCTAAAACCTTCTTTCTCAAATTCTCTAGCCTTGTCTTAGCCATCTCTTGTTGAATTCTAGAAACCTCAGCATCAACCTCACGTTGCCGTGCTGCCTCTTTTATGGCCTCATAAATATTATAAGCTTCCATCTCTTGCATCTCCAGATTAGCATCATCCTCCTTGCGAAAATTATCTTGCACGGTTTCCGCAGTTCTGCACCATCATTGCGCAAAACTGATTTCGCACCATCATTGTGCATCTCAGGCTGAGACGCACCATCATTGTTGGCACCATCATTGCGCTGCACAGAATGAACAACACCATCATTGTGTTGCACAGAATGGACAACACCATCATTGCGAACCTAAGATAATGACGCACCATCATTGTGCGGCACGGACAATGACGCACCATCATTGTGCATTTCTGATCTGTTACCTTCTTCACCCGATTTTTCACCATTACTAGCACTATTCTCAGGGAAAATTGTATGTTTTCCAGTAGCCATCTCAAGGATTGATAGATTCTTCATTGTTTTTGGATCATCTCCAGGTTTGTTTGCTTGGTCTTTCTCCAGAATTGGTTGTAGCGGTGGATCTTCTGGCATGTTCTTCTTACCATTATTTTTAGGAATTCTTTCTTTTTGCCAGAAATTCTTAAGATCATCCATATCAGCTTCAATTGATTTTTTGATCTCAGGATCAGTTTCTTCATCATCCTTGTCTTTCAAATCATCATACTTTTTTGTTCTACAATCGGATTTCTTATGGCCAATAGATTTGCAATAATCACCAAAACTTGGCCTGTTTAAAATTTCATAATCTTGAACAAAAATTCTTCATTCTCTTCACCATCTATCAAAATCCTTCCCAAAGGTTGAGAGAAATCTATGTCAATCAAAGTAGCAGCAAAGTAACCATATTCATGACGCAGAGTTCGTGGATCAACAGAAACCGGCTTTCCAAGCCCCCTTGCCATTCGAAAAATCGTCTCTTCATCCCAAAACTCCATTGGCAAAGCCGTGAAACGAACCCAAACTGCAACTCTAGTAATCTTATCCTTCCCTGGATCAAACATAGGCGTCCATGGATGAATTTTAAGCTGTTGGAACCCAGTTTCAGATTTAATCTTCCACGAGCCATCATAGCTTACTCGTTTTCGATCATCTTCATTGTCCAACTTAATAACAAAATATCCCTTCTTGCATGGAATAAATTGAACCGAACCTGATAGCTTCCATTGATTCAATAATTCTTTTTTAACATCCTCGAATTTTAGGGTTTTGAAAAAAATCAAACGCCCAACCAAACTAAACCTCCACACAACCTTAATTCTAGCATGAGTCTCCCGCGAGATTTTAATCAAAACATCATTGTTCGTTGTAGAACGAACTGGGGGGTGAGAGAGCGTCTCAGCATCAGTCTTTGATAAAACATGTGATATATTCTTTAATATAGCCGCATATGTGCCTTCCTTATGCACGCCATGATTTCCATCTTCAAGCAAATTCCCATTCACGCGGTTGCCATCTTCAAGCTGATTCCTATTCGCGGATGAACTAGGGTTTGCAACATTAGTTTTTGGAACATAGACACGCCTGTTGCGTGTATGATTTCTTCTTACTTGATCATCAAACTGGTCGCTTAAAACAGGCGGATTGTTATTTTGATTTTGCGCCATTAGAGCGCAAAATCAAAAGAAAACCTAAAGAACGCAAAAGAGAAAAGGGAGGGAGAAAAAACCAGAGCTTCCTCTCGTGAAACCCTAGAATTTGTTTTTTTTTTTAAATTACGACAGTAAACAACAACAAAAGGGGGAACTTACTGGTATGTACATCTCCAATAGTTTGCATTCATAGTGTACCTAGAATTTGCTGGAAAAAACAGGTGCATGTGTAATTCTGAACACACTAATCTCAAGTCTCTAACCTTGATTAAGGATATTTAAATCTACAAATAGTTGAGTACTACTACATAGGTCCCAAAAATTACGATAGTAAACTGCAATAAATGGGAAACTCATTGGTACGTAGAGGTCTAATAGTTTGCATTCTATGCAGTTGTCCTCATGAAAATGCTTTGAGAAATCGTTTGCGTTGAATACAATTTCCTTGATATACATTCCATGTTAACTTTGACTGATTTTTTCATGAGCTAGACGATTAAGGACTGCCTAAAAAAGTTTTATTTAATTTGCAGACTTCAAAGAGGATATATGAAGGATTATCAGTGGTAGAGCAAGCAGAAATTTGGAAAGTAAACCCAACACGTACCAAGAATATAATTGTGTGTTTTTCTATTTGAAGTAAAACGCAACAAGACATGTTTAGAAAATGAGCTAATTTTATTTGCAAAGCTGAGCCTAGCAACAGGCATCTGCAGCCAACCATATGTCGATTGCATCAATATTCCTGCCATGTCATGAGGCACACTCTCAAACACTGCTTCCCACAACGGACTGACCAAGCACAAACTGAAATTGCGTCTGCTTATCAGGCACACTTGCAAACAAGCACACTTTCAAACTTCAGTCAATATTAGCGCCCATTTTTATCTGCACTTGACTATATGTACACCGAAAAACTACAGCTAAAGTTCAGTATAGGTTAGTTTTTTCAGCTATGGATGCTATCGTTGAGTGTTTTGTGCAGGACAATGAGAGTAGTATCTATGGAGATGCTTAGAAACACTTTTGAATGGATTAATTACATACAACTAAAAAAAAAATGGTACACTTTGGTACTTGGTCGGTAATACATCTATAAAAGATTGACGTTAGGCATTTGTAATGGGATTTCAAATGTGTGGGAAGTATCTCTTTCGTGATGTTTTGAATTTTTGTATTTTCCTTGAATAGGATCACATGTGCTGAGCCAGGGATTCGAATACTTCTATTATCAAGCTCACCACTACTCTAAAAATTAGCATCAGTCTTTCAATTTAGGACATGAAGAAGAAGAAGACGAAAGAAATCTACTGCTGGTGATGATCTTGTGTTGCTTCTGAAGCATTTTAAGGTGAACATAGTAGTACGAGATACCGCTGCATTCTTTTGTTAGTCTTTTTTTGTTCATTTTCTGAATATCAGAAGTCAAAACTAATGTGGTTATCTCAGTACGGACAAAGAAAAACATGATTGTGTTTACTTATCAGGTATATTATTGGTGCTAAAAGAAACGTATCTTTCAATTTCACACTGCATATATCGTCATTAGAGTTCTTAAAATACTTTTGCATGCTTGATACTCTCATGTGCTCAAGATTGTTTGTAGGCAATAGGCTTTTTTTTAGTATGTGAAACGAGCGTTTTGGTAAGGACATTTGGTAACGTATGATTGGTTTAAAAAGAATAGAAAAAGAGTAAAACAAAGGAAACCAAAGGAAACTAAATTCTTAGGTGAGAACGCCTGGCAACATATAATTGGCTTCAAGATTACTATTAAACTTCACACGTACATATCCTATTGTATAGCTGTCGACATATCCAACCATTGTACAGACTGTATGTCGACATATTCAACCACTGTACAGTCTGTAATTCCCTATTCTTTTCTATTCTTTAGCCTTTAGTTGTAGTCATTCTATTCTTCCATTTTACTTTCCATTGGTATTTCTGTTATGTCAACATATCTTGACTCCCTTGTAATTGTATAAATACATATCAATGAAGAGAATCTCAATACAGTTGTACGAGACACAAAACCCAAAACCAGATTGCTTTATGGTAATCAAGAGCTAGGTAATTTTTTTTTCTCCAACTGATCAATCATGGCACTTGATGATGAAACCCAAACCTCTCATTCAAAATCTTCTTCACCCAAGAAGGATTCCAACACATCGAAGGATTCAACTTCATCTCCATCGTCTCCCTATTATGTGCATCCGGCTGACAACCCCACAACTGTTATCTTCACACCCCTCCTCAACAGTGAAACTACTGCATCTGGGAAAGAGGAGTCACAAAAGACCTAAGTGCTAAGGCTAAACTCGGCTACATCGATGGCTCAATCAAAAAACCCTAAGATCCAACTGATCTCCTTGATTGGACTCGTGCAGACGACCTAGTTGGTAGCTGGGTTGCAAATTCTGTGGACCCAGTAATCCGATATAGCGTCATGGATTTTCCCTCTGCAAGGGCTCAATGGTTGGAAATCAAACACCGGTTCTCTCATAAGAATGCCCCTAAGTTATTTTCCCTGAAACAGTCCATCTCTTCTCTGAAGCAGGAAACCCTTAGTGTAGCTATCTATTTCACTCACTTGAAAACTCTCTAGGATCAGCTAGATTCCTTCAGACCTTTGGTACCATGCATCTGTGGTGCTGGGAAGGACTTCGTTGATCACCACAATCAAGATCGGTCTATGGAGTTCCTTCAGGGATTGCATGATCGATTCTCATCCCTTCGCAGTCAATATTTGTTGATGGAACCCATGCCATCTGCTGCTAAGCTCTACAGTCTTGTACGCCAGGAGGAAGAGCAACAAGGTATAAACTCCTCCTCTATTCCTCAGGTTGATTCCGCTACGTTGAATGTTTCTCGCAGTGACTCGTATAGATCTCAGCAGTCTTCTTCCCACAACTCTGGCAATGGGAATAGCAACAACTAACGCCTCCGTCCATTCTGTGATCACTGCTCTAAACATGGTCATACTCGTTAGACCTGCTGGAAGTTGAATGGATATCCAAGTAATCAACCAAAGCCGAGAAACCAAGCACACTTTTATGCTGTTGTTGCTCCTGCAATGCACGCTGTTGAACCTATTCCAGCAGCTCCATCTATTTCCCCTGCACAGTATGCTCGTATTATGTCATTACTTGATCCTGACAATGCTGGACCCAACATAACATCATATTCCAACTGCGCAGGTATGATTCTCTCCTGCACTTCCCTTACTTGGATCATTGACAGTGGTGCTACACATCACATTTGTTCTAGTTTATCCTGTTTTACAACTTACACATCTGTCATGAACCCTATAATGGTTCAACTTCCTGATGGCTCTAACATCTCAGTAACACATACTGGGATTGTTAAACTCTCTCCAACTATTACGTTGCTCAATGTATTTTACATTCCAAGTTTCAAATTCAACTTGATTTCAGTCAGTCAACTTACAAGCTCAGCAAACTGCTGTATTACCTTCTCACATGCATCTTGTGTCTTCCAGGACCTTCACACGAGAATGGAGATTGGATGGAGTAAGCGAATTGCTGGCCTATACCATTTCACTTTTCAGCCATCTGTTTCTTCTTTAGCTGCAAATAAGCCATTCGACAAATGGCATTGTCGTCTAGGCCATCCACATGTGGATTGTTTTCATTTTTTAGCTCGCAATTTTGCTTACATTAGTTCTTCGTTTAAGCACTTGTGTGATGTATGCCCTCGGGCTAAAAAATCTCGCCTGAAATTTAATAAAAGTGTTTCTTTATCTAAACATCCATTTCAATTGGTTCATGCTGACATTTGGGGACCATTTTCTACTACATCTTTAACTAATGCTAATTATTTTCTCACCATAGTAGATGACTATTCTCGCTGTACTTGGGTGCTTTTGATGCAAGTCAAATCCGAAAATTTAAAGTTTCTCAAATATTTCTTTGTTTTTGTTGTCAAACAATTTGGACACAAAATCACCAGAATCTCCTCTGGTATCAATACATTGCTTATTCCACAACTTCAAACCTTTAGGTCTGACAATGGCTCAGAATTCAAATCCAATGCTCTTCAATCTTGGTTCCATGAACATGGAATTTTACATCAAACAAGTTGTGTATATACTCCACAACAGAATGGCATCGTTGAAAGAAAGCATCGCCATTTACTCAATGTGGCGCGTGCCTTAGATTTCAAGCAAATCTACCTATTCAATTCTGGGGTGAATGCATATTAGCTGCAACATATCTCATCAATAAACTTCCTACGCCAGTTTTATCCAATAAATCTCCGCATGAAGTTCTTTTAAATGCTCCTCCGGATTACTCTTCTTTACGAGTCTTCGGCTGTTTATGTTTTGGTAGGAATCCTAGACCAATTCACAAATTTGATCAACATGCCAAGCCGGTCATCTTTATTGGATATCCTTATGGAAAAAAGGCTTACACAATTTATGATATCGAATCCAAAACCACATATGTTTCCCGAGATGTGGTATTTCATGAGAATTTTTTCCCTTTTAATGACTTATCTATGTCTCTTCCTAAGTCAGTCTCTCTGTCAGACGATCACCCTGACTATACCAAGTATGATTCTATACTTGACTCCCCAAGGTTCCGTAGTGATACTTCTCACCCTAATCCATCATCTTCTTGTCCAATGAATCATTCTGGACAATCGAATCCTGCAATACCTGTTGATATTTCCGCTGCACCACTCCCTGACATTCAAAGTGATTCACAAGGTACCTTGTCTTCAATACAATTTTCATCCTCTGACATCAATTTTCCATCTCGGTCTGTCATACCACGTTCCTTCAGTGGAGATCAATCTAATTCACATTACCCATCATCAGTTCCTTTGCTTGAATCTGTGAACCCTGAGTTATACCCTAACTCACATGGTATCGTATCTCCACCTACTGCTACTTCATCTCCGCAACAATCTTCAGTTGCTTCACAGAATTCTCCATCTCAATATGTCGATCAAAACTCTCCTCCTTGCCTGGAGACTGCACCTCCTATTACGACAGCTCCTGCCATAGAGTCTGCACATAATGCACCATATTCGAGAATGGAATCTGCACTTCCTACTATGACAACTCCTGGTATAAAATCTGCAGACCCTGCACCACATTCTCGGCCCATTCGAGACCGTCATCCACCTGCATATTTACAGGATTATCATTGTTCTACTGCCACTGCAAGAAATCCTGCCTCTACTAGCACGTCTGCTTCTCGTTATCCGATGACCAAATATTTGTCTTATGACAAATTCAGTCCATCTCATAAAGCTTTCTTGGATTCTGTTATCCTCAATACAGAACCCAGATCATTTTCTCAGGCAAGTAAGTGTCCCAAATGGCATGCCGCCATGGCCAAAGAAATTATGGCTTTAGAAACTAACGACACTTGGATTGAAGTCGATTTACCGCCTGGAAAAACTTCCATTGGCTGTAAATGGATCTTCAAAATAAAGTTCAATATTGATGGCTCAGTTGAGCGTTATAAAGCTCGTCTTGTAACAAAAGGATATACACAACAAGAAGGTATTGATTACTACGATACTTTTGCTCCGGTAGCTAAATTGGTTACTGTTCGTGTTTTACTTTCCATTGCAGCTATCAAAGGTTGGTCTCTTCATCAATTAGACGTGAACAATGCATTTCTTCAAGGAGATCTAGATGAAGAAATTTATATGAAGATCCCCCCTGGTCTAGCACGCAAAGGTGAGTCTAAAGTTTTTAAATTTAAAAAATCTCTATATGGCCTTAAACAAGCCTCTCGTCAGTGGTTTGCAAAACTTTCTTCCGTTTTGCTTTCTGAAGGCTTTAAAAAGTCTCTATGTGATAATTCACTTTTCACATATCATCAGGGAACAACATCCATTTTTGTTCTCGTCTATGTTGATGACATAATTATCAGTGGCACGGATGATGCTTTCATTAACTCTCTCAAATTACGTCTTGCATCTCATTTTTCCATTAAAGACCTTGGTCGCCTACAATATTTTTTGGGCATTGAAGTATCTATATCTTCCAAAGGCATTTTCCTATGTCAACGAAAATATATTCTTGACATTCTGCAAGATTCTGGCCTTACAGGGGCTCGTGTTTCCAATTTCCCAATGGATACGCATATCAAATTACTTCCTACTGACGGTCTGGAATTACTTGATCCAAGTCCTTTTCGTCGTCTCATTGGTCGTCTTTTTGATATCTCACTGTCACTCTCCCTGACATCACTTATTCAATCAATTATCTGAGTCAATTTCTCAACCATCCAAGATCAGTACACATGGATGCTGCTCATCGTATCTTGCGATATCTTAAAGGAACTATTGGACATGGAATTTTTCTGTCTTCCTCCAGTACTTCTTCCCTCCATCGTTACACTGATTCTGATTGGGCTGGTTGTCCAATCACGAGACGTTCTACCACTGGATATTTTGTTACCTTAGGTAACAGCCCCATTTCATGGAAATTCAAGAAACAGCCCATTGTGGCTCGTTCGTCTGCCGAGGATGAATATCGAGTCTTGGAAAATCTCACTGCTGAACTTCAATGGTTAATTTATCTCCTAAAGGACATGCATCTTTCATGTCCCCTTCCTATCACTGTCTCATGTGATAGCCAAGCAGCAATTCACATTGCTCAAAATCCAGTATTTCATGAACGTACTAAACACATAGAAATTGATTGTTATTTTGTTCGTGAGAAGTTACTAAGTGGAATGATTTTTCCAAAACATCTACCATCATCGGTGCAGTTAGCTGATGTTTTCACTAAACCTCTTGGAGCTCCACAATTTGGTCGTCTTGTTAGCAAGTTGGGCGTTCGTTCAGGTTCTACCGCTCCAACTTGGGGGTATTAAACTTCACACGTACATATCCTATTGTATAGATGTCGACATATCCAACCATTGTACAGACTGTATGTCGACATATTCAACCATTGTACAGTCTGTAATTCCCTATTCTTTCTTATTCTTTAGCCTTTAATTGTAGTCATTCTATTCTTCCGTTTTACTTTCCATTGGTATTTCTGTTATGTCAACATATCTTGACTCCTTTGTAATTGTATAAATACATATCAATGAAGAGAATCTCAATACAGTTGTATGAGACACAAAACCCAAAACCAGATTGCTTTAATTACGAACTTAAAAAAAAACCTAACTTACTGTGTTTGGAATTTTATGAAAGTCAAAATTCAACTTGGAAATCGAGTAACTACTATATTAGGACACTTTTTTCCAAATTAATATGTAAATAAAATTTGCACATATTCTTCCTATTTAATGTATTTTCCTCGCCACACCAAATCAAAAATACATCCCTTCAGGGCGGGCACACCAAACCAAAAAATACATCGTCACGGGGCGGGGCAAAGCCCCGCGCACATCAAGTCAAACAATGTATCGTCACAGGGCGGAGCGAAGCCCCGCGCACGCCAAATCAAAAATGCATTGCCACGGGACGGGGGAAAACCCCGTTCGCACCAAGTTAAAAGAAAAGAAAGAAAGAAAAAGAAATCTACACATATTCTCCATCTATTTAATGTTTTGACCCGCCACACCAAATTAAAAATACTTCTTTAATCCGTCCTGCACCAAATGAAAAATGCATTACCATACGGCGGCGGGGCAGAACAAAACCCCGCGCACAACAAATTAAAAGAAAATATATTCCCGATGCTAGCACGGGAAAAAATCTAGTTACTATGAAAATCAGATCAAGATTATTACTATCATTCCAAAAATTCACTAATCAATATCAAATTTTATGAGTCGTGGACTAAGACATCAACCTGCAAGATCCTACGAAAGAAGTTCTATTTCGTGTCGTGTACAACACTAATTGAATTCGCATACAAAATGGATTTTCGCGTTCGCTATCAACCATGCATTCGAGTCCACACTTTAAAACCTCAATGAAACTATTTTACCGTCAGCTAACATGAAAACGTTGTCATGAGTATTTAATATGGTTATGGTTATGGAGCATGCATAAGTGGGTAGTATTATTTATTAGCAAAAACGATGTTAAGAGATTATTAAAGAGTCAAGCAGTGGACATGAAACAAGCAATACTTTAATATTCAAATCTCCAAACGTATTCAGTACACATAAGTTTCATGGAATCATAAGAAAAGAAATAAAAATGATAAAAAAGGAGCAAGGAAAAGATCAAATGTTTCCTTAGACGAAGAACCAACAACGATGCCGCAAAAAGGTATCGAGTTCCACAAACTGATTTCCAAACGATCTAAAAATAAGTTTCTTATCCACTAAATTTTCCTCCAAAGCTTTTCTCTAAATTTTCCTCCAACTGATTTCTCTTCGGCCTCCTAAACACCAAAACTAACTCCCTATTTATATTGTTTCTCCATTAACCATCATCATAGGATTAATTGATTTTGATCGGATGACTCACATTAAAAACCTAAATATCATATCTGAATTAACAAATATTATTTTATATTTGAAGAATTATTTTATTTCAGTTACTATAACTGCAAAATATGTCATTTAATCCTTGAATTTTGTCTAACATAGAAAGACTTGCGCACAAAGCTAGAAATGTCGACATACTACTCTTGGGAGAGAAGGCTAACTTAATTATTAGTGTCAAGGAATTGGACGCGGACTTTGGGTGCTAATAGGTGCCTGCTTTTGAACTGATTGAATTTAGTGGACTAACGTGAGCTAACCCCACTTAAACGAGAGAAAGGCCAAACTGTAGGTAACCATTTTATTGAAACCTATTCTGAGTCATACTCATTTTTTTGAGGCATACTCGTCCATTATATTATTTAGGGTGGGTTTATAAGAGGTGTCTAAAGGTAGTGTAATTATCTATATATCTTTAAATAATTTCAATTTGTCATAGTTCCCTTATCCTCAAAAACCTAAAATTAAAAATCAAAATAAACTTTAAACTTAAACATCTAGGACTCCAGTTCAATAAAGAAATTAATCAAACAAAGGAAACACGAATCGAAGTGAGCGATGTTGGAAATGCGAAATCCAAATCTCAATTGCTCTTAGATGTATTTTAGAATGTATGCGTAACAAACCCATCTTGTTTTTGATTGATTTTATTTTGTTTGATCGGTAGAATATGATTTCAAAGATGAAATTAGGGTTTTCAGAAGATTAGTTCGGCTGATCTTGCAGTATCAATTTTGAGCCGAACTTAGTGTATGATTTAGAGAAACACTATGTTCGGCTAATGCGACTTTACAATATTTTCAGCCAAACCTCAATTTTCCAGCCGAACCTCAATTTTCCAGCCGACCCTCAATTTTTCAAGCCGAACTTAGTGGATGATTCAGTTTCTGAGTGAAGTTCGGCTGATAACTTTTGAGCCGAACCTCTGGTTTTTTGAAATTATACCTAGGTTCGGCTGACAAGTTATCAGCCGAACCTAGGTATAATTTCAAAAAAAACAGAGGTTCGGCTCAAAAGTTATCAGCCGAACTGTCCATCTGGTCAGCAGATCTGGCTTTTAAAAATTCAATTTTTCGGCAGATTCAACTTATAAAAGAAAATTAAACCTCGATAGAAAATCACACATTTTGGTCACTTCTAATCACTAAAATCTCAAAAGTCAAAACCCAAGCTTTTTTTCTTCACTTCTTCTTCTTCCTCTCAAAAATCCCAACTCTCTCACATAAATTTGATTTTTCTACTAATTCACCACTAATAATTTAATGTTTAATCAATCCTTAAAATTCATAATTAATCAATTCTAATCATAATCATTTACACTAATTATATAAGAGTAGTTATGCCATTATCAAAAATGGTGGATGAGGGATGATGTTGTTTTTTATTTAGTGACCCTATTTTGGCATTATCTAGTATGCCTCAAAAAAATCTAGTATGCCTCAAAATAGGTTTCATTTTAGTAGCTACATGGGCCTAGGAGTTAGGTGACCTGCTGGTCTTGTTTATGTGCTCAACTAATTCTTAAGTGTAAACAACGACCAAAACTTCGATTGGGCTCGACATCTAAACCATTTCGAATACGATTTCGCCGCATATTTTCGTGACCGCGTAAAATTGGGGTGTCTACACTTCCTTATTGCATCTTTTTATTGTGTACACCAAAAATCCAATAGAGATCTTGTCGTTACCGAGCAAGTATATATATTAAAAGAAATCCTTGATATATATTAAGTGATTTCCACAAGGAACCCCTATAGTTAGTTGTAACCGTTTGGTAACGGGTCGGTGCATAAAATTCATGGTTGTGATCCAAAAATCAAAAACCAGAAGCCCAGAGGAGTAAACATTTAAGAACCTGTTTTGACAGAACAAACACAAGTTCAGAACAAATGACAGGAAACTTTGGCTCACAAAAGTGCAACACAAAGTTGGAAATCAACTGTCATTGAGGAAGAACAATCTAAAATTTTAAACAAAGCATCAAACGGACATAACACAACAATTATCCGGAGCAAGGCTCAGAAAGGAGGTGAAAAGACGAGGGTACCCAAATATACCTCAATCTAAAACTTTTCCACTTATAAGTCCTTTCTCCGAAAGTGATTGTCTATGGACTGAGTCGATACAATACAACTAATCGGTTCACACTTCGTGTGATCGTCTATGAATAAGCAAATCGAGACAATACAACAACGAAGTATGATTACTTGATAATAGGTGCAGACTTAACCAAACACAATAGGATTGCTATCAAGTAATTAGAAATTAACGTTTGTCTTCTTTGTCTTCATATCTTCTTAGATCTTCAATAAACACCTACACACAAACAACTTGAATCTCTTGTGATCAATCACATTCATAACGGAGTATATTAACAATGGATTATCACAAGACGTCTTTAGGTCTACAAAAAGTCTAAAGATCCCCGTCGAAACTTCGATCTAGTTTGAGTGAATCTTATATCAGGAGAGAAGATTATCAATCATAAACAAACTAGGTGTAATCAAAGTTCAACAATCGTTAGTCAATCAAATCAATCGAAAAACTAATAATAAACTGCAATTATCTAGTTTCCCACCAACGGTACTCGTAGAGCTTCCCAATCCCAAAGAAGTCTTTAAAACGAGCGGTCGTAAGAGATTTCGCCTAATTAGGGTACATTCCTTTCCGAATAGATGGCTCCACCAGTAACAACACAACTAGGTAGTTTTGCTGGCTCTGAGGATTAGTTTGCTTGAAATACAAACTTCAATATTTATAGACCAAGGAAGTTTGGACACCAAGGAATTTCCAAAACCGAATATTCTCAAGGATATAAAATAACACCCAAATCGGTTTTCATAATTCATGGAAATGCTCTGTCCAAATATTGACCGAAATCTCAGTAGAAAATCTCCAGTTAGTAAATGCACATTACCGATTTTTATTTTCTAAAGATATGCATTTAATTGCTGGAAATTAAAAGCATATAAAACTAAAAACCTTAATTAAAAGATTCTCAATTTATTTCGATCCGAGATTCTCCTTTAGGTATTAAGAAATATCTTTGAACAATAAAAGATAAGAATTACTACACATGTTCAAAGTATGTCGACATCTTTACTTTGTAAATCCTTTTTCATATTTACAATCTTGGAACCGATTTACCACACTTCGTAACGAGTTTAGAATTGGTTCATCTGACTTCCAAGAACTGTGTGATTGATTATCCTATCAAATCACCATTAATGGGTTTCACGGTTCTACCAAAACACAAAGCTTCGGTTCTACCTCCATGTGGGTACTAGGATCGGTCACACTAGCTTTCCAAAAATTGGTTGACTAGGTACTAGGATCGGTTACCACATAATTATGGTATTTACTTGTAATCGGTTGCACAAGTCATAAGATCGTCTACCAATTACTAAGACTTGTTGTACCTCTTTGTTGATGGTGGATTTTAGTTCAGGGTTAAAATTGTAAAACCAAACTCATGCGCTGACATCCTGCAAAGGATAAAGCCACTGATAAGTGATGAATACTTCTTCACTTTACTAATTCACCTAGAATTGAGCATGTGGCAACAATCCCAGTATTCTGTGAATTAAATACACAAAATTCATCCAGGTTGGAGCATGTGGCAACAATCCAATATACCCTGTGAATTTATAGCATTATTAATTAATGCATGACTAGCCTTGTATTTCCTGTGTTGTTCCCGCAGAAATCTCATTATTAGTGCGGCATGAAGACTGAGTATTGCTCTCAGCAGAGTAACACGAATCTCCAAGTGTTAATAGTGAAGCATGCACAAAATACCCGTGCAGGATACATCTCTCGGTGTGTTATACTATCCCAATTGAGCATATTTGAATCTGGACTGTCCATATCGGTCTCAGAAACAATCACGACCATGCAAGTTGGCCGCATGATTTAACCAGCCTAGACGATCCTCAGCAGGAGCAGGCTACCACCTCAATGACAACCAGGGGGGCCCTTTATGCCCTGGTCGGTCGAATACGTACCACGCCTCCCAAACGACCACCAAACACCAGCGTAAAGTTGCATGTCCAGGCTGGTATGGAGCGGCTTGGAGGAGCTTGTACGAGCAAAGGCTGCCTACGAAAGTCTCAAATCCATCATGTTCGTTCATCTTCGACGGCGCAGATCGCCCCATTCCCGGTCGCACAAGCACCGTTGTGTACACCGGCGGGCTCCCTTTCTACCTGCATAGCCGACCATCTCACGACCTATCCATGGAGGAGCAAACGCTCGCCCAAAGTTCGGCGGGCGTGATGCTTTACGGGTCGCAAGAAATTTCACTAAGGGTCTTAAATCGATCACGACCATCCAAGTTCACCGGCACGTTTGGATGGATTAGATCAGACCCATAGCCATCAGACAGGTATTGGCATGTTCACCACCGACCCAATGTGGGCCCCACATGGTCGGCCACCCCAGACAAGGAGCATAGCTTTCAATTTCGTCCAGCCAAAGTAGCGAGCACATGAAACCCTAATTAGGGTTTGCGGCATATCACATGTGTCGCAAATCAGTCGCGACCATCCATCTTCGCAGGCATAGATGGAGGGTGTAGATGTAGACTCAAAGGGTCCCAAGCATGTCAACACAACCACCGTGGGACCGTCTACATGTGTGACCAATCTTCCAAGGCCGACCATGGATAGATGCCTCGATTCTTGCGCCCAAACTAGGCATGGTCGCGCGGTTCCAATTGCAAACCGATCTCGACCACTCAACTTTGCCGGACAAATCGAGTGGCATAGATCACATCTCCATGGGACAATGAGGTACGGACGTGTACACCGGCAAGCCATCTACACGCATGCCCGGACGGTCTTGCCAAAAACATCTCCCATGCATGGATTCGACCAAGCTGAAAGTAGGTACTTGCGCACCTCCTAAACCCTAATCCGACGGTCGCAGATGTGGGTCGCAAGTCATCTCGTCCGTCCAACTTCGCCAGCTTGGACGGACAGCCTAAGACAGGAGTTAGGCGGCCAGTGAGGCATCACCACGATCACCGTCCACCACTCTTCCACATGGGGTGATCGTCCAAATCAGGGCTTGCATGTATATCCTCCAAACGATCACTCGAAGATGGATGGACGTGATGCTATTTTAGGACGCTTAAATTCGTGACTTACTCCGTTAAGCCTTAAACAGTGATGCTTCATACATGCTGAATATATTTGATGCATTACCTGCATAGAATACACACGATATTTCTTAAATATCGACTTCCTAAATAACTTAGTTATTTAATCTAGCATCACATGCTACTTTCTTTGGGTCCCAAGATCCACACAATCGAGACATCAAGCATGTCACAAACTGGGGGATACATCTTGGGGTATTGGTCTGGCGGTTTACAGCGTGCAGCGTACAACACGCCATCACAAGAACGTGTCAGGAATACATGGACGGTTCGTGATGGTGGGAGAATTGGCAAGACTGGTTGTGTGACACTAACACACAACTCCATTACTCTATCACTCCACTTCCTCCACTTCCCATGAGAGACGTGGGTTAGGCTCAACGACTTGTATAAATAGGTTCTCCTCCCTATTTCCAAAAACAGAGACAAGACAGAAATCAAGTGTTGATACAACGTATCCCAACACTAGAACTGATAGCTTACATTCTGCAAGCCAGTTCAGTTTTCTGATACAAGTCATAAACAGCCAACACATTCACAATCTCAACACCTTCTTCGCTTCCCTCCCTAATATCAACCCCATCTCCTTCACTTTGTGACTGAAGCAAGTCTGGAACGACCATTTCTTGGTTTAGGCTAGAATTGTACAGATTGATTTCTCGAATCAAAAGCACTCCCGTGTAGTGCATTTGTTTAGGGTTTAGATTCATTTCTCATCCACACACCCCAAATTACCAAAACCGGCAGAAATGGTTTTCACCCATAAACAATTGGCGACCACAGTGGGAGATTAATCTCTCGGTTGAGATCTCAACATTTTCAAAATATGGTTGGCCTCATGGATGATTCTATAGCGACAGATCTCAGCCAGAATCCTTCAAATGCACGGAGGCAAGAAGTTCTGGAAGAAATGTGGACCTGATCAAAGAAGCGATAAACGACATACTCGATCTCCTTATCGAGATGACATCAGATACGAACAGTTCTCCTGTCACAGAAATTTCTACACTGGGGACTGATCCTTGCAGCGATCCTCCTCAAGTCAATATTTTCACTATGAACCAGAGGCCGGTGGATCAGGAAGCGGCTTCTCTAGTGGAAAGTTTATGCAAACTTTTACACCTCTCGAAGAATCAGCGGGCGGAGACGTTTGTTGCAATTAACCAGATAGCCCTGGACGTGCACCTGGCTCCTTCATGCCCAGAAGTCTCAAACGCATCAGGAACATTTGTGAATAATGTTACATTCACAGAGGACGACATGATGGCGGAGGAAGGTCACAACCGGGCCCTACATGTTACTGCACGCATCAAGGATTCAGAGTTCAAGAGGGCCCTCATCGACACGGGAGCGTCTTCGAATGTGATTACTCTCAATAATCTCAGGACAACCAAGGTTCGCCCATGCAAGATCGTACGGCAGCCTACCACAATGACAGACTTTGAAGGAAACCAGACCAGCACATACGGGTATGTCAATCTGAATTTATCAGTAGGGACCGTTCAGTCGAAAGTGAATTTCGAAGTCGTCGAGAAGGAGCTGGACTATCATATGATACTAGGGATACAATGGATTCATTACAATAGGATCGTCCCTTCAACGTATCACCAATGTCTGAAGACTATAATGAATAAAGAGGTTGCTCGTATCCCTGCATCATTGTCTCCTTAAGCACCAATATGCGGAGTGGAAGTGTTCGAACTGAGGGAAGCTCCGCGGGTAGGATCAGACAAAGTCCATTGCATCCCACTCCCCACGTGGGCATCAATCCAGGAGGAGGACCAACTTGCATCATTGAGGGCTAAGCCCCACGATGCACCTTTCTTCCTCTTCATCCGGTGAAGTCACAACCCATGTTCACACCAAGAGAGAACGAAATTTCGTGGCAAGCCGTGACCAGAAAAGGAAAACTGTATATCGATGCCTATGTTAGCAATCATTAGGGGATACTATTACCCAGTCTCTCCGCCCAATGAAATGCTACAATAACGACGATCCACAGGAAGAGGTGTTGGATGCTCCACGACAGCTGCAAGACAGCACCAACTCCACAACTGATGAGCTCGAAATCGTTAACATCGGGAATGAGGAATCTCGTAGGCCCATCTCCACCAGCTCAACCTAGTGTACGGATGAACGCACGAAGCTTGTATAACCTCTCAAAGAATACCAGGACATATTCGCTCGGACGTGTGAAGAAATGCCCGGTCCAGATAAAAAATTGGTCACCCACCATCTACATGTCATACCTGGAGCCAAGCTGATCATGCAATCTCCGAGGAAATTTAGGCACGAGGCAGAAGAGCAAATCAAGACTGAGATTCAGAAGTTGCTTGTTGCTGGCTTCATTAAGCTCATCCATCATCCGACCTGGTTGGCTAATGTGGTCCCGGTGAAAATAAAAAAGGACAGATCAGGTGCTGCGTGGATATCAGAGACTTGAACAAATGCTGCTCCAAAGACGATTTTCCTCTACTTAACATTGACTTGTTAGTAGACTCCATCAGCGTACACGACATGTTCTTCTTCACGGATGAATATAACGGGTACAATCGGATAAAGGATGTACGAGCATGACGCAAGTAAGATATCTTTTCGAACTCCTCTTGGAAATTTTTATTATACTGTACTGCCATTTGGTTTATAGAATTTCGGTGCAACGTATCAACGCTCTATGACGGAAATCTTCCACTGGAGCCCATACCTCAAGGGAGCAGCCTCAAGAAGATAACGATGTCCGCGCGTCATGTCGAGCAAGATCCGGGCGAGTCACTCTATCAGACGATAGTGCATGTCTATCGTGCTATGTTGGAGAATCTGCGTTGTTGGTCATCCTCTGGAGCTGTTGAACGCTCATCTGCAACAACATCTGCCCTGCTAGAAAGAACAAGCCTTCCAGTAATGAAGAGCCTCATGATGTTCGTGGAAGCATACATCTCATCAACATGCAATACAACCTTCAGCCTTCTGTAAGCAGTTTTACTAAAGCAGCAAGAGGAAAACCGCCGAGATACAACATCCTGCGCGTCAACTCCAACTCCAGTACCGCATACACGACTGCCACAATGATGAAACAGCGTCCAATATATTCCATATCTATGTCGACGACAGAAACATTAAGAGACGCTTTCAGAATTTCGTCTCCCGTAGAAGAAGTAGTTGCCTTACCAAAGGAGTGTGTCTGGGGACTGCTTAGCACGTTGTCCATTTCAAACATGATGCAAGCACACCATCACTATGATTCCAAGATGTCCAAAGACGAGTATATACTCAAGAGAGCAGACGTATTGTCAAAGATTAACGATATTTCTGGATGTCTATGAAACACAACGTAGTAAAGACGGCCTCATGAACCCAGCGTGACAACATCTATCAAGTCGAAGGCTCAGTGGATACTCGTGGGCAGGGGATTGTCTCCCTCTTTTTCATTCCATGAGGCAACATCAAGAAGTTATCGGTTCCATCATGCTTCTCCCTCTAATAACGAGATACCGCCAAGTTCGTGCCCGTAGCTGTCACGCTTCTTCCTTCCAGTCTCTTCTGATCACAGCTACAGCTAAGAACCATTGTTCGTTTGTTGATACCAGTGCCCGAGCTTCACCATAGCAACGAACATAGGTAATCCGAACTTCTGCATATTTTATTTTCCCATGGAGAAGTAGTAGAGACACGGAGGAGAGATGGCGATATCTTTATTATGATAAACCCGCCGACCATACAAACCATGTAAACCACACTTGGGGACTGAGGCTCAGCATGAAGTTCCTTCACTGTCAGTCAAGGACTTCTTCAACACGAGAGAGATGGTCAATCAAGAAGCATGGAATTAGCAAGGGTAAATCAAACTGAAGAGGAAGCCACTTCAATGCTCCCTCCATCAGAAGCTGCTTCAATGGTCTATTCAGGAGTCGCCTCCACATTCGCTTCATAATCATGCTTCAATGCTCTCTCCAGGAGCCTCCTCCACGTTCGCTTCAGAAGCTGCTTCAACGCTCTCCGAGACCTTCTCGCTCCAGAAGATGCTTCAACGCTCTTCAGGACATGCTCACTCCAGAAGCTGCTTCAACGCTCTCTGCAGGACCCACATTCACATTTGAGCACACAAAGTTCATTTTTGAGGAAAGCAAGCACGCGGTGGGTCCCACGTTCGAGCATGCAGCAAGGTCGGTGTTTGGTCAAGCTAGCTGGGTCGGTGTTTGGTCGAAGTTGCAAGGATGACACTCGAGCAAGCACATCAACCGTACGGGCAAAGCAGGCACATGATAGGGCCGACACGTTTGAAACATGTACACACTAGACCCGTTTTTGATCGAAGCATGCACATCTGCCCATGTTCGGAGAAATCATGCTTACATCGGGTCCCACGATCGAGCGAAGCAGGCACAGCAGCCCCACGTTCGAGCGGTGCAATCACGAAGCAGGCTCTCGACCGAAGAAGGTATAACAAGGTTGATCGAAGCGGGTAAGACAGTACGAAGCAGGCTCTCGACCGAAGCAGGCATAGCAAGGTCGATCGAAGCAGGCAAGACCGACGTCATGCTAGGGGAACGCTCACCTGGACGCCTCTTGAACGTGACATGCTCTAAGGACAGGATGACCCGTCTCTCCTGGTAACATCTAACTTTGTCTCATAAGTTTTATCTGTATATTTCACCATCTAATGCCTACCCCACAATAGTGTAACCATTATGTGCTAGGCAGGGGACTTAATGTTGATGATAGATTTTAGTTCAGGGCTAAAATTGGAAAACCAAACTCATGCGCTGACATCCTACAAAGGATAAAGCCAATGATAAGTGATGAATACTTCTTCACTTTACTAATTCACCTAGAATGGAGCATGTGGCAACAATCCCAATATTCTGTGAATTAAATACACAAAAGTCATCCAGGTTGGAGCATGTGGCAACAATCCCATACACCCTGTGAATTTATAGCATTATTAATTAATGCATGACTAGCCTTGTATTTCCTGTGATGTTCCCGCAGAACTCTCATTATTAGTTCGGCATGACGACTGAGTGTTGTTCTCAGCAGAGTAACACGAATCTAAAAGTGTTAATAGTGAGGCACGCACGAAATACCCGTACAGGCTACATCTCTCGGTGTGTTATACTAGCCCGATTGAGCATATTTGAATATGGAATGTCCATATCAGTCTCAGAAACAATCACGACCACGCAAGTTGGCCGCATGATTTAACAAGCCTAGACAATCCTCAGCAGGAGCAGGCTACCACCTTAATGACAATCAGCGGGCCCGTTTATGCCCTGGTCGGTCGAATACGTACCATGCCTTCCAAACGACCACCAAGCACCAGCCTGAAGTTGCATGCCCAGGCTGGTATGGAGCGGCTTGGAGGAGCTTGTACGAGCAAAGGCTGCCTACGACAGTCTCAAATCCATCACGTCCGTTCATCTTCGTCGGCGCGATTGGACGGCACGGATCGCCCCATTCCCGGTCGCACAAGCACCGTTGTGTACACTGGCGGGCTCCCTTTCTACCTGCATAGTCGACCATCTCACGACCTAGCCAGGGAGGAGCAAACACTCTTCCAAAGTTCGGCCGGCATGATGCTTTAAGGGTCGCAAGAAATTCCACTAAGGGTCTTAAATCGATCACGACCATCCAACTTCACCGGCACGTTTGGATAGCTTAGATCATACCCATAGCCATCAGACAAGTATTGGAATGTTCACCACCGCCCCAATGTGGGCCCCACATGGTCGGCCACCCCAGACAAGGAGCATAGCTTGCAATTTCGTCCGACCAAAGTAGCGTGCACATGAAACCCTAATTAGGGTTTGCGGCATATCACATGTGTCGCAAATCAGTCGCGACCATCCATCTTCGCAGGCATAGATGGAGGGTGTAGATGTAGACTCAAAGGGTCCCAAGCATGTCAATACAACCACCGTGGGCCCGTCTACATGTGTGACCAATCGGCCAAGGCCGACCATGGCTAGATTCCTCGATTCGTGCGCCTAAACTAGGCATGGTCGCGCGGTTCCAATTGCAAACCGATCTCGACCACTCAACTTTGCCGGAAAAATCGAGTGGCTTAGATCACATCTCCATGGGACAGTGAGGTACGGACGTGATGCTATTTTAAGACGCTTAAATTCGTGACTTACTCCGTTAATCCTTAAAACAGCGATGCTTCAAACATGTTGAATATATTCGATGCATTACCTGCATAGAATACACACGATATTTCATAAATATCGACTTCCTAAATAACTTAGTTATTTAATCTAGCATCACATGCTACTTTCTGTGGGTCTCATGATCCACAAAATCGAGACATCAAGCATGTCACAAACTGGGGGATACATACTGGGGTATTGGTCTGGCGGTTTACAGCGTGCAACGTACAACACGCCATCACAAGAACGTGTCAGGAAGACATGGACGGTTAGTGATGATGGGAGAAGTGGGAAAGACTGGTCGTGTGACATTAACACACAACTCCATTACTCCATCACTCCACTCCCTCCACTTCCCATGATAGACGTGGGTTAGGCTCAATGACTTGTATAAATAGGTTATCCTCCCTATTTCCAAAAATAGAGACAAGACAGAAATCAAGTGTTGATACAGCGTATCCCAACACCAGAACCGATAGCTTACATTCTGCAAGCTAGTTCAGTTTTCTGATACAAGTCATAAACAGCCAACACCTTCACAATCTCAACACCTTCTTCGCTTCCCTCCCTAAGATCAACCCCATCTCCTTCACTTTGTGATCGAAGCAAGTCTGGAACGGCCATTTCTTGGTTTAGGATAGAATTGTACAGATTGATTTCTCGAATCAAAAGCACTCCCGTGCAGTGCATTTGTTTAGGGTTTAGATTCATTTCTCATCCACACACCCAAATTACCAAAACCGGCAGAAATAATTTTCACCCATAAACACTCTTACAAGGATCGATTCCACATACTTGTGATAGGTTTCACCTCTTACTAGGATCGGTTCCCCAATGTGTAAAGTTGGTCATACCAATTACAATATATCGATCATACCATCTCAGGTGATTACTTAAGATCGGTTTCACTAATAAAAGTCATACCAATACAAAAGTCAGGCATTGTGAATAGTTTTACCAAGATTTATAAACAAGTTATGAGCGGTTATACTAAACATACATATTGGTAATCCAAAGATTTGCAATGAATAACAATATCAATAAGCCTAGCGATTTCCCTTTCGATTCACAAAACAAGTTTATGAACTGTACTTCCTTTAAACGAATGTAAAACATTGTTTCATTGGACGAAATCTTCACCCATACCCATACATAATCACAATAAAGTTCATACGATTATGTCGATGTGTTATATACGAAGTTCAAAAGATAGACGTTATACTTCGTATTGTAATTCCTTAATACTATGTCTAAGTAGAGTATAATCATTCATAGCTTCGCATTTATGTTTTCAATATGCACGACTTGAAAGTTACGTTAGGAATGAAACAGTTCAAGTCAAATATTATTAACCTCAAGAGGAAGGATGATGTCGTCGTTGTAGATCTTTACTTCTTCACATTCTTCAAGTCTTCACGTAATACTTATAACTCATATCCTAGTAACTTTCTAGCTAACCTATACGAAGTTGACTCTAGTAAATAATCAAGCGACTTTTTAAATGAGTTTTGATTCACTAAAATATGACAACCAAACTTGACATACCAACACTTGGTGGGTTCAACCGAGCTATGCTCTAACAATCTCCCCCTTTATCAATTTTAGTGACAAAACTCTTACATCATATGGATAAACAAATTACAAGAATTCATTACACATACGCTTGATTCCAAGTTTCAACAGAACAATAACTTGTATACATTCAATCCATAAATGTCGATGTTGACATTATAATAACAAAGATAATACTCCCCCCAAAGGTAAGATAGGTAGATTTTTAATCCGCGTGTCTTTGTTACTCCCCCTTAGTCTATGCTTTACTCTTTTATTAGATATAACGTTTAAGAACCATTGTCCTTTCCTTAGTGATACCAAATCACTTGTTTACTCCATATATTTGTCCTCCTTTTTGTCACAAAATGACAAAAGTACAAACCAAAAGGATCTTACAAATCTCAAAAGACTTGCAAAACCTATAAGAGTTAAGCACGTGGGTTCCACACACCATTTTAGATAACCAATATCAATACCGAAACTACAAAGTAATTTTGTTTTGATATGTGATATGTTTTTGATTGTGGTTGTAGTAATGAGGTTCAAACTCTCGGACTTTTGAAGATTAAATTTAAAGATTTAATAAAATTATATACAAAAATATTAACAAAGTGGGCGAGAGGTATAAGAAAACAACCAAGACACTGATTCCACTATTACACATGAATTAATGATGGTAAACAATCCAAAACTCTAATTATCTTTTAAGTCCTTTATATCTTAACTCACTAATAATCAAGAAAATTCTCAAACATCAATTGTATCCCTTAAGCATAGATTATCTAAACAAAGCATAAACTATCTAATTGAATCACAACTGATTAGGAAAATTACGCAATCAAATTTAAAACTCTGCAAAAGCAGTGATTGAGTGAATTATAATTAAATATTAGAGAAAATAAAATAATTACCAATTATTCATGCGTAAATAGCTTCCTCATTGCCTTGGTTGTGGGAGAATTAGCCGCTCATCATGTTGGATACACGCTCAAAAATCATTATTATTGCTCAAAGGGTGTTTACAAATGATGAAAAGGGAGAAATAATTCAAAACCGGGTTTGTAACAATTATATTTGTTACAAACCAGAGAACTACGACCCTCGGAAAATAAGATTGTCCTGCGACAGTAACAAATAAGACTGTCGGACGACAGTCGTTGAAACTGTAGCAAAATAAGACTGCTCTGTGTGGGTTTTATGTTCTTCGTGTTCTTGGTGCAACAGCAGCAACAACAGAAACCGAGTTTGGGAAAACTCGAATTTCTTCTTCTCTGGCTCTCCTCATCTCCCCAGACTCTCGACACCCTCTCTAGGACTCCCAGGGAATCTATTTAAAGAAAAAACACGCGTTGAATCTCCTCCATTAATCCCAAATAATCTTATTTTACTCGGAATATTTTCTTTCTTTTTTTATCAATGATTTTGATTTTTACGCATCTGCAGCTGGATTAAATTCCTTATAAATCTTCTTCACATTCCAATGTGTTGATTAAGGCTTTCAAACACGTGCAGTACACGTTTCGATTCACCACAACTCGTGTAAGCTCATGTTGTTCCTCCAATTCCCTGTTTGGATTAAACCAAGTTATCCAGACAAATTTGATCGAAACAAACTAAGGGTGCACGCGGTACGGTTCGGCTCGGTTCTTGCCGAGGCCGAGTACCTGTACCTCCCTAGCCTCGGTTCTCAGATTTTGGACCGGTACTTGTACCTGTGTCCTCGGTTCCGGTACCATTCGGGACAAGTACGGTACCAGGAATGGTTCCGGTACTAGTCGGTACTTTTCTTGCTGATTCTCGAGCACAATTTCTTGTTGTACTTCACATCAACAGTAGCAGTTTCATCATCTTCTCAGACCCATGTTCAAATCCATTTAATCTTCTTCCTGCGATTTCATCAATCAAACACATTCATCAATCGAAACCCATTATTTATCAACCCTATTTCTTCGACTGGAATCTCTGAAAACCCTGAATTTGATTTCAATCTCGGCATTACCACAAACCCATTTCCCTTGGCTTTTGAAATCATCAAGAACACCACCAGCAATTTCAAAATCAAACCATACCCATCTTAATATTGTTGCATATCCACCGTCTTATTATCCTGTCAATCCACCACCAAGGCACCAACCCTTCTTCTCGAGTTCACAGGTCCAATTCAAAACCCCATCGACAGACTTCAATCCATTATCTCTTTTCTGTAAGTTCCATTCATTCAAATGAATCATCCATGGCAGAAACAGATCCAGCTTCTTCTTCTACATCTCCGAATCGCACCATCAACAAGCCCTTATTTCATTTCGATCTGCTTCAATCCATTATCTCTTTTCTGTAAGTTCCATTCATTCAAATGAATCATCCATGGAAGAAACAGATCCATCTTCTTCTTCTACATCTCCGAATCGCACCATCAACAAGCCCTTATTTCATTTCGATCTGCTTCAATCCATTATCTCTTTTCTGTAAGTTCCATTCATTCAAATGAATCATCCATGGCAGAAACAGATCCAGCTTCTTCTTCTACATCTCCGAATCGCACCATCAACAAGCCCTTATTTCATTTCGATCTGCTTCTGCTCTCAGATTTAACTTTGAACAATCGTCGTCCCTAGATAATTTTTCTATATACACCATCAGATTAAATCCCTAAATCTAATGATCAGTATTAGTCGGTACAAATGGGACGGGACGGGACATGCATAGAACCGTGTACCTGTACCCCCAAGAGGCCGGTTCCTATTTTTTGGACCGGTACCTGTACCCCCTTCCTCGGTTCGGTACAAAAATAGGTACGGTACCACCGGTTCCGGGACGGTCCGTCGGTCCGGCTCGGTTCCTGTGCACCCTTAAAACAAACACCCATACTAGCTTTGTTAGGACATATCACAACTACCCATTAACTTTCAACCCTTTAGTCTACCCATAACTCCTTCAATAATCGATCGAAAGTTACACAGTTGAGAATAAAAGTTTCCCGCCAAAACGAAGTTTTGAAATGTTGAAGATGGTGTCCCCCTAACCAAACTGGGGGTGCGAATAGCAGGTGCCCAACTGAGGTGCCCCTTATCCAAATTGAGGGTGCCTTTAGTACTTTTCTTGGGAGTCCAAATAGCACTTTTTGAGCAACTTTTTCCACACAAGTGTATTTCTCCAAAAACACCTACAAACACACAAAGCATCAAAATTAGTACAAAAATTGAGCACTAACAATAGAGACATTGAGTACAATTTAGACACAAAAATGTGTCTCTCAAATACCCCCAAACTTATTATTTGCTAGTCCTCGAGCAAAACTAATAAAAAATAAAACCGAGTTAATCTCGGGAGGGTTTACCAGAGGTGTACCCAAAAAACCATGACTTCTAATTGGTCACAAGTATCCAAAGAGCTATGAGGACATACATATTCTCAACCTATCTCCAAGTAACTAGAATGCCAGAGAAATTAAAGGTATCAGCTCTAAAGCTGACTGAAGAGAATGGGAGACACATCCGCAACACTGCTAGATAAAGAGATATTCGCTACACAGCTAGATAAACATTGTAAAATGCGTCCGCTGCTTTACAGCTGGATAAGATTAGGAGAGAGATAAAGATGAGAGGGACATCTGCTACACAGCTGGACTAATTACGTGTGATGAGTTAAACCGGTGCTAGAAAGATCTTGTGCCAGATTGAAAGCGGACTAACAAAGCAACCAAAGGTATCTTTCTTCGACTCTCTCATAGTGCTCAGTAGAAATAACGTCTTCTTCAGTCTTCAACTGTTGATGATAAACTATCGAACCTCATATAACCTTGACAATTAACTTTTCTCTTCGATTTCTTGCTTGACTTATAAATTTCTACTTCCCTTTGGCCTTATTGAAAAAAACGTAACGATGATTTTTTTTCATTTTTTTTTTTCATTTGTTTTTTGTTTCTTTTTTTTTCATTTTTCATTTTTTTTTCTTTTTTTGGAAACAAAAATTACAAGAAAATAATTTACATGGCCATGAGAGAAGGACATTCAAAACTTGGATCTTCGCAACTTGTGATGTCTTGGTATCATGGATTCTAACAACTTATATCATTTGCTCTTATAACTTCAACTTTGATTTTTGAATTATTCTTTTCTATTGTTGCTTCTAAACCTAAAACGTCTTCAACTTTCTTCATAGATTTTGATGTCGCTCCGCTTGTTGATGATGATAAGTTTCTACTGAGAGAGAGTCGCAATCCATTAACTAAGACTACATTGTGAGGTTGCTTTGTCTTTCTGGCATTTCCTGACCTACTTGCCTTTCCATCATGTATGCTTAGGTCCATCACGGTTACCCTCTAAAAGGAACAAGTTCTCTCCTGAATTTCAAGGATCTCAATGTCTTTTTCTCTAATGTCTCAAAAGGTTGTTATCCCTAGCATTCCAATTTCTATCTTTTCGGTGAGAAATAGTATGTAAACTTAGCTAACCGGGTACCATATGACGCTAGAAGTTTCAAAAGTGCAACTAAAAATTTCTTCCCCACCCCCAAACTTAAATCTAACATTGTCCTCGATGTTCTAAAGATAAAATTAAAAGCATGAACAAGGATAAACTGTTACCACTTGAAGAAAAAGAGTTAAGGAAAGATATTACCATGTTGCATGAGCATGGGTTACCTCCCAAGAAGTGCTAAGTTTAAAGTCTTCAGCCAGACTTAGGAAAGGATTAGTCAACTCGAACCGTATAACAGTAGCCGGAATAACTGTGGGTCTTCAAAACCAAATAGAGCTGACCAAAGGAAATTGCAGTAAACCAAGAAAATGAACAAGACTAGCATCCCCTTACCTAGTTTCCTGATTAAGACAACTACATCTAATTGTGGTTCAGGTTCAGGTTCTATAAAAGGGTCTAAGTATATTTCTTTAGGCTGCAACTCCTCAAAAGTGAGATCCGAATTATTAGGTCCTAGAGTCTGTCAAAACTCAAATAAAAATTTAGAAGCACATAATAATAACCTAAATAATTGAGGATCCTCTAAGTCAATTAGGTTTGACTTACAAAATTGACCACAATGATGGTAGTAGTCATTCTTAAGAAAATGTGTTGATTCTAATTTCCTAAAGCATTTAGGTTTAGTCTCACAACTAAATATTCGACACATTTGAAATATAAACGTTCCCACATTTGGAAGAAAACTATTTGGTGGGAAAACAAAGTCAATAAGGGTATCATAGCCTGGGCAAACCACATCAACCAGAGGATGGGTTTCTAATGACTGAACTTCTTTCTGGACACTATTAGGTTCGGGAAAACGTGTATGGAGATAATCTTGTATGATGGTTGAGGCACAAATGTCAAGCCCTACACGAGGGAACTTTTTAAGAGTTAAAGGTAAATCACGTGGAGAATGATAATCACCCCCAAACTTAGAGTTTTGGGTGTCTCTAGGTAGACTAACTACAATTTCCCTAATTTCTAGATCATCGGAATCCTGAAAATGGTCAATTGCTTCTGTTAGGTTATACTCAGGTGATGCATCCTCACTCATATTTAAAAGCTCTACGAGTTCATCTTCTTCGTCTAAGACTATTGTTTCTAAATCGCTAGACTCTAAAACATTATTCTCAGAATAAACTCGTTCCTCTAAATCATTATCGGCTTTGTAAACAGGAAATACTACATCGTCTAAAACGAGGGTATCTCTAGTCAAATCCTCGTCCTTTTGAATAGATGAATAATTATTAAAATTATTTGGATTTGAAATAGAAATAATATTATCATTGTAAAGCTCAATTGGAGTATCCATTTCCTGATCACTATTCCTACATAAGTATGATTCTCCATCAACACTATCCTCATCATAATAACATGAAAAAGATCGAACCTCATCAAAACAAGTAGTGCTACCAATTCTAACCTTGTTATCTTGATTATGTAAATAACTATCTTCATTCTCAAGGGTATTATTGGATACACTATATTGGCAATTCAAGTAATTTCGAGCAATTCTTTCGTTCGTCTCAGCTATCCGCTTGAGGTGGTCTTCTAAAGAAGGTTAACTCATTATTGTAGTTCTTTCGTCTATAATTATACTATTCATCTCAGCTAACTTCCTGAGGGACTCTTCTAAAGGAGGAATAGGAACAGAGGGATCATAAAAAGGACTATTTTTCAATAGTTTGATTGTATCCTCTAGAGACGAAGAACTAGTACTATAATCTTCTTGCTCGTAAGACTGATGCATGTGTGGATAGTAATTGGGCTCACCAAGGTATGACACATATCCTTCCAAAAGATGGTGTTCCCAACCACTATTCCCAACATGGTCATAAAAAGGATGATGTCCATATTCAAATTCAGGTCGATAATCATTGTATTGGCTTCTATCATACCAGTTCGACATTCTTAATTGCAAGGGAATTCTACACAATCACAAACAAGGCTGACTCGACCAAATCAAACCTATAAAATCTATTAAACAACAAGCATGATGGCTCCACTTAGATTGTTTCTAGACCAGCTTCTAATCTTTCGAAAAGGAATTCGTTACAATCTGAGCAAACCTCTCTGGAATCAATCCGAGTTTAAGTAAGTTGAATTGAGACGAGGGAAGCTGCGAGGAGCTTTGATACCCAAGGTCTCACCAGTATTATAAGACGGTGCAGTCACGCATTCAACTCGCAGAAACCATCATGAACTTAAAAGTATTCTCAAAAGAGTAACCAATATTTTTCGAACGACTTTCCTATTAAGCTCGTTACCCTATAGGTCTCGTTCTAGTCAAAATTTTAAGCCTAGGTTCGCGTTTGGTTTCGTTTTCCTAAGGCGGGCAAGAAGGAAACGGTGATGAAATCCGAGTCCTTATCTCAATTTGGCCAGGCCTTGCCCTTTACTAGGAAATTAAAACAACCGTATTCAAATCCTCAGCATATATTCACCTTAAGGCATATAATAAACCCGCTGACAAGGGATTTGTGGGTGTTTCGAAAGATTACCTCCCGTACCAGACGGGCGTAGAACCGCTGAAGTCGACTCGGGCCATGACTCATATGTCATGTGCAAACCCGAGGGGCCGAGACGATATTGTAATCGTCGTCCTTCCCTGCAAACAGTTTTATATCTAAAAATAAAATAAAATAAATTCTCTTTTTTTTTTAATTTTCCTTTCGCCCTTTTTTTTTTTTCTTTGTCTTTTTCCTTCTCTTTTGGCTTTAAGCTTTGATTCCAAGTCTTTAGTATCCAACTTCAAACCTGTAATACAAAGACACACCCAAAGAAACGTAAAAAGAACAAATGAAATAAAAAAAACCTAAAAATTCTACCTAAAGAAAAATCCGCGTTGGCGGCGCCAAAAATTTGATGAATTTCAAAAGTTGTTGTAGTAATGAGGTTCAAACTCTCGGACTTGTGAAGATTAAATTTAAAGATTTAATAAAATTATATACAAAAATATTAACAAAGTGGGCGAGAGGTATGAGAAAACAACCAAGATACTAATTCCACTATTACACATGAATCAATGATGGTAAATAATCCAAAACTCTAATTATCTTTTAACTCCTTTATATCTTAACTCACTAATAATCAAGTAAATTCTCAAACATCAATTGTATCCCTTAAGCATAGATTATCTAAACAAAGCATAACCTATCTAATTGAATCACAACTGATTAGGAAAATTACGCAAACAATTTAAAACTCTGCAAAAGCAGTGATTGAGTGAATTATAATTAAATATTAGAGAAAATAAAATATTTACCAATTATTCATGCGTAAATAGCTTCCTCATTGCCTCGGTTGTGGGAGAATTAGCCGCTCATCATGTTGGAAACTCGCTCAAAAATCATTATTATTGCTCAAAGGGTGTTTACAAATGATGAAAAGGGAGAAATAATTCAAAACCGGGTTTGTAACAATTATATTTGTTACAAACCAGAGAACTACGACCCTCGGAAAATAAGACTGTCCTGCGACAGTAACAAATAAGACTGTCACTGTAACAAATAAGACTGTCGAACGACAGTCGCTGAAACTGTAGCAAAATAAGACTGCTCTGTGTGGGTCTTATGTTCTTCGTGTTCTTGGTGCAGAAGCAGCAACAGCAGAAACCGAGTTTGGGAAAACTCGAATTTCTTCTTCTCTGGCTCTCCTCAGCCCCCCAGACTCTCGACACCCTCTCTAGGACTCCCAGGGAATCTATTTAAAGAAAAAACACACGTTGAATCTCCTCCATTCATCCCAAATAATCTTATTTTACTCGGGATATTTTCTTTCTTTTTTTATCAATGATTTTGATTTTTACGCATCTGCAGCTGGATTAAATTCCTTATAAATCTTCTTCACGTTCCAAAGTGTTGATTAAGGCTTCCAAACACGTGCAGTACACGTTTAGATTCACCACAACTCGTGTAAGCTCATGTTTTTCCTCCAACTCCCTGTTTGGAATAAACCAAGTTATCCAGACAAATTTGATCGAAACAAACATCCATACTAGCTTTGTTAGGACATATCACAACTACCCATTAAGTTTCAGCCCTTTAGTCTACCCAGAACTCCTTCAAGAATCGATCGAAAGTTACACAGTTGAGAATAAAAGTTTCCCGCCAAAACGAAGTTTTGAAATGTTGAAGATGGTGTCCTCCTAGCCAAACTGGGGGTGCGAATAGCAGGTGCCCAACTGAGGTGCCCCTTATCCAAATTGAGGGTGCCTTTAGTACTTTCTCCGGGAGTCCAAGTCGCAATTTTTGAGCAACTTTTTCCACACAAGTGTATTTCTCCAAAAACACCTACAAACACACAAAGCATCAAAATTAATACAAAAATCGAGCACTAACAATAGAGACATTGAGTACAATTTAGACACAAAAATGTGTCTATCAATATGTTACCAAGGAAACAATTGCCCGAAGCAATTTTCCCTAATAGTTTAGCAAATCAAAAATCGACTAAGCACCTTAGTTCTTTTGCTAAACCGATTATACAAATATAATCGCTTGTTCGATAAGATCAAAATAAAGTTAACTCTATTTTTATCATCAGGTTCTAATTATTCAAATAATAACTTAGACCTTTAACTTTTAAACAAGACAAGTACTAGGTTAGTTAACTAGCATTTCTTGTTAAGGCATTCAATTAGACTTGAATAACTGAAACCTCCACTTTGATAAGTCTAACTAAGATCAGAATTAACTTAGTTTCTCTTATCCGGAATCAAATTGGACTAAACAATTCAACCCGAAAAACCTTTTGTTAAGCCATAAACAATTCATACAAACCAAATAAATCAACTTGCATAATTATTTACCTCAACCGAAGCAATTGAAACAAACATAAACATTATAGTACCACAATTTCACCGTAATTTCGTAAGCCAAAACAATTGATACCAAACTATAAAGAAAGATAACAATAGTTTTTCTTAACCGGAAACAATTGAATCACACACACATCCATACACATATAATGGAATAAACATCAATTGTATCGAAATTTTGTTAAGCAAAAGCAATAAATATATGCAATAAAATCAGGCTTTTCTTAAACAGGAAAACGATTAACTAACAAATTCGTTACCTCAAATTCCGCATCCTCTTCTCCCCAGAAAGATATATCATTAAGCGCAAGTTCAAGTTATAACTCTCCCCCATTAATGTTGTCATCCTCCCGCAAGAACAAAAGAACAACAACAACAACCAACCTTTACCAGAGAAAGGTTGAAAATCGGTTTTAACTAATGCATAGCAAAAGTTGAAAACCCCGAAACACATATGCTTTTATGCTAAACCAAAAACGATTCAACATATTGTAAATTTTTCACACATGAGTTTCAATCGTAAACCCTTATGATCCTTTGATAAAGCCTACCAACATTGGCTAGAACTTAATCCCTCTAAACCAAAAAGTCACCCAAACCATAAGGTTTCACACAATATGAGATCGAATATTAAGGTTATGGAAACCGAAATCAAACATCCCATAACACAAATGTAATACACCATAAATATTCAAAAAATAATCAAGTATTGCAATTACCTCTATCTTGTAGGGAATTAAATTGCGAAACCAACGCAAAAAGAATGAGGTCATTCCGAGTTCGGACGAAAAAGTTATGGGGCAAAACAGTTTTACACTCCTTCGTATGGACCTATCACTAGGATCGGTTACAAAATCACTAGTAGTCACTAGGATCGGTTAGTAGGATCAGTTACAAGAGTTACTTGTGACGGATCACAACACTAAACTGTTTTTGACATAACTTTTGCATATGATGTCCGAATTCAGTGATTTGTGGCTCGTTTTAACCGTAAAACAAGAGCTAGACATATATGATCAGTACATATCAACATCAAACTCAAAATTACCGTTTCTATCAAAATCTCAAATATAGATAGATAAAGTATGAGTATATAATAAATCTCCCTAGAGATGTTAATTAGTCATATAATAACCGAGATATCATGTGCTCAGTTTTCATGTGTTTCCTCATCTTTCAAAAGATTGAGCACCAAGGTGAGCATGCACATTCTAACACAACTTGGAGACTTGTCTTCTTTGTCACTAGGTACTTCTCTTGTTCCATCTCTTGTTTTTATTCTTTGACTTGTGATGAAGAGTGTCATTATCGCAACGTTTACTAGTACAAGAGATTTCAGACATGATGTCTTTCTTTGGTCTTTCAAGAAAAATCTTATAATTATTGTCACCAACAATTAACAGCTGAGAGTCATTCTTGTGACTAAATTTTGGTCCCTTTTTGGCTATGGAGGATTTTGGGACCCATTTAGGGGAGGGTTTCGTATGAGCAACTTTCTCCTTCATACAATTATGATCATTTCCCTTTTGGATATTTTGCGAAACATTCTTTCTCCAATTTGGAACATCGGATCTTGTCTTCGTATTTGCAAAGTCATCTCTTTTCCTATCGTAGGGTCTTTTATGAGATGTCCTTGATGAGCGATGGGCAAGACTTGAACTATCATTATAATAATTTTTTGCTTAAACTTTGGACAATAGCGATCCGAGTTCCTTTGGGTAGCAATCTTAGCCAATTCGTTTGACACAAAAGAAAGTGCATCTTGCATCTTACGAACTTTGCATCCCATTGCAAATGCCTTTTATTACCACAATAATAACAATTCTTTGTAACATACGAAGACTGAGTTTTAATGTTATCTTTTTGTGGATCCTTTTGCATCGGAGCTCGATGAGTTTTCTTCTTCTTCTTCTTATCTTTGTTTAACGTTGTTGCTTTCTTGACATTAGCAGAAATGCCTTCTTTGATTACTGCTGGTTGAACACTATTCTTAGGATTGACAGATTTTTCTTCTCTACAAGAAATAAGAGCATCTTTCTCATTAGTGGAATCCTCTGGTTGAGAATAATTTGTAGCTTTAACAAATTTTATCTCATTGTTACCGTTGGAAGCATCTGATTCCTTATATCCTAATCCCCTTGTATCACCATGATATCTTCCCGCTTCTAAAAATGAGGATAAATTGTTTGTGCTATCATTGGATTTTTTCAAGTACAAATTTTCTTCTTCCAACATCTTGATTTTATCAAGAGAACCAGCTAGATCAGCCTCAAGGTGTTTTTCTCGTGAGAGATATACAACTTCTTTCTCTTCAAAACTCTTTTGTTGAGAGTTAATCCTTGCATCAGATTCAACAAGTTTCTCTTCCAACAAGTGAATTTTTTCAAGAGCAACATCACGTTCTTTCTCTAACAATTTTGTTTGAAATAGACTAGCACTGGTTTTATCTTCAAGACCCTGTATTTGTCGAGAAT